>NC_090815.1:24181810-24855933 GCF_000390325.3 Nicotiana tomentosiformis | reverse complement strand
CATTCAATTCAATTGTACTATGAATGAAAATAGTGTTGGATATCTATTTTTTTAGTTTTTTCATGGTTTAGATAAAATGTATAGCTTATTTTTCTTTTAGTGGTCACTCATGTAAATAATAGTACTTATTAGTCGTAATTTTAAATTATGTTTATTTTAATTATGGCTTATTAATAATATTTATTTTATGCGATTTTATTAACTTTATTGTTGAATATTTTAGTATAATGTCATGACTCATCTCATATTTATGTTATTTTATTGAAAAATACCTTATATAGTCTTATCTTAGTAGGATTAAGGAAGTGTTTGGAGCTCAAAATTTATGTTTTGTGCTATGAAGACTTTATGGAAAAGAAACCCGAAAACCTGAAAAACTCAAGAAAAATCAAGATTTAAAATCCCAACTTTTATTAGTTTGGTTTGGTATTTAGATTTAATAACCCGATATAATTGGTTTGGTTTGGTAATTAGAAAATCCGAACCAAACCGACCTATGTACACCCCTAACTGGAATAACCGTTGTAAGAATCCCGTGCCGGTGGTGCACTAAAAGATCACTGCTCCACATGTGTACCTTGACTAACTGGAGAAACACCAGCAGTCTGGAGTGTGGACTGAACAGGTCGACTGCCCGAGCCTCCGCCATGATAGGCCATAACTGAAGAGTATAATCCTCTGAACCCTCTAAATCCTCGAGACCTCTTGGTCACCTTATCCTCCCTCTCTTCATCCCGAATATGCTCTAACATCCTAGCAATCTCCACCAACTACTGAAATGGGGTATCAATATGCAACTCTCGAGCCATGCAGAATCTAATATCATAACTGATCCCCTCAATGAATATGCGAAATCACTCTCTAACTATAGGAACCAAAATAGGTGCATGACGGGATAACTCACTGAACCTGATGGCATAGTCCGACACCGTCGTGGTGCCCTAATGCAACTGCTCAAACTCTGCGCGCCATGCATCCCGAAGGGTCTGGGGAACAAACTCTCTCAAGAACATTTTTGAAAATGAAGTCCATGAAAGTGAAGCTGCATCAGCAAGGCTACCCTCCTCGTAAACCCGCCACCACTGATACGCTACCCTGACAGCTGGAATGTAGTAAATTCAACCCCACTCCCCTCCACAATACCCATGGTGCAGAGAATACGATGGCACTCCTCTAGAAAACCTTGTGCATCCTCTGAAGCCAAACCATTGAAAGTAGGAGGGTGATACTTCTTGAACCTCGCAAGTCTAAGCTTTTCCTCCTCTAATGCCCCTGGCCTGACCTCAGGCTGAACCGTAATAACAGGTTGTACTGGTACCATACCTGGAACTGGACCAATGTAAGCCCGTTGCTAAGGCATATGGGCGGTGGGAGTCTAAGCTCCTCCCCCAACCTACGAAGTAGCTGGGGAAACAGAGATCAATCCCGCCCCAACCAATGTACCAACATGCTCAGGAACTTCGCTAAAGTCTCCTGAAGTATGGGGGTAACAACAGGCGCCTCTTGTGCCTGTCCCCTAACAGGAACTACTATGGCTCTTCAACTCCTGTTCTAACAAGTGCTCTAGTTGCGTTGTGTGCCTTTCCTCGGCCTTTACCTCGGCCCCGGCCTCTCACGGCTCTAGCAGGGGGTGTGGGTGTCTACTCAGCTGATCCGGTAGCACGTGTCCTCACCATATGTGAGAGAATAAAGATAAAAAGGCTCAAACTTTGAAATCAACAAATTCGTATGACATGAATGAAAGAAGTGAAGATTTTTCCTAATAGTTTCGTAGCGTCTCAAAGATTAGTACATACGTCTCCGTACCGATCCATAAGACTCTACTAAACCCCCTTATGACCCGTAGCTCCTATTAACCTAGAGCTTTGATACCAACTTCTCACGATCCTAATTTCCATTTGTGGGATGTCGTGATGACACCAAGTCTTTAAGACTAAGTAAGCCTAAGAGTTACTGAATTAATGAAAAAATTCAAGCACCAACAACTATTAAATATGAAACAGAAATTTCTATACAAAGCCAACAATCCCAAAACCGGTAGTACAAGTCATAAGCTCTATTGAGTTTACTAGAAAATCTATAAGTATAATTGTTCCAGAATAGAAATAAACTGTACAAAAATAACTTCCGAAGGTGACTTCAATGCCTGCGAACGTGGCAGAAGGTGTACCTTGAAGTCTCCATTGCAATATCTGATTTGCTATCTAACAACCAACAGACTCTGAAGTAGCTGCATCTGCACAAAAATATGCAAAAGTGTAATATGAGTACACCACGGTTGGTACCCCAGTAAGTATCAAGACTAACCTCGGTAGAGTAGTAACGAGGTACAAGTTAAGACACTCACTAGATAAAATAACCTGTGCAGTATATAAGTATAAAACTAATAATGGAAAGCGAAAATCGGTAAATGGCAACAAGAACCAACAAGTGATATAAACAGTAAATCAATGAGAACACCATGAAGTATCATTAAAACCAACTAATGAAACACTAAGGATGATCAATTAATCAAGCCGCTGTAACACAAGTTTTGCAACTAAATCACTCTGTGGTACTTCATCTCATAGTCACAAGTCACGGGTCTCAACCCACCATCATATACTCACGACACCTCATTCCCACATCTTGCATCACAACCGCACGGACAACTCATGTTCTAAAATCTCAATCCGCCCGGCATGAGTACAGGCCCACATTCACAATATGCCCTGCATGGTCCATGCTCACAATCACAATCCGCCTAGTATGATCTCAAGCTCACATCCACAATCTGCCTGGTATGGTCACAGGCTCACAAATCACAATCCGCCTGGCATGGTCAAAGGCTCAATATCAACATGGAAACAAATAAGACAAGAACACAGGGGCATGATAAATAAATGTCAAGTTTCATACTCCTGAGCTAGTATAAGTGGCATGCTATAGTGTATGCTTGTGCGAGTGTACTACTACAGCCCAAGTCAACTAGTAATATCAAAGACATTGAATAGCTCATCGAAACAACAAAGCAAGTCATGAAAAGTGTATGACAAACACCAGGAAAATCAAAACAACAAAGCAAGTCATGAAAGGTTATGACAAACACCAGGAAAAACATACCATTACACGAAAATTATCAACACAATGTCTCCAACCATCACACATCATCCTTGACATTTCCACCGTTATCTCTCCTATAGCCACCCGTATCACTCTGTATAATAGCCACCCGTATCACTTAGCCCGGCCAATAACACAATAGCCACCCGTATCACTCCGTACATTCAACAACAATGAGATGCCACCCTTATGCCCCGCATAACAACAACGGTGAAATGCTACCCTTATACTCCGTATAACAACAACGGTGAAATGCCACCCTTATACTCCATATAACAACAACGGTGAAATGCCACCCTTATTGTCCGCATAACAATAACCAAACCACACAACAATTCCCATGTGCTATCATGTCAAAAATACAACATATCAAATCGTATCACAAGTGTCTGTTGGCCAAAACCTTTTCAAAGATCCAGCAATATCAATATTTTCACAACAAATAGCCCACGACTCAGCACAACGTATATAGAATCTCAATAGCAAAAAAATGAACGGAAAAGTAACTCAACAAAGAACAACACTCATTTTAAACAAAACTTCAATTAGAATATATTAATGACTCTCGATAACTTCAATTCCAATTAATTGTTGAAGGATAACCTCGATAGTGAAAGTACTTCCATGAAATGGCTAACTTCAGACTCTAGTGTATGAATTAGGCTAACAATGAATGAGATGGCACGAACTAGTACTACATCTAAATGCATGAGAACTACCCGGCAACAAAGGATATCATGTGATGATAATTTCAACTAAGAGTAGCTCCACAATAAAAAAATCACATAATGACACAAAGTGATAACAACTCCAAATAAATCATATAAGAGCAAACTCGACAAGTAAAGAATGTAACATGTAACGACAACATCCAATAAAGTGTGTGATAGTAGACATGACAAATAAAGGATATAACATGTTCTAACAATTTAAAATAAGTACATAAAAGATGCTTAAGAGTCTAGACCAGTCAATTTCCACATATAAGACCGAGTACGTACTTGTCACCTCGCGTACACTGCTTTCACATGACGCAAATAGCAAATACGACTCAAGTCCTAAGGGATAGTTCCCCTACACAAAGTTAGGCAAGATACTTTCATCAAAGAAGCTACACCGATATTCTAAAATGACATTCTCGTATGAAAAAATCTTCGAACGACTCAAATCTACCCAAAATAACTGAACGGGGTCACCTTTTCAGCAGCAAAGAAGATAAAAGTGTCGATAACTCATAGTAAGAGGCTCTGAGAAGACGATATCACATTCACGGACGAAGATGTGGACGGATTACTACTATCGCACAATGACGCACTGATAATTTCTTTAAGTGTGTTAGATTTTAAAATTAAACGTGTTTTAGTGGATCCAAGAAGTTCAGCTGATCTCATATAATGTAGAGTACTAGAGCAAGCTAAACTGACTGGAAGCATTATCCCGACAGTAAAACTACTTGACGGATTCAACCTCGCAAGCGTGACAACCTGGAGAGTGAAAAGTTGCCCGAAGGTCCCAAAGCATCAAGAGCGTTGTGCTCCAAAGTTGCACGTTATAGCTTCAAGAAAGGACAATTATACAGAAAATCTTTTCAAGGCCCGTTGGCCCGGTGCTTAAGAGCATCAGAAGCTAACTATGTCATGAGATAAGTACACGAAGGGATGTGCGGCAACCACTCAGGTGCAGATTCTTTAGTGCTAAAATTAGTTCGGGCAGGGTATCACTAGCCCCGTATGGAACAAGATGCTAAAGACTTGCATCACTAGTACGAAAATGTGAAAAGTGCATTTTAATACTACATTGTATACATCATTCTATACAGCATTTTAATATAATTTTATTCTCTCGCTTTTGATCTTATCATTGTTGTGCCCGAGAACCCTGTTCCCGGACACATCAGCTTTGTTGTTCCATCTACATTCTAAGGCTAAGTATTTTATATTTCATCAGTTATTTTGTTACTTTTCGGATCAAATTAATTTACTTGTCTAGAAACCACGAACAAATTCAACTGTACCGTTTTACGGGTAAACAAGTTCAACCATTTAACCTGAGCCCAACTTAACCTAGTTAGTATAACAAGAATAAATGCTCTTTTATTTGGCAGCAGACTAGGTTGTATGCTTAGGATCCTTTGTTGTCACATTTAGCAAATTGTCTTGTATTGCCTTTACCATGAACTAAGCTCAAATATGAAATATGTAGACGTCACATATCAAAATTCTCCAAAACAAAACGGACTAAATTTACCCATTACTTTATGATTTAAAAGTATTCTGAGGTTGGAGCTCCGTGAAGCCAATAGAAAAATAATTGTTTTCCCTAACAACAAGGTAATGTTAAGCCAAAAATTTAATCGGGAGCAAGCTTGTTCAATTTCCTATAATAAAAATACAAATTTGAAATTTACCAGAGCTCTACTCCTCTCGTGACTCGTGAAAGAAGAGGTTTAATATCAGTCATGTTTTCTTCATGAATGGTCCAAATGGTCCTAAAAGAGGTTTAATATCAATAGACACGTTTTCTCCAATAAAAAAAAACACTTATGTTATCACTCTATTGTGACAAATTTTTGGAGTAACTTGTCTGTTCCTAGAAAGACAACCTTAAGGGTTTTGCCAATAGACACGTTTTTAACATTCAAGTTTTAAAAAAAAAAACATTTATTCTAGTTAAACCTACCTACTATAGTAGTACTATATATGGTGACAAATTTTGGAGTCCAATAATGCTCTATAAATTTTTAAAAAGTCTGGCATCATTGTTAAGGGCTTCGACATTCGTCCAAATTAATTGGATAGATCTCCAGCCTTTCTATTCTGCATGTTGTTGTGTTTGTCTTTTCAGATTTTCTAATAAAATCTCTCTCTATGATAATAGTGAGCGTGTTGTAATAGTATGTGATCTTATATATGATCTATCCTTTTTACCTTATTAATAAAATTATAATAAAGAGATTCTACGATTTTTACTAGTTAGGTTGGTGTACGGTCTCGGATCAATAAAAAGTAAGAAATAAGAAATATATAACAAATAAAAGCTCTGTCACTTGAGGTTACCTTGTTCTCAACCCCATATTGATGCAATGTAATCTGTAAAGCTCTATCCAGAAACTTCAATATATGCACCATCTACAGTTCAATTTGCAGAAATTTACACCTTCAAAAACTTCTTACCAGGGACAGAGCTAGAATCTGGAGGAGAGAATCGGTCAAACCCAGTAATTGTGGTCCAAACTTTGTATTTGTTAGAAGCTCAGACTGAGCTCATGCAAAATGTTTCAATGGAGAAAACCCCAGAAGAGAAAAGGGAAAAGGAGACTGTAAAATGAAACCAGCCCCCAGTCCATGCTCGCAAATGCGAGATCTTCAACAAAAACCAGAAGCAAAAAGGCATTAGCTATGATTCTAACTCCAACTTCACTCTGTAGTCTATCCGAAATTCATCCGAGCCTTAGGGGATCCAAACCAAACATGCACATAAGTCCAAAAATATCATACAAACTCGCTCGCAAGATCAAAACCCCAAAATACCACCTAGAACTACGAATCGGACACCAAAAAGAATAAAATTTTCAATGAAACTTAAAAATTTTCATTTTAACAACCGGACGTCCGAATCACATCAAACCAACTCCGTTTTGCACCAAATTTTGGAGGCAAGTCATAAATATAGTAATAAACCTATACCAAGCTCCGAAACCAGAATTCGGACCGGTAGCAACAAGTTCAAACTTCGGTCAAATTCATAAGTTCTCTAGACCTTAAAACTTCAAAATTTTAGCAAATTGCAATAACTCGAGCTAGGGAGCTCCGAATTCGAATCCGCGCATACGCCCAAGTCCCAAGCATGATACGGACCCACCGGGACCATCAAAATACGGACCCAAGTCCATTTGCTCAAAACGTTGAACGAAGTCAACTCAAATGATTTTTTTTTTGTTTTGGCACGATTTCATATTTTAATTAGTTTTTCACATAAAAGCTTTTCGAAAAAAACTCAGACTGTGCATGCGAGTCGAGAAAGGCTAAAAGGAGATATTTGAGGTTTCGAAACACATAATTTAGGGGTTAAAGCTCTAGAAAACCTATCGGGTCATCATATTAGTTCACCGTTGGCTTGCCTAACGGTTACATTGGGTGCCATCACGACCTATAGTGGGTTTTAGGTTGTGACAATACGTTTGCCGTTTTAACAATATGTACCATGAACATCACCCAACAGAAATATGGTGAATCAAATGTATATAATCACAACAACAATTAATGGTTTTTCCCCTTGAGACAATAAACTCAGTCATTGCAATACAACCAACAATGTTTAAACTGGGCAAGAGCACTGTCCCTAAAATTTGCAGAAAATAAAACCAAATCATTATTAACTTAGTTTATGTTAGTTCATCCATTTAACCTGAGCCCAACTTAACCTAGTTAGTATAACAAGAGTAAATGCTCTTTTATTTGGCAACAGACTAGGTTGTATGCTAAGGATCCTTTGTTATCACATTTAGCAAATTGTCTTGTATTGCCTTTACCATGAACTAAGCTCTAATATGAAATATGTAGACGTCACATATCAAAATTCTCCAAAACAAAACGGACAAAATTTACCCATTACTTTATGATTTAAAAGTATTCTGAGGTTGGAGCTCCGTGAAGCCAATAGAAAAATAATTTTTTTCCCTAACAACAAGGTAATGTTAAGCCAAAAATTTAATCAGGAGGAAACTTGTTCAATTTCCTATAATACAAATACAAATTTAAAATTTACCAGAGCTCTACTGCTCTCGTGACTCGTGAAAGAAAAGGTTTAATATCAGTCATGTTTTCTGCTGCTTCTAATAATGGATTGTCAGTTGACACGTCTTTTCCAATGAAAAACAACACTTATGTTATCACTCTATTGTGATAAATTTTTGGAGTAACTTGTCTGTTCCTAAAAAGACAACCTTAAGGGTTTTTCCAATAGACACGTTTTTAACATTCAAGTTTTAAAAAAAACATTTATTCTAGTTAAACCTACCTACTATAGTAGTACTATATATGGTGACAAATTTTGGAGTCCAATAATGCTCTATAAATATGAGGACGAAGCAAAAGGGAGTTGAGCCAACTAAAAAGATATAAAGAGCATCATATCATACATAGCAATAAAAGAAAGATGGTAAGTTATTCTTCTCGTTGATATATTCTTATTCTTCTTGTGTTTAACAACTCATCAAATGTTAAGGAACCCTAATATATTGTTTTACATATTGTATTAAATCAGCAAGGCCAGTGGATAGCGGCAAGAGACCTTACAATTACATGGGTGAACAATCCTCAGTTCTGGACATGGAAAACTGTTGATCCTAAGTTTGTCTCTCTATCTCTCTCTAAATTTCATTAAAAAGAGAAATATATATTTTAATTACTTGCATCTCAACATTTTGTACAGTATTGAAGTGGCGGAGCTTCGTAGCGTAAATTGGCTTGACATTTATGGAAAGATAGAGACAAAAAATCTTATTCAAACGACTAGTTATGCAGTATATTTAGTGTTCAAGTTAACAGATAACCCTCGTGGACTTGAACGATCCATTGCATCGCTAAGATTTGTGAAGGAGGTGGCAAAGGACGCAGGCATTGAGGGTACCACTGTTTTCATCTCGAAGAAAAAGGAATTACCAGGAGAACTTGGCCGGTTTCCACATCTTCGAAGTGATGGCTGGTTAGAAATCAAGCTTGGTGAGTTTTTCAACAACTTAGGAGAGGATGGTGAAGTCGAAATGAGGTTGATGGAAATCAATAACGCCACTTCGAAATCTGGCATCATTGTTAAGGGCTTCGACATTCGTCCAAATTAATTGGATAGATCTCTAGCCTTTCTATTCTGCATGTTGTTGTGTTTGTCTTTTCAGATGTTCTAATAAAATCTCTCTCTATGATAAGAGTGAGCGTGTTGTAAGTGTATGTGATCTTATATATGATCTATCCTTTTTACTAGTTAGGTTGGTGTACGGTCTTGGATCAATAATAATCTGTAATCAACCCCATACTCATGCAATAATAATCTGTAAAGCTCTATCCAGAAACTTCAATATATGCACCATCTACAATTCAATTTGCAGAAATTTACACCTTAAAAAACTTCTTACCAGGGACAGAGCTATAATCTGGAGGAGATGATCGACCGAGCCCAGTAATTGTGGTCCAAACTCTGTATTGCTCTTAAAAACATTATTGAATACGTACATATTATTAATTTAGAGTCTAATAACTTAAGATGACTAAAATTCCGAACTCATAAGTTTCAAATCATGGCTTAATCCCTGCGTTCTTACATTGTGAAAATGAGTTCCCAACTCAGTATATGGTAAACTGCACTTCGAATTTGACCAAAATAAATAAATAAATTGAACACGATTTTTCTTATTCAACGGCCCTTGCAATTTTCTTAGCTTTTCCTTTGGTTACAGTTGATCTTTAACTAGATAACTGGATAATTTGTTGTCGTAGCTTAAAGAAGCGTGAAGAGTTCGTATCTTCTGAACCATATACTACTTATACAATAATTTTCCTTCGCAATTCCGTTTGGTAATCAATTAGCGGTTTGCATTCTCAATATTTCATCAAAAAGAAAAAAACATATTAGGTTGTTTCTAGTGGGCCTACAAAAATTTTAGGGGATTCGTACCGATTTCATAAAGATTGCATGAACATTAGCACACGAAAAATTTGAAATCAACCTAAATTCCTATGTTATGGCTCTAAAATGCCAAAAACAAATGAGAAACGGTCATTGCGAAGCAATTACTATGGTTCAATATATCATTTCTGATATGCCCATAAACGTTTAGGCGATTCGGAGCTATCCCTGCGCTCTTACATTATGAAAATCAGTTCACAACTCATATGAAGTAAATTGCACTTCGAATCTGACCAAAATAAATAAATAAATTGAACCATATGTTTAAATTGAATTTCTCTTTTATGGACCTAAAATGCCAAAAACTGGGGAACGGTCATGGCGAAGCGATAACTATTTTTCATGAGGTCGTTTCTGATAGGCACCAAAAACTTTAGGCAATATGGAGCTCGTCGCCCAAATTCATGAGGATGGCGTGGAAATTAGCACACAAAAAATTGGAACGGTCATGGAAAAGCATGGCTATTGTTTATTAGATTAATTTAAATGGGCCCCAAAACTTTTTAGGTGATTCAATGCCCGTCACCTGAATTCATGAAGATGGCGTAAACATTATCACACGAAAAATTAAAAATCGTCATGGATTCCTTTTTTATGGCCCTAAAGTGCCAAAAAAGAGGAAAGATCATAGATAAGTGATAATTATTGTTCATTAGGACGTTTTTGATAAGCCCACAAAAGTTTAGGCGATTCCGAGCCCGTCGCCCGAATTTATGAAGATGTCGTGGACTAGCACACGAAAAACTGAAAATCGTTATGGATTCCTGTTTTGTGGCCCTAAAATACAAATAAATAAGGAACGGTCATGGAAAAATAATGACGTTTGTTCATTAAGTCGTTTTTTATGAGCCCACGAAATTTCAGGCGATTCGGAACACGTCTCCCAGATTCATGAAAATTTGTAAACATTAGCACACGAAAATCAGAAATCATCCTGAATTCCTGTTTTATGGCCCTAAAACAGAAAAAACGAGGAACAGTCATAGAGAAGCAATGAGTATTGTTTATTAGGTCATTTCTGATGGGCCCACATAATTTTAGGCGGTTCGGGAATGGTCACCTGAATTTAGGAAGATGGCGTGGGCATTAGCACACGAAAAATCAGAAATCGTGTCGAATTCCTTTTTTATGGTCCTAAAACGCCAAAAAATTAGTAAAAATATAGAGAAGCAATGATTATTGCTCAATGGGTCGTTTCTGATGGGCCCACAAAATTAGGGTAGTGTCACGACCCTAATTTCCCTCTGTGGGATATCGTGATGACACCTAGTCTTTAATATTAGGTAAGCCTAACACTTACTGAATTAATGGCAAAATTCAACCAACAACTATTAAATATAAAACGGAAATTTCTATACAAAACAAAAAATCATAAAACCGGTAGTACAAGTCATAAGCTCTACTGAGATCGCTAAAAAATCTCTAAGTATAACTGTTCCGGAATAGAAATAAACTGTACAAAAATAACTTCCGAAGGTGACTCTGAGGCTTGCGAACGCGACGACAGGTGTACCTTGAATTCTCCACAGCACTTTTTGATCCGCTATCTAACAACCAACAGACTCCGAAGTACCTGAATCTGTACAAAAATATTCAGAAGTATAGAATGAGTATACCGCGGTTGGTACCCAATGAGTATCAAGACAAACCTCGGTGGAGTAGTTACGAGGTACAAGTCAAGACACTCACTAGACAAAATAACATATGCAGTATAAAATTATAAAACTAATAACGGAAAGAGAAAATGAGTAAATGTCAACAATAAGTGATATAATCAGTAAAGCAATAAGAACCCCATGAAGTATCATTAAAACCAAATATGGAAACACAAAGGACAATCAATTAATCAAGCCGTTCGAACACAAGTTTCACAACGAAATCACTCTGTGCTACTTCATCTCATAGTCACAAGTCACGGGTCTCAACCCACAATCATATACTCACGGCACCTCGTGCCCACATCTCGCATCACAATAGCACAGACAACTCACGTGCCAAAATCTCAATCCGCCCGGCATGATGATAAGCTCAAATTCACAATCCGCCCGATATGGTCACAGGCTCACAATCACAATCCGTGCGATATGATTTCAGGATCACAAATCACAATCCACCTGGCATGGTCAAAGGCTCAATATCAATATGGAAACAGATAATACAAGAATACATGGGCATGATTAATAAATGTCAAGTTTCATACTCCTGAGCTAGTATAAGTGGCACGCTATGGTGTATGCTTGTGTGAGTGTACTAGTGTAGTCCAAGTCAGCAAGTAATATCAAAGACATCGAATAGCTTATCAAAACAACAAAGCAAGTCATGCAAGGTGTATGACAAATACAAAGAAAAGTACACTATCACACGAAAATCACCAAACACAATGTCTCCGACCATCACACATCATCCCTGACATTGCCACCCTTATCTCTCCTATAACCACACGTATTACTCCGTATAATAACCACCCTTATATCTCATATATCTACCCGTGTCACTCTATATAATAGCCACCCACATCATCGCTAGGACAATAATAAAATAGCCACCCGTATCACTCCATATATTCAACAACAGTGAGATGCTACCCTTATACTCCGCATAACAACAACCAAACCACACAATAATTCACATGTGCTATCATCACAACAACACAACATATCAACTCGTATCACAAGTGCCCGTAGACCACAAACTTTTCAAAGATTCAACGATATCAATATTTTCACTGCAAATAGCTCGCGGCTCAGCACAACGTATATAGAATCTCAATAAAAACAAAATGAATAGAAAAGTAACTTAACAAAAAACAACATCCCCTTTAAATTCAACTTCAATTAGAATAGATTAATGACTCTCCATAACTTTAATTCCAATTAATTATTTAAGGATAACCTTGATAGTGAATGTACTTGCATGAAATGGCAAACTTCAGACTATGAATTAGGCTAACAATTTAGGAGAGAGAACGAACTAGTACTACGTCTAAATACATGAGAACAACCCATTAACAAAAGGATATCATGTGATGACAATTTCAACTTAGAGTAGCTCCACAATAATAGAAATCGCATAATGACACAAAGTGATAACATCTCCAAATAAAGCATATAAGATCAAACTCGGCAAGTAAAGAATGTGACACGTAACGACAACTTCCAATAAAGCATATGATAGTAGACATGACGAATAAAAGATATAACATGTGCTAACAATTTAAAATAAGTACATAAAAGATGCTTAGGAGTCTAGACTGGTCAATTTCCACATATAAGCCCGAGTACGTACTCGTCACCTCGCGTACACGGCTTTCACATGAGACAAATAGCACAAACAACTTAAGTCCTAAGGGGTAATTCCTCCAGACCAAGTTAGGTAAGATACTTACCTAAATAAGCTAGACCGATACTTTAAAATGACCTTCTTGTATGAAACAACCTCCAGACGGCTCAAATCTAGCCAAAATAACTTAATACCATAAATAAAAACCATAGGAAATAATTCTAGATAAAAAAGCTTTGATATTTAATGAAAACGAAAAAGACAACCCAAAAGGCCCGCACCTCGGAACACGATAAAATTCATAAAATCCTTACACCCATTCCTATACGAGTCCAACCATACCAAATTTATCCAATTCCAACATCAATTCATCCTTCAACTCATCATTTTATATTTTTGAAAGTTTTCACAACAATTCCCATTTTTCTCCCATTCAAATCACTAATTTAATGAAAAAAATAATTATGCAATCATGAAATATAATCAATTCCGGGTAAAGAACACTTAATCCAATCCAACACGTGAATAACCCATCAAAAATCGCTCAAATCCGAGCTCTCTAACTCAAAGAGTGATAAAATAACAAAAGCCCTCGAAATAGAGTTCTTATAATATGCCCTAGTGATTCCTCTTACTTGATCGCGGAATAACCCTCGCGATCAAGAAGAACTAAATGCTGCCCGGAAAAAATAAAGCTTCGTGTTTGCGGCACACACCTCGCGAACGCGATGAATAATGACAACGGACTACCCAAATGCACATAGAGACACGCGAAGGCGATGAGTAAAAGACCACTAACTCCCAGCTCCACTACGCGAACGAGGAGAGACGGGTGCGAACGCGGACAAATGACTGCATAAGCTTCGCGAATGTATGACCATCATCGCGTCTGCGATGAACAAATCACTGATTTCTCAAAAACACTTCGCGATCGCGAAGAACAACAGGCACACTAGAAACCAGCAACTCTAAAGCATGAAGAAATGGCCTGTAGCCCATCTGAAACACACCCGAGGCCCCTGGAGCCTCGTCTAAACATACCAACAAGTTGCGTAACATAACGCAGACCTGCGCGAGGCCTCAAATTACATCAAACAACATTAAAACTATGAATCACACATCAAATCGAACTTAATCAACTTTCAAATTCTACAACTCGCGCCGAATCATATCAAATCAACCTGGGATAACGTCAAATTTTGCATGCAAGTTCCAAATGACACAACGAAATTATACCAACTCCCGGAATCGAAATCTGAACCCGATATCAACAAATTCAACCCCCGGTCAAACCTTTTAACCTTTCCACGCATTCAACTCCCGGTCAAACCCTTTTGCCAAACTGCATCAAATCAACCTACGGACCTCCAAATCCAAATCCGGGCATACACATGAGTCCAAAACCACCATACGAAGCTATTGGAATCATCAAAATACTATTCCGGAGTTGTCTATACAAAAGTCAAACTTCGATCAACTCTTATTTCTTAAGCTTCTAAAACAAGAATCCTTCTTCCTAATTGATCCCGAATCATCTGAAAACCGAACTCGGACACACATGTAAGTCATAATACATAATACGAAGTTGATCGAGACCATAAGCTGCCGAACGAGATGCTAATTCTCAAAATAATTGGTTGGGTCGTTACATCCTCCCCTTCTTAATGAAACGTTCTTCCCTAAACGTGCCAAGAACCATTCCAAAGTCATCAAATCACTGGATGAACTTACCATACATTTGCTTGCGAGTGATCCCTGGTCACCCTAATCCACATAGGCCCGACAATACCATCTGAACTGAAAATTCTCCTCTAACTCACACTAATAAGCCTTAGAACCAAAATGTTTCACCATCCAATCATTTCCCAAAGATCCGATTCCCACCTCAACACACCGTATAAACCTCAACCGGCTGCCACAACTCATGCCTACAATCATAAGGTACAACCACACGACGTAATACATCGCACATATGCCCATAACAATATCTCTGGCCACCATAGCTGGCCATTATCAAATCCAACATCGGCAATTAACTGCATATCAGTTGGAACCCTGTTCCAAACCTTCACAACACTGACAACGATGAAAGAAGCATTAAGATCCCATAACCATTCACTCAAATCAACAAGTCGCATTTAACACAACCTGGGCACACACCTCGCAAGTTAAAACCCAATAAGCACAACGCGAAAATGACTGAATATGCAAAGAGAAACACGTGAGAGAACTATCAAACAAGCCCGACAGACACAACTTTCCATAAGTACCATACTTATGAATCAATTCCACAAGGGTGGGTAAAAGCATATGAACTAATCACAAGGATCTCATCCTAATATAACTCCACCGCGACATGTAACCTAGTACAAACATATCAAATCCAATAAAATGTGAGGATCCCATTCTCCGCTCTGAAACACAAGTAGAGTACACATCATACCAATAGAAAACTTCCACTAACTCAATTCCGCAAAACAAAATCATGACACGTAACAGATTTCCCGTACCGGTAAAGCATCTAAATCACAAATCATAATCAAACCATCTAGAAATCACATCAAAACCTACCGTAATGAGTAATAGAAAGTCACTTCTAGTTTCATAACTTTCAATAGTGAACAATTCAAAACGATAGACACGGGCTACAACTATAGAATCTCCCAACAGGGGTAGACACATAAGTAGAGTACAAAATCACGAAACTCACCGATATGTGAGGTAAGATAAGAGGACTCACCCCGATAAGCAAAACCAAATCAAAATAAGAATGATGCTCCTCTATAACAATCAAACCATACATATATAAAGACCATCTGGTGCAGCGGCCTAAGCCATACCACGGAAAGCATATCAACGGGCCGGACCTCCCCTTCTAGGGCGCCCTCTACCTGCCTGTCCTCCACCCCTAACTGGCTGTGCAAGTGAAGTAGCAACTGGAACGGAGCCCGTAGCCTGAGTGCCCTGATGAAATCCGCCTCTCTCGAGTCTGGGACAATCTCTCACGATGTGCCTAGTATCGCCACACTCATAACAACCCCTCTACGGACGTGGCTGCTGCTACTGAGTCTATGCCGAATAACTGGAATTAGGGGTGTACAAATAAAATCGACAAACCCCACCAACCCGATAATCCGAGTCAAATCGAGAAAAAACCCCGATTATGGTTTGGTGTTGGAAAAATAAATCGACCATATTTCGTTTGGTTTTGTTTTAACTAAAAAAGGTCAAATCGAAACCAAACCAATGCGGGTTAATTATATGAATAAAAGTTTTAAATATATTTAATACATAAAATATTTATTGTAGTGTAGATTATAAATATTTCTTAAGCTTTTTCATAGTTTTATCTTTTAACGTTTGTTTCAAGCTAGGGCTTATAATTTTGGATGCTCCAATAAGTTTTATCGTCCATAAATGTTAGTAAGTCAAATAAATCCTAAACCAAAATCAAATCAATACTAATGTTAATAAAAGACATTCAATTCAATTGTACTATGAATGAAAATAGTGTTGGATATCTATTTTTTTAGTTTTTTCATGGTTTAGATAAAATGTATAGCTTATTTTTCTTTTAGTGGTCACTCATGTAAATAATAGTACTTATTAGTCGTAATTTTAAATTATGTTTATTTTAATTATGGCTTATTAATAATATTTATTTTATGCGATTTTATTAACTTTATTGTTGAATATTTTAGTATAATGTCATGACTCATCTCATATTTATGTTATTTTATTGAAAAATACCTTATATAGTCTTATCTTAGTAGGATTAAGGAAGTGTTTGGAGCTCAAAATTTATGTTTTGTGCTATGAAGACTTTATGGAAAAGAAACCCGAAAACCTGAAAAAAATCGAGAAAAATCGAGATTAAAAATCCCAACTTTTATTAGTTTGGTTTGGTATTTAGATATAATAACCTGATATAATTGGTTTGGTTTGGTAATTAGAAAATCCGAACCAAACCGACCTATGTACACCCCTAACTGGAATAACCGTTGTAAGAATCCCGTGCCGTTGGTGCACTAAAAGATCACTGCTCCACATGTGTACCTTGACAAACTGGAGAAACACCAGCAGTCTGGAGTGTGGACTGAACAGGTCGACTGCCCGAGCCTCCGCCATGATAGGCCATAACTGAAGAGTATAATCCTCTGAACCCTCTAAATCCTCGAGACCTCTTGGTCACCTTATCCTCCCTCTCTTCATCCCGAATATGCTCTAACATCCTAGCAATCTCCACCAACTACTGAAATGGGGTATCAATATGCAACTCTCGAGCCATGCAGAATCTAATATCATAACTGATCCCCTCAATGAATATGCGAAATCACTCTCTAACTATAGGAACCAAAATAGGTGCATGACGGGATAACTCACTGAACCTGATGGCATAGTCCGACACCGTCGTGGTGCCCTAATGCAACTGCTCAAACTCTGCGCGCCATGCATCCCGAAGGGTCTGGGGAACAAACTCTCTCAAGAACATTTTTGAAAATGAAGTCCATGAAAGTGAAGCTGCATCAGCAAGGCTACCCTCCTCGTAAACCCGCCACCACTGATACGCTACCCTGACAGCTGGAATGTAGTAAATTCAACCCCACTCCCCTCCACAATACCCATGGTGCAGAGAATACGATGGCACTCCTCTAGAAAACCTTGTGCATCCTCTGAAGCCAAACCATTGAAAGTAGGAGGGTGATACTTCTTGAACCTCGCAAGTCTAAGCTTTTCCTCCTCTAATGCCCCTGGCCTGACCTCAGGCTGAACCGGAATAACAGGTTGTACTGGTACCACACCTGGAACTGGACCAATGTAAGCCCGTTGCTAAGGCATATGGGCGGTGGGAGTCTAAGCTCCTCCCCCAACCTACGAAGTAGCTGGGGAAACAGAGATCAATCCCGCCCCAACCAATGTACCAACATGCTCAGGAACTTCGCTAAAGTCTCCTGAAGTATGGGGGTAACAACAGGCGCCTCTTGTGCCTGTCCCCTAACAGGAACTACTATGGCTCTTCAACTCCTGTTCTGACAAGTGCTCTAGTTGCATTGTGTGCCTTTCCTCGGCCCCGGCCTCTCACGGCTCTAGCAGGGGGTGTGGGTGTCTACTCAGCTGATCCGGTAGCACGTGTCCTCACCATATGTGAGAGAATAAAGATAAAAAGGCTCAAACTTTGAAATCAACAAATTCGTATGACATGAATGAAAGAAGTGAAGATTTTTCCTAATAGTTTCGTAGCGTCTCAAAGATTAGTACATACGTCTCCGTACCGATCCATAAGACTCTACTAAACCCGCTTATGACCCGTAGCTCCTATTAACCTAGAGCTTTGATACCAACTTCTCACGATCCTAATTTCCATTTGTGGGATGTCGTGATGACACCAAGTCTTTAAGACTAAGTAAGCCTAAGAGTTACTGAATTAATGAAAAAATTCAAGCACCAACAACTATTAAATATGAAACAGAAATTTCTATATAAAGCCAACAATCCCAAAACCGGTAGTACAAGTCACAAGCTCTATTGAGTTTACTAGAAAATCTATAAGTATAATTGTTCCAGAATAGAAATAAACTGTACAAAAATAACTTCCGAAGGTGACTCCGATGCCTGCGAACGTGGCGGAAGGTGTACCTTGAAGTCTCCATTGCAATATCTGATCTGCTATCTAACAACCAACAGACTCTGAAGTAGCTGCATCTGCACAAAAATGTGCAAAAGTGTAATATGAGTACACCACGGTTGGTACCCCAGTAAGTATCAAGACTAACCTCGGTAGAGTAGTAACGAAGTACAAGTTAAGATACTCACTAGACAAAATAACCTGTGCAGTACATAAGTATAAAACTAATAACGGAAAGCGAAAATCGGTAAATGGCAACAAGAACCAACAAGTGATATAAACAGTAAATCAATGAGAACACCATGAAGTATCATTAAAACCAACTAATGAAACACTAAGGATGATCAATTAATCAAGCCGCTGTAACACAAGTTTTGCAACTAAATCACTCTGTGGTACTTCATCTCATAGTCACAAGTCACGGGTCTCAACCCACCATCATATACTCACGACACCTCATTCCCACATCTTGCATCACAACCGCACGGACAACTCATGTTCCAAAATCTCAATCCGCCCGGCATGAGTACAGGCCCACATTCACAATATGCCCTTCATGGTCCATGCTCACAATCACAATCCGCCTGGTATGATCTCAAGCTCACATCCACAATCTGCCTGGTATGGTCACAGGCTCACAAATCACAATCCGCCTGACATGGTCAAAGGCTCAATATCAACATGGAAACAAATAAGACAAGAACACAGGGGCATGATAAATAAATGTCAAGTTTCATACTCCTGAGCTAGTATAAGTGGCATATTATAGTGTATGCTTGTGCGAGTGTACTACTACAACCCAAGTCAACTAGTAATATCAAAGACATTGAATAGCTCATCGAAACAACAAAGCAAGTCATGAAAAGTGTATGACAAACACCAGGAAAATCAAAACAACAAAGCAAGTCATGAAAGGTGAATGACAAACACCAGGAAAAACATACCATTACACGAAAATTATCAACACAATGTCTCCAACCATCACACATCATCCTTGACATTTCCACCGTTATCTCTCCTATAGCCACCCGTATCACTCTGTATAATAGCCACCCGTATCACTCAGCCCGGCCAATAACACAATAGCCACCCGTATCACTCCATACATTCAACAACAATGAGATGCCACCCTTATGCCCCGCATAACAACAACGGTGAAATGCCACCCTTATACTCCATATAACAACAACGGTGAAATGCCACTCTTATACTCCGTATAACAACAATGGTGAAATGCCACCCTTATTGTCCGCATAACAATAACCAAACCACACAACAATTCCCATGTGCTATCATGTCAAAAATACAACATATCAAATCATATCACAAGTGTCTGTTGGCCAAAACCTTTTCAAAGATCCAACAATATCAATATTTTTACAATAAATAGCCCACGACTCAGCACAACGTATATAGAATCTCAATAGCAAAAAAATGAACGGAAAAGTAACTCAACAAAGAACAACAATCCTTTTAAACAAAACTTTAATTAGAATATATTAATGACTCTCGATAACTTCAATTCCAATTAATTGTTGAAGGATAACCTCGATAGTGAAAGTACTTCCATGAAATGGCTAACTTCAGACTCTAGTGTATGAATTAGGCTAACAATAAATGAGATGGCACGAACTAGTACTACATCTAAATGCATGAGAACTACCCGGCAACAAAGGATATCATGTGATGACAATTTCAACTAAGAGTAGCTCCACAATAAAAAAATCACATAATGACACAAAGTGATAACAACTCCAAATAAATCATATAAGAGCAAACTCGACAAGTAAAGAATGTAACATGTAACGACAACATCCAATAAAGTGTGTGATAGTAGACATGACAAATAAAGGATATAACATGTTCTAACAATTTAAAATAAGTACATAAAAGATGCTTAAGAGTCTAGACTAGTCAATTTCCACATATAAGACCGAGTACGTACTTGTCACCTCGCGTACACTGCTTTCACATGACGCAAATAGCAAATACGACTCAAGTCCTAAGGGATAGTTCCCCTACACAAAGTTAGGCAAGATACTTTCATCAAAGAAGCTACACCGATATTCTAAAATGACATTCTCGTATGAAAAAATCTTCGAACGACTCAAATCTACCCAAAATAACTGAACGGGGTCACCTTTTCAGCAGCAAAGAAGATAAAAGTGTCGATAACTCATAGTAAGAGGCTCTGAGGAAGACGATATCACATTCACGGACGAAGATGTGGACGGATTACTACTATCGCACAATGACGCACTGATAATTTCTTTAAGTGTGTTAGATTTTAAAATTAAACGTGTTTTAGTGGATCCAAGAAGTTCAGCTGATCTCATATAATGTAGAGTACTAGAGCAAGCTAAACTGACTGGAAGCATTATCCCGACAGTAAAACTACTTGTCGGATTCAACCTCGCAAGCGTGACAACCCGGAGAGTAGAAAGTTGCCCGAAGGTCCCAAAGCATCAAGAGCGTTGTGCTCCAAAGTTGCACGTTATAGCTTCAAGAAAGGACAATTATACAGAAAATCTTTTCAAGGCCCGTTGGCCCGGTGCTTAAGAGCATCAGAAGCTAACTATGTCATGAGATAAGTACACGAAGGGATGTGCGGCAACCACTCAGGTGCAGATTCTATAGTGCTAAAATTAGTTCGGGCAGGGTATCACTAGCCCCGTATGGAACAAGATGCTAAAGACTTGCATCACTAGTACGAAAATGTGAAAAGTGCATTTTAATACTACATTGTATACATCATTCTATACAGCATTTTAATATAATTTTATTCTCTCGCTTTTGATCTTATCATTGTTGTGCCCGAGAACCCTGTTCCCGGACACATCAGCTTTGTTGTTCCATCTACATTCTAAGGCTAAGTATTTTATATTTCATCAGTTATTTTGTTACTTTTCGGATCAAATTAATTTACTTGTCTAGAAACCACGAACAAATTCAACTGTACCGTTTTACGGGTAAACAAGTTCAACCATTTAACCTGAGCCCAACTTAACCTAGTTAGTATAACAAGAATAAATGCTCTTTTATTTGGCAGCAGACTAGGTTGTATGCTTAGGATCCTTTGTTGTCACATTTAGCAAATTGTCTTGTATTGCCTTTACCATGAACTAAGCTCAAATATGAAATATGTAGACGTCACATATCAAAATTCTCCAAAACAAAACGGACTAAATTTACCCATTACTTTATGATTTAAAAGTATTCTGAGGTTGGAGCTCCGTGAAGCCAATAGAAAAATAATTGTTTTCCCTAACAACAAGGTAATGTTAAGCCAAAAATTTAATCGGGAGCAAGCTTGTTCAATTTCCTATAATAAAAATACAAATTTGAAATTTACCAGAGCTCTACTCCTCTCGTGACTCGTGAAAGAAGAGGTTTAATATCAGTCATGTTTTCTTCATGAATGGTCCAAATGGTCCTAAAAGAGGTTTAATATCAATAGACACGTTTTCTCCAATAAAAAAAAACACTTATGTTATCACTCTATTGTGACAAATTTTTGGAGTAACTTGTCTGTTCCTAGAAAGACAACCTTAAGGGTTTTGCCAATAGACACGTTTTTAACATTCAAGTTTTAAAAAAAAAAACATTTATTCTAGTTAAACCTACCTACTATAGTAGTACTATATATGGTGACAAATTATGGAGTCCAATAATGCTCTATAAATTTTTAAA
Source organism: Nicotiana tomentosiformis (assembly GCF_000390325.3). Classification (NCBI taxonomy): domain Eukaryota; kingdom Viridiplantae; phylum Streptophyta; class Magnoliopsida; order Solanales; family Solanaceae; genus Nicotiana; species Nicotiana tomentosiformis. The sequence continues at coordinate 24,833,552 of NC_090815.1, read as the reverse complement.
AAGTCTGGCATCATTGTTAAGGGCTTCGACATTCGTCCAAATTAATTGGATAGATCTCCAGCCTTTCTATTCTGCATGTTGTTGTGTTTGTCTTTTCAGATTTTCTAATAAAATCTCTCTCTATGATAATAGTGAGCGTGTTGTAATAGTATGTGATCTTATATATGATCTATCCTTTTTACCTTATTAATAAAATTATAATAAAGAGATTCTACGATTTTTACTAGTTAGGTTTGTGTACGGTCTCGGATCAATAAAAAGTAAGAAATAAGAAATATATAACAAATAAAAGCTCTGTCACTTGAGGTTATCTTGTTCTCAACCCCATATTGATGTAATGTAATCTGTAAAGCTCTATCCAGAAATTTCAATATATGCACCATCTACAGTTCAATTTGCAGAAATTTACACCTTCAAAAACTTCTTACCAGGGACAGAGCTAGAATCTGGAGGAGAGAATCGGTCAAACCCAGTAATTGTGGTCCAAACTTTGTATTTGTTAGAAGCTCAGACTGAGCTCATGCAAAATGTTTCAATGGAGAAAACCCTAGAAGAGAAAAGGGAAAAGGAGACTGTGTAAAATGAAACCAGCCCCCAGTCCATGCTCGCAAATGCGAGATCTTCAACAAAAACCAGAAGCAAAAAGGCATTAGCTATGATTCTAACTCCAACTTCACTCTGTAGTCTATCCGAAATTCATCCGAGCCTTAGGGGATCCAAACCAAACATGCACATAAGTCCAAAAATATCATACAAACTCGCTCGCAAGATCAAAACCCCAAAATACCACCTAGAACTACGAATCGGACACCAAAAAGAATAAAATTTTCAATGAAACTTAAAAATTTTCATTTTAACAACCGGACGTCCGAATCACATCAAACCAACTCCGTTTTGCACCAAATTTTGGAGGCAAGTCATAAATATAGTAATAAACCTATACCAAGCTCCGAAACCAGAATTCGGACCCGGTAGCAACAAATTCAAACTTCGGTCAAATTCATAAGTTCTCTAGACCTTAAAACTTCAAAATTTTAGCAAATTGCAATAACTCGAGCTAGGGAGCTCCGAATTCGAATCCGTGCATACGCCCAAGTCCCAAGCATGATATGGACCCACCGGGACCATCAAAATACGGACCCAAGTCCATTTGCTCAAAACGTTGAACGAAGTCAACTCAAATGATTTTTTTTTTTGTTTTGGCACGATTTCATATTTTAATTAGTTTTTCACATAAAAGCTTTTCGAAAAAAACTCGGACTGTGCATGCGAGTCGAGGAAGGCTAAAAGGAGATATTTGAGGTTTCGAAACACATAATTTAGGGGTTAAAGCTCTAGAAAACCTATCGGGTCATCATATTAGTTTACCGTTGGCTTGTCTAACGGTTACGTTGGGTGCCATCACGACCTATAGTGGGTTTTAGGTTGTGACAATACGTTTGCCGTTTTAACAATATGTACCATGAACATCACCCAACAGAAATATGGTGAATCAAATGTATATAATCACAACAACAATTAATGGTTTTTCCCCTTGAGACAATAAACTCAGTCATTGCAATACAACCAACAATGTTTAAACTGGGCAAGAGCACTGTCCCTAAAATTTGCAGAAAATAAAACCAAATCATTATTAACTTAGTTTATGTTAGTTCATCCATTTAACCTGAGCCCAACTTAACCTAGTTAGTATAACAAGAGTAAATGCTCTTTTATTTGGCAACAGACTAGGTTGTATGCTAAGGATCCTTTGTTATCACATTTAGCAAATTGTCTTGTATTGCCTTTACCATGAACTAAGCTCTAATATGAAATATGTAGACGTCACATATCAAAATTCTCCAAAACAAAACGGACTAAATTTACCCATTACTTTATGATTTAAAAGTATTCTGAGGTTGGAGCTCCGTGAAGCCAATAGAAAAATAATTGTTTTCCCTAACAACAAGGTAATGTTAAGCCAAAAATTTAATCAGGAGTCCAATAATGCTCTATAAATAGTAGTACTATATATGGTGACAAATTTTGGAGTCCAATAATGCTCTATAAATATGAGGACGAAGCAAAAGGGAGTTGAGCCAACTAAAAAGATATAAAGAGCATCATATCATACATAGCAATAAAAGAAAGATGGTAAGTTATTCTTCTCTTTGATATATTTTTATTCTTCTTGTGTTTAACAACTCATCAAATGTTAAGGAACCCTAATATATTGTTTTACATATTGTATTAAATCAGCAAGGCCAGTGGATAGCGGCAAGAGACCTTACAATTACATGGGTGAACAATCCTCAGTTCTGGACATGGAAAACTGTTGATCCTAAGTTTGTCTCTCTATCTCTCTCTAAATTTCATTAAAAAGAGAAATATATATTTTAATTACTTACATCTCAACATTTTGTACAGTATTGAAGTGGCGGAGCTTCGTAGCATAAATTGGCTTGACATTTATGGAAAGATAGAGACAAAAAATCTTATTCAAACGACTAGTTATGCAGTATATTTAGTGTTCAAGTTAACAGATAACCCTCGTGGACTTGAACGATCCATTGCATCGCTAAGATTTGTGAAGGAGGTGGCAAAGGACGCAGGCATTGAGGGTACCACTGTTTTCATCTCGAAGAAAAAGGAATTACCAGGAGAACTTGGCCGGTTTCCACATCTTCGAAGCGATGGCTGGTTAGAAATCAAGCTTGGTGAGTTTTTCAACAACTTAGGAGAGGATGGTGAAGTCGAAATGAGGTTGATGGAAATCAATAACGCCACTTCGAAATCTGGCATCATTGTTAAGGGCTTCGACATTCGTCGAAATTAATTGGATAGATCTCTAGCCTTTCTATTCTGCATGTCGTTGTGTTTGTCTTTTCAGATTTTCTAATAAAATCTCTCTCTATGATAAGAGTGAGCGTGTTGTAAGTGTATGTGATCTTATATATGATCTATCCTTTTTACTAGTTAGGTTGGTGTACGGCCTTGGATCAATAAAAATCTAGGTAGAGTAGTGGTGAGGTTCATGTCAAGACACTCACTAATCAAATAACATGTGCAGAATATCACAATAAAGCTAACAACGGAAAGAAAAATAAATATACAACAACAAAGAGTAATCATGTGATAAAACAACAAAATAATCTTGTACAAATAAAATACAAGTGAAAGAAATTAAGGTAAAACAATGACTGTTCCAATCATTAAATCGTTTCGACACAAGATTTACAACAAGAATCAGCTTGAGGTACTAGACCTCATAATCAAAAATCATATACATATGACACCTCGTACCAAATTATCCATCATCTTCGCACGGCAAAGACCTCGTGCCACAGTATAAGTCACACTCGCACGGCAAAATCCGCGTGCCACAGTATAAGTCACACTAGCACGGAAAAGACATCGTGCCTCAACAAATACCACAACTGCATGGAAATGACCTCGTGCCACAACAAATACAGCAACTGCACGACAAAGACCCCATGCCATCACGTATATCGTATCCGTGCTAATTACCAATAAAATGTTCAAGAAATGCTCTATCCAGAGCCAAATAAAGTAATGCGTTATAGCAATTTCCTTTTTATAAAATGGAGTTGTTACGTTAGTAACAACTCCACAGAATATGAGATAATCATTCCACGTAGGTGAATTTACCTAACCTAGTAAGTATCAAGACTAATCTAGGTAGAGTAGTGGCGAGGTTCATGTCAAGACACTCACTAATCAAATAACATGTGCAGAATATCACAATAAAGCTAACAATGGAAAGAAAAATAAATATACAACAACAAAGAGTAATCATGTGATAAAACAACAAAATAATCAATGCACAAATAAAATACAAGTGAAAGAAATTAAGGTAAAACAATGACTGTTCCAATCATTAAATCGTTTCGACACAAGATTTACAACAAGAATCAGCTTGAGGTACCAGACCTCATAATCAAAAATCAAATACATACGACACCTCGTACCAAATTATCCATCATCTTCGCACGGCAAAGACCTTGTGCCACAGTATAAGTCACACTCGCACGGCAAAGTCCTCGTGCCACAATACAAGTCACACTTCCACGGAAAAGACCACGTGCCTGAAGAAATACCACAACCGCATGCCAAAGACCTCGTCCCTCAACAAATACAGCAACTGCACGACTAAGACCTCATGCCACCACATATATTGTATCCGTGCTAATTACCAATAAAATGTTTATGAAATGTTCTATCAAGAGCCAAATAAAGTAAAGCATAATAGAAATTTCCTTTTTATAAAATGGAGTTGTGACGTTAGTAACAACTCCACAGAATATGAGATAAGCATTCCACGTAGGTGAATTTACCTAACCTAGTAAGTATCAAGACTAATCTCTATAAAGTAGTAGCGAGGTTCATGTCAAGACACTCACTAATCAATTAACATGTGCAGAATATCACAATAAAGCTAATAACGGAAAGAAAAATAAATATACAACAACAAAGAGTAATCATGTGATAAAACAACAAAATAATCAATGCACAAATAAAATACAAGTGAAAGAAATTAAGGTAAAACAATGACTGTTCCAATCATTAAATCGTTTCGACACAAGATTTACAACAAGAATCAACTTGAGGTACCAGACCTCATAATCAAAAATCATATACATATGACACCTCGTACCAAATTATCCATCATCTTCGCACGGCAAAGACCTCGTGCCACAGTATAAGTCACACTCGCACGGCAAAGTCCTCGTGCCACAATACAAGTCACACTCCCACGGAAAAGACCACGTGCCTGAAGAAATACCACAACCGCATGGCAAAGACCTCGTCCCTTAACAAATACAGCAACTGCACGACTATGACCTCATGCCACCACGTATATTGTATCCGTGCTAATTACCAATAAAATGTTTAAGAAATGTTCTATCAAGAGCCAAATAAAGTAAAGCATAATAGAAATTTCGTTTTTATAAAATGGAGTTGTGACGTTAGTAACAACTCCACAGGAAATGAGATATCCTCCGTTTCAATTTATGTGAACCCATTTGACTGGGCACGGAGTTTAAGAAAAGAGAGAAGACTTTTGAACTTGTGGTGTAGAATGAAGCACATATATTTTATGCGGCTATAAATCATTGCATAAAGGTAAATTATTTTCAAATAAGAAAAGAGGTCATTCTTTTTGGCACGGACTAAAAAGGAAATAGGTTCACATAAATTAAAACAGAGGGAGTATATATATATATAACCAAAGAGAAAAGGAATTTACTTGTCGGAAGACTTTATGGAAAAAGAGGAGAACGAGGAGAGGAGAACTTGTCGGAAACCACAGAATAAAAAATGACCTAATGGAAAATAGACATCACTTTTCCACGATCCTCATCTTTTAGTATTTTAGGGCCATAAAATAGGAATCCATTAAGATTTTCTATTCTACGTGTGTTAATGTCCACGTCATCTTCATAAAGTCGGACGACAGATTCTGAATAGCCTAAAATTTTGTGGGCCTATCAAAAATGACCTAATAAACAATAGTCATCTCTTCTCCATGACTTTTCCTCATTCTTTGGCACTTTAGGGCCATAAAAAAGGAATCCATAGCGATTTCCAATTTTTCTTATGATAATGTTTACGCCATCTTCATGAATTCGGGTGATTGGCTCCGAATCGCTCCCATTAGAAATGATCTAATGAATAATAGTCACGCTATGCCATGAGCGTTCCTCATTCTTTGGCGTTTTAGGACCACAAAATAAGGAATTTAGGTTGATTTCAAATTTTTCGTGTGCTAATGTTCATGCAATCTTCAGGAATTTGGGCGACCGATTTCGAATCGCTTAAATTTTTTCTAGGCCCATTAGAAACAACCTAATATTATTTTTTTTTTCTTTTTGAAGAAATATTGAGAATGCAAACCGCTAATTGATTACCAAAGGGAATTGCGAAGGAAAATTATTATATAAGTAGTATATGGTTCAGTAGATACGAACTCTTCAAGCTTCTTTAAGCTACGACAACAGATTATCCAGTTATCTAGTTAAAGATAGTGCAACTGTAACCAAAGGAAATTAAAAGCTAAGATAATTTCAAGGGTCGTTGAATAAGAAAAATCTTGTTCAATTTATTTATTTATTTTGGTCAAATTAGAAGTACAGTTTACTCCATATTGAGTTGTGAACTCATTTTAACAATGTAAGAATGCAGGGATAGAACCATGATTTGAAATTTATGAGTTCGAAATTCTAGTCATCTTAAGTTATTAGGCTCTAAATTAATAATGTGTATGTATTCAATAAATTTTTTAAGAGCAATACTGTTGAGTAGGTTGGGCCTTAAGTCTGGACTCCCTCAGACCAGGCCCACTGATATCCCAACGGCCCACATAATAATACAAAGATATAGCAACTTAGCCCTTCTATTCTTTAGCCATCTTTAGCTTTGTAAATATAGACACATTGTAACACAAGTATAAATACTTGTATTGCTGGAATAAGAGGTTACGGATGAGTAATGAAACATTTCAATTTACACAATCTCCTTTTTTCTTTTCTCTTTACTGTATAAGCTAGGGTTTCCTCCATTGAAACCTTTTGCATGAGCTCAGTCTGAGCTTCTAACATGGTATCAGAGCGGGTGAGTAAATTCCGTTCGTTCTCCTCTTTCTTCCGATCCTAACCTCAAAGTCAGATTCTGTGGTTTCCAACAAGTTCGAAGAAACCCTAACTTTCGAAGAAGGTTCATTCACTGATGAGATTCCAAAGTATCTGCTGCCTACTATGGTGAAATAGTAGCTGAGGATTTCTTCTACTGTTCATTTCGTTAACTCGTGAAGAGTTTTGCTGCTGATTTGGATTTGTTAAAGCAAAACCGGTATTATCTCCTTCAAGCTTCAATTTTTTTGTATTTTCCATCAATCTTAGCCTTATAGCCTTTTATTTCCATGATTGTGATATTACAGTTTTAGTTTTACTTATCGCTATTGATGAAGTTAATTCATCAGAGGGTTTTCCAAATTTCACCTTAGATTTTTCACATCCTTTCTATGTGAATCCTTCTGATAGTACCTGTACTCATTTAGTCTCCCTTTCTTTTGATGGTACTGGTTTTGTGGCTTGGAGGAAGAGCATGCTTGTGTCTCTTTCTGCCAAAAATAAATTAGGGCTAATTAATGGCTGTCATGATAAACCTACCGAGGATTCTTCTTATTATCCTTATTGGGAAAGGTGTAACGATATGGTGATTTTTTGGATCACAAATTCTTTGTCTAGAGAAATTGCTACCAGTGTCTTAGGGTATGACACTGCTAGAGAAATATGGTTGGATATAAATGAGAGGTTTGGTCAATCAAATGGGTCAAAATTCATTCAAATCCAAAGGGAGATTGGTTCTATCTCCCAAGGGACATCAGACATAGCTTCATATTTCACCAGACTACGCAGTCATTGGGATGAGATGAACACAGCTTATGTCGGACATGTTTGCTCATGTGGAGCGCTTCCTAAATTCCTAGAGGAACTAAAACTATTCTGGTTCCTTGCTGGGCTAAATAATTCATACTCCACAGTCAAGAGCAGCATTCTTATGATGACCCCTCTCCCAACAGTCAGCAAAGCCTACTCTATTCTGCAGCATGATGAAAAACAAAGAGAGAAAGCACCTTCTCCAGTTTTTTCTGCTGATTCTGTCTCTTTTTCTGCCTCTGCTGCACCTAACAATGGTCAGAGGTCTTTTAATCAAAGAATTTAATTTGAGACAAAGAGACCTAATCAGTTTGTATCTTGAAAATACGGCAAGAAACCTGAACACACTATTGAAAAGTGCTACAAGCTCCATGGATTCCCCCCTGATTTCAAGTTCAACAAGAACAAAAGATCAGCCTCTTGTGTGCATGCTGATGGTTCTTCCTCTGGTCTTCTATCAGCTTCTCCCCAAGGTCCCACAACTCCTGAAATATCTTCACATGGCTTCACTCAAGAACAATATCAACACCTTCTGAATTTATTGCAACAATCTCATATCTACCCTGGGGCCAGCAACAATAACCTGTCTTTTGGAGAGAACATTGCTTATGTCAATTTTGCAGGTTTGTTCTGTAGTTCTGTAGTTAATTCTGTGGACTTTCATGCTTGTGCATCATCTCAATTCACCATAGACACTTGGATCGTAGACTCAGGGGCCACTAATCACATGACCTCTCACAAACATTTACTTCACAATTTAACTCCACTAGCTAGACCTTACTTGATAACTTTACCAAATGGATACAAAGTTAAATTTATCTCCACTGGTTCTCTACACCTTAGATCTGACATAATTCTTCACAATGTTCTTCTTGTTCCCTCTTTCCAATTCAATTTAATTTCCATTTACCATCTCCTTTTACAGTTTAACTGTTATGCAGTTCTTACGATTTCTAAATATTTTTTACAGGGCCCTTCTCTGAAGAGGCCACTGAAAATTGGTATAGCTGATAATGGGGTCTATTTCCTCCATCTTGCTGATGATGTTCAATCTCTTTCTTGTGTTTTACCTTCACCATCTAATGTTTTTAATTCTACTGTTTTTACATGTTCTACTTCTACTTCTGTTAATGATCCCATTCCCCTCAGTCCCTCTTGTAATTCACACACTCACATCAATAAAACAGACTATTTTTGGCATCAAAGAATGGGTCACATGCCTTATAATAGGATGAAATACATTTCTTTCATTTCTGATAAAATCTCTTCCAAACAGCATTTCATATGTCCTGTTTGTCCCATGGCTAGACAACAAAGACTTCCCTTCCCTGACAGTACCATTCACTCTTCATCCCCTTTTTAGTTGGTTCACATTGATATTTGGGGCCCCTATCACACCCCAACTTATAATGGTTTTAAATATTTTCTAACTCTAGTAGATGATTACACTAGGGTAACTTGGACACACCTACTCTCTTCTAAAAGCAATGCTTTTTTGTTCTAAAAGCTTTCACCTCTATGGTTCAAACTAAATTTTACATTTCAGTCCAATTTTTCAGGTTTGATAATGCTTTTGAACTAGGAACTAGTTCTGAGTCCAAATCTTTCTTCACTGCTCAAGGTATACTACACCAAACTACAATTTCACACACTCCTCAACAGAATGGCGTTGTGGAAAGAAAGCACAAACACCTCTTAAAAACTTCTAGAGATTTACTTTTCTAATCACATTTACCTACCAAGTATTGGGGTGAATGTGTTCTCATAGCCACATACCTCATCAATAGATTTCCCTCCAATGTTCTCAACAACATATCCCCCTATGAAAAATTTCATGGTCATCCCCCTCACTATGATCATCTTAGATCTTTTGGATGCTTATGATATGCCACCACACCCAAATCTGTAAGAGACAAGTTTCAGACAAGAGCACTGCCTTGTATGTTTCTTGGCTATCCCTGTGGCAAGAAAGGTTACAAGTTGCTAACTCTTTCCACCCATGCTATCCTCTACTCTAGGGATGTTGTATTTCATGAGCATGTATTTCCTTATTCACCTCCTTCTTCACAAATTTTTCCTTCTTCTCCTACTCCTTTTGTAGATTTACCTAACAAACCTCCTCCTTCCATTTCCCTTCATCCTGTTTTTTCTCATTCTCCTCCCTTTATCACTGATCTTCCTTCTCCTTCTCCACCTGTTATCCCCCCTGCTCCTCATGCTTCTCTCCTATCAGACAATCCTCCAATATCAGTAATCCTCCACCCCATTTAAGGGATTATGTTTGTCCATCTCTTGCTCTTAAGGCTCCTGCTTCTCTAGCTTCTAAGGTTTCTTCCTCTGTTTTGCACATGCATGAGCCCCTGTTTTATCAACAGGATGCATCTCACCCTGCTTGGAAGGAGGCCATGCTAAAGGAATTTCAAGCTTTAGATGCAAATCACACTTGGGACATAGTTCCCCTTCCCCCTCACAAGAAGCCTATACCTTGTAAATGGGTCTACAGGATCAAACAAAGGTATGATGGTTCCATTGAAAGGTACAAGGCCAGATTAGTGATAAGGGGTGATACTCAAAAAGAAGGCATTGATTACAATGAGACTTTTTCCCCTGTGGTCAAATTCACCACTATTAAGTGCCTTCTTACCATTGCTTCTTTAAGGAATTGGACTATTTATCAACTAGATGTCAACAATGCCTTTTTACATGGTGATTTCCATGAAGAAGTTTATATGAAGATCCCTCCTGGTTTGCACCTTTCTTCTACATCTTCCTCTTCATCTTCTTCATTGGTATGCAAGCTAGGGAAGTCTCTATATGACCTCAAGCAGGCCTCTAGACAGTGGTTTTCTAAGCTGTCTGAGGCCTTGCTCAGTAGAGGCTACATTCCTAGTAAAAATGATTACTCTTTATTCCTCAAGTCCACTGGCAGTTCCCTTATAGTCATAGCTGTTTATGTTGATGACATCCTTCTAGCTGGTGATGATGTTTCTGAGCTGGATAATGTCAAGGATTTCCTTGATGCTCAGTTCAAAATCAAGGACCTTGGCTCTATTCACTATTTTTTGGGCCTGGAAGTCAATAAAGTTGATAGTGGTTTTCATATGACTCAACACAAAATTACATCTGATTTACTTTCAGAGTTTCATTGCCAGAATATTTCCTCTGTGGTCACTCCTCTCGATGGTTCTGTCAAACTCTCAACTGATATGGGGGAGCCACTATCTGATCCTAGTACTTGTAGGAGGATAGTTGGCAAACTTAATTTTCTACAACACACAAGACCTAACATTGCTTTCTCAGTACAACATCTCAATAAATTCCTCCAAGCTCCTCAAGTCCCTCACATGCTTGCTACTATCCATGTTCTAAGATACTTATCTGCTGCCCCAGCTATGGGAATTCTCCTCTCCCCTGATGCTGACTTTACTCTCAAGGCTTATTCTGATACAGCCTGGGCAGCTTGTGCCATGTCCAGGAAGTCTATCTCTAGTTATTTTATCACTCTTGGTGGCTGCCATATTTCCTGGAAGAGCAAGAAGCAACAAACTGTATCACTATCCTCTGCTGAGGCTGAATATAGAGTCCTTCAACAAGCAGTTGTTGAGGTGTCATGGTTAAATAGATTACTTGTTGATTTTGGTGTTTCTATTACTTATTATGTTCCTGTTTTTTGTGACAACCAGGTTGCTCTACACATTGCTAAGAACCCAGTCTTTCATGAGCGCACAAAACACATCGAGATTGACTGCCATTATGTGCGTGACAGTGTTACTTCTGATTTGGTCTCCCTTCATTATGTTGCAAGTGTTGATCAACTAGCTGATATCATGACCAAGCCCCTTACAGACCTCTCTCACAATCATCTACTAGGCAAGCTTAGAGTGTTATCACCCCCAAGCTTTGGGGGGGGGGGTGTTGAGCAGGTTGGGCCTTAAGTTTGGACTCCCTCAGACCAGGCCCACTGATATCCCAACGGCCCACTGATATCCCAACGGCCCACATAATAATACACAGATATAGCAACTTAGCCCTTCTATTCTTTAGCCATCATTACCTTGGTAAATATAGACACATTGTAACACAAGTATAAATACTTGTATTGCTGGAATAAGAGGTTACGGATGAGTAATGAAACATTTCAATTTACACAATCTCCTTTTTTCTTTTCTCTTTACTGTATAAGCTAGGGTTTCCTCCATTGAAACCTTTTGCATGAGCTCAGTCTGAGCTTCTAACATGGTATCAGAGCGGGGTCATGGCAAATTGATGACTATTATTCATTAGGTGGTTTCTGATAGGCCCATAAAATTTTAGGCAATTCGGAGCCCGCTGTCGATTTCATGAAGATGACGTGGTCATTAGCACACGAAAAAGTGCAAATCGTCTTAAATTCCTCTTTTATGGCCCTAAAATGCCAAAAAATAAGGAATGGTCATGGCGAAGGGATGACTATTTTTCATTAGGTCATTTATGATTTGCCCAGAAAATTTTCGGCGATTCAGAGCCCGGAGCCCGAATTCATGAAGATGGCATGGACATTAGCACACGAAAAATTGAAAATCGTCCTGGATTTCTTTTTTAAAACATAAAATGAAAAACAACGAAGAAGAATCATGGAGAAGAGATTACTATAGTTCATTAGGTCATTTTTAATGGGCCCACAAAATTTTAGGCGATTTGGAGCCCGTCACCCAAATTCATGAAGATTACATGGACATTAGCACACGAAAAATTAGAAATCAATCTGAATTCCTATTTTATGACCCTAAAATAACAAAAAATGAAGAACGGTTTTAGTGAAGCAAGATTACTATTCATTAGGCCGTTTCTTATAGGCCTACAAAATTTTAGGCGATTCAAAGCTCGTCGCCTAAATTCATGAATATAGCGTGCACAATAGCACATGAAAAATTAAAAATCTTATTCATTTTTTTTATAGACCTAAAACGTCAAAAAATGAGGAACGCTCATGGAAAAGCATGACTATGGTTTATTAGATCATTTTTAATAGACACCATAAACATTCTAAACGATTCAGAGCTCATCAATCCAAATTCATGAAGATGGAGTAAACATTTTCACGTGAAAAATTTGAAATCGTCATGGATTCCTTTTTTATGGCCCTAAAGTGCCAAAAAATGAGAAAAAAGTTATGGATAAGCTAACTATTGTTCATTTGGTCTTTTTTGATAAGCCCAAAAAATTTTAGGGGATTCAGACCACATTGCCTTAATTCATGAAGATGTCATGGACATTAGCCAAGACACTCACTAATCAAATAACATGTGCAGAATATCACAATAAATCTAACAATGGAAAGAAAAATAAATATACAACAACAAAGAGTAATCATGTGATAAAACAACAAAATAATCAATGCACAGATAAAATACAAGTGAAAGAAATTAAGGTAAAACAATGACTGTTCCAATCATTAAATCGTTCGGACACAAGTTTTACAAGAAGAATCACCCTGAGGTACTAGACCTCATATGCAAAAATCACAAGTCACAAATTACGAATCATATACATATGACACCTCGTACCAAATTATCCATCACCTTCGCACGGCAAAGACCTCTTACCATGGTACAAGTCACACTCGCACGGCAAAGACCACGTGCCTGAAGAAATACCACAACCGCATGGCAAAGACCTCGTGCCTCAACAAATACAGCAACTGCACGACAAAGACCTCATGCCACCACGTATATCGTATCCGTGCTAATTACCAATAAAATGTTCAAGAAATGTTCTATCAAGAGCCAAATAAAGTAAAGCATAATAGAAATTTCCTTTTAATAAAATGGAGTTGTGACATTACTAACAACTACACCGAATATGAGATAAGCATTCCACGTAGGTGAATTTACCTAACCTAGTAAGTATAAAGACTAATCTCGGTAGAGTAGTGACGAGGTTCATGTCAAGACACTCACTAATCAAATAACTTGTGCAGAATATCACAATAAAGCTAACAACGGAAAGAAAAATAAATATACAACAACAAAGAGTAATCATGTGATAAAACAACAAAATAATCAATGCACAGATAAAATACAAGTGAAAGAAATTAAGGTAAAACAATGACTGTTCCAATCATTAAATCGTTCGGACACAAGTTTTACAACAAGAATCACCCTGAGGTACTAGACCTCATAAGCAAAAATCACAAGTCATAAATTACGAATCATATACATATGACAGATCGTACCAAATTATCCATCACCTTCGCACGGCAAAGACCTCGTGCCACAGTACAAGTCACACTCGCACGGCAAAGACCTCTTGCCATGGTACAAGTCACACTCGCACGGCAAAGACCACGTGCCTGAAGAAATACCACAACCGCATGGCAAAGACCTCGTGCCTCAACAAATACAGCAACTGCACGACAAAGACCTCATGCCACCACGTATATCGTATCCGTGCTAATTACCAATAAAATGTTCAAGAAATGTTCTATCAAGAGCCAAATAAAGTAAAGCATAATAGAAATTTCCTTTTAATAAAATGGAGTTGTGACATTACTAACAACTACACCGAATATGGGATAAGCATTCCACGTAGGTGAATTTACCTAACCTAGTAAGTATAAAGACTAATCTCGGTAGAGTAGTGGCGAGGTTCATGTCAAGACACTCACTAATCAAATAACTTGTGCAGAATATCACAATAAAGCTAACAACGGAAAGAAAAATAAATATACAACAATAAAGAGTAATCATGTGATAAAACAACAAAATAATCAATGCGCAGATAAAATACAAGTGAAAGAAATTAAGGTAAAACAATGACTGTTCCAATCATTAAATCGTTCGGACACAAGTTTTACAACAAGAATCACCCTGAGGTACTAGACCTCATAACCAAAAATCACAAGTCACAAATTACGAATCATATACATATGACAGATCGTACCAAATTATCCATCACCTTCGCACGGCAAAGACCTCGTGCTACAGTACAAGTCACACTCGCACAGCAAAGTCCCCGTGCCACAGTATAAGTCACACTCGCACGGCAAAGACCTCGTGCCTCAACAAATGCCGCAACCGCATGGCAAAGACCTCGTGCCTCAACAAATACAACAACTGCACAACAAAGACCCCATGCCACCACGTATATCGTATCCGTGCTAATTACCAATAAAATGTTCAAGAAATGTTCTATTCAGAGCCAAATAAAGTAAAGCGTAATAGCAATTTCCTTTTTATAAAATGGAGTTGTTACGTTAGTAACAACTCCACAGAATATGATATAACCATTCCACATAGGTGAATTTACCTAACCTAGTAAGTATCAAGACTAATCTAGGTAGAGTAGTCGCGAGGTTCATGTCAAGACACTCACTAATCAAATAACATGTGCAGAATGTCACAATAAAGCTAACAACGGAAAAAAAAATAAATATACAACAACAAAGAGTAATCATGTGATAAAACAACAAAATAATCAATGCACAAATAAAATACAAGTGAAAGTAATTAAGGTAAAACAATGACTGTTCCAATCATTAAATCGTTTCGACACAAGTTTTACAACAAGAATCAGCTTGAGGTACCAGACCTCATAATCAAAAATCATATACATATGACACCTCGTACCAAATTATCTATCACCTTCGCACGGCGAAGACCTCATGCCACAGTATAAGTCACACTCGCACGGCAAAGTCCTCGTGCCACAGTACAAATCACACTCCCACGGCAAAGACCACGTGCCTGAAGAAATACCACAACCGCATTGCAAAGACCTAGTGCCTCAACAAATACAGCAACTGCACGACAAAGACCTCATGCCACTACGTATATCGTATCCATGCTAATTACCACTAAAATGTTCAAGAAATGTTGTTTCAAGAGCCAAATAAAGTAAAGCATAATAGCAATTAATTGAATTGTGATGTTAGTAACAACTCCACAGAATATGAGTTGACCATTCCACGTAGGTGAATTTACCAAACCTAGTAAGTATCAAGACTAATCTCGGTAGAATAGTGGCGAGGTTCATGTCAAGACACTCACTAATCAAATAACATGTGCAGAATATCACAATAAAGCTAACAACGAAAAGAAAAATAAATATACAACAACAAAGAGTAATCATGTGATAAAACAACAAAATATTTTATGCACAGATAAAATACAAGTGAAAGAAATTAAGGTAAAACAATGACTGTTCCAATCATTAAATCGTTCGGACACAAGATTTACAACAAGAATCACCCTGAGGTACTAGACCTCATAAGCAAAAATCACAAGTCACAAATTACGAATCCTATACATATGACACCTCGTGTCTAAATTATCAATGACCTTCGCACGGCAAAGACCTCGTGCCACAGTAAAAGTCACACTCGCACGGCAAAATTCTCGTGCCACACTATAAGTCACACTCGCACGGCAAAGACAACGTGCTTGAAGAAATACCACAACCGCATGCCAAAGACCCCGTGCCTCAGCAAATACAACAACTGCGCAATAAAGACCTTATGCCACCACGTATATCGTATCCGTGCTAATTACCAATAAAATGTTCAAGAAAATTTATATCAAGAGCAGAATAAAGTAAAGCATAATAGCAATTTCCTTTTTACAAAATGAAGTTGTTACGTTAGTAACAACTCCACAGAATATGTTATAACAATTCCACATAGGTGAATTTACCTAGCCTAGTAAGTATCAAGACTAATCTAGGTAGAGTAGTCGCGAGGTTCATGTCAAGACACTCACTAATCAAATAACATGTGCAGAATATCACAATAAAGCTTACAACTTTAAGAAAAATAAATATACAACAACAAAGAGTAATCATGTGATAAAACAACAAAATAATCAATGCACAAATAAAATACAAGTGAAAGTAATTAAGGTAAAACAATGACTGTTCCAATCATTAAATCGTTTCGACACAAGTTTTACAACAAGAATCTGCTTGAGGTACCAGACCTCATAATCAAAAATCATATACATATGACACCTCGTACCAAATTATCTATCACCTTCGTACGGCGAAGACCTCGTGCCACAGTATAAGTCACACTCGCACGGCAAAGTCCTCGTGCCACAGTACAAATCACACTCCCACGGCAAAGACCACGTGCCTGAAGAAATACCACAACCGCATTGCAAAGACCTAGTGCCTCAACAAATACAGCAACTGCACGACAAAGACCTCATGCCACCACGTATATCGTATCCGTGCTAATTACCACTAAAATGTTCAAGAAATGTTGTTTCAAGAGCCAAATAAAGTAAAGCTTAATAGCAATTTCCTTTTTATAAAATGGAATTGTGACGTTAGTAACAACTCCACCGAATATGAGTTGACCATTCCACGTAGGTGAATTTACCAAACCTAGTAAGTATCAAGACTAATCTCGGTAGAGTAGTGGCGAGGTTCATGTCAAGACACTCACTAATCAAATAACATGTGCAGAATATCACAATAAAGCTAACAACGAAAAGAAAAATAAATATACAACAACAAAGAGTAATCATGTGATAAAACAACAAAATATTTAATGCACAGATAAAATACAAGTGAAAGAAATTAAGGTAAAACAATGACTGTTCCAATCATTAAATCGTTCGGACACAAGATTTACAACAAGAATCACCCTGAGGTACTAGACCTCATAAGCAAAAATCACAAGTCACAAATTACGAATCCTATACATATGACACCTCGTGTCTAAATTATCAATCACCTTCGCACGGCAAAGACCTCGTGCCACAGTAGAAGTCACACTCGCACGGCAAAATTCTCGTGCCACACTATAAGTCACACTCGCACGACAAAGACAACGTGCTTGAAGAAATACCACAACCACATGCCAAAGACCCCGTGCCTCAGCAAATACAACAACTGCGCAATAAAGACCTTATGCCACCACGTATATCGTATCCGTGCTAATTACCAATAAAATGTTCAAGAAAATTTATATCAAGAGCCAAATAAAGTAAAGCATAATAGCAATTTCCTTTTTACAAAATGGAGTTGTTACGTTAGTAACAACTAACAACTCCACAGAATATGAGATAAGCATTCCATGTAGGTGAATTTACCTAACCTAGTAAGTGCAAGACTAATCTCGGTAGAGTAGTGGGGAGGTTCATGTCAAGACACTCACTAATCAAATAACATGTGCAGAATATCACAATAAAGCTAACAACGGAAAGCAATATAAATTTACAACAACAAAGAGTGATCATGTGATAAAACAACAAAATAATCAATGCATAGATAAAATACAAGTGAAAGAAATTAAGGTAAAACAATGACTGTTCAAATAATTAAATTGTTCGGACACAAGATTTACAAAACAAATCACCCTGAGGTACCAGACCTCGTAATCAAAAATCACAAGTCACAAATTACGAATCCTATACATATGACACCTCGTGTCCAAATTATCAATCACCTTCGCACGACAAGGACCTCATGCAACAGTAAAAGTCACACTCGTACGGCAAAGTCCTCGTGCCACAGTATAAGTAATACTCGCACGGCAAAGACCTCATGCCTGACCAAATACCACAACCGAATGGCAAAGACCTCGTGCCTTGACAAATACAACAACTTCACGACAAAGACCTCATGCCACCACGTATATCGTATCCGTGCTAATTACCAATAAAATATTCAAGAAATTTTCTTTCAAGAGCCAAATAAAGTAAAGCATAATAGCAATTTCCTTTTTATAAAATGGAATTGTGACGTTAGTAACAAATCCACAGAATATGAGATGACCATTCCACGTAGGTGAATTTACCAAACCTAGTAAGTATCAAGACTAATCTCGGTAGAGTAATGGCGAGGTTCATGTCAAGACACTCGCTAATCAAATAACATGTGTAGAATATCACAATAAAGCTAACAACGAAAAGAAAAATAAATATACAACAACAAAGAGTAATCATGTGATAAAACAACAAAATATTTAATGCACAGATAAAATACAAGTGAAAGAAATTAAGGTAAAACAATAACTGTTCCAATCATTAAATCGTTCGGACACAAGATTTACAACAAGAATCACCCTGAGGTACTAGACCTCATAAGCAAAAATCACAAGTCACAAATTACGAATCCTATACATATGACACCTCGTGTCCAAATTATCAATCACCTTCGCACGGCAAAGACCTCGTGCCACAGTAGAAGTCACACTCGCACAGCAAAGTCCTCGTGCCATATTATAAGTCACACTCGCACGACAAAGACCTCGTGCCTGACCAAATACCACAACCGAATGGCAAATACCTCGTGCCTCGACAAATACAACAACTTCACGACAAGGACCTCATGCCACCACGTATATCGTATCCGTGCTAATTAACAATAAAATGTTCTTTCAAGAGCCAAATAAAGTAAAGCATAATAGCAATTTCCTTTTTATAAAATGGAATTGTGACGTTAGTAACAACTCCACAGAATATGAGATGACCATTCCACGTAGGTGAATTTACCAAACCTAGTAAGTATCAAGACTAATCTCGGTAGAGTAATGGCGAGGTTCATGTCAAGACACTCACTAATCAAATAACATGTGCAGAATCTCACAATTAAGCTAACAACGAAAAGAAAAATAAATATACAACAACAAAGAGTAATCATGTGATAAAACAACAAAATATTCAATGCACAGATAAAATACAAATGAATGAAATTAAGGTAAAACAATGGCTGTTCCAATCATTAAATCGTTCGGACACAAGATTTACAACAAGAATCACCTTGAGGTGCTAGACCTCATAAGCAAAAATCACAAGTCACAAATTACGAATCCTATACATATGACACTTCGTCTCAAAATTATCAATCACCTTCGCACGACAAAGACCTCGTGCCACATTAGAAGTCACACTCGCACGGCAAAGTCCTCGTGCCACACTATAAGTCACACTCGCATGACAAAGACCACGTGCCTGAAGAAATACCACAACCGCATGGCAAAGACCTCGTGCCTCAGCAAATACAACAACAGCACGACAAAGACCTTATGCCACCACGTATATCGTATCCATGCTAATTACCAATAAAATGTTCAAGAAAATTTCTATCAAGAGCCAAATAAAGTAAAGCATAATAGCAATTTCCTTTTTACAAAATGGAGTTGTTTCGTTAGTAACAACTGACAACTCCGCAGAACTTGAGATAAGCATTCCACGTAGGTGAATTTACCAAACCTAGTAAGTATCAAGACTAATCTCGGTAGAGTAATGGCGAGGTTCATGTCAAGACACTCACTAATCAAATAACATGTGCAGAATCTCACAATTAAGCTAACAACGAAAAGAAAAATAAATATACAACAACAAAGAGTAATCATGTGATAAAACAACAAAATATTCAATGCACAGATAAAATACAAGTGAATGAAATTAAGGTAAAACAATGGCTGTTCCAATCATTAAATCGTTCGGACACAAGATTTACAATAAGAATCACCCTGAGGTACTAGACCTCATAAGCAAAAATCACAAGTCACAAATTACGAATCCTATACATATGACACTTCGTGTCCAAATTATCAATCACCTTCGCACGACAAAGACCTCGTGCCACATTAGAAGTCACACTCGCACGGCAAAGTCCTCGTGCCACACTATAAGTCACACTCGCACGACAAAGACCACGTGCCTGAAGAAATACCACAACCGCATGGCAAAGTCCTCGTGCCTCAGCAAATACAACAACTGCACGACAAAGACCTTATGCCACCACGTATATCGTATCCGTGCTAATTACCAATACAATGTTCAAGAAAATTTCTATCAAGATCCAAATAAAGTAAAGCATAATAGCAATTTCCTTTTTACAAAATGGAGTTGTTACGTTAGTAACAACTAACAACTCCACAGAATATGAGATAAGCTTTCCATGTAGGTGAATTTACCTAACCTAGTAAGTCCAAGACTAATCTCGGTAGAGTAGTGGCGAGGTTCATGTCAAGACACTCACTAATCAAATAACATGTGCAGAATATCACAATAAAGCTAACAACGAAAAGAAAAATAACTATACAACAACAAAGAGTAATCATGTGATAAAACAACAAAATATTTAATGCACAGATAAAATACAAGTGAATGAAATTAAGGTAAAACAATAACTGTTCCAATCATTAAATCGTTCGGACACAAGATTTACAACAAGAATCACCCTGAGGTACTAGACCTCATAAGCAAAAATCACAAGTCACAAATTACGAATCCTATACATATGACACCTCGTGTCCAAATTATCAATCACCTTCGCACGGCAAAGACCTCGTGCCACAGTAGAAGTCACACTCGCACGGCAAAGTCCTCGTGCCATAGTATAAGTAATACTCGCACGGCAAAGACCTCGTGCCGGACCAAATACCACAACCGAATGGCAAAGACCTCGTGCCTCGACAAATACAACAACTTCACGACAAAGACCTCATGCCACCACGTATATCGTATCCGTGCTAATTACCACTAAAATGTTCAAGAGATGTTCTTACAAGAGCCAAATAAAGTAAAGAATAATAGCAATTTCCTTTTTATAAAATGGAATTGTGACGTTAGTAACAACTCCACGGAATATGAGTTGACCATTCCACGTAGGTGAATTTACCAAACCTAGTAAGTATAAAGACTAATCTCGGTAGAGTAGTGGCGAGGTTCATGTCAAGACACTCACTAATCAAATAACATGTGCAGAATATCAAAACAAAGCTAACAATGAAAAGAAAAATAAATATACAACAACAAAAGAGTAATCATGTGATAAAACAACAAAATATTTAATGAACAAATAAAATACAAGTCAAAGAAAATAAGGTAAAACAATGACTGTTCCAATCATTAAATCGTTCGGACACAAGATTTACAACAAGAATCTCCCTGAGGTACTAGACCTCATAAGCAAAAATCACAAGTCATAAATTACGAATCCTATACATATGACACCTCGTGTCCAAATTATCAATCACCTTCGCACGGCAAAGACCTCGTGCCACAGTAGAAGTCACACTCGCACAGCAAAGTCCTCGTGCCACACTATAAGTCACACTCACACGACAAAGACCACGTGCCTGAAGAAATACCACAACCGCATGCCAAAGACCTCGTGCCTCAACAAATACAACAACTGCGCAATAAAGACCTTATGCCACCACGTATATCGTATCCGTGCTAATTACCAATAAAATGTTCAAGAGAATTTCTATCAAGAGCCAAATAAAGTAATGCATAATAGCAATTTCCTTTTTACAAAATGGAGTTGTTACGTTAGTAACAACTAACAACTCCACATAATATGAGATAAGCATTCCATGTAGGTGAATTTACCTAACCTAGTAAGTCCAAGACTAATCTCGGTAGAGTAGTGGCGAGGTTCATGTCAGGACACTCACTAATCAAATAACATGTGCAGAATATCACAATAAAGCTAACAACGAAAAGAAAAATAAATATACAACAACAAAGAGTAATCATGTGATAAAAAACCAAAATATTTAATGCACAGATAAAATACAAGTGAAAGAAATTAAGGTAAAACAATAACTGTTCCAATCATTAAATCGTTCGGACACAAGATTTACAACAAGAATCACCCTGAGGAACTAGACCTCATAAGCAAAAATCACAAGTCACAAATTACGAATCCTATACATATGACACCTCGTGTTCCAAATTATCAATCACCTTCGCACGGCAAAGACCTCGTGCCACAATAGAAGTCACACTCGCACGACAAAGTCCTCGTGCCATAGTATAAGTAATACTCGCACGGCAAAGACCTCGTGCCTGACCAAATACCACAACCGAATGGCAAAGACCTCGTGCCTCGACAAATACAACAACTTCATGACAAAGACCTCATGTCACCACGTATATCGTATCCGTGCTAATTACCAATAAAATGTTCAAGAAATGTTCTTTCAAGAGCCAAATAAAGGAAAGCATAATAGCAATTTCCTTTTTATAAAATGGAATTGTCACGTTAGTAACAACTCCACAGAATATGAGATGACCATTCCACGTAGGTGAATTTACCAAACCTAGTAAGTATCAAGACTAATCTCGGTAGAGTAATGGCGAGGTTCATATCAAGACACTCACTAATCAAATAACATGTGCAGAATATCACAATAAAGCTAACAACGAAAAGAAAAATAAATATACAACAATGAAGAGTAATCATGTGATAAAACAACAAAATATTCAATGCACAGATAAAATACAAATGAAAGAAATTAAGGTAAAACAATGGCTGTTCCAATCATTAAATCGTTCGGACACAGGATTTAAAACAAGAATCACCCTAAGGTACTAGACCTCATAAGCAAAAATCACAAGTCTCAAATTACGAATCCTATACATATGACACTTCGTGTCCAAATTATCAATCACCTTAGCACGACAAAGACCTCGTGCCACATTAGAAGACACACTCGCACGGCAAAGTCCTCGTGCCACACTATAAGTCACACTCGCACGACAAAGCCCACGTGCCTGAAGAAATACCACAACCGCAGGGCAAAGACCTCGTGCCTCAGCAAATACAACAACTGCACGACAAAGAACTTATGCCACCACGTATATCGTATCCGTGCTAATTACCAATAAAATGTTCAAGAAAATTTCTATCAAGAGCCAAATAAAGTAAAGTATAATAGCAATTTCCTTTTTACAAAATGTAGTTGTTATGTTAGTAACAACTAACAACTCCACAGAATATGAGATAAGCATTCCATGTAGGTGAATTTACCTAACCTCGTAAGTCCAAGACTAATCTCGGTAGAGTAGTGGCGAGGTTCATGTCAAGACACTCACTAAATCAAATAACATGTGCAGAATATCACAATAAAGCTAACAACGGAAAGCAAAATAAATTTACAACAACAAAGAGTGATCATGTGATAAAACAACAAAATAATCAATGCATAGATAAAATACAAGTGAAAGAAATTAAGGTAAAACAATGACTGTTCCAATAATTAAATTGTTCCGACACAAGATTTACATCAAGAATCAGCCTGAGGCACCAGACCTCGTAATCAAAAATCACAAGTCACAAATTAAGAATCCTATACATATGACACCTCGTGTCCAAATTATCAATCACCTTCGCACGAAAAAGACCTCATGCCACAGTAAAAGTCACACTCATACGGCAAAGTCCCTGTGCCATAGTATAAGTAATACTCGCATGGCAAAGACCTCGTGCCTGACCAAATACCACAACCGAATGGCAAAGACCTCGTGCCTCGACAAATACAACAACTTCACGACAAAGACCTCATGCCACCACGTATATTGTATCCGTGCTAATTACCAATAAAATGTTCAAGAAACGTTCTTTCAAGAGCCAAATAAAGTAAAGCATAATAGCAATTTCCTTTTTATAAAATGGAATTGTGACGTTAGTAACAACTCCACAGAATATGAGATGACCATTCCACATTGGTGAATTTACCAAACCTAGTAAGTATCAAGACTAATCTCGGTAGAGTAATGGCGAGGTTCATGTCAAGACACTCACTAATCAAATAACATGCGCAGAATATCACAATAAAGCTAACAACGAAAAGAAAAATAAATATACAACAACAAAGAGTAATCATGAGATAAAACAACAAAATATTCAATGCACAGATAAAATACAAATGAAAGAAATGAAGGTAAAACAATGGCTGTTCCAATCATTAAATCGTTCGGACACAAGATTTACAACAAGAATCACCCTGAGGTACTAGACCTTATAAGCAAAAATCACAAGCCACAAATTACGAATCCTATACATATGACACTTCGTGTCCAAATTATCAATCACCTTCGCACGACAAAGACCTCGTGCCACATTAGAAGTCACACTCGCACGGCAAAGTCCTTGTGCCACACTATAAGTCACACTCGCACGACAAAGACCACGTGCCTGAAGAAATACAACAACCGCATGGCAAAGACCTCGTGCCTCAGCAAATACAACAACAGCACGACAAAGACCTTATGCCACCACGTATATCGTATCCGTGCTAATTACCAATAAAATGTTCAAGAAAATTTCTATTAAGAGCCAAATAAAGTAAAGCATAATAGCAATTTCCTTTTTACAAAATGGAGTTGTTACGTTAGTAACAACTGAATACTCCGCAGAATATGAGATAAGCATTCCATGTAGGTGAATTTACCTAACCTAGTAAGTCCAAGACTAATCTCGGTAGAATAGTGGCGAGGTTCATGTCAAGACACTCACTTATCAAATAACATGTGCAGAATATCACAATAAAGCTAACAACGAAAAGAAAAATAAATATACAACAACAAAGAGTAATCATGTGATAAAACAACAAAATATTTAATGCACAGATAAAATACAAGTGAAAGAAATTAAGGTAAAACAATAACTGTTCCAATCATTAAATCGTTCGGACACAAGATTTACAACAAGAATCGCCCTGAGGTACTAGACCTCATAAGCATTAATCACAAGTCACAAATTACGAATCCTATACATATGACACCTCGGGTCCAAATTATCAATCACCTTTGCACGGCAAAGACCACGTGCCACAGTAGAAGTCACACTCGCACGGCAAAGTCCTCGTGCCATAGTATAAGTAATACTCGCACGGCAGAGACCTCGTGCCTTACCAAATACCACAACCGAATGGCAAAGACCTCGTGCCTCGACAAATACAACAACTTCATGACAAAGACCTCATGCCACCACGTATATCGTATCCGTGCTAATTACCACTAAAATGTTCAAGAGATTTTCTTTCAAGAGCCAAATAAAGTAAAGAATAATAGCAATTTCCTTTTTATAAAGTGGAATTGTGACGTTAGTAACAACTCCACAGAATATGAGTTGACCATTCCACGTAGGTGAATTTACCAAACCTAGTAAGTGTCAAGACTAATCTCGGTAGAGTAGTGGTGAGGTTCATGTCAAGACACTCACGAATCAAATAACATGTGCAGAATATCAGAATAAAGCTAACAATGAAAAGAAAAATAAATATACAACAACAAAAGAGTAATCATGTGATAAAACAACAAAATATTTAATGAACAGATAAAATACAAGTCAAAGAAATTAAGGTAAAACAATGACTGTTCCAATCATTAAATCGTTCGGACACAAGATTTACAACAAGAATTACGCTGAGGTACTAGACCTCATATGCAAAAATCACAAGTCATAAATTACGAATCCTATACATATGACACCTCGTGTCCAAATTATCAATCACCTTCGCACGTCAAAGACCTCGTGCCACATTAGAAGTCACACTCGCACAGCAAAGTCCTCGTGCCACACTATAAGTCACACTCACACGACAAAGACCACGTGCCTGAAGAAATACCACAACCGCATGCCAAAGACCTCGTGCCTCAGCAAATACAACAACTGCACAATAAAGACCTTATGCCACCACGTATATCGTATCCGTGCTAATTACCAATAAAATGTTCAAGAAATTTTCTATCAAGAGCCAAATAAAGTAATGCATAATAGCAATTTCCTTTTTACAAAATGGAGTTGTTACGTTAGTAACAACTAACAACTCCACATAATATGAGATAAGCATTCCATGTAGGTGAATTTACCTAACCTAGTAAGTCCAAGACTAATCTCGGTAGAGTAGTGGCGAGGTTCATGTCAGGACACTCACTAATCAAATAACATGTGCAGAATATCACAATAAAGCTAACAACGGAAAGCAAAATAAATTTACAACAACAAAGAGTAATCATGTGATAAAACAACAAAATAATCAATGCATAGATAAAATACAAGTGAAAGAAATTAAGGTAAAACAATGACTGTTCCAATAATTAAATTGTTCCGACACAAGATTTACAACAAGAATCAGCCTGAGGTACCAGACCTCGTAATCAAAAATCACAAGTCACAAATTAAGAATACTATACATATGACACCTCGTGTCCAAATTATCAATCACCTTCGCACGACAAAGACCTCATACCACAATAAAAGTCACACACGTACGGCAAAGTCCTCGTGCCACACTATAAGTTATACTCGCACGGCAAAGACCTCGTGCCTGACCAAATACCACAACCGAATGGCAAAGACCTCGTGCCTCGACAAATACAACAACTTCACGACAAAGACCTCATGCCACCACGTATATCGTATCCGTGCTAATTACCAATAAAATGTTCAAGAAATGTTCTTTCAAGAGCCAAATAAAGTAAAGCATAATAGTAATTTCCTTTTTATAAAATGGAATTGTGATGTTAGTAACAACTCCACAGAATATGAGATGACCATTCCACGTAGGTGAATTTACCAAACCTAGTAAGTATCAAGACTAATCTCGGTAGAGTAATGGCGAGGTTCATGTCAAGACACTCACTAATCAAATAACATGGGTAGAATATCACAATAAAGCTAACAACGAAAAGAAAAATAAATATACAACAACGAAGAGTAATCATGTGATAAAACAACAAAATATTCAATGCACAGATAAAATACAAATGAAAGAAATTAAGGTAAAACAATGGCTGTTCCAATCATTAAATCGTTCGGACACAGGATTTACAACAAGAATCACCCTAAGGTACTAGACCTCATAAGCAAAAATCACAAGTCACAAATTACGAATCCTATACATATGACACTTCGTGTCCAAATTATCAATCACCTTCGCACGACAAAGACCTCGTGCCACATTAGAAGTCACACTCGCACGACAAAGTCCTCGTGCCACACTATAAGTCACACTCGCACGACAAAGCCCACATGCCTGAAGAAATACCACAACCGCAGGGCAAAGACCTCGTGCCTCAGCAAATACAACAACTGCACGACAAAGACCTTATGCCACCACGTATATCGTATCCGTGCTAATTACCAATAAAATGTTCAAGAAAATTTCTATCAAGAGCCAAATAAAGTAAAGCATAATAGCAATTTCCTTTTTACAAAATGGAGTTGTTATGTTAGTAACAACTAACAACTCCACAGAATATGAGATAAGCATTCCATGTAGGTGAATTTACCTAACCTAGTAAGTCCAAGACTAATCTCGGTAGAGTAGTGGCGAGGTTCATGTCAAGACACTCACTAAATCAAATAACATGTGCAGAATATCACAATAAAGCTAACAACGGAAAGCAAAATAAATTTACAACAACAAAGAGTGATCATATGATAAAACAACAAAATAATCAATGCATAGATAAAATACAAGTGAAAGAAATTAAGGTAAAACAATGACTGTTCCAATAATTAAATTGTTCCGACACAAGATTTACAACAAGAATCAGCCTGAGGTACCAGACCTCGTAATCAAAAATCACAAGTCACAAATTAAGAATCCTATACATATGACACCTCGTGTCCAAATTATCAATCACCTTCGCAAGAAAAAGACCTCATGCCACAGTAAAAGTCACACTCGTACGGCAAAGTCCTCGTGCCATAGTATAAGTAATACTCGCATGGCAAAGACCTCGTGCCTGACCAAATACCACAACCGAATGGCAAAGACCTCGTGCCTAGACAAATACAACAACTTCATGACAAAGACCTCATGCCACCACGTATATCGTATCCGTGCTAATTACCAATAAAATGTTCAAGAAACGTTCTTTCAAGAGCCAAATAAAGTAAAGCATAATAGCAATTTCCTTTTTATAAAATGGAATTGTGATGTTACTAACAACTGCACAGAATATGAGATGACCATTCCACATAGGTGAATTTACCAAACCTAGTAAGTATCAAGACTAATCTCGGTAGAGTAATGGCGAGGTTCATGTCAAGACACTCACTAATCAAATAACATGTGCAGAATATCACAATAAAGCTAACAACGAAAAGAAAAATAAATATACAACAACAAAGAGTAATCATGTGATAAAACAACAAAATATTCAATGCACAGATAAAATACAAATGAAAGAAATGAAGGTAAAACAATGGCTGTTCCAATCATTAAATTGTTCGGACACAAGATTTACAACAAGAATCACCCTGAGGTACTAGACCTCATAAGCAAAAATCACAAGCCACAAATTACGAATCCTATACATATGACACTTCGTGTCCAAATTATCAATCACCTTCGCACGACAAATACCTCGTGCCACATTAGAAGTCACACTCGCACGGCAAAGTCCTCGTGCCACACTATAAGTCACACTCGCACGACAAAGACCACGTGCCTGAAGAAATACCACAACCGCATGGCAAAGACCTCGTGCCTCAGCAAATACAACAACAGCACGACAAAGACCTTATGCCACCACGTATATCGTATCCGTGCTAATTACCAATAAAATGTTCAAGAAAATTTCTATTAAGAGCCAAATAAAGTAAAGCATAATAGCAATTTCCTTTTTACAAAATGGAGTTGTTACGTTAGTAACAACTGAAAACTCCGCAGAATATGAGATAAGCATTCCATGTAGGTGAATTTACCTAACCTAGTAAGTCCAAGACTAATCTCGGTAGAATAGTGGCGAGGTTCATGTCAAGACACTCACTAATCAAATAACATGTGCAGAATATCACAATAAAGCTAACAACGAAAAGAAAAATAAATATACAACAACAAAGAGTAATCATGTGATAAAACAACAAAATATTTAATGCACAGATAAAATACAAATGAAAGAAATGAAGGTAAAACAATGGCTGTTCCAATCATTAAATTGTTCGGACACAAGATTTACAACAAGAATCACCCTGAGGTACTAGACCTCATAAGCAAAAATCACAAGCCACAAATTACGAATCCTATACATATGACACTTCGTGTCCAAATTATCAATCACCTTAGCACGACAAAGACCTCGTGCCACATTAGAAGTCACACTCGCACGGCAAAGTCCTCGTGCCACACTATAAGTCACACTCGCACGACAAAGACCACGTGCCTGAAGAAATACCACAACCGCATGGCAAAGACCTCGTGCCTCAGCAAATACAACAACAGCACGACAAAGACCTTATGCCACCACGTATATCGTATCCGTGCTAATTACCAATAGAATGTTCAAGAAAATTTCTATTAAGAGCAAAATAAAGTAAAGCATAATAGCAATTTCCTTTTTACAAAATGGAGTTGTTACGTTAGTAACAACTGAAAACTCCGCAGAATATGAGATAAGCATTCCATGTAGGTGAATTTACCTAACCTAGTAAGTCCAAGACTAATCTCGGTAGAATAGTGGCGAGGTTCATGTCAAGACACTCACTAATCAAATAACATGTGCAGAATATCACAATAAAGCTAACAACGAAAAGAAATATAAATATACAACAACAAAGAGTAATCATGTGATAAAACAACAAAATATTTAATGCACAGATAAAATACAAGTGAAAGAAATTAAGGTAAAACAATAACTGTTCCAATCATTAAATCGTTCGGGCACAAGATTTACAACAAGAATCGCCCGGAGGTACTAGACCTCCTAAGCAAAAATCACAAGTCACAAATTACGAATCCTATACATATGACACCTCGGGTCCAAATTATCAATCACCTTCGCACGGCAAAGACCTCGTGCCACAGTAGAAGTCACACTCGCACGGCAAAGTCCTCGTGCCATAGTATAAGTAATACTCGCACGGCAAAGACCTCGTGCCTGACCAAATACCACAACCGAATGGCAAAGACCTCGTGCCTCGACAAATACAACAACTTCATGACAAAGACCTCATGCCACCACGTATATCGTATCCGTGCTAATTACCACTAAAATGTTCAAGAGATTTTCTTTCAAGAGCCAAATAAAGTAAAGAATAATAGCAATTTCCTTTTTATAAAATGGAATTGTGACGTTAGTAACAACTCCACAGAATATGAGTTGACCATTCCACGTAGGTGAATTTACCAAACCTAGTAAGTGTCAAGACTAATCTCGGTAGAGTAGTGGCGAGGTTCATGTCAAGACACTCACGAATCAAATAACATGTGCAGAATATCAGAATAAAGCTAACAATGAAAAGAAAAATAAATATACAACAACAAAAGAGTAATCATGTGATAAAACAACAAAATATTTAATGAACAGATAAAATACAAGTCAAAGAAATTAAGGTAAAACAATGACTGTTCCAATCATTAAATCGTTCGGACACAAGATTTACAACAAGAATTACGCTGAGGTACTAGACCTCATATGCAAAAATCACAAGTCATAAATTACGAATCCTATACATATGACACCTCGTGTCCAAATTATCAATCACCTTCGCACGTCAAAGACCTCGTGCCACATTAGAAGTCACACTCGCACAGCAAAGTCCTCGTGCCACACTATAAGTCACACTCACACGACAAAGACCACGTGCCTGAAGAAATACCACAACCGCATGCCAAAGACCTCGTGCCTCAGCAAATACAACAACTGCACAATAAAGACCTTATGCCACCACGTATATCGTATCCGTGCTAAGTACCAATAAAATGTTCAAGAAATTTTCTATCAAGAGCCAAATAAAGTAATGCATAATAGCAATTTCCTTTTTACAAAATGGAGTTGTTACGTTAGTAACAACTAACAACTCCACATAATATGAGATAAGCATTCCATGTAGGTGAATTTACCTAACCTAGTAAGTCCAAGACTAATCTCGGTAGAGTAGTGGCGAGGTTCATGTCAGGACACTCACTAATCAAATAACATGTGCAGAATATCACAATAAAGCTAACAACGGAAAGCAAAATAAATTTACAACAACAAAGAGTAATCATGTGATAAAACAACAAAATAATCAATGCATAGATAAAATACAAGTGAAAGAAATTAAGGTAAAACAATGACTGTTCCAATAATTAAATTGTTCCGACACAAGATTTACAACAAGAATCAGCCTGAGGTACCAGACCTCGTAATCAAAAATCACAAGTCACAAATTAAGAATACTATACATATGACACCTCGTGTCCAAATTATCAATCACCTTCGCACGACAAAGACCTCATACCACAATAAAAGTCACACACGTACGGCAAAGTCCTCGTGCCACACTATAAGTTATACTCGCACGGCAAAGACCTCGTGCCTGACCAAATACCACAACCGAATGGCAAAGACCTCGTGCCTCGACAAATACAACAACTTCACGACAAAGACCTCATGCCACCACGTATATCGTATCCGTGCTAATTACCAATAAAATGTTCAAGAAATGTTCTTTCAAGAGCCAAATAAAGTAAAGCATAATAGTAATTTCCTTTTTATAAAATGGAATTGTGACGTTAGTAACAACTCCACAGAATATGAGATGACCATTCCACGTAGGTGAATTTACCAAACCTAGTAAGTATCAAGACTAATCTCGGTAGAGTAATGGCGAGGTTCATGTCAAGACACTCACTAATCAAATAACATGGGTAGAATATCACAATAAAGCTAACAACGAAAAGAAAAATAAATATACAACAACGAAGAGTAATCATGTGATAAAACAACAAAATATTCAATGCACAGATAAAATACAAATGAAAGAAATTAAGGTAAAACAATGGCTGTTCCAATCATTAAATCGTTCGGACACAGGATTTACAACAAGAATCACCCTAAGGTACTAGACCTCATAAGCAAAAATCACAAGTCACAAATTACGAATCCTATACATATGACACTTCGTGTCCAAATTATCAATCACCTTCGCACGACAAAGACCTCGTGCCACATTAGAAGTCACACTCGCACGACAAAGTCCTCGTGCCACACTATAAGTCACACTCGCACGACAAAGCCCACATGCCTGAAGAAATACCACAACCGCAGGGCAAAGACCTCGTGCCTCAGCAAATACAACAACTGCACGACAAAGACCTTATGCCACCACGTATATCGTATCCGTGCTAATTACCAATAAAATGTTCAAGAAAATTTCTATCAAGAGCCAAATAAAGTAAAGCATAATAGCAATTTCCTTTTTACAAAATGGAGTTGTTATGTTAGTAACAACTAACAACTCCACAGAATATGAGATAAGCATTCCATGTAGGTGAATTTACCTAACCTAGTAAGTCCAAGACTAATCTCGGTAGAGTAGTGGCGAGGTTCATGTCAAGACACTCACTAAATCAAATAACATGTGCAGAATATCACAATAAAGCTAACAACGGAAAGCAAAATAAATTTACAACAACAAAGAGTGATCATATGATAAAACAACAAAATAATCAATGCATAGATAAAATACACGTGAAAGAAATTAAGGTAAAACAATGACTGTTCCAATAATTAAATTGTTCCGACACAAGATTTACAACAAGAATCAGCCTGAGGTACCAGACCTCGTAATCAAAAATCACAAGTCACAAATTAAGAATCCTATACATATGACACCTCGTGTCCAAATTATCAATCACCTTCGCAAGAAAAAGACCTCATGCCACAGTAAAAGTCACACTCGTACGGCAAAGTCCTCGTGCCATAGTATAAGTAATACTCGCATGGCAAAGACCTCGTGCCTGACCAAATACCACAACCGAATGGCAAAGACCTCGTGCCTAGACAAATACAACAACTTCATGACAAAGACCTCATGCCACCACGTATATCGTATCCGTGCTAATTACCAATAAAATGTTCAAGAAACGTTCTTTCAAGAGCCAAATAAAGTAAAGCATAATAGCAATTTCCTTTTTATAAAATGGAATTGTGATGTTACTAACAACTGCACAGAATATGAGATGACCATTCCACATAGGTGAATTTACCAAACCTAGTAAGTATCAAGACTAATCTCGGTAGAGTAATGGCGAGGTTCATGTCAAGACACTCACTAATCAAATAACATGTGCAGAATATCACAATAAAGCTAACAACGAAAAGAAAAATAAATATACAACAACAAAGAGTAATCATGTGATAAAACAACAAAATATTCAATGCACAGATAAAATACAAATGAAAGAAATGAAGGTAAAACAATGGGTGTTCCAATCATTAAATTGTTCGGACACAAGATTTACAACAAGAATCACCCTGAGGTACTAGACCTCATAAGCAAAAATCACAAGCCACAAATTACGAATCCTATACATATGACACTTCGTGTCCAAATTATCAATCACCTTCGCACGACAAATACCTCGTGCCACATTAGAAGTCACACTCGCACGGCAAAGTCCTCGTGCCACACTATAAGTCACACTCGCACGACAAAGACCACGTGCCTGAAGAAATACCACAACCGCATGGCAAAGACCTCGTGCCTCAGCAAATACAACAACAGCACGACAAAGACCTTATGCCACCACGTATATCGTATCCGTGCTAATTACCAATAAAATGTTCAAGAAAATTTCTATCAAGAGCAAAATAAAGTAAAGCATAATAGCAATTTCCTTTTTACAAAATGGAGTTGTTACGTTAGTAACAACTGAAAACTCCGCAGAATATGAGATAAGCATTCCATGTAGGTGAATTTACCTAACCTAGTAAGTCCAAGACTAATCTCGGTAGAATAGTGGCGAGGTTCATGTCAAGACACTCACTAATCAAATAACATGTGCAGAATATCACAATAAAGCTAACAACGAAAAGAAAAATAAATATACAACAACAAAGAGTAATCATGTGATAAAACAACAAAATATTTAATGCACAGATAAAATACAAGTGAAAGAAATTAAGGTAAAACAATAACTGTTCCAATCATTAAATCGTTCGGGCACAAGATTTACAACAAGAATCGCCCGGAGGTACTAGACCTCCTAAGCAAAAATCACAAGTCACAAATTACGAATCCTATACATATGACACCTCGGGTCCAAATTATCAATCACCTTCGCACGGCAAAGACCTCGTGCCACAGTAGAAGTCACACTCGCACGGCAAAGTCCTCGTGCCATAGTATAAGTAATACTCGCACGGCAAAGACCTCGTGCCTGACCAAATACCACAACCGAATGGCAAAGACCTCGTGCCTCGACAAATACAACAAATTCATGACAAAGACCTCATGCCACCACGTATATCGTATCCGTGCTAATTACCACTAAAATGTTCAAGAGATTTTCTTTCAAGAGCCAAATAAAGTAAAGAATAATAGCAATTTCCTTTTTATAAAATGGAATTGTGACGTTAGTAACAACTCCACAGAATATGAGTTGACCATTCCACGTAGGTGAATTTACCAAACCTAGTAAGTGTCAAGACTAATCTCGGTAGAGTAGTGGCGAGGTTCATGTCAAGACACTCACGAATCAAATAACATGTGCAGAATATCAGAATAAAGCTAACAATGAAAAGAAAAATAAATATACAACAACAAAAGAGTAATCATGTGATAAACCAACAAAATATTTAATGAACAGATAAAATACAAGTCAAAGAAATTAAGGTAAAACAATGACTGTTCCAATCATTAAATCGTTCGGACACAAGATTTACAACAAGAATTACGCTGAGGTACTAGACCTCATATGCAAAAATCACAAGTCATAAATTACGAATCATATACATATGACACCTCGTGTCCAAATTATCAATCATCTTCGCACGGCAAAGACCTCATGCCACAGTAGAAGTCACACTCGCACAGTAAAGTCCTCGTGCCACACTATAAGTCACACTCACACGACAAAGACCACGTGCCTGAAGAAATACCACAACCGCATGCCAAAGACCTCGTACCTCAGCAAATACAACAACTGCGCAATAAAGACCTTATGCCACCACGTATATCGTACCCGTGCTAATTACCAATAAAATGTTCAAGAAAATTTCTATCAAGAGCCAAATAAAGTCAAGCATAATAGCAATTTCCTTTTTACAAAATGGAGTTGTTACGTTAGTAACAACTAACAACTCCACATAATATCAGATAAGCATTCCATGTAAGTGAATTTACCTAACCTAGTAAGTCCAAGACTAATCTCGGTAGAGTAGTGGCGAGGTTCATGTCAAGACACACACTAATCAAATAACATGTGCAGAATATCACAATAAAGCTAACAACGGAAAGCAAAATAAATTTACAACAACAAAGAGTAATCATGTGATAAAACAACAAAATAATCAATGCATAGATAAAATACAAGTGAAAGAAATTAAGGTAAAACAATGACTGTTCCAATAATTAAATTGTTCCGATACAAGATTTACAACAAGAATCACCCAGAGGTACCAGACCTCGCAATCAAAAATCACAAGTCACAAATTAAGAATCCTATACATATGACACCTCGTGTCCAAATTATCAATCACCTTCGCATGACAAAGACCTCATACCACAGTAAAAGTCACACACGTACGGCAAAGTCCTCGTGCCACAGTATAAGTAATACTTGCACGGCAAAGACCTCGTGCCTGACCAAATACCACAACCGAATGGCAAAGACCTCGTGCCTCGACAAATACAACAACTTCACGACAGAGACCTCATGCCACCACGTATATCGTATCCGTGCTAATTACCAATAAAATGTTCAAGAAATGTTCTTTCAAGAGCCAAGTAAAGTAAAGCATAATAGCAATTTCCTTTTTATAAAATGGAATTGTCACGTTAGTAACAACTCCACAGAATATGAGATGACCATTCCACGTAGGTGAATTTACCAAACCTAGTAAGTATCAAGACTAATCTCGGTAGAGTAATGGCGAGGTTCATGTCAAGACACTCACTAATCAAATAACATGTGCAGAATATCACAATAAAGCTAACAACGAAAAGAAAAATAAATATACAACAACGAAGAGTAATCATGTGATAAAACAACAAAATATTCAATGCACAGATAAAATACAAATGAAAGAAATGAAGGTAAAACAATGGCTGTTCCAATCATTAAATCGTTCGGACACAGGATTTACAACAAGAATCACCCTGAGGTACTAGACCTCATAAGCAAAAATCACAAGTCACAAATTACGACTCCTATACATATGACACTTCGTGTCCAAATTATCAATCACCTTCGCATGACAAAGACCTCGTGCCACATTAGAAGTCACACTCGCACGGCAAAGTCCTCGTGCCACACTATAAGTCACACTCGCACGACAAAGACCACGTGCTTGAAGAAATGCCACAACTGGATGGCGAAGACCTCGTGCCTCAGCAAATACAACAACTGCACGACAAAGACCTTATGCCACCACGTATATCGTATCTGTGATAATTACCAATAAAATGTTCAAGAAAATTTCTATCAAGAGCGAAATAAAATAAAGCATAATAGCAATTTTCTTTTTACAAAATGGAGTTGTTACGTTAGTAACAACTAACAACTCCACAGAATATGAGATAAGCATTCCGTGTAGGTGAATTTACCTAACCTAGTAAGTCCAAGACTAATCTCGGTAGAGTAGTGGCGAGGTTCATGTCAAGACACTCACTAATCAAATAACATGTGCAGAATATCACAATAAAGCTAACAACGGAAAGCAAAATAAATTTACAACAACAAAGAGTAATCATGTGATAAAACAACAAAATAATCAATGCATAGATAAAATACAAGTGAAAGAAATTTATGTAAAACAATGACTGTTCCAATAATTAAATTGTTCAGACACAAGATTTACAGAAAAAATCACCCTGAGGTACCAGACCTCGTAATCAAAAATCACAAGTCACAAATTACGAATCCTATACATATCACACCTCGTGTCCAAATTATCAATCACCTTCGTACGGCAAAGACCTCGTGCCACAGTATAAGTCACACTCGCACGGCAAAGTCCTCGTGCCATAGTATAAGTAATACTCACACGGCAAAGACCTCGTGCCTCAACAAATACCACAACCGAATGACAAAGATCTCGTGCGTCAACAAATACAACAACTTCACGACAAAGACCTCATGCCACCACGTATATCGTATCCGTGCTAATTACCAATAAAATGTTCAAGAAATGTTCTTTCAAGAGCCAAATAAAGTAAAGCATAATAGCAATTTCCTTTTTATAAAATGGAATTGTGACGTTAGTAACAACTCCACAGAATATGAGATGACCATTCCACGTAGGTGAATTTACCAAACCTAGTAAGTATCAAGACTAATCTCAGTATAGTAGTGGCGAGGTTCATGTCAAGACACTCACTAATCAAATAACATGTGCAGAATATCACAATAAAGCTAACAACGAAAAGAAAAATAAATATACAACAACAAAGAGTAATCATGTGATAAAACAACAAAATATTCAATGCACAGATAAAATACAAATGAAAGAAATTAAGGTAAAACAATGACTGTTCCAATCATTAAATCGTTCGGACACAAGATTTACAACAAGAATCACCCTGGGGTACTAGACCTCATAAGCAAAAATCACAAGTCACAATTTACGAATCCTATACATATGACACTTCGTGTCCAAATTATCAATCACCTTCGCACGACAAAGACCTCGTGCCACATTAGAAGTCACTCTCGCACGGCAAAGTCCTCGTGCCACACTATAAGTCACACTCGCACGACAAAGACCACGTGCCTGAAGAAATACCACAACCGCATGGCAAAGACCTCGTGCCTCAACAAATACAACAACTGCACGGAAGAGACCTTATGCCACCACGTATATCGTATCCGTGCTAATTACCAATAAAATGTTCAAGAAAATTTCTATCAAGAGCCAAATAAAGTAAAGCATAATAGCAATTTCCTTTTTACAAAATGGAGTTGTTACGTTAGTAATAACTAATAACTCCACAGAATATGAGATAAGCATTCCATGTAGGTGAATTTACCTAACCTGGTAAGTCCAAGACTAATCTCGGTAGAGTAGTGGCGAGGTTCATGTCAAGACACTCACTAATCAAATAACATGTGCAGAATATCACAATAAAGCTAACAACGGAAAGCAAAATAAATTTACAACAACAAAGAGTAATCATGTGATAAAACAACAAAATAATCAATGCATAGATAAAATACAAGTGAAAGAAATTAAGGTAAAACAATGACTATTCCAATAATTAAATGGTTCCGACACAAGATTTACAAAAAAAATCACCTTGAGGTACCAGACCTCGTAATAAAAAATCACAAGTCACAAATTACGAATCCTATACATATGACACCTCGTGTCCAAATTATCAATCACCTTTGCACGGCAAAGACCTCGTGCCACAGTATAAGTCACACTCGCACGGCAAAGTCCTCGTGCCATAGTATAAGTAATACTCACACGGCAAAGATCTCGTGCCTCAACAAATACCACAACCGAATGGCAAAGACCTCGTGCCTCAACAAATACAACAACTTCACGACAAAGACCTCATGCCACTACGTATATCGTATCCGTGCTAATTACCAATAAAATGTTCAAGAAATATTGTTTCAAGAGCCAAATAAAGTAAAGCATAATAGCAATTTGCTTTTTATAAAATGGAATTGTGACGTTAGTAACAACTCCACAGAATATGATATGACCATTCCACGTAGGTGAATTTACCAAACCTAGTAAGTATCAACACTAATCTCGGTAGAGTAGTGGCACGAAAAATTAAAAGTCATGATGGATTCCTGTTTTATGGTCCTAAAATACCATAAAATAAAGAACAATCATGAAAAAGTAATGACTATTGCTCGTTAGGTCTTTTTTATGGGCCCACTAAATTTTAGGCGATTCGGAGCCCGTCGGCTAGATTCATGAAGATTTTGTAGACATTTGCACAGGAAAATTGGAAATCATCTTAAATTCCTCTTTTATAGCCATAAAACGGTAAAATACGAGGAACGACCATGGAGAAACAATGAGTATTATTCATTAGGTCATTTCTGGTTGGCCCACACAATTTTAGGTGATTCCGTACCCGTCGTCAGAATTCATGAAGATGGCGTGAACATTAGCACACAAATAATCAGAAATCGTGCCGAATTCCTTTTTTATGGCCTTAAAACGCTAAAAATGTGGAACGATCATAGAGAAATAATGAATGTTTCTTATTGCATCTTTTTTGATGGGCACACAAAAATATTAGGCAATTCATAGCCCATCGCCCGAATTCATGAAGATGGCGTGGACATTGCATATGAAAAATTAAAAATCCCTGAATTCCTATTTTATTGCCCTATAACTCTAAAAATTAAGGTATGGTCAGGGAGAAACTATGAATATTGTTCATTAGGCTGTTTGTGATGGACCCACAAAATTTTATCCGATTCAGAGCCCGTCGCAAAAATTAATGAAGGTGCATGGACATTAGCTCACGAAAAATATAAAATCGTCTTGAATTCCTATTTTATGGCCCTAAAACAACAAAAAATGAGGAACATTCATGGTGAAGTGATGGCTATTATTTATTATGTCATTTCATATGGACCCATAAATGTTTAGGCGATTTAGAGCCCCTCGCCCGAATTCATGAAAACGATCCAGGGTTATGGGCTATCGAACATTCCTATTGTATTTTTTAATTAAATTGACTAACTAATTTATTTAGCTTATTGGTTGACTGGGTTAATATTTCTCATAAGAATCTGCCGAGTTCTTACTCGCCTATTCAAGCTAACCTAACGCCTATATGTCTATGGAATTAGAACTAATAAGAATGCATTTATAATTCATGTACATTAACCAAGCAAGGCAATTAGGTATATGTCTATCCTAACCGCGAATTTGTTCCCCAATGCTCGGGTTCAAGAACTTGTTCTACTTAATCCTATATGCAATCTAGAATTCCCACTTTGGAGTTCAATTCTAGATTCGTAGATAGTATTTAATTTGTGATCAAGCAATCAAATAATTAAGCGTATGATTGAGTAAATAAACCAATATGATAAATCAAGAAAGCAAAACCAATATCCGAATAACAATAGTCATGAAAGAACCACAACCCTAGAACATGAAGTTTAGCTCTACATAGACATGGTATCCAATCAACAAATCAAACAAAGAAACATAAAAATTAATAAGTTTGGTAGAAGAAATATGAAACCCGGTCTCCACGACGGCTCTGTGCTCTCCCTGTGTCAAAAGTTGCTCTCAAAAATGTCCCCCCTTTCAAAATATGTTTAAACCCCCTTTTATATGAATTGGGAGTGTGTAGAGCCGAAATAACCAAGTCCCATGCGAAATAATTCTAGTCCCCGATTCGAGCGTCCAGGGAAGCGCTAAGCTAGCCCTGTCGGAATCCAATGAGTTTTCACGCTCAACTTAGGCGATCATTCAATTGTTGGCTTCCTAACTCAATTCCTTTTCCTTGTATATTGTTGTCTCCACTTGGGGGGATAAACACCAAAGGGTGTCCCCCCCTTTGTCTTCTTCCTCTATTAGTTTATCTCTTTTCTTTTGCTTCAATATTTTACTCAATTTTGCCTTAAATCTCTGCATCTTCACATCGTTTTATTCCTACACAGTTAAATTATAATATTAAGCATAAAAAAAATATAATTAATACTCAAAAGATGATTAAAATTACAAGAACGTAAGGCAATAATAGTTAAATATATGTATATTTTGGCTGAACATCACCACCCCACACTTAAACGTTACTCGTTCTCTAGTCAACTAACAATTCACATTATTCTTGAGCACTTTATATTTATACATTTGAGGTACACTACATCAAAGAACATGGTTGATAGCAACAATTAAACAGTAGCATATGAAATCACTTACACTTGCCTTTACTTATGTCATTCTTAAAAGATATTCACAACAAAGACAACGTGCTCATAACAATTCAAGCCTCAAAACCGACTCAATATCACAATGCATTCAAGGCTTGAATACTCAACATCACAGAGAAGCCTAATAACGTTACCTATTCTCTTGCAACCATGTGCCCTCACAACAAAATCAAAGAGAGTAAGTAGAATCCATACATTCGAATCTCGTGATCAAATATTCTTTAAGGACTCACATATATCAAAGAAAATCTATCACTCTCACAAAGAAGTCGCATGCAATCAGCACCATAGGCTTACCCTTAATGTAAATCTCTACTAATGTAGGCTCGGTCGATCTAAAATCAATTAGGACTTTTTCATGGTTGTAATACCGGCTAAGGGACGGGTAGGATATATTTTAGGAATAGTGACTCACCCTCCTAAGCACTTTAACACATCACATAACCACCTTAAGCGTATTTCTTCAACACCACTTTATTTTCACAAACAATATCACCCCCAAAAACGTTCCATTCTTCTTTAAGCACTACTTTAATTCATATCCACCAGCAAGAACAAGACAACAATTTATTCATCTATATTTTTCCTTTTTTCCAGTTTTTTCTCTTTGTTTTTTCAACTTTTCTTTTTCTTTAAAAAGAGAAATATATATTTTAATTATTTACATCTCAACATTTTGTACAGTATTGAAGTGGCGGAGCTTCGTAGCGTAAATTGGCTTGACATTTATGGAAAGATAGAGACAAAAGATCTTATTCAAATGACTAGTTATGCAGTATATTTAGTGTTCAAGTTAACAGATAACCCTCGTGGACTTGAACGATCCATTGCATCGCTAAGATTTGTGAAGGAGGTGGCAAAGGACACAGGCATTGAGGGTACCACTGTTTTCATCTCGAAGAAAAAGGAATTACCAGGAGAACTTGGCCGGTTTCCACATCTTCGAAGCGATGGCTGGTTAGAAATCAAGCTTGGTGAGTTTTTCAACAACTTAGGAGAGGATGGTGAAGTCGAAATGAGGTTGATGGAAATCAATAACGCCACTTCGAAATCTGGCATCATTGTTAAGGGCTTCGACATTCGTCCAAATTAATTGGATAGATCTCTAGCCTTTCTATTCTGCATGTTGTTGTGTTTGTCTTTTCAGATTTTCTAATAAAATCTCTGTCTATGATAAGAGTGAGCGTGTTGTAAGTGTATGTGATCTTATATATGATCTATCCTTTTTACTAGTTAGGTTGGTGTACGGCCTTGGATCAATAAAAAGTAAGGAAAAAAAAAATACCCCCTCCGTTTTAATTTATGTGAACCCATTTGACTCGGCACGGAGTTTAAGAAAAGAGAGAAGACTTTTGAACTTGTGGTGTAGAATGAAGCACATATATTTTATGCGGCTATAAATCATTGCATAAAGGTAAATTATTTCCAAATAAGAAAAGAGGTCATTCTTTTTGGCACGGACTAAAAAGAAAATAAGTTCACATAAATTAAAACAGAGGGTACTAAAAAGGAAATAGGTTCACATAAATTAAAACAGAGGGAGTATATATATATATAACCAAAGAGAAAAGGAATTTACTTGTCGGAAGACTTTATGGAAAAAGAGGAGAACGAGGAGAGGAGAACTTGTCGGAAACCACAGAATCTGACTTCGAGGTTAGGATCGGAAGAAAGAGGAGAACGAACGGAATTTACTCACCCACTCTGATACCATGTTAGAAGCTCAGACTGAGCTCATGCAAAAGGTTTCAATGGAGAAACCCTAGCTTATACAGTAAAGAGAAAAGAAAAAAGGAGATTGTGCAAATTGAAATGTTTCATTACTCATCCGTAACCTCTTATTCCAGCAATACAAGTATTTATACTTGTGTTATAATGTGTCTATATTTACAAAGGTAATGATGGCTAAAGAATAGAAGGGCTAAGTTGCTATATCTGTGTATTATTATGTGGGCCGTTGGGATATCAGTGGGCCTGGTCTGAGGGAGTCCAAACTTAAGGCCCAACCTGCTCAACCCCCCCCCCCCCAAAAGCTTGGGGGTGATAACACTCTAAGCTTGCCTAGTAGATGATTGTGAGAGAGGTCTGTAAGGGGCTTGGTCATGATATCGGCTAGTTGATCAACACTTGCAACATAATGAAGGGAGACCAAATCAGAAGTAACACTGTCACGCACATAATGGAAGTCAATCTCGATGTGTTTTGTGTGCTCATGAAAGACTGGGTTCTTAGCAATGTGTAGAGCAACCTGGTTGTCACAAAAAACAGGAACATGATAAGTAATAGAAACACCAAAATCAACAAGTAATCTATTTAACCATGACACCTCAACAACTGCTTGTCGAAGGACTCTATATTCAGCCTCAGCAGAGGATAGTGATACAGTTTGTTGCTTCGTGCTCTTCCAGGAAACATGGCAGCCACCAAGAGTGATAAAATAACTAGAGATAGACTTCCTGGGCATGGCATAAGCTGCCCAGTCTGTATCAGAATAAGCCTTGAGAGTAAAGTCAGCATCAGGGGAGAGGAGAATACCCATAGCTGGGGCAGCAGAGAAGTATCTTAGAACATGGATAGAAGCAAGCATGTGAGGGACTTGAGGAGCTTGGAG
Source organism: Nicotiana tomentosiformis (assembly GCF_000390325.3). NCBI lineage: Eukaryota > Viridiplantae > Streptophyta > Magnoliopsida > Solanales > Solanaceae > Nicotiana > Nicotiana tomentosiformis. Next base: position 24,789,925 of record NC_090815.1, on the reverse strand, counting down.
GAATTGACTGAGATGTTGTACTGAGAAAGCAATGTTAGGTCTTGTGTGTTGTAGAAAATTAAGTTTGCCAACTATCCTCCTATAAGTACTAGGATCAGATAGTGGCTCCCCCATATCAGTTGAGAGTTTGACAGAACCATCAAGAGGAGTGACCACAGAGGAAATATTCTGGCAATGAAACTCTAAAAGTAAATCAGATGTAATTTTGTGTTGAGTCATATGAAAACCAGTATCAACTTTAGTGACTTCCAGGCCCAAAAAATAGTGAATAGAGCCAAGGTCCTTGATTTTGAACTGAGCATCAAGGAAAGCCTTGACATTATCCAGCTCAGAAACATCATCACCAGCTAGAATGTAGCCTCTACTGAGCAAGGCCTCAGACAGCTTAGAAAACCACTGTCTAGAGGCCTGCTTGAGGTCATATAGAGACTTCCCTAGCTTGCATACCAATTAGGAAGATGAAGAGGAAGATGTAGAAGAAAGGTGCAAACCAGGAGGGATCTTCATATAAACTTGTTCATGGAAATCACCATGTAAAAAGGCATTGTTGACATCTAGTTGATAAACAGTCCAATTCCTTAAAGAAGCAATGGTAAGAAGGCACTTAATAGTGGTGAATTTGACCACAGGGGAAAAAGTCTCATTGTAATCAATGCCTTCTTTTTGAGTGTCACCCCTTATCACTAATTTGGTCTTGTACCTTTCAATGGAACCATCAGACCTTTGTTTGATCCTGTAGACCCATTTACAAGGTATAGGCTTCTTGTGAGGGGGAAGGGGAACAATGTCCCAAGTGTGATTTGCATCTAAAGCTTGAAATTCCTTTAGCATGGCCTCCTTCCAAGCAGGGTGAGATGCATCCTGTTGATAAAACAGGGGCTCATGCATGTGCAAAACAGAGGAAGAAACCTTAGAAGCTAGAGAAGCAGGAGCCTTGAGAGCAAGAGATGGACAAACATAATCCCTTAAATGGGGTGGAGGATTTCTGATACTGGAGGATTGTCTGATAGGAGAGAAGCATGAGGAGCAGGGGGGATAACAGGTGGAGAAGGAGAAGGAAGATCAGTGATAAAGGGAGGAGAATGAGAAAAAACAGGATGAAGGGAAATGGAAGGAGGAGGTTTGTTAGGTAAATCTACAAAAGGAGTAGGAGAAGAAGGAAAAATTTTTGAAGAAGGAGGTGAATAAGGAAATACATGCTCATGAAATACAACATCCCTAGAGTAGAGGATAGCATGAGTGGAAAGATTTAGCAACTTGTAACCTTTCTTGCCACAGGGATAGGCAAGAAACATACAAGGCAGTGCTCTTGTCTGAAACTTGTCTCTTCCAGATTTGGGTGTGGTGGCATATCATAAGCATCCAAAAGATCTAAGATGATCATAGTGAGGGGGATGACCATGAAATTTTTCATAGGGGGATATGTTGTTGAGAACATTGGAGGGAAATCTATTGATGAGGTATGTGGCTGTGAGAACACATTCACCCCAATACTTGGTAGGTAAATGTGATTAGAAAAGTAAAGCTCTAGAAGTTTTTAAGAGGTGTTTGTGCTTTCTTTCCATAACGCCATTCTATTGAGGAGTGTGTGGAATGGTAGTTTAGTGTAGTATACCTTGAGCAGTGAAGAAAGATTTGGACTCAGAACTAGTTCCTAGTTCAAAAGCATTATCAGACCTGAAAGATTGGACTGAAGTGTAAAATTTAGTTTGAACCATAGAGGTGAAAGCTTTTAGAACAAAAAAGCATTGCTTTTAGAAGAGAGTAGGTGTGTCCAAGTTACCCTAGTGTAATCATCTACTAGAGCTAGAAAATATTTAAAACCATTATATGTTGGGGTGTGATAGGGGCCCCAAATATCAATGTGAACCAACTAAAAAGGTGATGAAGAGTGAATGGTATTGTCAGGGAAGGGAAGTCTTTGTTGTCTAGCCATGGGACAAACAGGACATATGAAATGCTGTTTGGAAGAGATTTTATCAGAAATGAAAGAAATGTATTTCATCCTATTATAAGGCATGTGACCCATTCTTTGATGCCAAAAATAGTCTGTTTTATTGATGTGAGTGTGTGAATTACAACAGGGACTTAGGGGAATGGGATCATTAACAGAAGTAGAACTAGAATATGTAAAAACAGTAGAATTAGAAACATTAGATGGTGAAGGTAAAACACAAGAAAGAGATTGAACATCATCAGCAAGATGGAGGAAATAGACCCCATTATCAACTATACCAATTTCCAGTGGCCTCTTCAGAGAAGGGCCCTGTAAAAAATATTTAGAAATGGTAAGAACTGCATAACAGTTAAACTGTAAAAGGAGATGGTAAATGGAAATTAAATTGAATTGGAAAGAGGGAACAAGAAGAACATTGTGAAGAATTATGTCAGATCTAAGGTGTAGAGAACCAGTGGAGATAACTTTCACTTTGTATCCATTTGGTAAAATTATCAAGTAAGGTCTAGCTAGTGGAGTTAAATTGTGAAGTAAATGTTTGTGAGAGGTCATGTGATTAGTGGCCCCTGAGTCTAAGATCCAAGTGTCTATGGTGAATTGAGATGATGCACAAGCATGAAAGTCCACAGAGTTAACTACAGAACTATAGAACAAACCTGCAAAATTGGCATAAGCAGTGTTCTCTCCAAAAGACAGGTTATTGTTGCTGGCCCCAGGGTAGATATGAGATTCTTGCAATAAATTCAGAAGGTGTTGATATTGTTCTTGAGTGAAGCCTTGTGAAGAAATTTCAGGAGTTGTGGGACCTTGGGGAGAAGCTGATAGAAGTCCAGAGGAAGAACCATCAGCATGCACATAAGAGGCTGATCTTTTGTTCTTGTTGAACTTGAAATCAGGGGGGAATCCATGAGTTTGTAGCACTTTTTAATAGTGTGTCTAGGTTTCTTACAGTATTTGAAAGATACAGACTGATTAGGTCTCTTTGTCTCAAATTGAATTCTCTGATTGAAAGACCTCTGACCATTGTTAGGTGCAACAGAGGCAGAAAAAGAGACAGAATCAGCAGAAAAAACTAGAGAAGGTGCTTTCTCTCTTTATTTTTCATCATGCTGCAGAATAGAGTAGGCTTTGCTGACAGTTGGGAGAGGGGCCATCATAAGAATGCTGATCTTGACTTTGGAGTATGAATCATTTAGCCCAACAAGGAACCAGAATAGTTTGAGTTCCTCTAGGAATTTAGGAAGGGCTCCACATGAGCAAATATGTCCGACATAAGTTGTGTTCATCGCATCCCAAAGACTGCGTAGTCTGGTGAAATATGAATCTATGTCTGATGTTCCTTGGGAGATAGAACCAATCTCCCTTTGGATTTGAATGAATTTTGACCCATTTGATTGACCAAACCTCTCATTTATATCCAACCATATTTCTCTAGCAGTGTCATACCCTAAGACACTGGTAGCCATTTCTCTAGACAAAGAATTTGTGATCCAAGAAATCACCATATCGTTACACCTTTCCCAATAGGGATAATAAGGAGAATCCTCGGTAGGTTTATCATGACGGCCATTAATTAGCTCTAATTTGTTTTTGGTAGAAAGAGATACAAGCATGCTCTTCCTCCAAGCCACAAAACCAGTACCATCAAAAGGAAGGGAGACTAAATGAGTACCGGGACTATCAGAAGGATGCACATAGAAAGGATGTGAAAAATCTAAGGTGAAAGTTGGAAAACCCTCTGATGAATTAACTTTGTCAATAGCCATAAGCAAAACTCAAATTGTAATATCACAATCACGGAAATAAAAGGCTATAAGACTAAGATTGATGGAAAATACAAAATAATTGAAGCTTGAAGGAGATAATACCGGTTTTGCTTTAACAAATTCAAATCAGCAGCAAAACTCTTGACGAGTTAACGAAATGAACAGTAGAAGAAATCCTCAGCTACTATTTCACCATAGATGGCAGCAGATACTTTGGAATCTCATCAGTGAATGAACCTTCTTCGGAAGTTAGGGTTTCTTCGAACTTGTCGGAAACCACATAATCTGACTTCTAGGTTAGGATCGAAAAAAAGAGGAGAACGAACGGAGTTTACTCACCCGCTCTGATACCATGTTAGAAGCTTAGACTGAGATCATGCAAAAGGTTTCAATAGAGGAAACCCTAGCTTATGCAATAAAGAGAAAAGAAGGGACTCATTCATAGATATAGAAGGAGGTTGAATATGGAGACTGCTTATACAAATATTAATGGGCAAATATGGTTGTTCTTCGATGCAATGGTGGAATGGGAATTAGTGGAGGATACTGAGCAACATGTGACTATGAGAGTGTTTCAGCATGACCTGGGGCAGCACATGATGATGACATTTGTTTATGCAAAATGTTCAGCAAAGGAGAGGTTGGAATTGTGGGATCACTTGTATTTCTTAGCAAGTGATATGGAATTACCATGGTTGGTAGGAGGGGATTTCAATGTGGTATTGCATGAAGATGAGAAAATAGGGGGACTTCCAGTACACCCTCCTGAATATGAGGATTATGCATTTTGTGTAAACTCTTGTGGTTTGTTTGAGCAATGGTACAAAGGAAGTCCATTTACATGGTGGAATGGGAGATCCAATGCTGAGTGTATATTCAAGAGATTGGATAGGATTTTTGTGAATTTGCCATTTCAGAACATGTTGCCAACTATTGAAGTTGAGCATCTAATAAGAACTGGATTAGATCATGCACCATTGCTAATGACATGTGGGGAGAAGACAACCAATTTTGTCAAGCCTTTCAGGTTCTTGAACTTTTGGACAAAGCATGCTACATTTATGGATGTGGTGAGGTAGAATTGGGAAGCTGATTTCATAGGGGATCCATTTTTGATGTTCAAGCAGAATATCATGAGGGTGAAGGAAGCACTTTCAAAATGGAGTAGGGAAACATTTGGTGATATCTTCAAGCAATTGGCTATTTTGGAGGACATTATTAGGGTGAAGGAGATGTTGTTTGAAGAAGAGCCTACAATTGAGAATATGATTGTGCTTCAAAAGGCTCAATCTGAATTAAAGAAATACTTGAGTATTGAGGAGAAGTATTGAAAGCAAAAAGTTGGGATGATTTGGTTTGCTAAACGAGATAGGAATACAAGTTTATTTTACAATCATGTCAATGGCAAAAGAAAGAAATTGCAACTGAAGAGGATTAAAAGTGGCAGTGGGGTATGGATTGAAGACCATGAGTAATTGGATGCAACTGCAGTAGACTTCTATCAAAAACAGTTCACAAATGAAGGTGATGCTTCTGAATTTTCCTTGCTCAATAATGTACCTTCAATGGTCACTATGGATCAGAATTTAAAACTTAGCAGATTGCCAACAATTGAAGAAGTAAGGGCAACAATTTTTGAGCTTAGTGGGGAGAGTGCTAGTGGTCCTGATGGATTCAATGGCATGTTTTATCAAACATGCTGGGATGTTATTGGTGCAGATATACACAACATGGTGCTACACTTCTATGGAGGAGCTGTATTGCCTAAATCTATCAGTCACACCAATCTAGTGTTGCTGCCCAAGAAACCTAGAGTTGAGACCTTCTCTGACTTAAGACCTATTAGTTTGAGCAACTTCACTAACAAGGTCTTGTCTAGGGTGTTACATGACAGATTGGAGAGTTTTCTGCCATCTCTAATATCTCCTAATCAATCCGTATATGTAAAGGGTAGGAGTATATTTGAGAACATCTTATTGGCTCAAGAAATTGTCACTGACATAAGGTTAAGGGGAAAGCCAGCTAATGTGGTGATCAATCTTGATATGTCAAAGGCCTATGATAGGGTTTCATGAAGTACTTTTTGCATGTGCTAAGGAAGATGGGATTTTCTGAGCACTTCATCAACATGGTGTGGAACTTGATGTCAAATAACTAGTATTCAATATTGGTGAATGGACAGTCCTCAGGGTTCTTTAAGTCTACAAGGGGTGTGAAGCAAGGGGATCCCCTATCTCCAGCATTGTTCATTCTAGCTGCTGAGGTACTTTCCAGGTCTTTGAATAAGCTCTTTGAAGACAAGTCATTTGTGGGATTTGGAATACCTAAGTGGTCTGATCCTTTAAACCACTTGGCATATGCTGATGATACCATAATATTTGCATCTGCTCATCCTCCCTCCTTGAGCAAGATTATGGCAGTTTTGGGGAACTATGAGAAGATATCAGGTCAGATGATCAACAACGATAAGAGTTCATACTACATGCATTCAAAGGTTGCTAATGGATTGTTTTAGGCTGTTGGAGCTATTACAAGATTTGCAAGAGGTAAATTCCCCTTCACATATCTAGGATGTCCTATTTTTTACACTAGAAGGAGGAAGGACTATTATGAGGATCTTATCAAGAAGATGAAGGCTAAATTGCATTCATGGAAAGGAAAGTTGCTGTCATTTGGAGGAAAGGCAACACTCATCTCTAGTGTGTTGCAAAGTATGCCAGTTCACATGTTATTAGTCCTTGATCCACCAAACAACATCCTGGAGCATCTACACAAGATTTTTGCTAGGTTCTTTTGGAGCACAAAGGAAGAAGGGAGAAGCAGGCACTGGGCTTCATGGCAGAATCTATGCCTTCCTACAGAGGAAGGGGGCCTAGGTTTTAGGTCCTTACATGATGTCTCAAGGGAACTGTTTGCTAAATTATGGTGGAGGTTTCGGACCACAAAATCTTTGTGGTCTAATTTCATGAGGAATAAGTATTCCAAGAAAGAGCTACCAATAGTGGTGCATTTTAGGGGAGGGTCTCATGTTTGGAGACAAATCCTGAATGCTAGGAAAGAAGTAAAACATGAGATCGTATGGGAATTGCAGAGTGGAATGACTAATATTTGGCATGAAAATTGGACTGGATTGGGTGCACTGTATCACATATTACCTGAAGACTTTCCAGTCAATGAAGATCTTCAGGAGGTGGCAGAAGTGCGGCAAGGGGAAGCATGGGATGATCAACTGCTAGATAAAACTTTCAATGAGGAAATTGTAGAACATATAAGGCTAAATGTGAATCATGAAGGAAGTGAGGGATATTGGGATAGGCCATACTGGATGCCAACTCCTTCAAGCAAGTTCAGTGTTAGCAGTGTTTGGCAAATATTAAGGCATAGGGCTGATTCTAATCAGGAATTCAAGTTAATGTGGATTAAAGGTTTGCCATTCAAGATATCCTTCTTCTTGTAGAGATTGTGGAGGTAGAAAATAGCCACTGATAACATGTCGAGGAGGCAAGGGCAAATGGTGGTGTCTAGGTATTGGTGTTATCAGCAGCCCCAAGAAGAATCCATTCAGCATATATTTTTCACAAGTCCTACTGCCTCTAAGGTATGGAACTTGTTCATGGGGGGCAGCTGGAATTACTGTGCCATTGATTCAATTGAAGCAGGTTATTAGGCATTGGTGGTATGCTCAGTGTTGTCCAAAATTAAAGCCATTGTTTCAAGCAGTACCAGCTATCATCACTTGGGAGCTTTGGAGGAGTAGAAATGCAGGTAAACATGGGGGTTCAGTGTCCACAAAATAGGGTGATTCATGAGATAAATAGGACATTGCATCAACTGGCAAGGGTGAGGTATGCTTGGATGCCTAATATTCTATTGTTATGGCTAGACATGATTCAATACTTTGAAGGATATAAACCTATATTGATCCCTACAAGAGTAATATGGCAACTTCCTTTTCATGGTTGGTACAAATGTAATACTGATGGAGCCTCAAAGGGCTATCCTGGACCTAGCTTCCTAGGCTTTTGTGTGAGGGATGATGAAGGTGATGTGGTGTATGCTAGGGCAGTAGAACTGGGAGTGACAACTAATGTGGTAGCTGAAGCTAAGGCTATTCTTCAAGGGTTGGAATACTGTGGGGAGCATGATCTTCACCCTCTCATATTGGAGACTGATTCATTGGTGATGAAGAAGGTGATAGAAGAGGAATGTGATCCTCCTTGGGTAATTTCACAGGATGTGAAGAAAATTATAGAGATGAAGGACAACTTCAATGTGATCTTTCAACATATGTTCAGAGAAGGAAACTCAGTGGCGGATTTTATAGCTAACATTGTGTTTTCTTTTGCAGGTACATCTGAGTTTCATTCATTCTCTGAATTGCCTAGTGCAGGGAGGAGGTTGATCAATCTAGACAAATCTCAATCACCTAACCTTAGAGTTAGGATAGCAAAGAGAAGAACCCCAGACTGATGGCTTCAAAGGATTGGACTCTGCACAAACCTGTATGTTTTTTTGTCTCATTCAGTATGCTATTAAGGTACTTTCCAATGGTATTAGCATGGTCCCATGCTCACTCTCGGGGTGCTTTGATAGTGTACAGAAAAATGCGATAAGCAGGTGTGGGATGGTACAATTTACCCTATATGTCCAAATGCTGAGGAAAATACTGAACCCATCATATGGTATTTCTAGAGATTGTTGAATCATTTCTCAGTGTTATTAGCATGCTTTCATGCTCAATCTGAGGATGGTTTAGCAATGTTTAGAATGATGACTACATTAAAATTTCTAGTAGGGAAGGATCTGAGCTTACAAGATCGCAAAAAGGCACAGTTTCAAAGCCTGGCCTTTGCCTTGCAAAGCCTGCTTAAAGCCCGCTCATTCCTGGCTTTTACCTTGCAAAGCCGGCCTAAAGCCAGCTCATGCCTGGCTTTTGCCTCAAGCCTGGCTTTTGCCTCGCAAAGCCTGCCTAAAGCCAGCTCAAGCCTGGCTTTTGCCCTGCAAAGCCTGCCTAAAGCCAGGCTCCTCTTCTACACATTAATTTTAATGAGTGAACACATGATTAATACTTGGACAAAATCAGTCCACTACATATGGAGATCATATAGTAGCTACACTTGGAAGACTATGCTGGCTTCAACTCTGTGGTGGAGATGTTTGGAATTCATTTTAGCCTATGGACAGTATACCCTGGCACCTGGTGAGAGCTTGATAGGTGCTGCTTGGTATTTGCCAATGACAATTGGATTCACATACACTAATAGGAGAAGGAAGCATTCAACTTATTATGCTGTAATAGCTAGTTCATTAGATTTTAGCTTTTCTATCTTTTTAATAGCTAGTAACTTCATGCAACTTCTACTTTGGTTTGGACATCTTGTAAGCTTTGGACCCATTTTGGAGTTTTATTTATCTATTAGCCACTAGGCAAGTGCCGCCGAGTGGTATAGTTGCTTAAAAAAAACTTGCACAAACTTTAGTGGTGAGTGGTGAAAATCTGTGTTGATGATTTACGACTTGAACAATTTCACAGTTCCTGACAGAAGCAAGAAATCATGAATTAGAAGGGAAAAATTTTGGTGTCACGCCTCCACGTCCTGTGGAATCTGAAAAGAACAATTTTGAAAAGGATATTAAGAAAACTTGCAGGAAATCATGGAAAAATTCATTGTTTTCATGGCTGAAGAGTAGTGATAACAATGGAAACCATGAAAAAGCCCGCCGTCTGTTGGAGGAAACTAGTTTTCTGGTTCATATAGGAAAGAATGATAGAGAGATCGTGGAGAGAGAAATAAGATACTATGCGTGATTTTGGGAGAGAATAAACTTAAAGAATGAGATAGAAAAATATTAGACACCGTATTTAATGGCTTAATAGTAGGAAGTGACCAAAAATACATATTTTGCTATAAAAACTAAAAGGTAGCTATCGAAAATAATATTTTAAAAGGGGTTTTATTTACAATAAATAGGGTATAAAGCTTTGCTATAGGAGGTAAAATTTCCATTATTCATTATGTCATTTCATATGGGCCCATAAATCTTTAGGCGATTTAGAGCCCCTCGTCCGAATTCATGAAGATTTTGTGGACGTTAGAACACGAAAAATTAAAAATCATCTTGAATTGTTTAGGCCTTAAAATGCTAAAAAAAACTTGGAACAACCATGACGAAGCTATGACTATTGTTCATTAGGTCGTTTATGATGGGCCAATAAATTTTAGGCGATTCAAAACCCGTTGCCAGAATTCATGAAGATGCGCGAACTTTAGCACACGAAAAATTGGAAATCGTCATAGATTCATGTTTTATGGCCCGAAAATGTCAAAAATCAAGGAACATTCATGGCAAAGTGATGAGTATTGTTCATTAGGTTGTTTTTGATGGGCCCACAAAATTTTAGGCAATTCGGAGCCCGTCGCCCGAATTCATGAAGATTGCATGGACATTAGTACACGAAAAATTAGAAATCGTCCAGAATTCCTATTTTATTGTTCTAAAATGCCAAAAACGTGCACGGTCGTAGCGAAGCAATGACTATAGTTCATTAGGTCGATTCTAATATGCCCACAAAAGTTTAGAGAATTCGGAGCCCGTCACACGAATTCATGACGATGATATGGACATTAGCACACAAAAAAATTAAAATCATCATGGATTCCTATTTTATGGCCCTAAAATGCCAAAAAATGAGGAATAGTCATGAAGAAGCGATGACTATTATTTATTAGGTCGTTTTTAATGGCCCCATTATATTTTCGGCAATTCAGATCCCATTGCATGAATTTATGAAGATTTTATGGACATTATCACATGCAAAATTAGAAATATCACGGAATCCTATTTTATGACCCTAAAACATCAAAAACGAGGAAACGTCGTGGAGAAGCGATGATTATTGTTCATCCCATCGTTTCAGCACACGAATAATTTGAAATCATGAAGCCAATAGAAAAATAATTTTTTTTCCTAACAAGAAGGTAATATTAAGCCAAAATTTTAATCAGGAGCAAACTTGTTCAATATCAGTCGTGTTTTATTAGAGCATTTATCGAACGTGTAATCAATTAATTCTCTCTTTTATTTTTGATAAATGATAGTAGATGGGTCCCATCTTTTAATTCGATTTCTTATGTTAGAGAGGTGCAAGTAGAAGCACTCAATTGTTTGCTATTACAGTTATCCAAAGATGTGCTAAATAGTTGACATCAAACTATGCTTATACCTTTGATATATAGAATTTTGATAACATGACCCATTATAGAGAATTAATCTTAAAACATGAGAGCTAGTATATTTCATAATAAGTCTTCGATCTAGAATCAAAGAAAGATATTAATTAATGGCTCTTATGGTGTAACTTGGAAGAAAGGTTTCTCTATAGAGGAAATAAATAATAATTTATTCCTATAATGTTTCCTATAGATATAACCCTGCCAATGATACCCTTCGCGAATTGACCCAACCTTCGCATTCGCGAAACACAAATCCATCGCCTGAAATCCTTTATCGCGAAACCGAAGAGTCATGCAATCACGAAGACCATCTACCTCGCCTTCATCGCGAACGCGACCAGCTTCTCCGCGAATGCGAAGGCTAAGGACCCAACCCCTTCCGTGAATGCGACTCCTATTATTTAATCTGTAATGCTGTAATAAATAATAAAAACATTAAACTTTCTGAAATAGAAACAGAAACAGAAAGTTAGTAGAACCAGTTTGACGAAATAAATTCTGGAAAAACAATATAGAAATAAATCGAGCTCACTGAATGCACAGTGTGTCCTTAAGTAAATGATTCCACTCAAGTACCCGAGGTACTGGAATATTATCCACTCATGATAGAACGATTCAACTCACCAGTGTATTGGTACCAAAAATGCGGGTGAACTTCGAACCACTCAATAGTCGTAAAACACACTGGAAAATATTGTGTAGAAGAAGAAGAAGATAATCGAAAAATTTAGTAAGTAAAGATTCTGGTATTCAAGACATATTTATAGACCATTTGGCATTGTTTCTGAAAAGGTTTGCAACCTTTCAGAAACAACTATAGTTGTTGGAACATGTGGAAATTTTTCTATTGAAATATTGCGGGAAAACAGAAGATGGATTTAAAATAATCCAGGAAAGAAAACGGTCCGGACCGGGTCGCGTCGCATCGCGAGTACTTGGTAATTCCGGATTGAATTTTTGTTAATTAATAAAATAAATTAGTTAAAGAATTGAAAGGAAATTTGTCCAAAAAGATTAATCAATCAATCTTTAACCAAATCTGAATCCGAAGCCGAAGCCGAGTCGAGCCGAGCCGAGCCGAGCCGAGTGAGCGACGACGATGATGGCACGAGGCTTGCCTTCTTCTTAACCCTTTACGAGCTAGAAGAAGAGAAATTGTATATATACCCATCAAAAATATTTTCTTCCTCCAATATGGGACAATGTCCCTTTGCCAAGGAGGAAAATTCAAATATTTCATTTTTCCTCCATTTCCCATTCACCCTCTTTAAGCTACACAAAGCATAAAAGCCCAACAACTCCCCCACATGAATGGGGAATGGCTATAAAATAAAGGAATGCACAGACACGTGTGTGTTTTACATGCAAGAATTAATTGCTTCTGGATAAGTAGGTTTCCCTTAGAATTTTCCGTAGTGAACTTATATCGGATATACTCGGTCAATCGGTACATTTGATATCTTTGAACCGTCGAGTTTTGTTGTATACCTAGACAACATAAGTCACACAATTAACCCTTAATCATCTATGGTTCTCACGGTTGTGTTCGTTTCAGCCATGAACACCACCTGTTTCATGAGTGCTTAGAGAATGGGCCTTTACCTTCATTCCCCTTGAAGCGGCTTACACTTCACACTCACATAGGTGATTTCTAAATGTGTAATCCTATAGACACACTATTTGGTCATATCCTGCCAGAGTTAGCAAATCATTAAAAAGCTTTAAGCCTTATTGACTCATCAAAAAGCCTTAATGCTTTACCATGATTTCTGAACATTGTCTTCATCACGAGAATGGTTTGAGTTATTTGACAATATTGAACCGTCATTCATATCGTTGTTTGATCTCTTTGAACCTAGCTCTTGGGATCTCCAGTCTGCTAGGTAGAGTTACCGCCATGATGACTTGTCCTAGGCCTTAACCCCATTCCCTTTGATGATCTTTCAACTACCTCTCTATATAGGCCTTTTGTAAGTGGATATGACAAGTTATCTCTTGACCTCACGTAGTCAATCGTGATAACACCACTAGAGAGTAGTTGTCTAACTATATTGTGTATCCGTCGTATATGCCGAGATTTTCCGTTATACATAAGGCTCCCTGCCCAGCCTATTGCCGCTTGACTATCACAATGTATACAAATAGGTGCCAAAGGTTTGGGCCAAAATGGAATATCTTCCAAGAAATTCCGGAACTGTTCAGCTTCTTCACTGGCCTTATCTAAAGCTATGAATTCAGATTCCATTGTAGAACGTGCGATGTATGTTTGTTTGGATGATTTCTAAGACACCACTCCATCCCCAATTGTGAAAACATATCCACTCGTGGATTTAACTTCAGATGATCCGGTGATCCAATTTGCATCACTATATCCCTCGATCACTGAGGGATATTTGTTATAATGCAAAGCATAATTTTGGGTATGTTTCAGATACCCCAAAACTCGTTTCATTGCCATCCAATGTATTTGATTGGTATTACTTATAAACCGACTCAGTTTGATAATAGCACATGCTATATTTGGTCGCGTACAATTCATGATATACATCAAACTTCCCAATACTCTTGCATAGTCCAGTTGTGAGTCACTTTCACCTTCATTCTTTTGAAGTGCATAACTTACGTCAATTGGAGTCTTGGCAATTTTGAAATCTAAATACTTGAACTTGTCAAGTACCTTTTCAATGTAGTGAGTCTGTGATAATGCTAGACCTTGTGGAGTCTTGTGAATTCTGATTCCTAAGATCACATCACCAACTCTTAAGTCTTTCATGTCGAATTTTCTAGCCAACATGCGCTTAGTAGCATTTATATCTGCCATAGTTTTGCTCATTATCAACATGTCATCAACATATAAACAAACAATGACTTCATGACTTGGAGTATTTTTAATGTAAATACTTTTGTCACACTCGTTGATTTTAAACCCACTTGCCAACATTGTTTGGTCAAATTTGGCATGCCATTGTTTGGGCGCTTGTTTATCTCCATAAAGCGACTTAACAAGTTTGCACACTTTCTTTTATTTACCAGGAATCACAAAACCATCAGGTTGTTCCATATAGATCTCTTCCTCCAATTTTCCATTTAGGAAAGCTATTTTAACATCCATTTGATGGATTTCAAGACCATATACGACCGCTAGTGCCACTAACACCCTAATTGATGTTATCCTCGTTACTGGCTAGTAAGTGTCAAAGTAATCAAGGCCTTCCTTTTGTCTATAACCTTTGACAACAAGTCTTTCCTTATATTTGTCAATAGTGCCATCGACATTCATTTTTCGTTTTAAGATCCATTTCGAACCTAAAGGCTTATTTCCCGGAGGAAGATCAACCAATTCTGATGTATGGTTATCCAAAATTGATTGAATCTCACTATTGACTGCCTCTTTCCAAAACGCTGAATCAGAAGATGATATAGCTACTTTAAAAGTTTGACACTCATTTTCAAGCAAGAATGTCACAAAATCTGGTCCAAAGGAAGTAGATGTTCTTTGACGTTTGCTATGCCTTGGATCTTCTACACTTGGAGTATTTTCCTTTAGTTCTTCCCGAGTCGTTTAGGTCTTTCACTTAACGACTCGCATTCAGTTTTATACGGATAGATGCTTTCAAAGAATTCAGCATTATCTGATTCCATTACCATATTAGCATGAATTTCGGGATTATCGGATTTATGAACCAAAAACTGACATGCTTTACTGTTTGTTGCATATCCAATGAAAATGCAATCTACAGTTTTTGGTCCGATTTTAACCCTTTTAGGTAAAGGAACTTGTACCTTTGCTAGACACCCCCACACTTTGAAATATTTCAAGTTGGATTTTCTTCCTTTCCATTTTTCATATGGAATAGATTGCGTTTTGCTGTGGGGTACTCTGTTGAGTATTCGGTTAGCTGTAAGGATAGCTTCCCCCCACAAATTCTGTGGTAATTCGGAGGTAATCCGAAACTTATTAATAAAGAATTTATCATTTCCTTTAATGTCCGATTTTTTCTTTCCGCAATTCCATTGGATTGAGGTGTGTAAGGTGCAGTAGTTTGATGGATATTTCCATATTTCGAACATATTTCCACAAACAGAGATTCATATTCTCCACCCCTATCACTTCTAATCATTTTGATCTTTTTATTCAATTGATTCTCCACTTCATTCTTGTATTGCTTAAATGCTTCAATTGTTTCATCCTTATTATTAAGCATATAAACATAACAATATCGAGTGGAATCGTCAATAAAAGTAATAAAATACTTTTTCCCACCTCGAGATGGTGTCGACTTCATATCACAAATGTCAGTATGAATTAAGTCTAAAGGATTTGAATTCCTTTCAACAGTCTTATAAGGATGCTTTACAAACATAGATTCAACATATATTTGACATTTTGATTTATTACACTCGAATTTAGGTAATACTTCTAAATTAATTAACTTCCGCAAGGTTTTGTAATTGACATGTCCTAAATGAATATGCCATAAATCATTTGACTCCAATAAATAAGAAGAAGCTGAAATTTTATTCATACTCTCAACAACCATTACATTGAGTTTGAAAAGGCCCTCTGTGAGGTAGCCTTTTCCAACATACGTTTCATTCTTCCTTACAACAACTTTATCAGAAACAAATACATATTTGAATCCATTCTTCACAAGTAAAGAAGTAGACACTAAATTCTTCCTAATAGTAGGAACATAAAGAACGTTGTTGAGCGTTAACACCTTGCCGGAAGTCATCCTCAGGAATATCTTCCCATAACCTTCAATCTTGGTTGTTGTATTATTTCTCATGGAAAGCTTTTCTTCGGGACCAGCAGTAGAGTAAGTTGCAAATGCTTCATTCACAACACAAACATGTTGAGTGGCTCCAGAGTTAATCCACCACTCCTTTGGATTTCCAATTAGGTTGCATTCCGAAAGTATTACACATAGATCATCAATATCATCATTCTTCTCCACTATGTTGGCATGTCCCTTCTTATTATCCTTTTTCGGGAGACGACAATCAGGGGCTTTGTGACCAACTTTTCCACAATTGTAGCAGTTGCCCTTGAATTTCTTTTTATTCTACTCCTTAGCCTGTCCAGAAGACCTCTTCCTCTTCTTACTTTTTGGAGCAGTCTCCTCAACGATATTAGCTCCCATGATCGTTGAATTTCCATGAGACTTCTTCTCGGCTATTTTGTTGTCTTCCTCAATCTAGAGACGAATCACAAGATCTTCCAACTTCATTTCTTTGCGCTTGTGCTTAAGATAGTTCTTGAAATCTCTCCATGAAGGAGGAAAATTTTCAATCATTGCAGCCACTTGAAATGCTTCATTCACAACCATACCTTCAACAATAAGGTCGTGAAAAATAAGTTGAAGCTCCTGAACATGGGTTCCAACTGTTTTGTTGTCTATCATTTTATAGTCCAGAAACTTGATAACCACGAACTTCTTCAAGCATGCATCTTCAGTCTTGTACTTCTTCTCAAGTGTGTCCCATAATTATTTCAAAGTATTCATCGCACTATACATATTGTACAAGTTATCATCTAAAGCGCTTAAGATATGGCCTTTGCAAAGCAATTTTGTCTGTTTCCACGCCTCAACAATCATGAATTTCTCGTTATCCGGCTTGTCCAAAGCCGGCACTAGAGGTTCTTCACTAGTGAATATTTGCATACCAAGTGTGGTAAGCCAAAAGAACACCCTTCGCTTCCATCATTCGAAGTTGGCTCCACAAAATTTCCCCGGGTTCTCGGCTGGTGGAACAACAGTTCGGCTTGACGAGGTAATCGTCGTTTCCGCAACAGTTGCAGAAGGATTTCCGTTATCAATTGCCATTTCTCACTGTCAATAATAGAATAGTTCAGTTAATGGAAGAAAATA
This sequence comes from Nicotiana tomentosiformis, assembly GCF_000390325.3. Classification (NCBI taxonomy): domain Eukaryota; kingdom Viridiplantae; phylum Streptophyta; class Magnoliopsida; order Solanales; family Solanaceae; genus Nicotiana; species Nicotiana tomentosiformis. The sequence continues at coordinate 24,773,094 of NC_090815.1, read as the reverse complement.
GAACAGTAAAGAATACTGTAATTTACAATAAACAGTACATTTAATAAATTTAAAAAAACCAAAGTTTTTATATACTGTTTACAGAAAACGATGAAGTTTTTATGTTCTTCAAATCATTTTTGAATTTCAATACTCTGATGATGTTTTTATATCTTCAAATCATAATAGTAAAATTCAGAAGGAGTAGAAAACCACACAGGTTTTAATCTCCACAAACAGAATACAATAAATTAATTTCCTTAAGATTGTTATTCAATCTGTATTGATGTAATAAACAATAAAAACATTAAAATTTATGAAATAGAAATAGAAACAGAAAGTTAGTAGAACCAGTTTGACGAAATAAATTCTGAAAAATAATATCGGAATAAATTGAGCCCACTGAATGCACAATGTGTCCTTAAGGAAATTATTCCCCTCAAGTACCCGAGATGCTAGAATATTATCCTCCCAGGATAGAACGATTCAACTCACCAGTGTATTGGTACCAAAACTACGGGTGAACTTTAAACCACTCAATAGTCGTAAAACACACTGGAAAATGTTTTGCAGAAGAAGAACAAGAAGAAGATAATCAGAAAATTTAGTAAGTAAAGAATCTGAGATTCAAGGCATATTTATAGACTATTTGGCATTGTTTCTGTGATGACCCGATAGGTCACTTATGTTTTAAAACATAATTCTATGGTCTGAAGCCTTAAAAATCTCATTTTTACCCTCCTCGAGTTGCGTGCACAGTCGGGGCGTGTTTTCGGAAAGCTTTTATGTTAAAAACTATGAAAAATATGAAATTTTGCTTTGAAAATGATTTGAGTTGGCTTTGGTCAATGTTTTGAGTGAATTGACCCGAATCTGTGTTTTGACGGTCCCAGTAGGTACGTATTGTAATTTGGGACCTGGGCGTATGCCCGAAATCGAATTCTGAGGTCTCTAGCTCGAGATATGGAATTTTGATGAAAAATTAAAAGTTTGAAAGTTTAATGATTTTAAGAATTTACTGATGTTTGATTTTGTTGATACCGGGTTCGTATTTTGGTTTCGGAGCCCGGTACAGGTCCATTATTATATTTATGACTTGTCTGGGAAATTTAGTGAGAAATGGAATTAGTTTGACGTGATTCGGACGTTCGGTTGTGAAAATAGAAGTTTTAAAGTTTTCTTGAAAATTTCATTTGATTTGGTGTCTGATCACGCGAGAAAGTACGTGTGATGTTTTTGGACTTGTGTGCACTTTTGGTTTAGAGCTCCGAGGGCTCGGGTGAGTTTTGGATAGGCTACGAGATTATTTGAACTTAGAAAGTTTGTTGGTTTTTACTTCTGCTGGTTTCTGGTGTTTCCCTCTTCGCGGTCACGAATATACTCCCGCAATCGCGAAGGGTAAAATGGGCTGGGGGAGATTTTGTTTTACGTGAATGCGAAACCTTGGTCGCGAACACAAAGCATTGGGGGGCCTGCTCTACGCGAACGTGTAGCGTTAGATAGATGGGGCAGGGGAGTTGAGGTAACTCTACGCGAACGCGAGACAAGTCTCGCGAACGTGGAGGTGAGGCGGGCTAGACCTTCGCGAACGGGTGGAGTTACTCGCGATCGCGTAAGCCAGTTGAGACATGCTCTTCGCGAACGTGTCAGGTTTCACGCGAACGCGATGAACACCTGACGCCAGTGACTTAAAACAGTCCCAATTACGGGATTTTGCCATTCTTTCAAAAATTTCAAAACTAGAAGACCTAGAGGCGATTTTCCTAAAAGATTGTTTTCCCCAATTTGTTGGTAAGTGATTCTAACCTACTTTCTTTCAATTACCCATAACATTTCATGAGTTTTAAACCAAATCTCTAGTATTTTCATGGTGGAAATGGGGGGTTTGGGTAGAATTAGGGATTTTTGCATAATTGTAATTTAGACCTCCAATTGAGGTCGGATTTCGAAATAAACTATATAATCAGGCTCGGGGGTGAATGGATTGTGGTCCGAACCTCGGGTTTTGACCAAGCAGGCCCGGGGTTAATTTTTGACTTGTTGGGGGAAAGTTTGGGGAATCTAAATTTATGCATTATAATTTATTTCTTTAGCAATATTTGATTCTATTGAGTATTTTATGGATATATACGAGTGGTTTGGAGGTGGATTCTAGAGGAAAAGTTATAATTGAGCATTGAGTGGCATTTGGAGAGAGGTAAGTGTTGTATCTAACCTTAACTTGAGGGAATAGGACTTGTTTGTCTATATGCTACATGTTTAGATGTTGGGGAACAACGTATATGTGAGGTGACGAGTACTTATACATTATAATCAGGTTAAAGCATGCGGGTGGGTGCTTAGTTTCTTCAAATTATATCTTCCTTTGTTCATGTTATCCATGTTTAGATTAGTATTGTTAAATTGATCGTTCTTATCATGTTTACGGATTTTCTGGTGATAATTGAGTATTGATTTCGAAGTTGAGGTTGGTATTGTGGAACCAAATGTTGAAGTAAGGCTTGTCCTTGTTATTCTATCTCCCTGTTGTTATTTGTTCATTGTATTATGGTAAGGGAGAGTGTTAATGCACGAAGGGTGATGCCGTGCCATATTGTTAGTGATAATGCACGAAGGGTGATGTCGTGCCATGTTGTGAGTGTTAATGCACGAAGGGTGATGTCGTGCCATATTATGAGTGGTAATGCACGAAGGGTAATGTCGTGCCACGTTATGAGAATTAATGCTCGAAGGGTGATGTTGTGCCATATTCATTGATTTATATTATGAGGCTGAGAGTAAAAGCACGAAGGGTGATGCCGTGCAATTTTCTTCATTGTGGTTAGTTGTTTTTTTAACTGGTTAAAAGCATGTTGACTATTCTGGTTATCATTTCCGTTGTTTTTCCTATATCATGTGCTTCTTTAGCATGTTCCCCCTCCCAATAGTACATGTTTAGTTGTTACTGTTATTTTCTTATACATATATTGTTATCTGCACAGGTTAATTATATGGGTGTCTTCTCATAGCCTCGTCACTACTTCGTCGAGGTTAGGCTCGACACTTACCAGTACATGGGGTCGGTTGTACTGATACTGCACTCTGCATGTTTTGTGCAGATTTTGGTACTGGTCCTATCTGATCGTGAGGCTTAGCAGCATGGATTTGCTGTCAGGAGACCCAAGGTAGATCTGTTGGTGCCCGCAGACCCTGGAGTCTCTTCCTAGTTTTATCATATACTGTTTCCTTACTTCAAAACAGTGTATTTTTCCTTTTCATACTCTTTTTGTAGTAGATCATAGTAGCTCCTGAGTTGTGACTCCAGATCCGGGTGATAGTAATTAATGAAATATTTATATTATTCAACACTCGTTGTACTCCATTTTAGCTTATTTTTTTTATTTACTGAATTGAATAAGGATTGGCTTAATAATTCTCTAATGTCGGCTTGCCTAGCAAGTGGAATGTTAGACGCCATCACGATCTCGGCGTTGGGAATTCCGGTTCGTGACATGTTGGTATCAGAGCACTAGGTTGCCTAGGTCTCACAATTCACAAGCGAGCTTAGTAGAGTCTGGGGGATCGGTACGGAGGTGTCTGTACTTATCTCCCAGAGGCTATGAAGTTTAGGAACATATTTTACTTCTATTCCTCTCTGTCGTGCAATTTTGTTCTCACAATGCTAATTGAACTCTTCTACTCCAATTCTCTCATAGATGGAGAGAACACGTACTGCATCTTCAGCCAGCAGTAGCCAGATCCTCCAGTGGCAGCTGCTACGAGGGGCAGAGGTCTAGGCCGAGGCCATGCCAGAGGCCGAGGCAGGGGCAGGGCTCAGCCCAGAGCCCGAGCAGCAGCACCAATGGTGGATCCTCAGGTAGAGTTTGATGAGGAGGTTCCAGCTCAGGCTGTGCCTGTCAGACTAGCTCAGGTTCCGGAGGGGTTCATTTCCACACTAGTGCTCCAGGACGCTTTGGTCTGTTTTGTGGGCCTTATGGAGAGTGTAGCCCAGACTGGTGCATTTCCTATGGTACCAGCCGTCTCTCAGGCTGGAGGCGGAGCACAGACTCTTGCTACTCACACTCCGGAGAAGATGGCTCCCCAACATCAAACTCCAGTCGCTCATCCAGTCGCAGTAGTTCAGCCGGTTTTTACGGCACAGACCGGTGATGGGTCAGTTATGTCTTCTGAGACTTTATGGAGATTGGACAGGTTTACCAAGTTCTTCCCGGTTCACTTTAGTGGTGCTCCTTCATAGGATGCCCAAGAGTATCTTGACAGTTGTCATGAGGTGCTACGGATTATGGGTATAGTGGAGACCAATGGGGTCGATTTTGCTGCATTTTAGATGACTGGTTGTGCCAAGAAATGGTGGAGAGATTATTTGTTGACCAGACCAGCGGGGTCGCCTGATCTTACTTGGGACCAGTTCACTCACCTCTTTCTAGAGAAGTTACTCCCTATCACACGAGAGAGGAGCAACGTCGTCAGTTCGAGCGTCTCCAGCAGGGCAGTATGACTGTTACTTAGTATGAGACCCGTTTTGTGGATTTGGCCTGTCATGCTCTTCTTCTGCTTCTTACCGAGAGAGAGAGATAGGGTGAGAAGGTTTATTGACGGACTTGCTCAGCCTATCAGATTGCAGATGGCTAAGGAGACTGGTAGTGAGATTTCTTTTTAGGCCGCTGCCAATGTCTCCAGACGAGTGGAAATGGTTCTTGCTCAGGGAGGTCAAGGGTCTGACAAGATACCATGTCATTCCGGGGCATTCAGTGGTGCCTCATCTGGAGGTAGGGGTACTTTTGGTAGAGGCTATCCTCCCAGGCCATTTCATTCAGCAATCCAGGCATCCCATGATGCCTCAGGTGGTTATACGATTGAACGGGGTCCCGGGTGAGTTTCGGACAACCCGAAACATGTTTGAGATGGCTGCTATTGATAGTCTTTGGTGTGCTTCGCGATCACGGAGCTTGGCTCGTGTTCACGAAGAAGGGACTGCGGCCTGGGGGTTTGGCCTTCCCGTTCGCGAAGGGGGAGTTGTTGGGCTTTTAAGCTCGGTGTAGTTTAAAGAGGGTGAATGGGAAATGGAGGAAAAATGAAATATTTGAGTTTCCCTCTTTGGCAAAGGGACATTGTCCCATATTGGAGGAAGAAAAGACTTTTGATGGGTATGTATACAATTGCTCTTCTTCTAGCTCTTAAAGGGTTAAGAAGAAGGCAAGCCTCCTGCCGTCATCGTCGTCTCTCGCTCGGCTTCGGCTTCGGATTTGGTCAAAGATTGAATGATTAATCTTTTTGGACAAAATTCCTTTCAATTATTTAATTAATTAACGAAAATTCAATCCGGATTAACCCAGGAACCGCGACGCGACCCGATCCGGACCATTTTCTTTTCCGGATTATTTTAAATCCGTTTTCTGTTTTCCCGTAATATTTCAACAGAAAGGTTCCCACCTGTTCCAACAGCTATGGCTGTTTCTTAAAGGTTGCAAAGCTTTTCAGAAGCTGTCACGACCTGGAATTCCCACTGTCGGGATCGTGATGGCGCCTAATATTCCACTTGCTAGGCAAGCCAGCATTAGAGAATTATTATGCCAATCCTTATTCAATTCAGTAAATAAGAACAAATAAGCTAAAATGGAGTATATCGAGTGCGGAATAATATAAATACTTCATTAATTACTACCACCCGAATCTGGAGTCACAACTAACGAGCTACTATGATTTACTAAAAACAGAGTCTGAAAAGGAAAAATACACTGTTTTGAAGTAAGGAAACAGTAAATGATAAAACTAGAAAGAGACTCCAAGGTCTGCAGATGCCAGCAGATCTACCTTGGGTCTCCTGACAGCAAATCCAAGCTGCTAAGCCTCACGATCAGCTAGGACCGGTACCAAAATCTACACAAGAAGTGCAGAGTGCAGTATCAGTACACCGACCCCATGTACTGGTAAGTGTCGAGCCTAACCTCGACGAAATAGTGACGAGGCTATGACAAGACACCCACATAATAAACTTGTGCAGATAATAGTATATGTACAAAAAAATAACAGTAACAGCTAAACATGTACTATTGGGAGGGGGAACATGCTAAAGGAGCACATGATATAGGAAAAACAACGGAAATGATAACCAGAACAATCAACATGATTTTAACCAGTGAAAAAAAACAACTAAACACAATGAAGAAAATTGCACGGCATCACCCTTCGTGCTTTTACTCTCAGCCTCATAATATAAATCAATAGATACGGCACGACATCACCCTTCGTGTATTAACACTCATAACGAGGCACGATATCACCCTTCGTGCATTAACACTCATAATATGGCACGACATCACCCTTCGTGCATTAACACTCACAATAAGGCACGGCATCATCCTTCGTGTATTAACACTCTCCCTTACCATAATACAATGAACAAATAACAACAGGGAGATAGAATAACAAATTCACCGTTTTGCTTATTGTTATATATTTGGGTGTGAGGGGTTAGGGATCGTTGAAAAAAAAGATGTCCTAGGAATTAATCTTTTAAACAATACCCATTTTGTCTCATCTAGGTTCCTGATGGGTTTAAACTTTTGTATATAGTAGATATACTCCTACTATATCTCAATGACTATTCTTAAATAATAGGAAATTAATTAATATTCTCAAGTAGTAGATAAATTAAGTAAATGACTATTTTTCGAGTGTGAACTCTATTTTAAAAGGGTAAAAAAAATGAACGATATTTCAATAAGATCTTCGTTCTTTTAATATAGTACTAGCTTTAGCGTACGCGCTTTACGTGTGTACCACATATTTTGAAGTTTAGAACTTTAGAAAAATTATATAAATATTATTAAAATTTGAATACCTAACGTGCAATGTTAAGTGTCATTTAGAAAGTATTTTTAGAATTTGATGTCGATTAATGAGTATAATAACTGTAAATATTAAAATAATTTATATCTGATTATAATAGTTATTTTAATAATTTATATTTTGGTACATAAAATTTATAGTATGAATCTTTCATTAAAGGGTAATGACATACTATTTTATACCCGGACAATTAAACATAAATTTTCACAAAGCAATTTTCTCTATTTTTTATTTTTACTAAGATAATTAAATTATATAAAATTAATTGATTATAATTTTATAACCGATTATATATCAGTAATTAAGAATAAAAATCAAAGGAGTGTCGATCGACACTATCTAATTTAGTTTTAGCTTCCTACTTAGTCCTTTTCACTTTTATTTTTCATTTCTACAAAGATAATTAAATTATATAACACTAATTGATTATAATTTTGAACAAAGAATAATTCAAACCTACAGCAAGTAATAGTTACGTTTTTACTTATTCTTTGTGAATATTTTCATTTTTGATATTACTTTTTTTTTAAAATTATTATTTTACATAATTAAAATAAGATCTAATGCACAAGATTTAATTAAAATATTAAATAAGTTTCCGACCAAGATGTATGTGTTTGCATTAATTTGTTTTTATTTCTTAAAGTAGTTTGAGGATGGTATCCATAACTTTTCTAGGTATTGCGATTCAAAAGAATTATGAGACTGAATCCAACTTAATCATGCTTTTGTTTGGTTTTATAATTATTTAAATCTGATTTTTCCTTTTTTTTTTTATCTAGTTTCAATTTGTAAAATAAATATTATATGAATGAATAGACTTATCAGAAAGTTCAGTATATTCTTGTTTGGATCGAAGTGCTAGTATTTTACTTATGAACCAATCATTTAAATACTCAACCAAATAAAAGATCAATCGTACATATTATCTAATTGAATGTACATAAACTTGAATTTTAAAATATAACACATAAAAGATGCTCCAGTTTTACCACTACATTAATAACGTAAAATTTCCACGTAAACTTTATATTTGTATGTCGACATGTTACACAGTTCATGTTTGGAAAGGATTTGTATTAGTTATAATTTTAATTGCCTAAAAGTTCTAAATATTATAACTTTTTATTTAGTAGTATTTTAAATAAGGAAGGATTCAATATGCAAATTTTTTAATGATTATAAGATCCTAAATATATTAGATAAATAAACAAATGACTATTTTACTATCACGATCCGGAATCCCAACCTCGGAGTCATGATGGCGCCTTACATCTACTTGCCAGGCAAGCCCACGTGAAACGGAATAATTAACTGATTTTAACAATTTAGAACAAAATATTAACAATGACAACGATATAAATCTGAAGTGGAGTAAAATAATACCGAACAAGGCATTCTAAACATAACCCATAACTTGGAATCACGAGTACAAGAATATCTAGTGTGCTACAAACAAGGTCTAAATAAAATAGACTATTTTGAGCTCAATAAAATAACAAAGATAGTAGGGAAGGGGACTTCAGGGATGCGGATGCCATGCAACTATACCTCTAGTCTCTGTCAGCGACTGGATCCGAGCCAAATGCTACTAAGCGCCGCTAGGACCAACTCCAGTATCTGAACAAGAAGTGCAGAATGTAGTATGAGTACAACCGACCCCATGTATTCTGTAAGTGCTGAGACTAATCTCGATGAAGTAGTGACGAGGCTAAAGCAAGCCACTTACAATAACATGTATGCAGTAATAATAGAAATTATATGAAAAGCAGCAGAAAGTGGAAGTAAAGCAATATAACTCATGAAAATGGACTCAAACCTCATTATCATAAATCCCAGATTAACACGTTACTTAAAAATGTCGAGGCCAACTCAACAATAACAACAAGTATAACATATACAAACCGTTGCGGCGTGCAACCCGATCCCACTATATCATCATTTATCACTGTCAAGTTTCATATATACAATTTGTGATGTGCAACCCAATACCACCATATCATCATTTTCAATGTCAAAATCTGTCCTTAATCCACCATTTCATTTTATTATCTTCCAATTTCCGTTGCGGCGTGCAACCCGCTCCCCAAACAAATTCAATCAACAATAGCAATTCAATAACCAAAGATTACAAGAATTTCTACATCAAGAGAGTAAATATACGAGGGAATGAAGAATATCTAACAACACAAATGTCTCAATTTTTACCAACTCATCGGTATCTACCAAATAACAACTCATACAAGTGAAACTACGTTATAGAAGGCAACAAATATTACAAAACTATAAGGCAAGTAAGACATATGACAATTTGGATATGCAAATAAAGCAAGTATAAGACAAATAACGAATAAGCATAGAATCATGGAAGGGGTGGACAATTTAATACAAGGATAACTAAATGACAAGTAAAAACTATGGCATGGAAGTCAAATAGGCATGAAGCAATTAAGGCATGAAACAAAATATATCATGAAGTAATGAAGACATGGAAGCAAGTACCATAACGACATATATACACTCGTCACCTTGCATATATGCCGTTTCCCACATAATTCATATAACATGTAGTTAGAGGTTTCCTAATTCCCTTAGATCAAGGTTAGATATGACACTTACCTCACTCCGCAACCAAATCAAAGCTCAACTGGGGTCTTTTCACTAGAATTAGCCTCCATTATAATCAAATCTAACCATATATAGTTCAAACAATTTAAAATAAGCTTTAGAAACTACCCATGAGTGAAAAAGATTCAATCTTTAATAATTTTGGATAGAGTCAACAAAAGTCAACTCCAAGCTCGCTTGATCAAAATCCGAGATTCGGACCAAAACGCAATTATCCATTCACCCCTGAGTGATTGTATGCTATAATCTCATATTTTAGTCGCCTATCGCACTCTAATTTACTACACTTTAATTGAGTTTTAGCTTTAATCGCTAATATTTTGCACTAATTTTGTGTTTTATGTCTTGTAGGAGTGATTCCGATCAATGTAGATGTTATGGAAAGAATTCAAGCTATTTGAGAGCTTTGAAGTCTGAGTAAAAGCCCAAAGATTAAGTTGGGATCAAGTTCGGGGTTCAACGGATGATAGTGGAACGAAACAAAGAATCGACAGGCATATTGCGCAGTATCCAGTAAAATGCAATTAACTATTCATTCAAAACTCTGCTTGGGCTCCACAATATATAGTTGGAAAGCTATTTAAAAGGGCTACAACTTTTATGTTTCACATTTTCCCAAATTCTCAACATAACACCACCCACGTGCGCGGCCTCGCACTGGCTGCGCATTGGGCGCGCATATGAGGCAGAACAAGGTGAAAAGTGTGCGGCCAAGTGCGCGGCTGCGCACGTCCTGTCCGGGAAAAGTGTCCTATTTCGTGTATGAGAAGGTGTATTTGATTTGTCCCCGCCCTACTTGGTATATATACATGGAAAAACTATATTTTGAGGACTTTTGACATAATTTAGACCTAAGAAAGCATAGGAGAAGAGGGAGAAGAAAGAGCACAAGGTTTTCACCATTCATCCTCACTCAAGACAAGGGTTTGGATGTTTTATGTTTTCCTTTGACTTAAACTTAATTGTGATGAATTTTTGCATATCCATGGAGTAAGTCTTCCTTGGGGATTGATGAATTTGGTGTTTTGAGAATTGTTTGTGGATATTAAATCTAGATTTATGTATTGAATCGTTTTGGGTATTTTTATTATTGCATACATATTCACATGTTTATGTAATCAAATGAGACATAATTTATGATGTTCTGCATTATCCTGTTGGTTGAATTCATTAATTTTTCTTAGTAATCGAAAGAGGCTAGTTGAATTATTGTTTAGACCAAGTTAGGAGGATAATCAAAAGAGGTTCTCCTAACGATCAATCCACTACGAATTCTTGTATATCTTCACCAAGATTAACTTAGTTCATATTGTAAGGTTGATACTTAATCGAGAGAGGAGTTTCTACTAAATGTTTAAATATAATAGAGTGAATTCGAGAGACTCACTTGAACCATAGAAGTGAATCAACTAGAGTTAATTCCCAAACAAGTATCTTACACCTATCCAATCAACCCCTATTTTCTCCCTTTGATATCTTCTTGCTTACTCTTGTTGCGATTGTCATTAGCCAATAGTTTAGACTTTTAGTAAATTTTAGTTTTAAATCACAGAACTCTAAATTGTTGATCATCTTGGATAGCAATTAAAACTAGAAGCTACGAAAATACTATTTAAATCCAATCCTTGTGGATACGATATTTTCTATACTATATTCGACTAGTGAGCATAATTTTGTGTTGTGTCTTTACCTCGTCACCGAGCCGGGTTATGTGATTTGTTTCGAAATCCGACCTTGATTCAAGGTCTAAATCTCAATTTTACAAAAATCTCCAATTCTACCCAAATCCCTAATTTCTACCATGGAAATGGTAAATTTGATATTGAAATCTCATGAAATGTAATGGGTAATTGAAAGGAAATGGATTAAAATCACTTACCAATGAATTTGGGAAGAAACACTTATTGACAAATCACCTCAAGAGTATTTAGGGTTGAGAAATGATGTGAAATGAGATAAGCCCCGTTTTCCCTCCTCTTTTACCCAGCTGCAGATATCGCAATTGTAAAGCCAGGTTCGCAATTGCGAACATCGCATATGCGAGAAAAGGTCGCAAATGCGAACACTGCCTCAAAGCCACAGAAGCTTCAAATGCGACAATATCATCACAAATACGAAGTTCCCACCTTTGCAAATGCGACCACTGCCTTCATAATTGTGAAGGTTTACAATTTTGTCAGGCGTCGCAAATGTGACCAAGTGATCGCAAATGCAATCCTTAGCTGTCCCATTTGCGACCCATGTCTCGTATTTACGAGGTTACCTAATCCCAAGCCCTGCTCGCAAATGTGAGATTTGCAGCAAACACCGGAACTGGTATTGCACCAACAATCCTAGCATTAGCCAAACCCATCCGAAATACGTCCAAAACTCACCTGAGCCCCTCGGGCTCTAAACCAAACATGTACAGAAGTATAATAACATCATACAAACTTGATCGTGCAATTAAATCACCAAAATAACATATAAATCTACAAATTAATCCTCAAAACGAATGAAATTTCAAAGTGGAACTCAAGAACAATAGAATCACATTTAAGCTTCTGAATCATGTCAAACAAATTCTGAATTGAACCAAATTTAAACCCGTTAGCTAAGAAGTCAACTTATGGTTAAACATAGAATTTTCAACTTTCAAAAATGCTAGTTTTTAACAATTCATGTCGAAACAAGTTAGGGACTTTCGAATTCAATTACGAGCATATTCCCATGTCCGAAATCACAATATGGACCCACCGAAATCATCAAAATGCCAATCTTCTTTCATTTACATAAAATATTCACTATAGTCAACTCAAACCATTTTAAAGGTAAAAATTCACATTTTCTTCAATTTTTCACATAAAGATTTTTCGGAATAAGACACAGACTATGCACACAAATTGATAAATTCTAAACACAACTAATTGAGGTCTCGGAATACGAAAATAGAGGCTAAATCTCAAAATGAATTATCGGGTCATTACATTCTCCACATCTAAAATAAATGTTCGTCCTCGAACGAACATAGAAAGGTACCTGGACTGGTGAAAATGTGTGGGTATTTACTCCACATATCAGACTCGGACTCCCACGTAGATGCCTCGATCGGCTGACCTCTTTAATGTACTCTAACTGAAGGATAACTCTTAGACCTCAACTTCCGGACCTGCGGGGTTAGAATGGCCACCGACTCCTCCTCATAAGACAAATCATTGTCTAATTGGACTGAGCTGAAATCTAACATATGGGACGGATCACCGTGATACTTCTGGAGCATGGACATATGGAACACCGGATGGACTGGTGATACACTAGGTGGCAATACAAGCTTTTAGGCCACCTCACCCACTCTCTCAAGAATCTCAAAAGGTCCGATATAGCTAGGGCTTAACACGCCCTTCTTCCCGAACCTCATCACACCCTTCATGGGGGAACCAGGAGCTAAACCCTCTCTCCAACCATGAATGCAATATCACAAATTTTGCGATCGGTATAACTCTTCCGACTAGACTAAGTTGTGCGAAGCTAATCCTGAATCATCTTGACCTTTTCAAAAGCATCCTGAACTAAATCGGTAACCAATAATCGAGCCCCTCTCTGCTCAAACCAACCAACTGGCAAACAACACCGCCTCCTATATAGTGCATCATAGGGGGGCATCTGAATACTCGATTAGTAGCTTTTATTGTAGGCAAACTCCACAAGCGGTAAGAACTGATCCCAAGAACCCAAAAAATCCATAATGCGGGTGCAAAGCATATCCTCTAATATCTGAATGGTGTGCTCAAATTGTCTGTCTTTTTGGGGGTGAAATATTATACTCAACTCAACCCGTGTGCCTAACTTACGTTGTACGACCCTCTAGAAGTGTGATGTGAACTGTGTGCCCCATTCAGAAATAATGAACATTGGCACACAGTGTAGACGAACAATCTTGCGGTTATAGATCTCAGCCAACCACTCTGAAGAGTAGGTAACTGCTACTAGAATGAAATGCGATGACTTGGTCAATGTAATGACTCGGGGTGGTTGATTTGGTTTCGGGAATTTTTCGGAATGAACTGGGACTAAGAGGTTGGAAGCCTAAGTTAAAAGAGTTGACCAGATATTAACTTAGGAGTAAACGACCTCAGAATGGAGTTTTGATGGTTCTGATAGATTTTTATGGTGATTTTGGACTTTGAAGTTTGTCCAGATATTGATTTGGAGGTATGTAGGTCATTTTGGCTTGAATTGGTGAACGTTAGAAAGTTGAAGGTTTGGAAAGTCAAGAAGTTTGACAGAGATTTGACTTTGTTGTTACCGGGCTCATATTTTGGTTCCTGGAGTTGGAATAGGTCTGTTGTGTCATTTATGACTTGTGTGAAAAATTTGAGGTCAATCGGAGTTGATTTGGTACGTTTCGACATTGGTTTTAGGTTTTGGAAGTTCAATAGTTTTTTAGGCTTGAATTGGGGTGTGATTCATTTTTTCGATATTGTTTGATGTGATTTGAGTCTTTGACTAAGTTTGTATGATGTTTTAGGATGTGTTTGTATGTTTGGATTGGTTCTCGGGACCTCGGGTGAGATGCAGATTGATTGCGAATTGAGTTTGGCCTTTTGGAGTTGCTGAACTACTGATGTCTGGTTTCCTCTTACGCGATCGCGTGAAGGGGGTCGCGATCGTGTAGTGTTATTTCTGGGAGGGGGATTTTTGTGCAACGCATTCGCGAGCTTTTGTATGCAATTTCCGAGCTTTGGTTAGTTGTGCATCGCAAACACGGGTGTTAGGGCGCATCCGCGATGAAGGAAGGGGAGGTCTGGGAGGCCCACGCATTTGTTCTTCGCGATCGCGTGTGAGAGTTCGCGATCGCGTAGGTCTGAGTAGCTGTGCATCGCGTTCGTGACTGGGGGTCCTCATTCGCATAGGCCATTTCTGAGGGCAGTTACCTAAGAAAAAATAGTCATTGCCTCGCCATAATAGTTCCTCATTTTTTGGCGTTTTAGGGCCGTAAAACTGGAATTCCCCGATTCACAGATTCCGTGTGCTATAGCGCACGCCATTTGCATGGGCCCAGGCGACCGAACACGAATTGCCTAAACTTTTGCCGGCCTATTACAAATAACCTAAGGAATAATAGTGATCGCCTCGCTATGATCGTTCCTCATTTCTTTGGTATTTTAGGGCCATGAAATCTGAATTTCGCCCGATTCTTATATTTTCTTGTACTATAGGCAGTGCCATCTGTATGGGCTCGAGCGACCGGGCCCGAATCGCGTAAAATTTGTCTATCCCATCAAGTACGACCTAAGAAAAAATAATCATTGCCTCGCCATGTCTGATCCTCATTTTTTGGCATTTTATGTCCATAAAATTGGAGTTCCGCCTAATTTCCAGATTTAGGTATTTTATAGCCCATGCCATCTGCATGGAGCTGGACCGGCAAATTTTTGGCCCTATAATAGGCAGAATTCCAGGTATATGGGAATCGGACAGTCAAAATATTTTTAGGGGCCATCAAAGTTTTTTGCGATCCAAATCTGGTCAGTCGGACATTGGTCATCGTTTCGCCATGCCCGTTCCTTTTTTTGACGTTTTAAGGCCGTAAAACTGGAATTTCGCAAGATTTCCAGATCTTCATGTGCTATAGCCCAAGCCATGTATAGGGGCTCGCGCAACCGGACATGGATCACGTAAGATTTTGCTGACCATGCAAAATCGACCTAAGGAACAATTGTCCTCACTTCGCCATAACCGTTCCTCATTATTTGGCGTTTTAGGCCCATAAAATTAGAATTTCGCCTAATTCCCAGATCTTCGTGTGTTATAGCCCACTCTATTTGCATGGGCCTGGGCGACCGTATGCTGATCGCCTAAAATTTTGTCGACCCATAAAAATAAACTAAGGAACAATAGTCCACACCATTTGCATGAGCCCGGGCGACTGGACGCGTATGCCTAAACTATTGTCGGCCCATCAAAAACTACCTAAGGAACAATAGTCATCGCCTCGCCATGACTGTTACTCATATATTGGTCTTTTAAGGCCATGAAATTGGAATTCTGTCGATTCCAAGATTTATTTGTGCTATAGCCCACGCCATCTGCATGGGCGCGAGCGACCGGACCTGTATCACCTAAACTATTATTGGCCCATCACAAATGTCATAATAAAAATAGAAATTGCCTCTCCATGATGGATCCTCGTATTTTGGTGTTTTAGGGCCATAAAACTGGAATTCCACCCGATTCCTAGATATGTTTGCTATTGCCCACGCCATTTGCATGGGCCCGGGCTACCGGACCCGGGTCGCCTAAAATTTTGTCAGCCCATCAAAAACTTCCTAAAGAACAATATTCATCGCCTCTCTATGACCGTTACTCGTTTCTTGGCATTTTTGGGCCATAAAACTAGAATTCTACCCTATTCCCAAATTTCTTTATGCTATAGCCCACGTTATCTGCAGGGGCCCGGGCGACCTGACTTGAATTGCCGAAAATTTTGATGATCCATCAAAAAAGACCTAAGAAAAAATAGGCATTGCCTCGCTATAATCGTTTCTCGTTGTTTGGCATTTTAAATCCATAAGACTGGAATTCAGCATGATTCCCAGATTTTCATATGCTTATAGCCCACGCCATTTTTCATGGGCCCTCGTGAAGAGCAATTTTGGGGCTGAAAATTTTTTTGCTTTGCGATCGCGAAGAGTAAATGCCTGGACAGAAGATATATTTCTAGGTTTCGGCCATTTTAACACATTAGGAGCTATGGAGCTCGGATTAAAGCAATTTTTGAGGCGAGTTTTACCATATGGCTTGGGGTCGTTCGCCTCAAATTTTTCCGGCCCATAAATAACTACCTAATGAACTATAGTCATCGCCTCGCCATAACCCTTCTTCATTGTTTGGAATTTTAGGGCCATAAAACTGAAATTTCGTCTGATTCCCAGATTTTCTTGTGTAATAGCCCACGCCATTTGCATGGGCCCAGGCGACCGGACCCAGATCACCTAAAAGTTTGCTGGCCTATCAAAAACGACCTAAAGAACAATTGTCATTGCCTCGCCATGACCGTTACACATTTTTTAACGTTTTAGGGTTATAAAACTGTCCTTGTGCCCCCTTTTTGGCATTTTATGGCAACTGGACCTGAATCGCCTAAAGTTGTGCTGGGCAATCAAAAAATACCTATGAAAAATAGACATTGCCTCGCCATAATTATTCCTCATTTTTTGGCATTTTAGGGCCATAAAAAAAAAATCCGTCCGATTCCCAGATTTCGTGTGCTATAGCGCACAGCATTTGCATGGGCCCGAGCGACCGGACTCGAATTTCCTAAAAATATTCCGGCCCATTAAACATTACCTAAGGAACAATAGTCATCCCCTCTCTATGATTGTTCCTCGTTTTTTTGGCATTTTAAAGCCATAAAATCAGAATTTCGCCCCATTCCCAAATTTTCTTGTGCTGTAGCCAGTGCCATCTGCATGGACCCGAGCGACCGGATCCGAATCGCATAAAATTTTGCTGGCCCATCAAGTACGACCGAAGAAAAAATAATCATTTCCTCGTCATTTCCGATCCTCATTTTTTGGCGTTTTAAGTCCATAAAATTAGAATTCCGCCTAATTTCTAGCTTTTGGTGTGCTATAGCCCATGCCATATGCATCGAGGTGGGACGACAAAATTTTAGCCCTACAATAGGCAGAATTCCAAGTATATAGGAATCAGATAGTCACAAAGTTTAGGGGCCGCCAAAATATTTTGCGATCCAGATCCGGTCAGTCGGACAATAGTCATCGTTTCGCCGTGTCCGTTCATGTTTTTGACGTTTTAAGGCCGTAAAACCGGAATTCCGCAAAATTTCTAGATTTTTGTGTGTTACAGCCCAAGCCATGTACAGGGGCCCGTGCACCCAGACATGGATCACGTAAGATTTTGCTGACCATCCAGAATCGACCTAAGGAACAATTGTCATCACTTCGCCAAGAACGTTCAACGTATTTTGGCGTTTCAAGGCCATAAAATTAGAATTTTGCCTGATTCCCAGATTTTCTTGTGCTATAGCCCACACTATTTGCATGGGCTCTGGCGACCATACCCGGATTGCCTAAAATTTTGTTGACCCACATATATGAACTAAGGAACAATAGTTAACGTCACGCCATAACCCTTCCTCATTTTTTGGCGTTTTAGGGCCATAAAACGGGAATTCCGTCCGATTCCAAATTTTCATGTGCTATAGCCCACACCATTTGCATGGGCCCGGGAGACTGGACACACAACGCCGAAAATTTGCTGGCCCATCAAAAATGACCTAAGGAACAATTGTCATCGCCTCGCCATAACCGTTCCTCATTTTTTGGCGTTTTAGGGCCATAAAATTAGAATTTTTCCTGATTCCCAGATCTTCATGTGTTATAGCCCACACTATTTGCATGGGCCTAGGCGACCGCACCCTGATCGCCTAAAATTTTGTCGACCCGTAAAAACAAACTAAGGAATATTAGTCAACGCCTCGCCATAACCCTTCCTAATATTTTGGCATTTTAGGGCTATAAAACGGGAATTCCGTACGATTCCAAACATTTCGTGTGCTATAGCCCACACCATTTGCATGGGCTCGGGCGACCGGGCCCGCATGCCTAAACTATTTTTGGCCCATCCAAAACCACCTAAGAAACAATAGTCATCGCCTCGCTATGACTGTTACTCATATTTTGGTGTTTTAGGGCCACAAAATTGGAATTGTGTCGATTCCAAGATTTATTTTTGCTATAGCCCACGCCATCTGCATGGGCCCGAGCGACCGGACCTTAATCACCTAAAATATTATTGGCCCATCACAAATGTCATAATAAAAATAGAAATTGTCTCGCCATGATGGATCCTCATTTTTTGGCGTTTTAGGGCCATAAAACTGGAATTCCGCCCGATTCCTAGATTTTTGTGCTATTGCCCACGCCATTTGCATGGGCCCGGGCGACCGGACTCGGATCGCCTAAAATTATGTCGGCCCATCAAAAACTTCCTAAAGAACAATAGTCATCTCCTATCCATGACCGTTACTCGTTTCTTGGCGTTTTAGGGCCATAAAACTAGAATTCTACCCGATTCCTAGATTTCTTTATGCTATAGCCCACGCTATCTGCAGGGGTCCGGGCGACCTGACCTGAATTGCCTAAAATTTTGATGGTCCATCAAAAAAGACCTAAGAAAAAATAGGCATTGCCTTGCCATAATTGTTTCTCGTTGTTTGGCATTTTAAATCCATAAAACTGGAATTCAGCCTGATTCCCAGATTTTCATATACTTATAGCCCACGCCATTTGCATGGGCCCAGGCGACCGTACTTCGTTCGCCTCAAATTCTTCCGGCCCATAAATAACTACCTAAGGAACAATAGTCATCGCCTCGCCATAACCCTTTTTCACTGTTTGGAATTTTAGGGCCACAAAATTAAAATTTCGTCCGATTCCCAGATTTTCGTGTGAAATAGCCCACGCCATTTGCATGAGCCCGGGCGACCGGACTCAGATTACCTAAAATTTGATGGCCCATCAAAAATGACCTAAAGAACAATTGTCATTGCCTCGCCATGACCGTTACGCATTTTTAACGTTTTAGGGCTATAAAACTGTCTTTGTGCTCCCTTTTTGGCGTTTTATGGCGACTGGACCTGAATCGCCTAAAGTTTTGCTGGCCAATCAAAACATACCTATGAAAAAATAGTCATTGCCTCACCATAATTATTTCTCATTTTTGGCATTTTAGGGCCATAAAACTGAAATTCCGTCCGGTTCCCAGATTTCGAGTGCTGTAGCGCACGCCATTTGCATGGGCCCGAGCGACCGGACCCGAATTGCCTAATCTTTTGCCTGCCCATTAAAAATTACCTATGGAACAATAGTCATCGCCTCTCTATGATCGTTCCTCGTTGTTTTGGCATTTTAGGGCCATGAAATCAGAATTTCGCCCCATTCCCAAATTTTCTTATGCTATGGCCAGTGCCATCTGCATGGGCCCGAGCGACCGGACCTGAATCACGTAAAAATTTTCTGGCCCATCAAGTACGACCTAAGAAAAAATAATCATTGCCTCGCCATGTCTGATCCTCATTTTTTGGCGTTTTAGGTCCATAAAATTAGAATTCCGCCTAATTTCCATCTTTTCGTGTGCTATAACCCATGCCATCTGCATGGAGCTGAGCCGGAAAAATTTTAGCCCTACAATATGCAGAATTCCAAGTATATGGGAATCAGACAGTTAAAAAATTTTAGGGGCTGTCAAAACATTTTGCGATCCAGATCCGGTCACTCGGACAATAGTCATCGTTTCACCATGCCCGTTCCTTTTTTGACGTTTTAAGGCCGTAAAATCGAAATTTCGCAAGATTTCCAGATTTTCGTATGTTATAGCCTAAGCCATGTAAAGGGGCCCGTGCAACCAGACATGGATCACGTAAGATTTAGCTGACCATCCAAAATCGACCTAAGGAAAAATTGTCATCACTTCACCAAGAACGTTCAATGCTTTTTGGCGTTCCAGGGCCATAAAATTAGAATTTTGCCTAATTCCTAGATTTTCATGTGCTATAGCCCACACTATTTGTATGGGCTCAGGCGACCATACTCGGATTGCCTAAAATTTTGTCGACCCATAAAAATGAACTAAGTAACAATAGTTAACGTCACGCCATAACCTTTCCTCATTTCTGGCATTTTAGGGCTATAAAAGGGGAATTCTGTCCGATTCCAAAATTTTTGTGTGCTATAGTCCACACCATTTGCATGGCCTTGGGCGACTGGACGCGCAACACCTATAGTCCACACCGTTACTCATTTTTTGGCTTTTTAGGGCCATAAAATTAGAATTTTGCCTGATTCCCAGATCTTCATGTGTTATAGCCCACACTATTTGCATGGGCTTAGGCGACCGTACCCTGATCACCTAAAAAATTTTTGACCCGTATAAACGAACTAAAGAACATTAGTCAACGCCTCGCCATAACCCTTCCTAATTTTTTGGCGTTTTAGGGCTATAAAACGGGAATTCCGTACGATTCCAAAATTTTCGTATGCTATAGCCTACACCATTTACGTGGACCCGGGCGACCGGACCCGCATGCCTAAACTCTTGTCGGCCCATCAAAAACTACCTAAGGAACAATAGTCATCGCCTCGCCATGACCGTTACTCATATTTTGGTGTTTTAGGGCCATAAAATTTGAATTCTGTCGATTCCAAGATATATTTGTGCTATAGCCCACGCCATCTGCATGGGCCCGGGCGACCGGACCTGAATCACCTAAAATATTTTTGGCCGATGACAAATGACATAATAAAAATAGAAATTGCCTCGCCATGTAGGATCCTAGTTTTTTGGCATTTTAGGGCCATAAAACTGGAATTCCGCATGATTCCTAGATTTTTTTGCTATTGCCCACGCCATTTGCATGGGCCCGGGCGACCGAACCAAGATCGTTTAAAATTTTGTCGGCCCATCAAAAACATCCCTAAAGAATAATATTCATCGCCTCGCCACGACTGCTACTCGTTTCTTGGCGTTTTAGGGCCATAAAATTAGAATTCTACCTGATTCCCAGATTTCTTTATGCTATAGCCCACGCTATCTGCAAGGGCCCGGTCGACCTGACCTGAATCGCCTAAAGTTTTAATGGTCCATCAACAAATACTTAAAAAAAATAGGACATTGCCTTGCTATAATCGTTCTTCATTGTTTGGCATTTTAAATCCATAAAACTGGAATTCCGTCTGATTCCAAGATTTTCATATGCTTATAACCTGCGCCATTTGCATGGGCCCGAGCGACCATACCCGGTTCGCCTAAAATTTTGTCGGCCCATAAATAACTACCTAAGGAACAGTAGTCATTACCTCGCCATAAACCTTCCTCATTGTTTGGCATTTTTGGGCCATAAAACTGAAATTTTGTCTGATTCCCAAATTTTCGTGTGTTATAGCCCACACCATTTGCATGGGCTCGGGCGACCGGAAATAGATCACCTAAAATTTTTCTAGCCAATCAAAAACTACCTAAAGAACAATAGTCATTGCCTGTCCATTACCGTTACATATTTGTTTAATGTTTTAGGGCTATAAAACTGGAATTGTGCCCCATTTTTTGGCATTTTAGGGCGACCGGACCTGAATCGCTTAAAATTTTGCTGGCCCATCAAAAAAGACCTAAGAAAATATAGTCATTGCCTCACCATAACTGTTCCTCATTGTTTGGATTTTATGTCGATAAAACTTGACTTCCGCCTGATTCCCATATTTTCATACGCTATACCCCACCCCATATGCATGGGCTTGGATGACCGTACCCGATTCGCCTAAAATTTTGCCGGCCCGTAAAAATGCAGCCTAAGGAACAATAGTCATAGCCTCTCCATAACCCTTTCTCATTGTTTGACATTTTAGGGCCATAAAATTAGAATTCCGTCTAGTTCCTAGATTTTCGTGTGCTATAGCCCACACCATTTGCATGGGCCTGGACGACCGAACCCTAGGTCGCCTAAAGTGTTGTCGGCCTATAAAAAATAACCTAAAGAAATATGTCATTTCCTCGCCATGACTGTTACTCATTTTTTGGTGTTTTAGGGCTATAAAACTGGAATTCTGCCAGTTGTTTGTCGTTTTAGGGTGACCGGATCTGAATCGCTTCAAATTTTGGTGGCCCATAAAAAAAGACTTAAGAAAAAAGTGATTGCCTCGCCATAACCACTCCTTATCGTCTGGCATTTTTGGTCCATAAAACTGGAATTCGGCCCGAATCCTAGATTTTCATATACAATAGCCCACACCATTTGTATGGGCACAGGCGACCATACCTGGTTCGCCTAAAATTTTGCCAACCCGTAAAAAAACTACCTAAGGAACATTAGTCATCGTCTCATCATACCCCTTCCTCATTTTTTGGCATTTTCGGGCTAGAAAACTAGAAGTATGTCTGATTCCCAGATTTTCGTGTGTTATAGCCCACGCTATTTGCATAGGCTCGGGCAATCGTACCCGATTCGCCTAAAAATTTTCTGGCCCATCAAAAACTACTTAACGAAAAATAGTCATCGCCTTCCTCATATTTTGGCATTTTAGGGCCATAAAACTGGAATTTTGTCTGATTCCTAGATTTCCATGTGCTATAGCCCACGCCATTTGCATGGGCCCGGGCGACCGGACCCAGATTGCCTAAAATTTTACCGGCCCATAAAAATGACCTAAGGAAAAATAGTCATTGCCTCGCCATGACCGTTCCTCATTTTTTTGAATTTTATGTCCATAGAACTAGAATTCTCTGATTCCCAAATTTTCATATGCTATAGCCCACGCCATTTGCATTAGCCCGGGTGACCGTACCTGGTTCGCCTAAAATTTTGCCGGTCCGTAAAAAAACTACATAAGGAACAATAGTCATCACCTCGCCATAATTGTTCCTCATTATTTGACATTTTAGAGCCATAAAACTAGAATTTCATGTGATTCCCAGATTCTCGTGTACATAGCCCACGCCATTTGTATGGGCCCGGGCGACCGAACCCATATCATTTAAAATTGTACCGTCCCATAAAAAATGACCTAGGGATTTTTGCCCGTTTTTTGGTGTTTTAGGGCGACTAGACGTGAATCGCCTAAGACTTTTTTGGCCCATCAAAAAAGACCTAAGAAAAAATAGTCATTGCCTTGCCATAATTGTTCCTCATTCTTTGGCATTATAGGGCCATAAAATTAGAATTCTGTCTGATTCCTAGATTTTCGTGTGCTATAGCCCACACCATTTGCATGGGCCTAGGCGACCGGACCCTAGGTCGCCTAAAATTTTATCGGCCCATAAAAAATGACCTAAAGAAATATGTCATTGCCTCTCCATGACCGTTACTCATATTTTGGTATTTTAGGGCTATAAAACTGGAATTCTGCCCATATTTTGCCATTTTAGGGCGACCGAACCTGAATCGCCTCAAATTTTGGTGGCCCATAATAAAAGACTTAAGACAATAGTCATTGCCTCGCCATAACCGTTCCTTATTGTTTGGCATTTTTGGTCCATAAAACTGGAATTCGGCCTGAATCCCAGATTTTCATATGCTATAGCCCACGCCATTTGTATGGGCCCAGGGACCGTACCCGGTCTGCCTAAAAATTTTCCGGCCATTAAAAACTACCTAAGGAACATTAGTCATCGTCTCGTCATACCCCTTCCTCAGTTTTTGGCATTTTCGTGCCAGAAAATTAGAATTTTGTCTGATTCCCAGATTTTCGTGTGCTATAGCCCATGCTATTTGGATGGGCCCGGGCGACCGGACCCAGATCGCCTAAAATTTTACTAGCCCATCAAAATCGACCTAAGTAACAATAGTCATTTTAGTCGCCATGATTGTTTCTCATTGTTTGGCATTGTAGGACCATAAAATCAGAATTTTGCCCAATTCCTAAATTTTCGTGTGCTACGGCTAGTGCCATCTGCATGGGCCAGAGCGACCAGACCCGAATCGCGTAAAATTTGGGTTGCCCGTAAAAAAATGCCTAAGAAAATTAGTCATTGCCTGGCCATAATCGTGCCTCAGTTTTTGGCGTTTTAGGGCCATAAAACTGGAATTCTGTCCGATTCCCAGATTTTCGTGTGCTATTGTACACGCCATTTGCATGGGTCCGGGCAACCGGACACAGATCGCCTAAAATTTTACCGGCCCATCAAAAATGACCTAAGGAACATTAGACATCGCATCTCTATGATCGTTCCTTATTTTTTGGCATTTTAGGGTCATGAAATCAGAATTTTGCCCGATTCCCAAATTTTCGTGTGCTATAGTCAGTGCCATCTACGTGGGCCCGAGCGACCTGACCTGAGTTGCGTAATATTTTGTTGTCCATCAAATACCACCTAAAAAAAAATAATCATTGCCACGCCATGCCAGATCCTCGGTTTTTGGCGTTTTAGGGCCACAAAATTAGAATTCCGCCTAATTTCAATATTTTCATGTGTAATAGCCCACGCCATCTGCATGGAGCTGGGCCAGCAAATTTTAGCCCTAAAATAGGAAGAATTTTAGTTATATAGGAATCGGGCAGTAAAATATTTGTAAGGGCAACAAATTTTTGTGAGATCCAGATCCGGTCGCCCGGACCATAGTCATCGTTTCGCCATGCCCCTTCCTTTTATTAACGTTTTAAGGCCGTAATATTGAAATTCCGCAAGATTCCCAGTTTTTCATGTGCTATAGCCCCAGCCATGTATATGGACCCGAGCGACCGGACATTAATCACCAAAGATTTTGTTGACCTATCCAAATCGACCTAAGGAACAATTTTCATCGCCTAGCCATGACCGTTCCTCATTTTTTGGCGTTTTAGGAACATAAAATTGAATTTTCCCCGATTCCCAGATTTTCGTATGCTATAGCCCACATTATTTGCATGGGCATCAGCGACCGCACCCGGATCACCTAAAATTTTGTCGACCCGTAAAAATAAACTAAGGAACAATAGTCAACGCCTCGCCATAACCCTTCCTTATTTTTTGAAATTTTAGTGCCATAAAACGGGAATTCTGTCCGATTCTAAATTTTTCGTGCGCTATAGCCCACACCATTTGCATGGGCAAGGGAGACTGGACACTAATCGCCTAAACTTTTGCCGGCCCATAATAAACGGCCTAAGGAGCAATAGTCATCGACTCGACATGACCGTTACTCTTTATTTGGTATTTTAGGGCCATAAAACTAGCATTTTACCTGTTTCCCAAATTTCTTTGTGCTATAGCCCACGCTATCTGTAGGGTCCCGGGATACCGGACCTGAATCACCTGAAATTTTTGTGGCCCATAAAAAAAGAACGAAGAAAAAATAATCATTGCCTCGCCATAACCGTTCTTTATTGTTTAGCATTTTTGGTCCATAAAACTGGAATTCGGCCCTATTCCCCGATTTTTGTATGCTACAACCCATGCCATTTGCATGGGCCCGGGCGACCGTACCTAGTTCGCCTAAAATTTTGCCGGCCCGTACAAAACTACCTAAGGAATAATAGTCATTGTCTCACCATAACCCTGCCTCATTTTTGGCATTTTAGGGCCACAAAATTGGAATTTCGTCTGATTCTTAGCTTTTAGTGTGCTAAATATAGCCTACGTCATTTGCGTGGGCCCGAGCAACTGGACCCAGATTGCCTAACATTTTGCTAGCACATTAAAAACGACCTAAGGAACAATAGTCATTTTACTCTCCATGATCGTTACTAGTTTTTTGGCATTTTAGGGCCATGAAATCGGAATTTCACCCGATTCCCAAATTTTCGTGTGCTATAGCCAGTGCCATCTGCATGGGCCCGAGCAACAGGACCCAAATCGCGTAAATGTTTGCTAGCCCATCAAAAAAGACCTAAGAAAATTAGTCATTGCCTCGCCATAACCGTGCCACATGTTTTGGCGTTTTAGGGCCATAAAACTGGAATTCTGTCCGATTCCCAAATTTTCGTACCCAGTTCGCCTAAAATTTTGCCGACCCATCAAAAACTACCTAACGAACAATAGTCATAACCTCGCCATAGCTCTTCCTCATTTTTTGTCATTTTAGGGCCATAAAACTATAATTTCGTCCGATTCCTAGATTTTCGTGTGCTATTGCCCACGCCATTTGCATGAGCCCGAGCGACTGGACCCGGATCACCTAAGATTTTGTCAACCCATCAAAAAATCCCTAAAGAACAATAGTCATTGCCTCGCCATGACAGTTATTCGTTTCTTGGCGTTTTAGGGCCATAAAACTAGAATTCTACCCGATTCCCAGAGTGCTTTATGCTATAGACCAAGCTATCTGCCGGGGCCCGGGCGACCTGACCTGAATCCCTTAAAACTAGAATTCTGGCCTTATTTTAGGGCGACTGGACCTAAATCACCTAAAATTTTGATCGTCTAGCAAAAAAGATCTAAGAAAAAAAATTCATTGCCTCACCATAGCCATTTCTCAATGTTTTGGCATTTTAGGGCCATAAAACTGGAATTCTATCCGATTCCTAGATTTTTGGTGCTTTAGCGCTCGCCATTTGCATGGGGCCTAGGCGACCAGACCCGGATCGCCTAAAATTTTGACGGCCCATAAAAAATGACCTAAGGAACAATTGTCATCACCTAGCTATGATCGTTTCTCATTTTTTGGCATTTTAAGGCCATCAAATCAGAATTTTGCCTGATTCCCAAATGTTCGTGTGCTATAGTCAGTGCCATTTGTATGGGCCCGAGGGAACGAGCCCACATCATGTACAATTTTATTGGCCCATTAAATACGACCTAAGAAAAAATAATCATTGTCTCTTCATATCCGTTACTCATTTTTTGGCATTTTAGGGCCATAAAACTGGTATTTCGCCTAATTTACATATTTTTGTGTGGTATAGCCAACGCCATCTGCATGGAGTCGGGCCGGCAAAATTTTAGACTTAAAATAGGCAGAATTCCAGTTATATGGGAATCGGGAAGTCAAAATTTTTAAGGGACATCAAAAGTTTTAGCGATCCAGATCCGGCCACTCAGACAATAGTCATCGTTTCGCTCTGACAACGCCCATTCCTTTTTTGACGTTTTAAGGTCGTAAAACAAAAATTCCGAAAGATTCCCATATTTTCGTGTGCAATAGCCCAAGCCATGTACAGGGGGCCGAGCAACCGGACATGGATCACCTAAGATTTTGCCAACCCATCCAAATCGCCCTAAGGAACAATTGTCATCGTCTTGCCATGACCATTCCTCATTTTTGGCATTTGAGGG
Organism: Nicotiana tomentosiformis; assembly: GCF_000390325.3. Lineage (NCBI taxonomy): Eukaryota > Viridiplantae > Streptophyta > Magnoliopsida > Solanales > Solanaceae > Nicotiana > Nicotiana tomentosiformis. The sequence continues at coordinate 24,745,887 of NC_090815.1, read as the reverse complement.
CCATAAAATTAGAATTTCACTCGATTCTCAGATTTTCATGAGTTATGCCCACAATATTTGCATAGGCCCGGGCGACTGTACCTGAATCGCCTAAAATTTTGCCGGCCCATAAAAAATGACTTAAAGAACAATAGTCATCGCTCGCCATGATCGTTACTCAGTTTTTGGCGTTTTAGGGCCATAAAACTAGAATTATACCCGATTTACGGTGCCACGCTCTCTTTCGGGGCCCGGGCGATCATACCTGTAGTGCCTAAAATTTTTGTGGCCCATCAAAAAAGACCTAAGAAAAAAAAGTCATTGCCTCGCCATAACCGTTCCTCATTTTATGGCATTTTAGGTAAATAAATCTGGAATTCTGCCCGATTCCCAGATTTCCGTATGCTAGCACATACCATTTGCATGGGCCCGAGCGATCGTACCCGGTTCACCTATTTGCATGGGTTAGGGAGACCGGACTCAGATCACCTAAAATTTAGTCGGACCATAAAAACGGCCTACGGAACAATAGTCATTGCCTCGCCATGACCGTTACTCGTTTTTGGCGTTTTAGGGCTATAAAAATGGAATTCTGCCCAAATTTTGCTCGTCAAGCAAAAAAGATCTAAGAAAAAATAGTCATTGCCTCACCATAACCATTCCTCAGGTTTTTGGCATTTTAGGGTCATAAAATTGGAATTCTATCCGATTCCCAAATTTTTGGTGCTTTCGCGCTCGCCATCTGCATGGCGCCAAGGCTACAAGACCCGGATCGCCTAAAATTTTGACGGCCCATAAAAAATGACCTAAGGAACAATAGTCATCGCCTCGCTATGATCGTTCCTCATTTTTTGGCATTTTAGTGCCATGAAATCAGAATTTTGCCTCATTCCCAAATTTTCGTGTGCTATAGCAAGTGCCATCTGCATTGGCCCGAGGTAACAAACCCGAATCGCGTAAAATTTTGTTGGCCCATCAAATACGACCAAAGAAAAAATAATCATTGTCTCTCCATGTATGTTACTCGTTTTTTGGTGTTTTAGGTCCATAAAACTAGAATTTTGCCTAATTTCCATATTTTCGTGTGGTATAGCCCACGCCATCTCCATGTAGTCGGTCCAACAAAATTTTAGCCTTACAACAGGGAGAATTCCAGTTATATGGGAATCGGGAAGTCCAAATTTTTAAGGGACGTCAAAAGCTTTTGTGATCCACATCCGGTCGCTCGGACAATAGTCATCGTTTCGCCATGCCCGTTCCTTTTTTGACGTTTTAAGGTCGTAAAACCAAAATTCTGAAAGATTCCCATATTTTCGTGTGCAATAGCACAAGCCATGTACAGGGGTCCGAGCAACCGGACATGGATCACCTAAGATTTTGCCGACCCATCCAAATCGCCCTAAGGAACAATTGCCATCGCCTCGCCATGATCATTCCTCGTTTTTGGCATTTTAGGGCCATAAAATTAGAATTTCACTCGATTCTCAGATTTTCATGAGCTATAGCCCACAATATTTGCATAGGCCCGGGCGACCGTACCTGAATTGCCTAAAATTTTGCGGCCCATCAAAATCGACCTAAAGAACAATAGTCATCACCTCACCATGACCGTTACTCAGTTTTTGGCGTTTTAGGTCCATAAAACTAGAATTCTACCCGATTTACGATGCCATGCTATCTGTAGGGGCTCGGGCGATCAGACCTGTAGTGTCTAAAATATTTGTGGCCCATCAAAAAATACCTAAGAAAAAAAAGTCATTGCCTCGCCATAACTGTTCATCATTTTATGGCATTTTAGGTCCATAAAACTGGAATTCTGCCCGATTTCCACATTTTCATATGCTAGCCCATACCATTTGCATAGGCCCGAGTGACCGTACCCGGTTCGCCTAAAATTTTGTCGGCCCGTAAAAATTACATAAGGAAAAATAGTCATCACCTCGCAATAACCCTTCCTCATTTGTTGGAATTTTAGGGCCATAAAATTGGAATTTCGTCCGATTCCGAGATTTTCTTATGCTCTAGCCCACGCTATTTTCATGGGCTCGAGAAACCGGACCCAGATCATCTAAAAATTTTCCGGACCATAAAAATGGCCTAAGGAACAATAGTCATTGCATCGCCATGACCGTTTCTCGTTTTTGGCATTTTAGGGCTATAAAAATAGAATTCTGCCCGTATTTTAGGTCGACTAGACCTGAATCGCCTAAACTTTTGTTCGTCCAGCAAAAAAGACCTAAGAAAAAATAGTCATTGCCTCACCATAACCATTCCTCAGTTTTTTGGCATTTTAGGGCCATAAAACTGGAATTCTATCCCATTCTCAGATTTTTGGTACTTTAGCGCTCGCCATTTGCATGGGGCTAGGGCGACCAGACCCGGATCGCCTAAAATTTTGACGGCTCATAAAAAATGACCTAAAGAACAATAGTCATCGCCTCGCTTTGATCGTTCCTAATTTTTTGGCATTTTAGGGCCATGAAATCAGAATTTTGCCTGATTCCCAAATGTTCGTGTGCTATAGCGAGTGCCATCTGCTTGGGCCCGAGGTAACGAACCCGAATTGCCTAAATTTTGTTGGCCCATCAAATACGACCTAAGAAAAAATAATCATTGTCTCTCCATGTCTGTTACTCGTTTTTTGATGTTTTAGGGCCATAAAACTAGAATTTTGCCTAATTTCCATATTTTTGTGTGGTATAGCCCACGCCATCTCCATTTAGTCGGTCCGGCAAAATTTTAGCCTTAAAACAAGGGAGAATTCCAGTTATACGGGAATTGGGAAGTCAAAATTTTTAAGGGACGTCAAAAGTTTTTGCGATTCACATCCGGTCGCTCGGACAATAGTCATCGTTTCGCCATGCTCGTTCCTTTTTTGACGTTCTAAGGTCGTAAAATCAAAATTCCAAAAGATTCCCATATTTGCATGTGCAATAGCCCAAGCCATGTACAGGGGCCCGAGCAACCGGACATGGATTACATAGAATTTTGCCGACCCATCCAAATCGACCTAAGGAACAATTGTCATCGCCTCGCCATGACCATTCCTCATTTTTGGCGTTTTAGGGCCATAAAATTAGAGTTTAGCCCGATTCCCAGATTTTCATGATCTATAGCCCACACTATTTGAATAGGCCTCGGGCGACCTTACCTGGATCGCCTAAAGTTTGCCGTCCCATCAAAAATGACCTAAAGAACAATAATCGTCGCCTTGCCATGACTGTTACTCAGTATTTGGCGTTTTAGGGCCATAAAACTAGAATTTTACCCGATTAACGGTGCCACAATATCTGTAGGGGCCCGGGAAATCGGACTTGAAGTGCCTAAAATTTTATTGGCACATCAAAAAAGACCTAAGAAAAAAACCTTTGCCTCGCCATAACCGTTCCTCATATTTTGGCATTTTAGGTCCATAAACTGGAATCCTGCGTGATTCCCAGATTTTCATATGCTAGCCCATGTCATTTGCATGGGCCCGAGAAACCATACCCGGTTCGTCTGAAATTTTGCAGGCCCGTAAAAATTACCAAAGGAATAATAGTCATCACCTCGCCATAACCCTTCCTCATTTGATGGAATTATTAGGGCCATAGCACTGGAATTTCGTCCGATTCCGAGCGTTTTGAGTGCTCTAGCCCATGCTATTTGTATGGGCTCGGGAGACCGGACCCAGATCACCTAAAATTTTGCCGGGCCATAAAAACGGCCTAAGGAACAATAGGCATTGCCTCGCCATGACCATTTCTCATTTTTTGGCATTTTAGGGCTATAAAAATGGATTTCTGTCCGTATTTTAGGGTGACTGGACCTGAATCGCCTAAAATTTTGCTCGTCCAGCAAAAAAGAGCTAAGAAAAAATAGTCATTGCCTCACCATAACCATTCTTCAGGTTTTTGGCATTTTAGGGTCTTAAAATTGGAATTCTATCCGATTCCTATATTTTTGGTGCTTTAGCGCTCGACATCTGCATGGCCCCAGGGCGACCAGACCCGGATCGCCTAAAATTTTGACCACCCTTAAATAATGACCTAAGGAACAATAGTCATCGCCTCGCTATTATTGTCCCTTATTTTTTTGGCATTTTAGGGCCATGAAATCAGAACTTTGCCTGATTCCCAAATTTTCGTGTGCTATAGCCAGTGCCATCTGCATGGGCCGGAGGTAACGAACCCAAATCACGTAAAATTTTGTTGGCCCATCAAATACGACCTAAGAAAAAATAATCATTGTCTCTCCATGTCTGTTACTCATTTTTGGCGTTTTAGGGCCATAAAACTAGAATTTCGCCTAATTTTCATATTTTTGTGTGGTATAGCCCACGCCATCTCCATGTAGTCGGTCCGGCAAGATTTTAGCCTTAAAACAAGGGAGAATTCCTGTTATATGGGAATTGGGAGGTCAAAATTTTTAAGGGACGTCAAAAGTTTTTGCGATCCACATCCGGTCGCTCGGACAATAGTCATCGTTTCGCCATGCCCATTCCTTTTTTGACGTTTTAAGGTCGTAAAACCAAAATTCTAAAAGATTCCCATATTTTCATGTGCAATAGCCCAAGCCATGTATAGGGGCCCGAGCAACCAGACATGGATCACATCGAATATTTCCGACCCATCCAAATCGACCTAAGGAACAATTGTCATTTCCTCGCCATGACTATTCCTCATTTTTGGCGTTTTAAGGACATAAAATTAGAATTTCGCTCGATTCCCAAATTTTCATGATCTATAGCCCACACTATTTGAATAGGCCCGGGCGACCTTACCTGGATCGCCTAAAGTTTGCCGTCCCATCAAAAATGACCTAAAGAACAATGGTCGCCGCCTTGCCATGACTGTTACTCAGTGTTTGGTGTTTTACTCAGTTACTCATTTTGTTGTTTTTTTAGGGCCGTAGAATTTGAATTTTGCTGATTCAGAGATTTGTTTGTACTATCTCCCACGCCATCTGCGTGGGCCTGGGCGACCAGACCTGAATTGCTTAAAATATTGTTGGCCCATGGAAAATGACCTTAAGAAAAATAGTCATTGCCTCGCCATGACGAATCCTCATTTTTTAGCGTTTTAGGGCCATAAAACTAGAATTCCCCCGATTTCTAGATTTTCATGTGCTATAGCCCACGCCATTTGCATGGGCTCGGGCGACAGCACCCAGATCGCCAAAAAGTTTGCAGCCCATAAAAAATGACCTTAAGAACAATAGTCATCACCTCGCCATGACCGTTACTCAGTTTTAGGCGTTTCATGGCCATAAAACTAGAATTCTACCCGATTAATGGTGCCACGCTATCGGTAGAGGCCCGGGCGATCAGACCTGAAGTGCCTAAAATTTTTGGGGCGCATAAAAAAAGACCTAAGAAAAAAAGTCATTGCCTCGCCATAACCGTTCCTCATATTTTGGCATTTTAGGTCAATAAAACTTAAATTCTGCCCGATTCCCAGATTTTCATATGCTAGCCCATGCCATTTGCATGGGCCCGAGCGAATGTACCCGGTTTGCCTGAAATTTTGCAGGCCCGTAAACATTACCTAAAAACAATAGTCATCACCTCGCCATAACCCTTTCTCATTTGTTGGAATTTTAGGGCCATAAAACTGGAATTTCTTCCGATTCCGAGATTTTCGTGTGCTCTAGCCCACGCTATTTGCATGGGCTCGGGCGACTCGACCTAGATCACCTAAAATTTTGCCGGACCATAAAAAAGGACTAAGGAACAATAGTCATTGCCTCGCCATGACCGTTACTTGTTTTTTGCCATTTTAGGGCTATAAAAATGGAATTATGCCCGTATTTTAGGGCGACTGGACCTGAATCGCCTAAAAGTTTGCTCGTCCAGCAAAATAAACCTTAGTAAAAATATTCATTGCCTCACCATAACCATTCCTAAGGTTTTTGGCATTTTAGGGCCATAAAACTGGAATTCTATCTGATTCCCAGATTTTTGGTGCTTTAGCGCTCGCCATTTGCATGGGGCCAGGGTGACCAGACCCGGATCGCCTATAATTTTTAACGAGCCATAAAAAATGACCTAAGGAACAACAGTCATCGCCTCGCTATGATCGTTCCTCATTTTTTGGCATTTTAGGGCCATGAAATCAGAATTTTGCCTGATTCCTAAATTTTCGTGTGCTATAGCCAGTGCCATCTACATGGGCCCGAGGGAAAGAACTCGAATCGCATAAAATTTTGTTGGCCCATCAAATACGACCTATGAAAAAATAATCATTGTCTCTCCATGTCTGTTACTCGTTATTTGGCGTTTTAGGGCCATAAAACCAGAATTTTCTCTATTTTCTATATTTTTGTGTGGTATAGCCCATGCTGCAAGGAGTCGGTCCATCAAAATTTAGCCTTAAAACAGGCAGAATTCCAGTTATATGGGAATCGGGAAGTTAAAACTTTTAAGGGACGTCAAAAGTTTTTGCGATCCAGATCCGGTCGCTAGGACAATAAACATCGTTTCGCCATGCCCGTTCCTTTTTTTGACGTTTTAAGGTCGTAAAACCAAAATTTCGAAAGATTCCCATATTTTCGTGTGTAATAGCCCAAGCCATGTACAGGGGCCCGAGCAACTAGACATGGATCACCGAAGATATTGCCAACCCATCCAAGTCGACCTAAGGAACAATTGTCATCACCTCACCATGACCATTCCTCGTTTTTGGCGATTTAGGGCCATAAAATTAGAATTTCGCTCAATTTCTAGATTTTCATGAGCTATAGACCACACTATTTGCATAGGCCTGGGCGACCGTACCTAGATTGCCTAAACTTTTTCTGACCCATAAAAACGAACTAAGGCACAATAGTCAACGCCTTGCCATAACCCATCCTCATTTTCTGGCATTTTAGGGCCATAAAACAGGAATTCCGTCCGATTCCAAAATTTTCATGTGCTAGCCCACACCATTTGCATGGGCCCGGGTGACCGTCCCCGCAGTACCTAAACTTTTGCCGGCCCATCAAAAACGACCTAAGGAATAATAGTCATTGCCTCTCCATGACCGTTACTCGTTTTGTTGGTGATTTAGGGCCATAAAATTTTAATTTTTTCGATTCAGAGATTTGTTTGCTCTATATCCCACGTCATTTGTATAGTCGTGGGCGACCGAACCTGAATCGCTTAAAATATTGTTTGCCCATGAAAAATGACCTAAGAAAAATAGTAATTGCCTCGCTATGACGAATCCTCAATTTTTAGCGTTTTAGGGCCATAAAACTAGAATTCCGCCCGATTCCTAAATTTTCGTGTGCTATAGCCCACGCCATTTGCATGGGCTCAGGCGACCGGACCCAGATCGCGTAAAACTTTTCCAGCAAATAAAAAATCACCTTAACAACAAAAGTCATCGCCTCGCCGTGACCGTTACTTAGTTTTTGGTATTTTAGGGCCATAAAACTAGAATTCTACCCGGTTAACGGTGCCACGCTATCTGTAGGGGCCTAATAGATCAGAGCTGAGGTGCCTAAAATTTTTGTGGCCAATCAAAAAAGACCTAAAAAAAATCATTGCCTCTCCATAACCGTTCCTCATTTTTTTGTCATTTTAGGTCCATAAAACTGGAATTCAGCCCGATTCCCATATTTTCATATGCTAGACCATGCCATATGCATGGGCCCGAGCGACCTTACCCGGTTCGCCAGAAATTTTGCAGGCCCGTAAAAATTACCTAAGGAACAATAGTCATCACCTCGCCATAACCCTTCCTCATTTGTTGGAATTATAGGACCATAAAACTAGACTATTGTCCGATTCCGAGGTTTTCGTGTGCTTTAACCCACGCTATTTGCATGGGCTCGGGCGACCGGACCCAGACCACTTAACATTTTGCCGGACCATAAAAACGGCCTAAGGAACAATAGTCATTGCCTCGCCATGATCGTTACTCATGTTTTGGCATTTTAGGGCTATAAAAATGGAATTCTGCCCGTATTTTAGGGCGACTGGAACTGAATCGCCTAAAATTTTGCTGGTCCAGCAAAAAAGGCCTAAGAAACAATAGTCATTGCCTCACCATAACCATTCCTCAGGTTTTTGGCATTTTAGGGCCATAAAACTAGAATTCTATTCGATTCCAAAATTTTTGGTGCTTTAGCGCTCACCATTTGCATGGGGCCAAGGAGACAAGACCCGAATTGCCTAAAATTTTGACGGCCATAAGAAATGACCTAAGGAACAATAGTCATCACCTCGCTATGATTGTTCCTCATTTTTTGGCATTTTAGCTCCATGAAATCAGAATTTTTCCTAATTCCCAAACTTCCGTGTGCTATAGCGAGTGCCATCTGCATGGGCCCGATGGAAAGAACCTGAATTGCGTAAAACTTTGTTGGCCCGTCAAATACGACCTATGAAAAAATAATCATTATCTTTCCATGTCCGTTACTCATTTTTTTGCCTTTTAGGGGCATAAAACTGGAATTTCGCCTAATTTTCATATTTTTGTGTGGTATAGCCCACGCCATCTACATGGAGTCGGGCCGGCAAAATATTAGCCTTAAAATAGGAAGAATTCCAGTTATATGGGAATAGAGAAGTCAAAATTATTAAGGGACGTCAAAAGTTTTTGCGATCCAGATCCGGTCGCTCGGACAATAGACATCGTTTCCCCATGCCCGTTCCTTTTTTTGACGTTTTAAGGTCGTAAAACCAAAATTCCGAAAGATCCCTATATTTTCGTGTGCAATAGCCCAAGCCATGTACAGGGTCCCGAGCAACCGGTCATGGATCACCTAATATTTTGCCAACCTATCCAAATCGACCTAAGGAACAATTGTCATCGCCTCACCATGACCATTCCTCTTTTTTGGCGATTTAGGGCCATAAAAGTAGAATGTCGCTCGATTCCTAGATTTTCATGAGCTATAGACCACACTATTTGCATAGGCCTGGGCGACCGTACCTGGATCGCCTAAACTTTTTCTGACCCGTAAAAACGAACTAAGGAACAATAGTCAACGCCTTGCCATAACCCATCCTCATTTTCTGGCATTTTAGGGCCATAAAACAGGAATTCCGTCCGATTCCAAAATTTTCATGTGCTAGCCCACACCATTTGCATGGGCCCGGGTGACCGTCCCCGCAGTACCTAAACTTTTGCCGGCCCATCAAAAATGACCTAAGGAATAATAGTCATTGCCTCTCCATGACCGTTACTCGTTTTGTTGGTGTTTTAGGGCCATAAAATTTTAATTTTTTCGATTCAGAGATTTGTTTGCTCTATATCCCACGTCATTTGTATAGTCGTGGGCGACCGAACCTGAATCGCTTAAAATATTGTTTGCCCATGAAAAATGACCTAAGAAAAATAGTAATTGCCTCGCTATGACGAATCCTCAATTTTTAGCGTTTTAGGGCCATAAAACTAGAATTCCACCCGATTCCTAAATTTTCGTGTGCTATAGCCCACGCCATTTGCATGGGCTCAGGCGACCGGACCCAGATCGCCTAAAACTTTTCCAGCAAATAAAAAATCACCTTAACAACAAAAGTCATCGCCTCGCCATGACCGTTACTTAGTTTTTGGTATTTTAGGGCCATAAAACTAGAATTCTACCCGGTTAATGGTGCCACGCTATCTGTAGGGGCCTAATAGATCAGACCTGAGGTGCCTAAAATTTTTGTGGCCAATCAAAAAAGACCTAAAAAAAATCATTGCCTCTCCATAACCGTTCCTCATATTTTTGTCATTTTAGGTCCATAAAACTGGAATTCAGCCCGATTCCCAGATTTTCATATGCTAGACCATGCCATATGCATGGGCCCGAGCGACCTTAACCGGTTCGCCAGAAATTTTGCAGGCCCGTAAAAATTACCTAAGGAACAATAGTCATCACCTCGCCATAACCCTTCCTCATTTGTTGGAATTATAGGACCATAAAACTAGAATATTGTCCGATTCCGAGGTTTTCGTGTGCTTTAACCCACGCTATTTGCATGGGCTCGGGCGACCGGACCCAGACCACTTAACATTTTGCCGGACCATAAAAACGGCCTAAGGAACAATAGTCATTGCCTCGCCATGATCGTTACTCATGTTTTGGCATTTTAGGGCTATAAAAATGGAATTCTGCCCGTATTTTAGGGCGACTGGAACTGAATCGCCTAAAATTTTGCTGGTCCAGCAAAAAAGGCCGAAGAAACAATAGTCATTGCCTCACCATAACCATTCCTCAGGTTTTTGGCATTTTAGGGCCATAAAACTAGAATTCTATTCGATTCCAAAATTTTTGGTGCTTTAGCGCTCACCATTTGCATGGGGCCAAGGAGACAAGACCCGAATTGCCTAAAATTTTGACGGCCCATAAGAAATGACCTAAGGAACAATAGTCATCACCTCGCTATGATTGTTCCTCATTTTTTGGCATTTTAGCTCCATGAAATCAGAATTTTTCCTAATTCCCAAACTTCCGTGTGCTATAGCGAGTGCCATCTGCATGGGCCCGATGGAAAGAACCTGAATTGCGTAAAACTTTGTTGGCTCGTCAAATACGACCTATGAAAAAATAATCATTATCTTTCCATGTCCGTTACTCATTTTTTTGCCTTTTAGGGGCATAAAACTGGAATTTCGCCTAATTTTCATATTTTTGTGTGGTATAGCCCACGCCATCTACATGGAGTCGGGCCGGCAAAATATTAGCCTTAAAATAGGAAGAATTCCAGTTATATGGGAATAGAGAAGTCAAAATTATTAAGGGACGTCAAAAGTTTTTGCGATCCAGATCCGGTCGCTCGGACAATAGACATCGTTTCCCATGCCCGTTCCTTTTTTTGACGTTTTAAGGTCGTAAAACCAAAATTCCGAAAGATCCCTATATTTTCGTGTGCAATAGCCCAAGCCATGTACAGGGTCCCGAGCAACCGGACATGGATCACCTAATATTTTGCCAACCCATCCAAATCGACCTAAGGAACAATTGTCATCGCCTCACCATGACCATTCCTCTTTCTTGGCGATTTAGGGCCATAAAATTAGAATTTCGCTCGATTCCTAGATTTTCATGAGCTATAGACCACACTATTTGCATAGGCCTGGGCGACCGTACCTGGATCGCCTAAACTTTTTCTGACCCGTAAAAACGAACTAAGGAACAATAGTCAACGCCTTGCCATAACCCATCCTCATTTTCTGGCATTTTAGGGCCATAAAACAGGAATTCCGTCTGATTCCAAAATTTTCATGTGCTAGCCCACACCATTTGCATGGGCCCTGGTGACCGTCCCCGCAGTACCTAAACTTTTGCCGGCCCATCAAAAATGACCTAAGGAATAATAGTCATTGCCTCTCCATGACCGTTACTCGTTTTGTTGGTGTTTTAGGGCCATAAAATTTTAATTTTTTTGATTCAGAGATTTGTTTGGTCTACATCCCACGTCATTTGTATAGTCGTGGGCGACCGAACCTGAATCGCTTAAAATATTGTTTGCCCATGAAAAATGACCTAAGAAAAATAGTAATTGCCTCGCTATGACGAATCCTCAATTTTTAGCGTTTTAGGGCCATAAAACTAGAATTCCGCCCGATTCCTAAATTTTCGTGTGCTATAGCCCACGCCATTTGCATGGGCTCAGGCGACCGGACCCAGATCGCCTAAAACTTTTCCAGCAAATAAAAAATCACCTTAACAACAAAAGTCATCGCCTCGCCGTGACCGTTACTTAGTTTTTGGTATTTTAGGGCCATAAAACTAGAATTCTACCCGGTTAACGGTGCCACGCTATCTGTAGGGGCCTAATAGATCAGACCTGAGGTGCCTAAAATTTTTGTGGCCAATCAAAAAAGACCTAAAAAAAATCATTGCCTCTCCATAACCGTTCCTCATTTTTTTGTCATTTTAGGTCCATAAAACTGGAATTCAGCCCGATTCCCATATTTTCATATGCTAGACCATGCCATATGCATGGGCCCGAGCGACCTTACCCGGTTCGCCAGAAATTTTGCAGGCCCGTAAAAATTACCTAAGGAACAATAGTCATCACCTCGCCATAACCCTTCCTCATTTGTTGGAATTATAGGACCATAAAACTAGAATATTGTCCGATTTCGAGGTTTTCGTGTGCTTTAACCCACGCTATTTGCATGGGCTCGGGCGACCGGACCCAGACCACTTAACATTTTGCCGGACCATAAAAATGGCCTAAGGAACAATAGTCATTGCCTCGCCATGATCGTTACTCATGTTTTGGCATTTTAGGCCTATAAAAATGGAATTCTGCCCGTATTTTAGGGCGACTGGAACTGAATCGCCTAAAATTTTGCTGGTCCAGCAAAAAAGGCCTAAGAAACAATAGTCATTGCCTCACCATAACCATTCCTCAGGTTTTTGGCATTTTAGGGCCATAAAACTAGAATTCTATTCGATTCCAAAATTTTTGGTGCTTTAGCGCTCACCATTTGCATGGGGCCAAGGAGACAAGACCCGAATTGCCTAAAGTTTTGACGGCCCATAAGAAATGACCTAAGGAACAATAGTCATCACCTCGCTATGATTGTTCCTCATTTTTTGGCATTTTAGCTCCATGAAATCAGAATTTTTCCTAATTCTCAAACTTCCGTGTGCTATAGCGAGTGCCATCTGCATGGGCCCGATGGAAAGAACCTGAATTGCGTAAAACTTTGTTGGCCGGTCAAATACGACCTATGAAAAAATAATCATTATCTTTCCATGTCCGTTACTCATATTTTTGCCTTTTAGGGGCATAAAACTGGAATTTCGCCTAATTTTCATATTTTTGTGTGGTATAGCCCACGCCATCTACATGGAGTCGGGCCGGCAAAATATTAGCCTTAAAATAGGAAGAATTCCAGTTATATGGGAATAGAGAAGTCAAAATTATTAAGGGACGTCAAAAGTTTTTGCGATCCAGATCCGGTCGCTTGGACAATAGACATTGTTTCCCCATGCCCGTTCCTTTTTTTGACGTTTTAAGGTCGTAAAACCAAAATTCCGAAAGATCCCTATATTTTCATGTGCAATAGCCCAAGCCATGTACAGGGTCCCGAGCAACCGGACATGGATCACCTAATAATTTGCCAACCCATCCAAATCGACCTAAGGAACAATTGTCATCGCCTCACCATGACCATTCCTCTTTTTTGGCGTTTTAGGACCATAAAATTAGAATTTCGCTCGATTCCCAGATTTTCATGAGCTATAGCCCACACTATTTGCATAGCCCCGAGCGACCGTACCTGGATCGCCTAAAAAATTTCCGACCCGAAAAAATGAACTAAGGAACAATAGTCATTGCCTCGCCATAACCGTTCCTCATTTTCTGGCATTTTAGGGCCATAAAATAGGAATTCCGTCCGATTCCAAAGTTTTTGTGTGCTATAGCTCGGACTATTTTCATGGGCCCGGGCGACCATACCCGCCTCACCTAAACTTTTAACGGCCCATCAAAAACGACCTAAGGAATAATAGTCATTGCCTCGCCATGACCGTTACTCATTTTGTTGGTGTTTTAGGGCCTTAAAATTTGAATTTTACCGATTCAGAGATTTGTTTGTGCTATATCCCACGCCATCTGCGTGGGCCTGGGTGAACGGACGGGAATCGCTTAATATATTGTTGGCCTATGGAAAATGACCTAAGAAAACTAGTCATTGCCTCGCCATGACAAATCCTCATTTCTTAGCGTTTTAGGGCCATAAAACTAGAATTCCACATGATTCCTAGATTTTCGTGTGCTATAGCCCACGCCATTTGCATGGACTCGGGTGACCGGACCTAGATCGCCTAAAATTTTGCCGGCCCATAAGAAATGACATTAAGAACAATAGTCATTGCCTCTCCATGATCGTTACTCAGTTTTTGGCATTTTAGCACCATAAAACTAGAATTCGACCCGGCTAACGGTGCCACGCTATCTGTAGGGGCCCGGACGATCGGACCTGAAGTGCCTAAAATTTTTGTGGCCTATAAAAAAAAACATAAGAAAATAAAGTCATTGCCTCGCCATAACCGTTCCTCATTTTTTCGCATTTTAGGTCCATAAAACTGGAATTCTACCCGATTCCCAGATTTTCATATGCTAGCACATGCCATGTGCATGGGCCCGAGCGACTGTACCCGGTTCGCCTGAAATTTTTCACGCCCGTAAAAATTACCTAATTAACAATAGTCATCACCTCGCCATAACCCTTCCTCATTTGTTAGAATTATAGGACCATAAAACTGGAATATTGTCCGATTCCGAGAATTTCATGTGCTTTAGCCCATGCTATTTGCATGGGCTCGGGCGACCGGACCTAGAAAACTTAACATTTTGCCGGACCATAAAAAGGTCCTAAGGAACAATAGTCATTGCCTCGCCATGATCGTTACTCGTGTTTTGGCATTTTAGGGCTATAAAAATGGAATTATGCCCGTATTTTAGGGCGACTGGACCTGAATCGCCTAAAATTTTGCTCGTCCAGCAAAAAAGGCCTAAGAAACAATAGTCATTGCCTCACCATATTCATTCCTCAGGTTTTTGGCATTTTAGGGCCAAAAAACTGGAATTCTATTCGATTCCAAAATTTTGGGTGCTTTAGCGCTCGCCATTTGCATAGGGCCAAGGAGACCAGACCCGAATAGCCTAAAATTTTGACGGCCCATAAAAAATGACCTAAGGAACAATAGTCATCGCCTCGCTATTATTGTTCCTCATTTTTTGGTATTTTAGGGCCATGAAATCAGAATTTTGCCTAATTCCCAAATTTCCGTGTGCTAATAGCCAGTGCCATCTGCATGGGCCCGAGGGAAAGAACCCGAATCGCGTAAAATTTTGTTGGCCCGTCAAATACGACCTGTGAAAAAATAATCATTATCTTTCCATGTTCGTTACTCATTTTTTTGCGTTTTAGAGGCATAAAACTGGAATTTCGCCTAATTTCTATATTTTTGTTTGGTATAGCCCACGCCATCTGCATGGAGTTGTGCCGGCAAAATATTAGCCTTAAAATAGGAAGAATTCCAGTTATATGGGAAATCGGGAAGTCAAAATTATTAAGGGACGTCAAAAGTTTTTGCAATCCAGATCCGGTCGCTCGGACAATATACATCGTTTCCCCATGCCTGTTCCTTTTTTTGACGTTTTAAGGTCGTAAAACCAAAATTCCGAAATATCCCTATATTTTCGTGTGCAATAGCCCAAGCCATGTACAGGGTCCCGAGCAACCGGACATGGATCACCTAATATTTTGCCGACCCATCCAAATCGACCTAAGGAACAATTGTCATCGTCTCGCCATGACCATTCCTCGTTTTTGGCGTTTTAGGGCCATAAAATTAGAATTTCGCTCGATTCCCAGATTTTTATGAGCTATAGCCCACACTATTTGCATAGGCCCGTGCGACCGTACTTGGATCACCTAAAAAATTTCCGACCCGAAAAAACGAACTGAGGAACAATAGTCAATGCCTCGCCATAACCCTTCCTCATTTTGTTGGCATTTTAGGGCCATAAAATAGGAATTCCGTCCAATTCCAAAGATTTCGTGTGCTATAGCCCACACCATTTGCATGGGCCCGGGCGACCATACCCGCATCACCTAAACTTTTGCCGGCCCATAAAAAATGACCTAAGAAATAATAGTCATTGCCTCGCCATGACCGTTACTCATTTTGTTGGTGTTTTAGGGCCTTAAAATTTGAATTTTACCGATTCAGAGATTTGTTTGTGCTATATCCCACGCCATCTGCGTGGGCCTGGGTGACCGAACGTGAATCGCTTAATATATTCTTGGCCCTTGGAAAATGACCTAAGAAAAATAGTCATTGCCTCGCCATGACGAATCCTCATTTCTTAGCATTTTAGGAACATAAAACTAGAATTCCGCCTGATTCCTAGATTTTCGTGTGCTATAGCCCACACCATTTGCATGAACTCGGGCGACCGGACCCAGATCGCCTAAAATTTTGCCGGCCCATAAGAAATGACATTAAGAACAATAGTCATTGCCTCTCCATGATCGTTACTCAGTTTTTGGCATTTTAGCACCATAAAACTAGAATTCGACCCGGCTAACGGTGCCACGCTATCTGTAGGGGCCCGGACGATCGGACCTGAAGTGCCTAAAATTTTTGTGGCCCATAAAAAAAAACATAAAAAAATAAAGTCATTGCCTCGCCATAACCGTTCCTCATTTTTTCGCATTTTAGGTCCATAAAACTGGAATTCTACCCGATTCCCAGATTTTCATATGCTAGCACATGCCATGTGCATGGGCCCGAGCGACTGTACCCGGTTCGCCTGAAATTTTTCACTCCCGTAAAAATTACCTAATTAACAATAGTCATCACCTCGCCATAACCCTTCCTCATTTGTTAGAATTATAGGACCATAAAACTGGAATATTGTCCGATTCCGAGAATTTCATGTGCTTTAGTCCACGCTATTTGCATGGGCTCGGGCGACCGGACCTAGAAAACTTAACATTTTGCCGGACCATAAAAACGGCATAAGGAACAATAGTCATTGCCTCGCCATGATCGTTACTCGTGTTTTGGCATTTTAGGGCTATAAAAATGGAATTATGCCCGTATTTTAGGGCGACTGGACCTGAATCGCCTAAAATTTTGCTCGTCCAGCAAAAAAGGCCTAAGAAACAATAGTCATTGCCTCACCATATTCATTCCTCAGGTTTTTGGCATTTTAGGGCCAAAAAACTGGAATTCTATTCGATTCCAAAATTTTGGGTGCTTTAGCGCTCGCCATTTGCATAGGGCCAAGGAGACCAGACCCGAATAGCCTAAAATTTTGACGGCCCATAAAAAATGACCTAAGGAACAATAGTCATCGCCTCGCTATTATTGTTCCTCATTTTTTGGCATTTTAGGGCCATGAAATCAGAATTTTGCCTATTTCCCAAATTTCCGTGTGCTAATAGCCAGTGCCATCTGCATGGGCCCGAGGGAAAGAACCCGAATCGCGTAAAAAAATTTTGGCCCGTCAAATACGACCTATGAAAAAATAATCATTATCTTTCCATGTTCGTTACTAATTTTTTTGCGTTTTAGAGGCATAAAACTGGAATTTCGCCTAATTTCTATATTTTTGTGTGGTATAGCCCACGCCATCTGCATTGAGTTGTGCCGGCAAAATATTAGCCTTAAAACAGGAAGAATTCCAGTTATATGGGAATCGGGAAGTGAAAATTATTAAGGGACGTCAAAAGTTTTTGCAATCCAGATCCGGTCGCTCGGACAATATACATCGTTTCCCCATGCCCGTTCCTTTTTTTGACGTTTTATGGTCGTAAAACCAAAATTTCGAAAGATCCCTATATTTTCATGTGCAATAGCCCAAGCCATGTACAGGGTCTCGAGAAACCGGACATGGATCACCTAATATTTTGCCGACCCATCCAAATCGACCTAAGGAACAATTGTCATCGTCTCGCCATGACCATTCCTCGTTTTTGGTGTTTTAGGGCCATAAAATTAGAATTTCGCTCGATTCCCAGATTTTCATGAGCCATAGCCCACACTATTTGCATAAGCCCATGCGACCGTACCTGGATCACCTAAAAATTTTCCGACCCGAAAAAACGAACTGAGGAACAATAGTCAATGCCTCGCCATAACCCTTCCTCATTTTCTGGCATTTTAGGGCCATAAAATAGGAATTCCGTCCGATTCCAAAGTTTTCGTGTGCTATAGCCCACACCATTTGCATGGGCCCGGGCGACCATACCCGCATCACCTAAACTTTTGCCGGCCCATAAAAAATGACCTAAGGAATAATAGTCATTGCGTCGCCATGATGAATCCTCATTTCTTAGCGTTTTAGGGCCATAAAACTAGAATTCCGCCTGATTCCTAGAATTTCATGTGCTATAGCCCACGCCATTTGCATGGACTCGGGCGACCGGACCCAGTTAGCCTAAAATTTTGCCGACCCATAAAAAATGACATTAAGAACAATAGTCATCGCCTCTCCATGATCGTTACTCTGTTTTTGGCATTTTAGCACCATAAAACAAGAATTCGACCCGGTTAACGGTGCCACGCTATCTGTAGGGGCCCGGACGATCGGACCTGAAGTGCCTAAAATTTTTGTCGCCCATAAAAAAAAAACTAAGAAAATAAAGTCATTGCCTCGCCATAACCGTTCCTCATTTTTTCGCATTTTATGTCCATAAAACTGGAATTCCACCCGATTCCCAAATTTTCATATGCTAGCCCATGCCATTTGCATGGGCCCGAGCGACTGTACACGGTTCGCCTGAAATTTTTCAGGCCCGTAAAAATTACCTAAGGAATAATAGTCTTTACCTCGACATAACCCTTCCTCATTTGTTATACTTTTAGGGCCATAAAACTGGAATTTTGTCTGATTCCGAGATTTTCGTGTGCTCTAGCCAACGCTATTTACATGGGCTCGAGCAACCGGACCCAGATCACCTATAATTTTGCCTGACCATAAAAATGGCCTAAGGAACAATAGTAATTGCCTCACCACAACCGTTACTCGTGTTTTGGCATTTTAGGGCTATAAAAATGGAATTCTGCCCGTATTATAGGGTGCCTAGACCTGAATCGCCTAAAATTTTGCTCGTCCAGTAAAAAAGACCTAAGAAAAAATAGTCATTGCCTCACTATAACCATTCCTCAGGTTTTTGGCATTTTAGTGCCATAAAACTGGAATTCTATCCGATTCCCAGATTTTTGGTGCTATAGCGCTCGCCATTTGCATGGGGCCAGGGCGACCAGACCCGGATCGCCTAAACTTTTGACGGCCCATAAACAATGACCTAAGGAACAATAGTCATCGCCTCGCTATGATCGTTCCTCATTTGATGGAATTTTAGGGCCATGAAATTAAAATTTTGCCAGATTCCCAAATTTTCATGTTCTATAGCCAGTGCCATCTGCATGGACTCGAGGGAAAGAACCCAAACCGCATAAAAATTTGTTGGCCCATCAAATAAGACCTTTAAAAAAATAATCATTGTCTCTCCATGTCCGTTACTCATTTTTTGGCGTTTTAGGGACATAAAACTAGAATTTCGCCTAATTTTCATATTTTCATGTGGTATAGCCCACACCATCTGCATGGAGTCGGGCCGGCAAAAATTTAGCCTTAAAACAGGCAGAATTCCAGTTATATGGGAATCGGGAAGTCAAAATTTTTAAGGGACGTCAAAAGTTTTTGCGATCCACATCCGGTCGCTCGGACAATAGACATCATTTCGCCATGCCTGGTCCTTTCTTTGACATTTTAAGGTCGTAAAACCAAAATTCCAAAAGATTCCTATATTTTCATGTGCAATAGCCCAAGCCATGTACAGGGGCCCGAGAAACCGGATATGGATCACCTAAGATTTTGCCGACCCATCCAAATCGACCTAAGGAACAATTGTCATCGCCTCGCCATGACCATTCCTCGTTTTTGGCGTTTTAGGGCCATAAAATTAGAATTTCGATCGATTTCCAAATTTTCATAAGCTATAGCCCACACTATTTGTATAGGCCCGGGTGACTGTACCTGGATTGCCTAAAATTTTTCCGACACGAAAAAACAAATTGAGGAACAATAGTCAATGCCTGGCCATAACCCTTCCTCATTTTCTGGCGTTTTAGGTCCATAAAATAGGAATTCCGTCTGATTCCAAAATTTCCATGTGCAATAGACCACACCATTTGCTTGGTCCTGGGAGACCGTACCCGCATCACCTAAACTTTTGCCGACCCATCAAAAATGACCTAAGGAATAATAGTCATTGCATCACCAAGACCATTACTCGTTTTATTGGTGTTTTAGGGCCATAGAATTGCCGATTCGGAGATTTGTTTGCGCTATATCCCACGCCATCTGCGTGGACCTAGGCGACCGAACCTGAATCACTTAAAATATTGTTGGCCCATGGAAAATGACCTAAGAAATATAGTCATTGCCTCGCCATGACGAATCCTCATTTTTGACGTTTTAGGGCCATAAAATTTGAATTACATCCGATTCCAAGATCTTCGTGTGCTATAGCCCGAGCTATTTGCATGGGACCACGCGACCGTACCCGGATTGCCTAAAAATTTGACGATCCGTAAAAAATCACCTAAGGAACAATAGCCATCATTTCGCCATAACCGTTCCTCCTTTTTGGCGTCTTAGGGCCACAAAATTTGAATTCCGCCCGATTTCATGATTTTCGTATGCTATAGGCCATGCCATCTGCATGCATCTAGGAGATACAAGACCCGAATCATCTAAAAAAAATTCGGCAAATCCAAAACGACATAAGGAATAATAGTCATCGTCTTGCCATGCACGTCCCTCTTTTTTGACGTTTAAGGCTATAAAACTAGAATTTTGCAAGATTCCTAGATTTTCGTGGGTTGTAGCCCAGGTCATCTACATGGGCTCGAGCAACCGGACACGGTTCACCTAAGATTTTTTTGACCCATCAAAATCGACCTAAGGAGCAATTGTCATCGCCTCGCCATGACCATTCCTCATTTTTAGTGTTTTAGGGCCATAAAACTATAATTCCGTCTGATTCCATGATTTTCGTGTGCTACCACGCCATTTGCATGGGCCCGGGCGACTGGACCCGGATCGGCTAAAATTTTGTCAGCCCATCAAAAACTACTTAAGGAACAATAGTCATCGCCTCGCCAAGAAAGTTACTCATTGTTTGGCATTTTATGGCCATAAAACTGGAATTCTGCCTGATTCCTAATTGTTTTGGTGCTATAGCATACGCAATCTGCATGGACCCGTGTGACCGGATCTGAATCTCCTAAAATTTTGCTGACCCATAAAAAATGACCTAAGATAAATAGTCATTTCCTCGCCATGACTAATCCTCATTATTTGGCATTTAGGGCCATAAAACTAAAATTCTGTTCGATTCCTTGATTTTCGTGCGCTATAACCCCCGCCATTTGGATGGGCCCAGACAACATGCACCGGGTCTCAAAAAATTTAGACGGCCCTTACAAAATGACCTAAGGAACAATAGTCATCGCCTCTCCATGACAGTTTCTCGTTTTTGGCGTTTTAGGGCCATAAAACTGAAATTTCGCCTGATTCCCACATTTTCGTGTATTATAGACCACACTATCTGAATGCATCTGGGTGACCGGACCAAAATTGCCTAAAATCTTGATGGCCCATAAAACAAACCTAAGGATCAATAGTCATCGTGTCACCATGACCGTTCCAAAAGTTTTGGCATTTTAGGGACATAAAACTTGAATTCCGCCTGATTCCCAAATGTTTGTGTGCTATAGCCACACCATTTGCATGCTTCCGAGCGACTGGGCCCATATCGGCTAAAATTTTGCCGGCCCATAGAAAATGATCAAAGGTTCAATAGTCATCATTTCGCCATGTCTGCTCCTCCCTTTTTGGCGTCTTAGGGCCACAAAACTGGAATTTCGCTTGATTTCCAGATTTTCTTGTGTTATAGCCCACATCATATGCATGCATACAGGAAAGACCACACTTGAATCGCCTAAAATTCTGTCGACCCATCAAAAATGACCTAAGAGACAATAGTCATCACCTCGCCATGACTATTACTAGTTTTTTGGCGTTTTAGGGTCATAAAACTGGAATTCTGAGCAATTCCCAGATTGTTTTTTGCTATCTTCATGGGCCCGGGCTACCGGACCTGAATCACCTAAAATTTTGTAGATCAATAAAGTCCTAAGAAAAAATAATTATTGCCTTGCCATCACCATTCCTCATTTTTGACGTTTTAGGGCCATAAAACTAGAATTCCATCCAATTCCAAGATTTTCGTGTGCTATAGCCCGCGCCATTTGCATGCGACCACACGACCGTACCCGGATTGCCTAAAATTTTGACGATCCATAAAAAATATCCTAAGGAACAATAGTCATCTTCTCTCCATAACCCTTCGTCATTGTTTGATGTTTTAGGGCGATAAAATTGGAATTCTATCCGATTTCCAAATTTTCGTGTGCTATAGGCCACGCCATTTGTATGGGCTCGGGCGACCGGACCCGCATCACCTAAAATTTTGCCTTCCCATCAAAAATAACCTAAGGAACAATAGTCATCACCTTGCCATGACCGTTACTCATCTTTTTCCGTTTTAGGGCCATAAAACTATAATTTTGCCCGATTCCTAGATGTTTTTGTGTTATAGCCCACACCGTCTTCATGGGCCCGAGTGAAAGTACCTCAATCACCGAAAATTTTGCTAGCCCATGAAAAATGACCTAAAAAAATAGTTATTGCCTCTCCATGTCCGATCCTTGCTTTTTGGCATTTTAGGACCATAAAACTGGAATTACACATGATTCCTAGATTTTCGTGTGCTATTGCCCACGCCATCATCGCCTCATCATGATTGTTCCTCATTGTTGGCGCTTTAGGGCCATAAAACCAAAATTCTGCCCGATTCAAACATTTGTTTGTGTTATAGCCCATGCTATTTGCATGCATATGAGCGACCGGACCAGAATTGCCTAAAATCTTGCCGGCCCATCAAAAATGACCTAAGGAACAATAGTCATCACGTGAACATGACCATTTCTTATTTTTGGTATTTTAGCGCCAAAAAATTAGAATTCCGCCTGGCACCCAGATTTTCGTGTGCTATAACCACGCCATCTGCATGCATCAGAGAGACTGGACCCATATCGCCTAACATTTTGCCGTCACATATAAAATGATCTAAGGTACAATAGTCATAATTTCGCCATAACCGTTCCTCCTTTTTTGGCGTATTAAGGCCACAAAATTAGAATTTCGCCCGATTTTTATATTTTTGTGTGCTATATCCCACGCCATCTGCATGTATCTGGGAGAGACAGGACCCGAATCGTCTAAAGTTTTGTCGGTCAATCAGAAACGACTTATGGAACAATATTCATCATCTCGCTATGCCCGTTCGTCTTTTTTGACGTATTAAGGCCGTAAAATCTGAATTTCGCAAGATTCCTAGATTTTTGTGTGCTATAGCCCACCGCATCTACATGGGCCCGGGCAACCGGACACGAATCACTTAATATTTTGCTGACCCATCAAAATCAACTTAAGGAATAATTGTCATCGCCTCGCCATGACCATTCCTCATTTTTTGGCGTTTTAGGGATATAAAATTGGAATTCCGTCCGATTCCTAGTTTTTCGTGTGCTATAGCCCACGCCATTTGCATGGGCCCAGGCAACCGTACTCGGATCACCTAATAATTTTCCAACCCATACAAATTGACCTAAGGAACAATAGTCATCGCCTCGCCATAAGCCTTCCTCGTTGTTTGGCATTTTAGGGCCATAAAACTGGAATTCTGCCTGATGCCCAGATTTTCGTGTGCTATAGCCCACGCCATTTGCATGGGTACGGGTGACTGGACCCGCATTACCTAAATTTTTCTTGCCCATAAAATGACCTAAGGAACAATAGTCATCGCCTTTCCATGATCGTTACTCATTTTCTTTTGTGTTTTAGGACCATAAAACTGGAATTCTACCGATTCGCAAATCTTTTTGTGCTATAGCCCACGCCATCTGCATGGGCCTGAGCGACTATACCTTAGTCGCTTAAAAGTTTTCTGGCCCATGAAAAATAGTTATTGCCTCGCCATGACAGATCCTCGTTTTTTGGCATTTTAATGCCAGAAAACTGAAATTTTGCCCGATTCCTAGATTTTCGTGCGCTATAGACCATGGCATTTTCATGGGCCCGGGCGACCGGACCTGGCTCGCCTAAAATATTTTTCGGCCCATAAAAAGCGACCTAAGGAAAAATAGTCATCGCCTGGCCATGACCGTTATTTGTTTTGTCGTTTTAGGGCTATAAAACTGAAATTCTGCCCGATTCCCAAATTTCTTTATGCTATAGCCCACGCCATCTACTGGGGCCCAGAAGACCGGACCTAAATTGCCTAAAATATTTGTGAAACATTAAAAAAGACCTAATAAAAAATAATCATGACCTCGCCATAATCATTTCTCATTTTTTGGCGTTTTAGGGCCAAAAAACTGGAATTCCGCCCAAAAACTAGCATTTTCGTGTGCTATAGCCCACGCCATTTGCATTGGCCCGGGCGACCGGACCCGAATCGCCAAAAAAAAATTTGCCCATAAAAAGCGACCTAAGAAACTACAGTCATTGCCTCACTATGATATTTCCTCTTTTTTGGCGTTTTAGGGCCATAAAATCAGAATTTCACGCGATTCCCAATTTCCGTGTGCCATGGGCCCGAGCGATTGAACCCGAATCGCATAAAAATTTTCTGGCGCATCAAAATGACCTAAGAAAAAATTGTCATTCCCTTGCCATGTCCGATCCTCGCTTTTTGGCATTTTAGGGTCATGAAACTAGAATATCACCTGATGCCCACATTTTCATGTGTTATAGCCCACAGCATCTGCATGGAGTCGGCCGACCGAGCCTGGATCGCAAATTTTTTTACGGCCCTTAAAACGACCTAAGGAACAATAGTCATCGCCTCCCCATGATCATTTATCATTTTTGACGTTTTAAGGCCATAAAACCAAAATTCTGCCTGATTCACACATTTCTTTGTGTTATACCCCACGCTATCTGGTTGCATCTGGGCGACCAGACCAGAATTTCCAAAAATCTTGCTCACCCTTAAACAATGACCTAAGGAACAATAGTCATTGCCTCACCATAATTGTTCCTCATGTTTTGGCTTTTTAGGGCCATAAAACTAGAATACCATCCGATTCCCAAATTTTCGTGTGCTATATTGCCTGCGCGATTTGGATGGCCCTGAGCAACCGAACCTAGATCACCTAAGATTTTGCTGACCAATTAAAATCGACTTAAGGAACAATAGTCATCGCCTCGCCATGACCGTTCCTCATTTTTTTCCAGTTTAGGCCATAAAATTAGAATTTCGCCCGATTCTCAGATTTTCGTGTGCTATACCCCACGCCTTTTGCATGGTCCTGTGCGACCATATCTGGATCGCCTAAAAAAATTTCGGCTCATAAAAACGGCCTAAGAAACAATAGTTATTGCCTCGCCAGGATCGATCCTCGTGTTAGGCATTTTAGGGCCATACAATTAGAATTCTGCCCGATTCCTGAATTTTCGTGTGTTGTAGCCCACGCCATTTGCATGGACCCATGAGACCTTACTCAGATCGCATAAAATTTTTCTGGCCCGTAACAAATGACCTAAGGAACAATAATCATCGCATCTCCATAAGCCTTCCTCAATGTTTGGCGTTATAGGGCCATAAAACTCAAATTTCGTTTGATTCCCAGTGTTTCATGTGCTATAGCCCACGCCTTTTTGCATGGGCCCGGGCAACCAGACCCGGATTGCCTAAATTTTTGTCGGCTCAACAAAAACAGCCTAAGGAAAAGTTGTCATCTCTTTTCCATGACCGTTACTCATTTTTTGGCGTTTTAGGGCCATAAAAATGTGATTTTGCCCAATTCCCAGATTTCTTTTTGTTATAGCCCACGCCATATCCATGGGCACAGGAGGTTGTACCTCAATCGCCAAAAGTGTTTCTGGCCCATGAAAAATTACCTAAGAAAAATAGTCAATGCCTTACCATGACAGATCCTTATTTTTTGGCGTTTTAGGGCCATAAAACTGGAATTCCGTCTGATTCCTACATTTTTGTGTGCTATAGCCCATGCCATTTACAAAGGCCAATTTTGTCGGCTCATCAAAATAACCTAAGGAACAATAGTCATCGCCTCGCCAGGAACGTTACTCATTTTTTGACTTTTTAGGGCCATAAAACTAGAATTCTGTTTGATTCCTAGATTTTCGTGTGCTATAGCCCGCGCAATTTGCAATGGCCTAGAAGACCGTACCCGGATTACCTAAAATTTTGAGGACCCATAAAAATGACCTAATGAACAATAGTCATCGCCTAGCCATAATACTTCCTAATATTTTTTGTGTTTTAGGGCCATAAAATTGGAATTCCGTCCTATTCCCAAATTTTCTTGTGCTTTAGCCCACACTATTTGCATGGGCTCGGGCGAGGACCCACTTCGCCTTAAATTTTTCCCGCCCATAAAAATGTTCTAAGGAAAAATAGTCATCGCCTCGCCATGATTGTTACTTAGTTTTTTGTGTTTTAGAGCCTTAAAACTTGCATTCTCTCGATTCCCAAATGTTTTTGTGCTATAGCCCATGCCAACTACATGGGCTCACGCAACTGTACCTCAATTGCCTAAAATTTTGCAGTCCCATGAAAAATGACCTACGAAAAATAGACATTGCCTCGCCATGACGGATCCTCATTTTTTGACATTTTAGGGTCAGAAAACTGGAATTCTACCTGATTCCTAGATTTTCGTGTGCTATAGACCGCGTCATTTGCATGGGCCCGGGCGACCGGAGCTGGATCGCCTAAAATTTTGTCGGCCCATATAAAATGACCTAAGGCAAAATAGTCATCACCTCGCCATGACCGTTACTAGTGTTTTGGCATTTAAGAGCTATAAAACTGAAATTTGGCCTGATTCCCATATTTCTTTGTGCTATAGCCCACGCCATCTGCTGGGGCCGGGGCGATCGGACGTGAATCGCCTAAAATATTTTTTGCCCATTAAAAGAGACCTATGAAAAAATAGTCAGTGCCTCTCCATAACTGTTCCTCAATTTTTGGGGTTTTAGTGCTCTAAAACTGGAATTCCGCTTGATTCTCATATTTTCGTGTGCTATATCCCACGCCATTTGGATAGGCCCGGCCGACCAGACCCGGATCGCCTACAAATTTTGCCGGACATCATAAACGACCAAAAAAACAATAGTCATCTCCTCACTATGATTGTTCCTCATCTTTTGGCGTTTTAGGGCCATAAAATAAGAATTTCGCCTGATTCTCAAATTTTCGTGTTCTATAGCCCATGCCATCTGCATGGGCCCGAGCACCGGACTAAAATCACCTAAAATATTGCTTCCCCATCAAAAACAACCTAAGAAAAAATAGTCATTGCCTAGCCATGTCCGATCCTCGCTTTTTGGCATTTTACGATCATAAATTTGGAATTCCACCTGATTCTAGATTTTCGTGTTCTATAGCCCACGTCATCTACATGGAGCCGGCCGACCAGACCTGGATTACAAAAAATTTTACATCCGTTAAAAATGACCTAAGGAACAATAGTCATTGCCTCGCCATGATTGTTCCTCGTTTTTGGCATTTTAGGACCATAAAACCGAAATTGTGCCCGATTCACACATTTGTATTGTGTTGTAGCCCACGCCATCTCCCTGTATCATATTCCCAGATTTTCATGTGCTATTTCCCACACAATTTGCATCAGTCCAGGTGACCTGACCCGGATCGCCTATAATTTTTCTGGCCCATCAAAAATGAACTAAGGAACAATAGTCATCGCCTCGCCATAAAACTGGAATTTCGCCCGATTCTCAAATTTTTGTGTGCTATAGCCTATGCCATTTGCATGGGAACAGGTGACCATATCCGGATTGCCAAAATTTTTGTTGGCCCATAAAAATGACCTAAGGAACAATAGTCATCGTCTAGCAATGATTGTTTCTCGTTTTTTTGGATGTTTTAGGGCCAAAGAATCTGAATATAGCCTCGCAAATTTTCATGTAGCCCATGTCATATGCATGGAGCTAGCCGACCGTACCTGGATCGCACAAATTTTGACGCCCCTTAAAGACGACCTAGGGAACAATAGTCATCGCCTAGCCAAGATTGTTCCTCATTTTTGGCGTTTTAGGGCCATAAAACCAAAATTTTGCCCGATTCCGGCCCATAAAAGATGACCTGATGAACAATAGTCATTGCCTCGCTATGATTGTTACTCATGTTTTGGTGCTTTTTGACTGTAAAACTTGAATTCTGCCTGATTCCCAATTTTTTTGTTCTATAGGCAATGCCATTTGCATGCATCCGGAAGAGACTGGACTTGAATCGCCTAAAATTTTGTTGGCCCATAAAAAATGACCTAAGGAACAATAGTCATTGTCTAGAAATGCCCGTTCCTCTTTTTTTTATGTTTAAGGCCGTAAAATAGGAATTCCGCAAGATTCCTTGATTTTTTATGTGCTATAGCCCATGCAATCTACGTGGGCCCGAGCAACTGGACCTAGATCACCTAAGATTTTGCTGACCAATCAAAAACAATTGTCATCGCCTGCCATGACTGTTCTTCATTTTTTTTTGCATTTTAGTGCAATAAAATTAGAATTTCACCCGATTTTCCGATTTTCATGTGTTATAGCCCACGCCATTTGCATGGGGCCGGGAGACCGTATCCAGATCACATAAAATTTCTCCATGACCGTTACTCATTTTTTGGCATTTTATGG
This sequence comes from Nicotiana tomentosiformis, assembly GCF_000390325.3. Lineage (NCBI taxonomy): Eukaryota > Viridiplantae > Streptophyta > Magnoliopsida > Solanales > Solanaceae > Nicotiana > Nicotiana tomentosiformis. Next base: position 24,717,662 of record NC_090815.1, on the reverse strand, counting down.
CCATAAAACTGGAATTCTACCCGATTCCCGGATTTTCTTTGTATTATAGCACACACCATTTGCATGGGCCCGTGAGACCGAACCTGACAATAACAACAACATACTTAGTATTATCCCACACCATGGGGTTTGGGGAGGGTAGTGTTTACGTAGACCTTAATCCTACCTTGTGAGGATATAGATATTGTTTCCAATAGACCCTCGGCTCAGGAAAGCATAAGCATCACATTAATGAAAATATTGACAAGAAGGGACAGTACCAAAAAGCAGAATAAAAACAACAAGATAGTAAGGTGATCAATAATGAAAGAAAACAACGGCTAGTCATAAAAACCTATTACCAACCGAAAGCGAGACTGCGTTCCAATTTTACTGTTATGAACACTCAAGACTGCCTACTCTACTACCCAAATCCTCGACCTCCATACCTTCTATCAAGGGTCATGTCCTCGGTCTTACCTCTCCCCACCTCTTCTTTGGCCTACTTCTACCTCTTTATATGCCCTCAAATGTCATCCTCTCACACCTCCTCACCGGGGCGTCTTGTGTTCCTCCTCCTCATATGACCAAACCACCTAAGACGTTCTTCCTGCATCTTTTCCTCAATGGGGGCCACACCCACCTTGTCGCGAATAACCTCATTTCTGATCCTATCTAACCTGTTGTGCTCGCACATCTATCTCAACATCCTCATCTCTGCAACCTTCATATTCTGGACATGAGCGATCTTGACTGGCCAACATGCAACCCCATACAACATCGTCGCCCTGACCACTCTGTAGAACTTACCTTTATGTTTAGGTGGCACTTTTTTGTCACACAAAAACACCGAAAGAGAGTCTCCATTTCATCCATCTCTCCCCAATACGACGTGTAACATCTTTATCAATATCCCCATCCCTCTGAATAATAGACCCAAGGTACTTAAAACTTCCTCTCCTAGGGATGACCTTTGAGTCCATCCTCACCTCCCCTTCCCCTTCTTGAGTCTCGCAACTGAGCATACACTCCAAGAATTCTATCTTGGTCCAACTCAAATTGAAACATTTAGACTCTAGGGTCTTCCTCCATACCTCTAACTGCGCGTTCACACCGTCTCGTCAATTAGTACAATATCATCTTCAAATATCATGCACCACAGTACCTCCCTTTGGATGTGGCGCATCAGTATGTCCTCATACAATCGACTAAAAGCTATATCCATCTCAACATCCTCATCTCTGCAACCTTCATCTTCTGGACATGAGCGATCTTATCTGGCCAACACTCAGCCCCATATAACATCGTTGGCCTGACCACTCTGTAGAACATACCTTTAAGTTTGGGTGGCACTTTCTTGTCACACAAAACACCGGAAGAGAGTCTCCATTTCATCCATCTCACCCCAATACGACGTGTAACATCTTCACCAATCTCCCCACCCCCCTGAATAATAGACCCAAGGTGCTTAAAACTTCCTCTCCTAGGGATGACATGTGAGTCCATCCTCACCTCCCCTTCCCCTCCTTGAATCTCGCCACTAAACTTACACTCCAAGAATTCTATCTTGGTCCTACTCAAATTGAAACCTTTAGACTCCAGGGTCTTCCTCCATATCTCTAACTGCGCGTTCACACCGTCTCATCAATTAGTATAATATCATCTACAAATATCATGCACCATGGAACCTCCCCTTGGATGTGGTGCATCAGTACGTCCTCATACAATCAACTATAAGCTACAGACTTGGCCGTCGTAACTGCTAGATTCGCCTCTTTCTTAGCCAACTTGTAATGCTCCGTATTCAACCTCTGCTCCTCGTCGTCTATACTTTCCACTAGCTTCAGACTGATCCTCAATTTTTGGCAATTAGGGCCATAAACCTGGAATTCTGCTCGATTTCTAGTTTTTCGTGTGCTATAGCGTTCGATAGGCCCGGGCGACCGGACCCGGATCCCCTAAAATTTTGTCAGCCAATACGAAATGACCTAAGGAACAATAATCATCGCCTCTCCATGCCCATTACTCCTTTTTGGCCTTTTAGGACCATAAAACTGAAATTTTACCCGGTACCCAAAATTGTTTGTATTATAGCCCTCACCGTCTGCATCATCCCGAGCGACCAGACCTGAATCGATTAAAAGTTTGCTAGCCCATCAAAAACGACCTAAGAAAAATAGTCATTGCCTCTCCATGAACGATCCTCATGTTTGGCGTTTTTGGGCCATAAAACTGGAATTCCGTCTGATTCCTAAATCTTCGTATGCTATAGCCCACTGTATTTGCGTAGGCCTGAGCGACCAAACCTGGATCGCCTTAAAGTTTACCATTCCATCAAAAATAACCTAAGGAATAATAGTCATGGCCTCTCCATGACCATTAGTCGTGTTTTGGCATTTAGGGCCATAAAACTAGAATTCTGCCTGTCCCTTGATTTATATGCGCTATAGCCCATGCCATCTACATGGGCCTGGGCGACCGGACCAAAATTGTCCAAAAATATTCTAACCCATCACAAACTACCTAAGAAAAAAATTCATAGCCTCGCCATGGTCGATCCTCTTTTTTTGGCATTTTAGGGTCATAAAACTAGAATTCCGTCTGATTCCTAGTTTTTCATATGGTATAGCCCACGTCATTTGCATGGGTCCGGGAGACCAGACACGGATCGACAAAAATTTTGTCAGCCTATCAAAAATGACCTAAGGAACAATAGTCATTGTTTCGCCATTACCATTACACGTTTATTGGTGTTTTAGGCCAATACAATTTAAATTGTGCCCGATTTCCATATTTTTTTGTACTATAGTCCACGCCATCTGCATGAGCCCGAGCGACCGGATCTGAATCGCCTAAAATTTTGCTTGCCCATCAAAACCAACCTAAGAAAAATAATCATTGCCAAGCCATGATTGATACTCGTTTTTTGGCGTTTTAGGGCCATAAAACTGGAATTCCGCCTGATTCCTAGCTTTTCATGTGCTATAGCGCACTATGGGCCCGGGAGATCAGAACCGGATTGCTTAAAATTTTTCTAGCACATAACAAATAACATAAGAACAATAGTCATCGCCTCGCCCTGACCGCTACTAGTTTTTTGGCAATTTAAGAACATAAAACTGGAATTATGCCCGATTCCCAGATTGTTTTGTGCTATAACCCACGGCGTCTGCATGGGCCCGGGAGAACGGACCTGCATTGCCTAAAATTTTGCTGGCCTATCAAAAACGACCTAAGAAAAATAGTCATTGCCTCGCCAGGACCGATCCTAGTATTTGGCATTTTAGAGCGTTAAAACTGGAATTCTGCCCGATTTTAAGATTTTCGTGTGCTATATAGCCCACACCATTTGCATGGGCTAGGGCACCGGGCCCGGATTGCCTAAAATTTTATCGGGCTATCAAAAACGACCTAAGGAACAATAGTCATCGCCTTGCCATGACCTTTACTCATTTTTTAGCGTGTTAGGGCCATAAGACCAGAATTCTGCCCGATTCCCAGTTGTTTTTATGCTATAGCCCATTCCATCTGCATTTGCCCGGACGACCAAACCTCAATCGCCTGAAATTTTGCCGGCCCATCACAAAAAACCTAAGAAAAATTATCATTGCCTTTCCATGACCGATCCTCATTTTTTGGCGATTTAGTGCCATAAAATGAGAATTTCGCCTGATTCCTAGATTTTCATGTGAATAGCCCACGCCATTTGCATGGGCCAAAGCAACCGGACCCGGATCGTCTAAACTTTTACCGGCCCATCAAAAATGATTTAAGAAACAATAGTCATTGCCTCGCCATGAATGTTACCGTTTATTGGTCTTTTAGGACCATAAAACTAGAATTAAGCTCAATTGCCAGATTGTTTTGTGCTATAGCCCAAGCTATCTGCATGGGCCCGGGTGACCGGACCTGAATCGCCAAAAATTTTGTTGGCCAATCAAAATCGACCTAAGAACAAATAGTCATTGTCTCGCCATGACCTATCCTCGTGTTTGTCGTATTAGTGCCATAAAACTGGAATTTTGCCTGATTCCTAAATTTTTGATTTCCATGGGCCCGGGAGACCGGACCCGGATCGCCTAATATTTTACCGGCCCATCAAAATGAACTGATGAACAATATTCATTACCTCGCCATGATCGTTACTCATCTTTTGGTGTTTTAGGACCATAAAACTGGAATTCTGCCCGATTCCTACATATTTTGTTCTATAGCCAACGCCATTTGCATGCATCCGGGAGAGACTGGACCTAAATCGCCTAAAATTTTGTCGGCTCATATAAAATGACCTAAGGAACAATAGTCATTTTCTCTCCATGCCCGTTCCTCTTTTTTGATGTTTTAAGGCCGTAAAACTAGAATTCCGCGTGCTATAGCCCATGCCATCTACATGGGCCCTAGCAACCGGACCTGGATCGCCTAACATTTTTGTTGACCTATGAAAATTGACTTAAAGAACAATTGTCATCGCCTCGCCATGACTGTTCCTCGGTTTATTGCACTTTAGGCCATAAAATTAGAATTTCGCACGATTCATAGATTTTCGTGTGCTATAGCCCACATCATTTCCATGGGCCCAGGCAACTGTATCTGGGTTGCCTAAATTTAGCCATCCCGTAAAAATGACCTAAGGAACAATAGTCATTGTCTCGCCATGACCGATCCTCGTGTTTGGCGTATTAGGTCCATAAAACTGGAACTCTGTGTGATTCTCAGATTTTTGTGTGCTATAGCCCACGCCATTTACATGGGCCTAGGCGACCAGTCTCGGATGCCTAAGATTTTGCGGAAGCATAAAAAAAGACCTATGGAACAATAGTCATCTCCTTGCAATGATCGTTACTCATTTTTAGTAGTTTTAGGGCCATAAAACTAGAATTCTTCCTAATTCCAAGATTATTTTGTGCTATAGCACACGCCATCTGCAAGGGCCGATGAGATCGGACCTGACAACAACAGCAACAACAACAACATAGCCAGTATTATCCCATACCGTGGTGTCTTGGGTAGGTAGTGTGTACGCGGACCTTACCCCTACCTTGTGAGGATATAAAGGTTATTTCCAATAGACCCTCGGCTCAGGAAAGCATTAGAATCACATTAATGAAATATAGACAAGAAGGGACAATATCAAAAAGCCATATAAAAGCTAAATAAAAATAACAAGATAGTAAGGTGATCATCAATGAAAGAAAATAACTGTTAGTCATAAACACTATTACCAACAGAAAGCGAGACTGTGTGCCAATACTACTGTTATGAACACTCTAGACTACCTACTCTACTACCCTAATCATCGAGCTCCATACCTTCTACCAAGGGTCATGTCCTCGGTCAGCTGAAACTGCGCCATGTCTTGCCTAATCACCTCTCCCCACCTCTTCTTTGGCCTACCTCTACCTTTTTGTAGGCCCTCCAATGTCAACCTCTCAAACCTCCTCACCTGGGCGTCTGTATTCCTCCTCATCACAAGACCAAGACACCGAAGTCACGCTTCCCGCATCTTGTCCTCAATAGGGGCCACACCCACCTTGTCGCGAATAACCTCATTTCTGATCATATCTCACTTGGTGTGCCCGCACATCCATCTCAACATTCTCATCTCTGCAACTTCCATCTTCTGGACATGAGCGATCTTGACTGGCCAACACTCAGTCCCACACAACATTGTTGGCCTGACCACCACTTTGTAGAACTTACCTTTAAGTTTCGGTTGCACTTTCTTGTCACACAAAACACCGGAAGAGAGTCTCCATTTCATCCATCCCTCCCCAATACGATGTGTAATATCTTCATCAATCTCCCCATACCCCTGAATAATAGACCCAAAGTACTTAAAACTCCCTCTCCTAGGGATGACATGTGAGTCCAGCCTCACCTCTCCTTCCCCTCCTTGAGTCTCGCCACTGAACTTACACTCCAAGTATTCTGTCTTAGTCCTGCTCAACTTGAAACCTTTAGGCTCCAGGGTCTTCCTCCATACCTCTAATTGTGCATTCACACCATCTCGTTAATTAATACAATATCATCTGCAAATAGCATGGAACATGACACCTCCCCTTAGATGTGGCGCGTCAGTACGTCCATCACTAAAGCAAACAAAAAAGGGCTGAGTGCTGACCCCTGATGCACCCCTATCATAACCTAAAAATGGTCTGAGTCCCCACCCATCGTCTTCACTCCATCATACATAATCTTAATCAACCTAACGTAGGTAATAAGTACACCTCTAGCCTCAAAACATCTCCACAAAACCTCCCCCGAAACTTTATTATATGCCTTTTCTAAGTCGATGAACACCATATGCAAGTCATTCTTTCTCTCCCTATACTGCTCCATCAATCTCCTAACAAGATGGATGGCTTATGTAGTCTAACTCCACGACATAAACCCGAACTGGTTCTCAAAAGTAGACACACTCCTCCCCACCCGTAGCTCTACCACTCTCTCCCAGACTTTTATTGTATGGCTAAGTAGCTTGACACCTAGATAGTTATTGTAATTTTGGATATCACCCTTGTTCTTGTATATAGGAACCATCGTGCTCCACCTCCAATCTAGGGGCATCTTCTTCGTTCTAAAATAACATTAAATAACCTAGTGAGCCACTCCAAACCTACCTTGCCCGCACTCTTCCAAAACTCCACCGGGATTTCATCCAGTCCGGTTGCTTTGCCCCTGCTCACCTTACGGATATCCCCTCAACTTCATCAACTCTAATCTGCCTACAATACCTAAATTCACAAAGACTCTCGGAGAGTTCCAAATCACCTAGTACAATGCTCCTGTCCCCTTCCTCGTTCAAGAGACTATAGAAGTAGGTCTGCCATCTCCGATGGATAAGCCCCTCATCCAACAAAATCTACCTTCTTCTTCCTTGATGCACTTCACTTGGTCCAATTCACGCAACTTGATGCTATGGCTAAAGAAATACAAAGCAGACCTTGCCCTCGATACAAAATGAGTCTCACGCAGCTTGTGATATATGTGAAAGAGGATACCCTACGCATGAGTGTCAAGTCTCAACTGAGCAAGTGAATTCTATGGGAAATTATAATGCAATGGGTCAGAGGCACCCCCGTTCTTTCATGGAGTTCACCTGGAGGTATTGCGAATGCATGGCAACAAAACAACCCCAGACCTCAAGGATAAGGAGCTCCTAGTTTTATGAACCAACAGAGGCAGCAATTTCATCATTAGCAGGCCGTTCAGTATGGTATAGATGATCTCATGAAGGCCTTCATTCTGAAAACTAATGAGAGGCTTGAAACTCATAGCACAACTATACGGGAACATGAAGCAGCTATAAAAGAACTAGGCACTGGTTTTCGAAACCTGGAAAGACAGGCTGGGCAGCTAGCAACTCTATTGTCTAAGAGGATTCCAGGAACTCTCCCCGCTAATACTGAGAGGGATCCTAAAGAAACAGTGAACGATGTAACTCTCAGAAGTGGGCAAGTGTTGAAAGATACCACCCCGATCTAAAAAGATGTGAAACTTGAAAAAGAAAGTGAGGAGAAGTTGAAAAGTGATGATGACAAGAAGAAGAAAGGCCCGATGAAAACTGAGAAGAAGAAGAAGGAAGGAAAATCAAGAAGGGTGGAACATGATGAGAGTGAGCATATGCGTCCTCTACTTTTCCCTCAAAGGCAAAGTAGAGAAAAGTTAGATAAGCAGTTTGGGAGATTTCTGGATGTGCTGAAACAGGTGCATGTGAACTTGCCATTCACAGAAGTGCTCTCACAAATGCCGTCTTATGCTAAATTCTTGAAGGAGATCTTGACAGAGAAGAGGAAAATCGAGGAGACCTTAATGGTGAATCTCATAGAGCATTGCAGTGCTATATTGCAAAACAAACTCCCACAAAAGTGGAGATCCAAGGAGTTTTACTATACCTTGCTCATTAGGAACAATAAATCTTGATAAATATTTATGTGATTCTCGTGCCTCAATTAAATTAATTCCTCTATCCATTTACATGAAACAGAATAAGGAGATTGGAGAGATAAGGTCTGTGCCAATATCTTTGTAGTTGGCGGGCCGAACGACTCTAATACCCGAGGGCATAGTGGAAGATGTGTTAGTTCAGGTGGATAAGTTTGTATTTCCTGTAGACTTTATAGTGATGAATATGGAGGAGAACAATGAGGTCCTCCTCATCCTAACAAGACCATTCTTAGCGACGGATAAAATAATATTGGATATACACAAGAGAAAACTCATGCTTAGAGTGGGTGAGGATGCTGTATCTTTTGAGATGAATGCAGAAAATAGGGCACAAAAAGAAAAATCAACTGCAAGTGTTGAGTGGAAAGTGAAGGGATCGAAAGACAAGGCTACACGGAGTGAGAAAGATAAGTGTGGGGTGTACCCCATGAAGGCTAAGAAGAAGCTTTCTGCATGGATGTGCGCATTAGTTCGAAGGCGAGGAATGAAGCCCGACTTCAACTCAAACCCTGACTAGATGTTGGAGGAAGTTTCCTTTACCTTATGCTTTTTAATTGTGTGTCATGGGGACATGCCATAACTTAAAGTGTGGGGTGGGGGATAATTCTATTTTGTATGTATATGTGTTAGTTTTGTTAGTTGTAGTAGTTGGAAAATTGAAAAAAAACATAACAAATGAAACAATTTTGATTTTTCCCGACAACAGATATCATTCGTCGGGTTCGATTTGACTAGAGTGTCTTGATAATCCAATCTTGAGTGTATGTTACATGTGTGTGTGAGGTTTTATGGTATTCTTTGCATTGCATTTGATTTCTAGAACTTTCCATGTGTGTTTACAAAGCGAAGTAGTAGTTTTATTCAGTTTTGGAAGTGATATAGGCATGTTTTTGTTGAGCCAGTTATAAGATTTTGCCCACCTAATTGTTATGTATCGTAGTTAACTCCTTTAAGCCTATAATCCTATTTCTTTGGCAACCACATTACAATTCTTACACATTTGTTCGAATTGACCATTTATTTGAACATTTTACCTCTCGTGAGAACTTGAATTTGATATGAACTTTGCAAAAGTTGAAGTGTGGGGTGGTTGGTTTTTCTTTTGAGTTGAACTATTGAACGAAGGATAAATATGCACTATATTGAAAAAGAAAGAGCCACTTGGATTGAAAAAGAAAAAAAATAGTTATATTTTTGTGCAAAATATTCCTTGATAGTGGTGACTCTTGATGTAATTGTGCTTAAATAAATAAAGAGTTAATGTTTATTGATGTGAAGGTGGAGTTTTGGTTTGATATAAGTGTGGGGTTTTGAATAGCTAATTGTATGTATTAAAAGTGCTTAGAGAGGTGTAGTCACTCTTATATCCAAATGTATCCTACCCATCCCGCAGCCTACATTACAACCAAATGAAGTCCTACTTGATCCTTTACTGAATGAGCTCAATTAGTAGAGTAGTACACTACGAGCAAGCCTATGGTACGTCTTTTGTGGCATATGAATGTTGTTTCTGAGAGTGAGTGAATTCTTTCTATCTTGGGTTCCTAATTGTTCATAAATTTTATTGTGTGTGGAACTACTCTCTATTGCTGTGTGAGGGCACTTGATTCATGAAGGAAAGGTAATGTCATTGACCTATGTGTTAGAGTAAGTGAGCGGGTTATAAATAATGCATGGTGCTTTTGAGTCAAATGTTGAGGTTAGGATGGTACGGTATAGTGCTTAATCTATTTTAAATATTCTTGCTGTGATGACTTATTATTGTTGTTTAAAAATGTCGTGTCTATATGAAGTGTAGTTTGATTGCTCGAGGACGAGCAATGGTTTAAATGAGGGGTGTTGATGGTAGGCGATAATCTCATATTTTAGTCGCTTATTGCACTCTAATTCATTGCACTTTATTCATGTTTGAGATGTAATTGGTAGTATTTTGCACTTATTGAATGTTTATACCCTGTAGGAGTGATTCCAAGTGATGTAGATGTTGTGGAGCTAATTCAAGCTATTTGAGCTTTGAAGTCTGAGTAAAAGCCCAAAGGATTATGCCGGGATCGTGTTCGGGGGTCGAGGACCAAGTCTGGACGTAAAAAGTCGAGATTTAATCTGTACTCTGATAAAGGTCCACAACCACGGCGCGTGTCACGTTGCGGGTGCCCAATTCTCGGCTGCCTATCATAATCAACTCTTAGGATTTCCCCACTAATGCCCCACATGGCGCATCACCCCATGTGGCGCACCTATTCAATTCTTACCGCGTTATTTTCCAATTTCGGCTAGGAAAAGGTGATTTCATCTGGTCCTTAACCTACTTGGTATAAATACATGGAAAACGTTATTTTCTGGACTTTTGTCACATATTCTACCTAAGGAGGCTAAGGTGAACTTGGAAGAGCAAAAGAACAAGGATTTCATCATTACTTCTTCACTCAAGACCCGAGTTTGGATTGAATTTATGTTTTCCTCAACTTTAATTTTATTTATGATGAATTGCTCCATATCTATGAAGTAGTTCTCTGTAGGGTTTGATGGATGTGTTGCATTGATGATTTTTTGTGGATTATAACTCTAGTTTTATGTATTGGAGCATTTTGGACGATTTAATTGTTGCATCTATATTAACTTGTTCATGTAATTAAGAGAGTCATAACTTGTGATATCTTTGTATTATATTGTTGGTTGAGTTCATATATTCTTCTAAGTAATCGAAAGAGGCTAGTTGAATCATAGATTAAACCTAGTTAGGGGAATAATCGAAAGTGATTTTTGTCGCGCCCCATTTTCTGGCGAAAGCGGGCTTCGACATGTGACAACTCTTTTCAGAGAGGTATTAAAAGAGAAGAGTCGCCACCTACTGCTTTTTAAGGTGTGTTAGGGCACCTATTTGCAAATAACTTTGTTTGATTAGTCTATGTTACCAAAGATCAGGTAAGGGCTCAAATTACCTCAAAGTGAAGGGGTTAAGCACTCTTCGAGTTCCATAACTGTGGGTCCAGCCGAAATTTAAACTATGTGGATTAAATTATTAGGCTAGGTGATCAAACAAGCGAGGGAAGGTATAAAAGTTGAAGACTTTATTATAACACATAAGAATAGATGATCAGTACAAATCTTAAAAATTACAAAGGGTACAGCGACATTAGCCTATGTTAAATGACTAAGTGTGAATAACAAGTGTATACAGAAAAAAAGGGGGAGAGGGGGGGGGTCCTAAGTTTTTTAGCCTAAAGAATCACCCCGTGCAACATAAATAATACTTCGCCACTCCCTTAATGTAGGGGATGCTCATATTATTCAGCGGGCACAAACTATCATCTCTTGCTACCCTATTACTATGTTGAAGTTGTTACTTAAGGCATTCTAGTTCAATTCTAAACAGTATCCTATGTGTGCGCTACCCGTCCCATACCTATGGTCCAGGAGGATTTGGACCTACTATGAGGTGGTTCTAAACTCAACTTAGGTTACTCAAAATGAGAAATCTAGGCGACATTCAAAACATATAGGACTTCAAGTAAAGACAATTGAAGACCCAAGTTAAACTCCACACATAGACAACGAATGCACAAGGAAGAATAGGCAGTAGATGGTTTCATAATGGAGACTTAGAGTCCTATAGGGATGGTTTCTATGTGATTCTGAATTCCAGCTTCGTATGTGTAACGTAATTGCTCTCAATGGCTTAGGCGAGGAGGCAGAAAACTGTTTATAAACTCAGAATTATTTCCGTTGATTTTATAAATATGTGTCTAGGCAGATGACATTGTCCTATAGGCAAGATTTCTAGTACTTGATAACTGAAATTGATTTTATATGCTTTATCACTATAGGCATGATGTCTAAGTGTGGCAATGGGTTGAAATTAAAAAGTAATTAATTAGTTGATTAAAATCCTATGGTCATGATATCTAAAGGAGTAGTGAAATAGAAGCAGTTGATTAATTATTTTAAACAACGTATAGTCATGGTATCTGGAAGGTCAGCATGCTAAGAGCAATAGAAATAATTGATTGATTGATTAAGTGAAACCCTATAGACAGAGTATCTAGAGGAATATTAGCAAAACGTGTGTTATTGTATCCTATAGGAATGTTGTCTAAATGTGCACAATAATAGACTTGGAAACAAGTATAGCAAATACTCAAATATGTTTTAGATAATTGAGTGAAGTGTGTGCGATTTTCTATAAGCATGCTTTCTATGAGTGTGTAGAAATAGAGCATATCAAACAAAATAGCAAACAAAGCATGTAGACCCTATAAGCATGTTTTCTACCCTTTTATGCAAAATGGAATATACCAGTTCCCCCCGATTTTATTAACACCCCAATTGTTTGCTTAGAAAATTATTACAGGCCTAGATAATGAGTACAAGTACAAATATAACATAAAGGAACAACTACAGGCCTGGGAACAGGCCCAAGAAGAGTAACCCAGTATTGCCTGGGCCTTCGACAAGCTTCATTTAATACGATTAGCATGCCTAGATCCAAACGCATTTCAAACAGGAGAGTGTGTCCCATTGCACAGCCCAAGGCCACACATGAATTTATACCAAGCCCAACAATTACGATTGACCACTTAACCACATAAGTTAATGGAGCACACATGAAATCAATTAAACAGCCCTGAAGCAATGCCTCATAGCAACAAGATTATATGATCGCTAGTAGAATTCACATGACATTTTAGAAGCAAAAGTGACATGATGGATTTAGTCGAGAACATGAGAACTAGGAGAATCAGCAGGGCTCATTTTCAACAGGGCAAAGATTACAATGAAAACAACATAAGTTCATGAGTAAGAAATTATTCAACAAAGGGAAATGGTGTAGCATACTAAACACAGTCACATACTAGGAAGATTTAAGAGGCATGTTTATTTAATTAACATAGTGAACACATACAATGCCAAGTTTCAGAAATCAAGCTTAAGGCATGATTTAGAACTAGTCAAAGGGACTTTGGACTTAGGAACTTTAATCATAGAAGACAAACAGAGTTTTAGTTAAGAGAATAGCCATTTCAGATGCAAGTTTCTATCATGTGAAACTAAACAATATAACAAACAGACTGGTGTGTGTCGCCTTACAACAGTCGACAAACAACTTAACATACTGGGTGTAACACAAAGACTCAAAATCCAAGAACTCAAGGTAAACATAAAAATTTATGGTTAATATGACATGCATATTTCATCTACTTCGTCCCTAAAGGACCTTCTCCATGCTTGTCTCTCTTGACCCCATCAATCATGTTTCCCAGATCGCGTATATCCAGCAATAGATAAGCCTTTGCCAGCATTCCTCCTTCATCGTCTCTCATGCCTTGACAATCCCAAAGTCTCTTTCTCATTGTCCCTTGTAGCTCCATTTGCCATTTCTCCAAGTATTCTAACCTCTCTATTGACTTAGTGGCAATCTCTGTCCATTACCTTATCTCCTCTATGTTTACTTTGTGCTGCTTCAGATGCTTAGCTTCGGACCCGAACATCCTTTTGTGTAGCCTCTTGTACTTCACCTGTACCTCAGCCACTACATCTACGATCTTATCCTTTAGATTGACTCTTGGTTTGACGTCCCCATCTACGTCGTCGTCCAGCCATGATAAATAGTAGTACATGTGGCCGACGTGATACCTGTCTGGCTCAATAGTTTCTCCTTCCATAAGGATCTTTTTGTTCTACATGTGTTGAGCTTCAAACTTGAATGGGATGACATCTCCCTTGAAATCAGCCTTATACTGGACCATGATGGAAACCCGAGGTATGACTTGTTTCCTTCCAGCTTACCTCATTACCCTTATAGGAGCATAAGGGTAGATGCATCGTAGCCCGATCAGTACCAAGTGAGTAGTCTCTTTGGAACTGATGATGAACTCACTACTAGGAAACCACTCAAACATCCAATGTACTTGCTCGTCTGTCAGATTGCACAAGAAACGCACCCAACTCACAGCATTTCCAGGATTTGCAAACCTGTCTGGAATAAATGTCATTTTCTTTGGGTGATGATTGGCTATGTAGTAATTAAGTGGACTTCGAAGAAGCCATTGACGATACTCACATCTCTGAAAGTGTTCCAACAACTAGACTTGTAGTAATAGATTACAACCCTCAAAGTGTTTGAATCCATGTTTGCACCGATCCAGAGCACGGTATATCTCAGCTAAGATCATTGGGACTATAGTATAAGCTTGTCCCTCGATGCCATCTATTAAGGTCCTGGCAAACATGGCTAAGCGAGTGTGAATCCTTCCTCCTTACATCGAAAAGATCAGCAACCCCAAGAAGCAGACAATAAAAACATAAATCCGGCGATGCACCCACCCTAAAGAGGTAAGGGCTAGTTCATCATGATGAAAGAGGTATGATTTTCTATGTCCGTTGCGCTCGTAAAGAATCTCAAAAGGGATGTATGATTTCTTTAGACAGAGCAGTTCATTATTCTTCTTAAAACCCATCATTTTCAGATAACCGTGGGGAGTGAGATTTTCTGGCACTAGTAGTCCCCGACTATCCCATGATAACTTGGCAAAACCTCCTATTTCTTCCAGGAGAGGAATCATTTCTATATTGCCAAATCAAAAAATAGCTCTTTTCTCGTCCCAGAACATGGTGGCGGCCTCAATCAATTCCTTGTTTGGTTTAATGTTCAGCAAAGATAGCAGGTTACCCAGTACTCTCCTCACATGATACTTTTCACAGGGTGTGAGGTCATTCCACCTGTCAGTTAGCAATGACGGGATATTTTGGACCATACCAAACTTGTGGACTTCGTGCTTCATTTTCTACAAACAAATAAAAGTTAGTCCTTCCCCAGATTTGACTATTTACGCAATAACAATTAGCATGTTGACACATATTCTCCAAGTAATGCACATAACATGATAGTGTCCTTTGGGATTATTGAAATCTCGTAGGACTTTGGACAAAGTTTTATCTAAGCTAGCTGGTACATCGATGACGCCTCAATCCGTACTAGGTTTAGCATTATGCATGTACATTTCAAATCGGAGTGTGGTTTCTAGAAGGGTCTAAACTGGTACTCTCAAGTGGACAACTTGAGAGGGAAAGGCATGGGACCATCGACTGCACCGTTGATCGACTAGGCTACCGCAAATAATCCTTTCCAATTTAAAAGAATGTTTTCAGGAAAGCGCGGGCACTCATCAAGCACCGCTATGTTGATAATAAGCACGAGTGGAGTATGATGTGGAGTATCCCTTATGTAGAAATAGTAACCTTTTGTCAAGTATTTGCATGATAAAAGTGCATAAAACAGTAAATAATATGGTAAAGAGAACAAGAGAAGGAAAATAAGTGAAAAGAAAAGAAAGGCAAATGAGAGAAATCAGTTTAAGTCACTAAAATATGCGAGAACGTAATGAAGCAAGTAGGGAAATAGGGACAAGAGAGTGATGATATAGCAGTCTTAGAAAAGATGAAATAAGCGGGGGAGGGCATACATGTCATAGTAATAAAGGGAAACAGAGAGGGAATGTTCATGTTATAGCAATTTAGACAAATAAAGGGAAAGTAGAGAAGGGATATGCATGTCATTGCAATTTAGACAAATATAGAAGAATAAGGGAAATAATCCACATAAATCAATTTCATTATGGTAAGAGCCTAAGTATATTCCCAGCAGAGTCGCCATGCTGTCGTGCCTCGTTTTTTTGCGAAAGCCGGCTTCTACGTGTGACAACTCTTTTAAGAGAGGTATTAAAAGAGAAGAGTCGCCACCTAATGATTTTTAAGGTGTGTTAGGGCACATATTTGCAAATGACTCTGTTTGACTAGTCTATGTCTCCAAAGATCGGGTAAGAGCTCAAATTACCTCAAAGAGAAGGTGTTAGGCACTCTTCGAGGTCCACAATTGTGGGTCCCGATCGAAATTTAAACTATGTGGATTAGATGATTAGGCTAGGTGATCAAACAAGCGAGGTAAGGTATAAAAATTGAAGACTTTATTATAACACATAAGAATAGATGATCAGTACAAATCTTAAAGGTTACAAAGGGTATAAGCATTAGTCTACGTTAAACGACTAAAGGTGAATAACAAGTATATAAAGAAAAAAAGGGGAGGTCCTATGTTTTTTAGCCTAAAAGATCACCCCGTGCAACATAAATAATACTTCGCAACTCCCTTAAGGTAGGGGTTGCTCATATTATTCAGTGGGCACAGACTATCATCTCCTGCTACTCGATTACTATGTTGAATTTGTTACTTAAGGCATTCTAGTTCAATTCTAAACTGTATCCTATGTGTGCACTACGTGTCCCATACCTTTAATCATAGAAGATACACAGAGTTGTAGTTAAGAGAATAACCATTTCACATGCAAGTTTCTATCATGCGAACCTAAACAATATAACAAACAGACTGTTGGGCGTCATCTTACAACAGTCGACAAACAACTTAATATACTGGGTGTAACATAAAGACTCAAAATCCAAGAACTCAGGGTAAACAAAAAAATTTAAGGTTAATAGAACAGGCAGATTTCTAGACTTATACCAATTGACCATGTGTAACATAAAAAGCTAAATTCATTGAGATTCAACTAGAATTTTAGGCAATACTGGAGGGTACAGGATTAACAAGTCGAGGAATTCAATCTTCAAAGTTACAAATAGCAGAGAAACATGTTTGTCTAGATATTAAAATAATGTTGCAATATGGGATGATCAGGGGTCAGTTTGCAGGGTAACAGTAGATTACACATAAAGGGTTCAGCAGATAGGGACTCATTAAAGGAAATTTTGGACAGGCATTAATTCCATAGGAGCTTCGGTGCAAGTGTTCGAAGTGAGACATGAGAAAAGGGTTCAATATTAGACAGCCAATGTAGGAACTTAAGAATACGTAGACATGACAGCCTCAAACAAACATAACAACCTATAACTCTTCCCAAACATAACAACATATAACTCTAATGAAGGGTTGCATAAGAAATTCAAAGTGCGGCCAGTACAATATCATATTGGCTCATAAAGGTCCTCATAATACAGATGTTCAGAAGCATGAACACAAACAGGGAAAAAACATAATTGTGAGGGATTGAAAACTTACCAATTTGCCGATTTAAAAACAAATAGAGGAGAATCAATAGCAAAGTAAGAAGAACAACAAGAACTCCAAACCCTAGTGAGTCAGAGTTCACAGGAGTTTCGAATGAGCCCCAAGCAGTGCTCGCACTAGAGGGGTAGAGAACTCAAGTTTCAGAAAAGTATAGAACAAGTGAGAGTGAGATAATAATAATGAGTAAGGTCTCCCTTTGGGGAATTTGGGGAAGAGCTTATATAGTGTTGAATTAGGCGAGTAGACAAGGAAAGAAATCAAGCAAACATAAACAAGAAAATTAAAATATCACACGCAATTAGTTGTCACGGCCCGAAATTTCCACTTTTGAACCGTGATAGCGCCTAACATTTCACTTGCTAGGCAAGCCAACATTAGAATAATATTATCCATTTTTAAAATAATTTTTAAATTTATTAATAACAAAGAACAAATACGGAAGTAAAGTCTGAAATGTAGTGAATAATCCAAAAAAAACAAAGGTTTCTAACTACCATCCCAGAATTGGTGTCACCAGTGCACGAGCTTCTAGAATAATACAATTAAGGGTCTGAATAGAATAAATCTGTCTGAAAATAAACACATAGCTAAAGTAAAGTAGACGGGGACTTTAGAACTACGGACGTCGTGCAGTTATACCTTATGTCTCCTCTAAGTAGCTGAAATCCGAGCAAGTCTATGGTACACCGCTGGGACCAACTCTGAAATCTGCACAAGAAGTGCAGAGTGTATTATCAGTACAATCGACCTCATGTACTAGTAAGTGATGATCCTAACCTCGACGAAGTAGTGACGAGGTTAAGGTGGGTCACTTACATTAACTTGTACGCAATATTAGTAACAACAACAAATAATAAAAATAAATCAGGTAACTCATCTATAATAATTCAAGCCAACTCAGCAGTCATAATCCATTATTATTTCAACCAATTTCCGTTATAGCGTGCAAACCGCTTCCACAATATATTCGTTTTCAATCCTCTCATATAATTATTTTAATCAAGTATATATTGACTTTTAAATAAGTCTATTGCGGCGAGTAATCCGATCCCCCAATATTGACTTTTAAATATATCTATTGCGGCGTGCAATCCGATTCCCCAATATTATTCATTTATATCTGATCCCCCCAATATTGACTTTTAAATAAGTCTATTGTTGCGTGCAATCCGATCCCCCAATATTGTTCATTTCAATCAATTCTATTTAGAAGAAATTTTCCCAATAAAAGCAACAATTAATATAAAATTATAAGACAACAAGCATACAATAATTATGATTTAATTACGAAACAAATAATGACAAATAGCAAGTTATTATGAAAATTAGGGAGAAAATAGACAGTTTAATATTTAATATGCTAAATGTCAAATAATAATTAAGACACATAATTCAAATAGCATGTAACAATTAATGCAGGAGTTCAAGAATTAATATTTGACAAAGAATAGGAGAGAAATAATTATTATAATAATTAATTCATGATTTAAAATAATTTATGATTTTTCAAGTAATTATGCAAATAATTAATTTGACGACGTATAAACACTCGTCACCTTGTCTATACATCGTTCACATGCATTTCACATATCAAATAGTTTAAGGGTTCTACTCCCTCAAGTCAAGGTTAACCACGACACTTACCTCACTTAGCAAATTCCAATAAATTATTCGACCACAGCTTTTTCTTTCAAATTTGTCTCCAAAAGCGTCAAATCTATTCATAAACAATTTGATATACTTAATACGAATCATAGGAATTAATTCCATATGAATTTACTAATTTTTCGGATAAAAATCTAAAATTCATTTTAATATTCGACAGTGGGACCCACATCTCAAATCCCGAAAAAAACTCGTGAAATCAAAACACTCATTCCTCTACGAGTTCAACCATACAAAAATTATCCAATTCTGATGTTAAATGAACCTTCAAATCTTAAATTTTGGTTTTTGGAAGATTTTATAAAAATCTGATTTTTCTTCCATAAATTCACGGATTCATGATGTAAATGAGTATGGAATCATGAAATATAATCAATATAGGATAAAGAACATTTACCCCAATGTTTTCCCGTGAAAATCGCCCAAGAATCGCCTTACCCAAGCTCAAAAATTGGAAATGGTTGAAAATGGGTCGAAACCCCATTTCCAGAACTTAAGTTCTGTTTTTCAGATTTTTATTCATCACGATCGCGGAAATTCGTTCGCGATCGAGTAGAACAACTTTGCCCAGATTCATTTTGCTCTACGCGATCGCGACATCACACACGCGAACACGAAGCATAACCCCGTAGACCTACGCGATCGCGGACCGTTTCATGCGTACGCGAAGAAACAATTTGAGTACCCCAGCTTCTGCCTCATTTCCTCTTCACGAACGCGAGGACTCGATCGCGAACGCGAAGCACAATTGTGCCAGTCCAACTTTCCTCTTTGGGATCGCAGGAATGGCTTCGCGATTGCGAAGCACAAAACACCAGATGACAGCAAAAGCTAAAAACCAGATTTTCTAAGTTCAAAATCATCCCGTAGCCTATCTGAAACTCACCCGGGCCCTCGGGGCTGCAAACCAAACATGCACCCAAGTCCTAAAACATCATACGAACTTGCTCGCGTGATCAAATCGCTAAAATATCACCTAGAACTACGAATCGAACCCCAAATCAAAGGGAATTTTTAATAAAACTTCAAAACTTATATTTTCACAACCGGACGTCCGAATCACATCAAATCAACTTCAATTCTCACCAAATGCGGCAGACAAGTCATAAATATTATAGTGGACCTATACCTGGCTCCGGAACTAAAATACGGACCCGGTGTCAATAAATCCAACATCAGTAAATTCTTAAAAATCATTAAGCTTTCAAACTTTTAATTTTTTATCAAAATTCCATATCTCAGGCTAGGGACCTCGTAATTCGATTCCGGGCATACTCCCAAGTCCCAAATCACGATACGGACCTATCGAAATTGTCAAAACACTTATCCGAGTCTATTTGCTCAAAAAGTTGACCAGAGTCAACTCGGTTGACTTTTAAAACTATATTTCATATTTTAATCCATTTTTCACATAAAAACTTTCTGAAATATTGTACGGACTGCGCACGCAAGTCGAGGACTGATAAATAGTGCTTTTTGAGGTCTTAGAACATATAATTACTTATTAAATTTAAAGATGACATTTTGGGTCATCACATTCTCCACCTCTAAAACAAACGTTCGTCCTCGAACGGAGTTAGAAAAGGTACCTGAGCTGGTGAATAAGTGTGGATATTTACTCCGCATGACCGACTCGGACTCCCAAGTAGATGCCTCTATCGGCTGACCTCTCTATTGCTCCCGAACTGAAGGATAAGTCTTAGACCTCAATTGTCGGACCTGCCGGGCTATAATAGCCACCGGCTCCTCCTCGTAAGTCAAATCTTTGTCCAATTGGACTGAGCTGAAATTTAACACATGGGACGGATCACCATGATATTTCCGGAGCATAGACACATGGAACACCGGATGAACCGATGATAAACTAGGTGGTAATGCAAGCATGTAGACTACTTCACCCACCCTTTCAAGAATTTCAAAGGGTCCGATATACCTAGGGATCAACTTGCCCTTCTTTCAGAACCTCATTACACCTTTCATAGGTGAAACCCGAAGCAATATTCTTTCTCCAACCATGAATGCAATATCACAAACTTTACGGTCGGCATAACTCTTTTGCCTAGACTGATCAGTGCGAAGTCGATCGTCAATAATCTTGACCTTATACAAGGCATCCCGCACCAAATCGGTACCCAATAACCGAGCCTCTCCTGGTTCAAACCATCCAACTGGCGAACGACATCGCCTTCCGTATAATACCTCATATGGAGCCATCTGGATACTCGATTGGTAGCTATTATTATAAGCAAACTCAGCAAGTGGCAAAAATTGATCCCAAGAACCTCCAAAGTCTATAACACAAGCGCGAAGCATATCTTTCAATATTTGAATGGTGCGCTCTGACTGTCCGTCTGTCTGTGGATGAAATGTTGTACTCAACTCAACCCGCGTGCCTAACTCACACTGTACAACCCTCCAGAAGTGTGAGGTAAACTGCGTACCTCGATTTGAAATAATAGACTCGGGCACACCGTGAAGGCGGACAATCTCACGAATGAAAATTTCAGCTAACCGCTATGAAGAATAGGTAACTGCCACTAGAATGAAATGTGCTGACTTGGTCAACCTATCCACAATGACCCAAACTGCGTCAAATTTTCTCTGAGTCCGTGGGAGCCCAATAACAAAATCCATAGTGATACGCTCCCACTTCCACTCAGGAATTTCTAACTTCTAGAGAAAACCACCAGGTCTCTGATGCTCGTACTTAACTTGCTGACAATTCAGACACCGAGCTACATATGCAACTATATCCTTTTTCATTCTCCTCCACCAATAATGTTGCCGCAAAGCTTGATACATTTTGGCAGTACCTGGATGAATTGAATATCTAAAACTGTGTGCCTCTTCAAGGATTAATTCACGAAGCCCGTCAACATTAGGCATACAAATACGACCCTGCATTCGCAGA
Organism: Nicotiana tomentosiformis; assembly: GCF_000390325.3. Classification (NCBI taxonomy): domain Eukaryota; kingdom Viridiplantae; phylum Streptophyta; class Magnoliopsida; order Solanales; family Solanaceae; genus Nicotiana; species Nicotiana tomentosiformis. The sequence goes on along the minus strand of NC_090815.1, from coordinate 24,696,078 downwards.
ACTCCATCTTCCCCCACAACAACTTGTTTGGCATCGCCGTGCCGCATTGTGTCCTTAAGGACAAGTAAATGAGGATCATCATACTGCCTCTCTATGATGTGATCATATAAAGAAGACCGAGCGACTATGCAAGCTAGAACCCGACTAGGTTATAAAACATTAACCTCAAGAACTGATTAGCCAAAGTCTGAACATCTGCAACCAATGGCCTCTCACCAACCGGAATATACGCAAGACTGCACATACTCACAGCCTTTCTACTCAAAGCATAGGCCACCACATTGGCTTTTCCGGGGTGATACAAAATGGTGATATCATAGTCTTTTAACAACTCCAACCATCTTCTCTGCCTCAAATTAAGATCTTTTTGTTTGAACAAATACTGAAGGCTATGATGATTAGTAAATACCTCACATGAGACACCGTAGAGGTAATGCCTCAACATTTTCAGCGCATGAACAATTGCTACCAGTTCTAAGTCATGAACAGGATAATTCTTCTCGTGAATTTTCAACTGTCGTGACGGATATGCAATCACCTTGCCATCTTGCATTAATATTGCACCAAGCCCAATATGAGATGCGTCACAATATACCGTATATGATCTTGAACCTGTGGGTAATACCAGCACTGGCACCGTAGTCAAAGCAGTCTTGACCTTCTGAAAGCTCAACTCACACTCATCTGACCATCTGAATAGGACACCTTTCTAGGTTAGTCTGGTCAATAGGTTTGCTATTGATGAAAACCCTTCCACGAACTGATGATAATAACTTGCCAAACCTAGGAAACTCCGGATCTCTGTAACTGAAGTAGGTCTAGGCCAATTCTGAACAACCTCAATATTCTTAAGATCCACCTTTATGCCTTCTGGCGATACCACATGCCCCAAAAAGGCAACTGAGTCTAACCAAAACTCACATTTCGAAAATTTGGCATATAACTAATTATTCTTCAAAGTATGAAGCATACTCTAAAGATGTTGCTCATGATCCTCTCGACTGCTGGAGTAAATCAAGATATCATCAATGAATACAACCACAAAAGAATCCAAATAGGGCTTGAACACCCGATTCATCAAATCCATAAATGCTGCTGGGGCATTTGTCAACCCAAATGGTATCACTAGGAATTCGTAATGCCCATATCGAGTTCGAAAAGCTGTCTTAGGGACATCAGATGCCCTAATCTTCAACTGATGGTAACCAGACCTCAAATCAATCTTCGGAAATACCTTGGCACCCTAAAGCTGATCAAATAACTCATCAATTCTTTGGCAGCAGATATTTGTTTTTGATAGTGGCCTTGTTCAACTGCCAATAATCTATACACATCTGCACAAAGCCATCCTTCTTGTTTACAAATAGTACTGGTGCACCCCAGGGCAAGATATTAGGTCTAATGAATCCCGGATCAAGCAAGTTTTGTAACTGCTCCTTCAATTCTTTCAACTCCGGCAGGGCCATACGGTATGGTGGAATAGAAATAGGTTGAGTGCCCGAAGCCAAATCAATACAGAAGTCAATATCCCTGTCGGGTGTCATCCCCGGCAAATCTGCAGGAAATACTTCTGGAAATTCACAAACAAATGGTACTGAGTCCATAGAAGGAACATCCGCACTGGGATCACGAATATAAACCAAATAGGCTAGAAACCCTTTCTCTACCATACGCCGAGCTTTTATATAAGAAATGACTTTGCTGGCAGAATGACCAGAAGTTCCTTTCCACTCTAACCGAGGTAACCCCGGCATGGCTAGGGTCAATGTCTTGGCATGACAATCCAATATAGCATGATAAGGGGACAGCCAATACATACCCAAGATGATATCAAAACCTACCATATCAAGAAGTAGAAGATCCACACTAGTCTCAAGACTACCAATAGTAATCTCACATAACGATAGACATGATTTACTACAATAGAGTCTCCCACCGGTGTAGATACACACGCAGAAGCACTCAGAGAATCATAAGGCATAACCAAATACAAAGAAAAATAGGAGGATACATAGGAATAAGTAGATCCTGGATCAAATAGAACTGAAGCATCTCTATGGCAAACTGGAATAATACATGTGATCACAACATCAGATGACTTGGCCTCAGGCCTAGCTGGAAAAGCATAAAATTGGGGTTGTGCCCCACTACTCTGAACTGCGTCTCTGGGACGACCTTTAACTGGCTGGCCTCCACCTCTAACGGTCTGACCTCCACCTCCAATGGCCTGACCTCCACCTCTAATGGCCTGACCTCCACCTCTAGCTACCTGACCCTTACCTCTAGCTGGCTGAGCAAGCGGTGAAGCAACCGGTACCGGTATGATGGCACGAGAATCCTGCCGAGATCTGTTACTCGCCAACCTAGGGCAATACCTCCTGATGTGACCAATGTTCCCACACTCATAACACCCATCCTGATGTCGTGGCTACTGAAGATGAAGCTGACCCAAATGGGTCAGATAACCGCTATAGTAACTCTGTAGTGTTGGTGCACTAATAGGAGCTGAATGTGCACTGAATGATGGCTTCCCATAGTATGGCATAATAGGACTGTGACTCCCTGAAGCACTCTGAGATGCATGAAGTGCTGAATGAAATGGTCTGGGAGGATGACCCCTACCAAAATTACCCCTGCTTCCACACGAGGCACCACTGAAACCACCGAACTGACGAGGCCTCTTATCAAACCTCAGTCCCCTCTCCTATGCAAGAACCATCTCGATCCTCCTCGTGACATTAGCAGCCACCTGAAAAGAAATCTCACTTCCAGTCTCCTTGGCCATCTGAAGCCTGATAGAGTGAGTGAGTCCCTCAATAAACCTCCTCACTCTCTCTCCCTCAGTAGGTAGTAAAAGGAGAGCATGACGGGGCAAATCCACAATATGGGACTCATACTGAGTAACAGTCATACTGCCCTGCTGTAGACGCTCAAATTGCTTGTGGAATTCCTCTCTCAGTGTGATAGGAAGGAACTTCTCCACGAATAGCTGAGAGAACTGCTCTCAGGTAAGTGCAGGCGATCCAACTGGTCTAGTCAATGTATAATCCCTCCACCACCTCCTGGCAGAACTCGTCATTTGAAATACAACAAAGTCAACCCCATTGGTCTCAACTATACCCATGTTCCGCAGCACCTCATGGCAGCGTTCAAGATAATCCTGTGGGTCCTCAGAAGGTGTATCACTGAAGTGAACTAGGAAGAGCTTGGTAAACTTATCCAGCCACAATAAGGCCTCAAAAGACATGGCGGGCCTATCACCGGTCAGTGCCGCAACAACTGGCTGAACTATCCCAACTGGCGGGGCTGCTGGAGCCTGATTCTGGGGAGTCATCTACTCCGGAGCAGGAGTAGTGGGAGTTTGTGCTCCTCCCCTAAACTATGAAATGGATGGTGCCATTGGAAATGTACCATTCTGGGCCACGCCCTCCATAAGACTTCCCAAACGGACTAGAGCGTCCCGTAGCACTGGAGTAGCTATGAATCCTTCTGGGACCTGAACTGGTCCAACTTGTACATTCTGAATTGGAACCTCTTCCTGAAGATCCACCTGAGGTTCTATAACATGTGCAGCTGCTCGAGCTTTAGACTGAGCTCTACCTCTACCTCTGCCTCTGCCTCGGCCTCTAGCATGACCTCGGCCTCAGCCTCGACCTCTACCCCTCAGCATAGTTGCTACCGGGGGCTCTGGTCCCTGTCCATCGGTAGATGTATTACGTGTTCTCACCATCTGCGAGAGAATAAGAGTAGAATGGTTCAATCATCGATGGTAGAATAAAGTCGCACGACAGAATAAGAAAGAAGTGATGTTGTTCCTAAACTTCATAGCCTCTGAGAGATAAGTACATACATCTCCATACCGATTCTTCAGACTCTACTAAGCTTGCCCGTGACTCGTGAGACCTATGTAACCTAGTTCTCTGATACCAGCCGTCACGACCCGAAATTTCCACCTTCGGACGTGATAGTGCCTAACATTTCACTTGCTAGGCAAGCCAACGTTAGAATAATATTATCCATTTTAAAAAAAATTAAATTTATTAATAACAAAGTACTAATGCGGAAGTAAAGTCTGAAATGTAGTGAATAATCCAAAAAATAAAAAAATAACGGTGTCTAGCTACCATCCCAGAATTGGTGTCACCAGTGCACGAGTTTCTAGAATAATAAAATTAAGTGTCTGAATAAAATAAAGCTGTCTGGAAATAAACACAGAGCTAACGTAAAGTAGATGGGGACTTCAGAACTGCGAACGTCGTGCAGTTATACCTCAAGTCTCCTCTGAGTAGCTGAAATCCGAGCAAGTATATGGTACGCCGTTGGGACCAACTTCGAAATCTGCACAAGAAGTGCAGAGCGTAGTATCAGTACAACCGACCCCATGTACTGGTAAGTGCTGAGCCTAACCTCGACGAAGTACTGACGAGGCTAATGTGGGTCACTTACATTAACCTGTACGCAATATTAGTAACAACAACAAATAATAGAAATAAATCAAGTAACTCATTTATAATAATTGAAGCCAACTCAGCAATCATAATCCATTATTATTTCAACCAATTTCCGTTATAGCATGCAAACTGCTTCCACAATATATTCGTTTTCAATCCTCTCATATAATTATTTTAATCAAGTATATATTGACTTTTAAATAAGTCTATTGCGGCGTGCAATCTGATCTCCCAATATTGTGCATTTCAATCCGATCCCCCAATATTGACTTTTAAATAAGTCTATTGCGGCGTGCAATCCGATCCCCCAATATTGTTCATTTCAATCAATTCTATTTAGAAGAAATTTTCCCAATAAATGCAACAATTAATATAAAAATATAAGACAACAAGCATACAATAATTATGATTTAATTATGAAACAAATAATGACAAATAGCAAGTTATTATGGAAATCAGGGAGAAAGTAGGCAGTTTAATATTTAATATGCTAAATATCAAATTACAATTAAGACACATAATTCAAATAGCATGTAACAATTAATACAAGAGTTCAAGAATTAATATTTGACAAAGAATAGGGGAGAAATAATTATTATAATAATTAATTCATGATTTAAAACGATTTATGATTTTTCAAGTAATTATGCAAACAATTAATTTGACGACGGATAGACATTCTTCACCTCACCTATACGTCATTCACATGCATTTTAGATAACAAATATTTTAAGAGTTCTATTCCCTCAAGTCAAGGTTAACCACGATAGTTACCTCGCTTTGCAAATTCCAATAAATTATCGACCACAACTTTTCCTTTCGAATTTGTCTCCAAAAACATCAAATCTATTCACAAACAATTCGATATACTCAATACGGATCATAGAAATTAATTCCATATGAATTTACTAATTTTCCGGATAAAAATCTAAAATTCATTTTATTATTTGATAATGGGACCCACTTCTCAAATCCCGAAAAAATTCACAAAATCCGAACACCCGTTCCGCTACGAGTTCAACCATACAAAAATTATCCAATTCTGATGTTAAATGGACCTTCAAATGTTAAATTTTCGTTTTTGGAAGATTTTATAAAAATATGATTTTTCTTCCATAAATTCACGGATTCATGATGTAAATGAGTATGGAATCATGAAATATAATAAATATAGGATAAGGAACACTTACCCCAATGTTTTCCCGTAAAAATCGCCCAATAATCGCCTTACCCGAGCGCAAAAATTGGAAATGGTTGAAAATGGGTCGAAACTCCATTTCTAGAACTTAAGTTCTGTTTTTCAGATTTTTATTCATCGCGATCGCGGAAATTCGTTCGCGATCGCGTAGAACAACTTTGCCCAGATTCATTTTCCTCTTCAAGATCACGGGAATGGCTTCGCGAGGTCGAAGCACACTTTTGCACAAACTGCCACTTTGCTCTATGCGATAGCGACATCACACACGCGAACGCGAAGCATAACCCGTAGACGTACGCGATCGTGGACCGTTTCATGCGGAGAACAAATTTGAGTACCCCAGCTTCTGCCTCATTTCCTCTTCGCGAACGCAAATCTTTGCACTTCGACCCTTCGTGAATGCGTGCTCTCGGTTGCAAACGCGAAGAACAATTGTGCCAGTCCAACTTTCTTCTTCGCCATCGCGAAGCACAAAGCACCAGATGACAACAGAAGCTAAAAACCAGATTTTCTAAGTTCAAAATCATCCTGTAGCCTATCCGAAACTCACCCGAGCCCTCGGGGCTCCAAACCAAACATGCACACAAGTCCTAAAATATCATACGAACTTGCTCTCGCGATCAAATCGCCAAAATAACACCTAGAACTACGAATCAGACCCCAAATCAAACAGAATTTTCAATAAAACTTCAAAACTTATATTTTCACAACCGGACGTCCGAATCACGTCAAATCAACTCTGATTCTCACCAAATTCCGCAGACAAGTCATACATATTATAGTGGACCTATACCGGGCTCCGAAACCAAAATACGGACCCGGTGTCAATAAATCCAACATCAGTAAATTCTTAAAAATCGTTAAGCTTTCAAACTTTTAATTTTTCATCAAAATTCCATATCTCAGGCTAGGGACCTCGTAATTCGATTCCGGGTATACGCCCAAGTCCCAAATCACGATACAGACCTACTGGAATTGTCAAAACACTGATCCGAGTCCATTTGCTCAAAAGGTTGACCAAAGTCAACTCAGTTGAGTTTTAAAGCTCTATTTCACATTTTAATCCATTTTTCACATAAAAACTTTCCGGAAAATTGTACGGATTGCGCACGCAAGTCGAGGAATGATAAATAGTACTTTTTGAGGTATTAGAACACAAAATTACTTATTAAATTTAAAGATGATATTTTGGGTCATCACATCAGTAGAGTAACTGGAAAGGAAAGAAATCAAACTCAAAACCCTAGTTAGGGTTCGATGCTTAAAAATCTGCCAACTGGTATGAAGAATCAGGCCTTTTCTTCATGTATATGGACGAAATATTATCCAAATCTCTAATATTAAGGTCGAATCCAGTATGATATGAAAATGGTACTTGACAAAATTGGGCAACTACCTAAGTAATACCATAAACGTGTGACCAGTAGCGAAAAAACATAGATACGGTAAGCAAATAATGGTGGAATCCCATTATCAACGGGATTAGGAGAGGGATTCAAGGAAGAGGCGGCTAGTGTTCTTCAGAAGAGAGAAGAGGAGAGTAAGGGCATTTGGGGGTGGCGTCTCAAAGAGAAATGGGTAGGGTTTCCGGGGTTTCGGATAATTAAAGGGGTAGGGTGATCGTGGGTCATTGATCTTGAGAGATAAACGGCCAGGATAAAAAGAAAGGCGCTGCGGGGTCATTTAAATGGGTTCTAACCGGGTGGTCACATGGGTTATTTGGTTTGGGCTAGGGCTATTAGACGGTTTGGGCCAGATTTTGGTCCGCATTTAGCCCTATGTTGGGGCTATAAATTAAATATACGAAATTCATTAAAATAATTTATAAAAATCATTAATAAATAATAAAAATATTAATTATACAATAAAATGATTGAAGATAATAGCTTGACATTATAAAAATATAAAAATGCTATTTTAGCATGAATAATATATTAAACGCCATTATTTATAGACTTAATCGAGAGAGGAGTTTTGCCTAACTTTGAAGTACTAATTGAGTGAATTCAAGAGACTCACTTGAACTTTAGAAGTGAATTACCTAGAGTTAGATCACTGATTAATTATCTTGCACCTATCATATCAACCCCTATTTTCTCCCATTGATAACTTCCTTGCTTACCTTTGTTGCGACTGCCATTAGTCAATAGGTTTTGATTCTTAGTTAATTGTAGTTAAAATTCATAGAAATCTCAATTGTTGATCATCTTGAATAGCAATCAAGCTAGAAACTACAAGAATATTGTTAAATCCAATCCCCGAGGAAACGATATTATACTATACTATATTTGACTAGCGAGCATAATTTGAGTGTGTGTTCTGAGCTCGTCAATCATCCACTACGTGCCCACTCCTCAAAGACACTGCATTTATTGACTCTTTGGGATTTCTTTCAGTATCAGCAAGGATAGTTCCAGGAACTCTCTCAAATAATAGATTAGCTAGTTGCCCAACCTGTCTTTCCAATTTCGAATGGATATGCCATGTTCTATGATAGTTACGCCATGGGTTTCAAGACTCTCATCTATCTTAATAATGAAGGCCTTCATCAGATCTTCCATTCTAGACTGATTAGACTGGGGAGGATGATATTGCTGCCTCTGCTGATTTTGAAAACCTAGAGCTCCCTATCCCTAGGGTCTGGAGTTATTTTGATGCCATGCATTTGCACTACCACATGGTGAACTCCAAGAGAAACCTTGGTGCCTCTGCCCAATGGAGTTAAAATTCTTGTCGCTTTGGTAGTTGCCTCTGTCAGAGCTCCCCACAGCATTTACTACTTCACTTGAAGCTTGACATTCATTTGTAGGATGTCCCATTCCACAAAAATCACATGATGCTTGAGGCTCACTCTCTACCTTGGTCAATGTTAACTTTCTTATCTCTTTGGCCATAGTGTTTTGATGGGCTTGCACTGATATGTTAGAGTCTACCTGGTGAACCCCAGTTGATTTTCTTCTATCATTACTCTCACCAAGCCATTGGTTAGCATCTTCAGAGAACTCACCAAGAATTGCAATAGTCTTCTTCATTAACGGACCACTAACTACAGTACTCAGAGTTCGTCGTGAGGAGGGTGTCAGTCCATCCCAAAAGCCCTGAATTTGCATCCACAGTTCAATCCCATTATGCTAACACTTTCTCGCTATCTCCTTGAATCTTTCCTAAGCCTCGAAAACTATTTCAGTATCATTTTGGTAGAAGTTGTGAATTTCCCTTCTAAATTTCATTATTTTTGCAACTGAGAAGTATTTGTCAAGAAACCTTTTAGTCATATTTTCCTATGTCCCGATCAACCCCGTTGGTAAGCTACGAAACCAGTGTTTCGCATCATCCTTCAGTGAAAAGGGGAATGCCTTTAAGTAGACTGCATCTTTTGACACTCCATTGTACTAGAAGGTGTTCATGATTTCATAAAAGTCCATCAAGTGAGTGTTCAGATCTTCATTCACCTTCCTTCTGAAGGCACAATTGTTTTGGATAGTTTGAAGCAACCCTTGCTTCAACTCTAAATTATTCGTTGCCATGGGTGTAGGTCTGACACTGGACTGTCCCTGATTGTAGACTGGTCAGGCATAATCACCCAATGCTCTACCAGGACTGGGTACCATAATTGTGAACTGATCTTCAACCAAGGGACAGTTTAGATTGAATCTTTGACCCCCACCATCTTCGATATTGTCCTCAGTAGCTCTGAGGGTTACCTCAGCTGCTATCCGTGCAGCTTCTTGTTGTGGTGCCTCTCTTGCACCTAAGTCTACTCCATTAATCTATTTGTTTACCATGTTATCTTGAGTCGAAGTATGACGCAATAAATTTTATTTTAATTCTCTTTCCTTTCTCAGTTGTCGCAGGTGTTTCTCCAACTCTGGTTTGTAGGGTATCACTTCCTTTGAAGAAGATCGAGTCATACACCAGAGAAGTTAACCCGTTGCCTGCACATAGAAGAGAACAACTGTGAAGAATAAACTAAAATAACTTCCTAAATTAGCACCAAAAGCTATTTTGAACACAACTGATTGCCAATCCCCTGGCAACGACACGAAAATTTGACGAGCACAAAACACAACACGTAATTGATGCTTGCTAGCCAGAGATAGTATAGTTAAATTGTTGTCTCCATAGGGATTGGATTTAAACAATGCTCTAGTAATTTTTGATTTAACTGCTATTCAGGATGATCGAAACTTGATTTCGAATTATTACGAACTACGATTAACTACTAAAGTAAAGCAATTGACGATTGACAGCAACAAACTAGAGATTAGCAAAGTCGGTTTCTTATAATTGTGAGAAGTAAGGTCATGATAGGATAGGTGCAAGATAGCTATTTGGGATCCAGCCTAGTTTAATTTAGTCTATTCTAATGATTCTCACTAATTCACTCGATGATTTGTTCAAACATGTAGTCAAGACTCCTCTCTCGATTAAATCTTAACTCTACGATGTGAACTAATATAAGCACTATGAAAATATGGAAACATGCGTTAATGGATTAGTATTTAGGAAAACGTCCCTCTAATATTCTCCTAACTTGATTTAATCAACAATTCAACAAGCTCTTTCGATTGCTTAAGAGAATCATCGAATTAAACCAAACAAACTAAAGCAAAGATAATCACCAAAGTATTCCTCTTTCACTTAAATAAGCAGGTGAATAAAGTTGCGACAATTCAAAGCTCCATAAACAAATCCAAGCAAAGACTTAGAGTTAAAATCCTCAAATGTCAATCAAAACACCATACCCGTCAAACCTTAAGGGAAGCGACTCCATAATCATGGAAAACGTCATCACAAATATAATTAAAGAGTAAGAAAACATCAATCTTACTTTACAATCCAAACTCCCGTATTTAATTAATATAAAGATGATGAAAATTTGTGCTTTGTAGCCTCCAATGCTCACCCAAAGATTCCAAGGTCAAAAGTCCCTTCAAAAACGTATTTTTGGTGTATTTATATCGTGTAGAAGTGGTCCCGGACGAAACTACCCTTACCAAGTAGAAACAGAAAAATACTCTGAAAGATTTGTACAGGCACGTTGCCCCATGCAGGGTGCTAGTGGGAAACTTCAGAGAGCAATTTTTGATAGTCTTCAGCACCATACATTGCCGCACCGCCCCATGCAGCGTGGTTGTGTAGTTTTTCTAGAGTATTTTATTTTCTTCACGTTTTAACATCCAGACTTGGATCCCGACCCCCGAACGCGATCCCGTTTTACTTTCTTAGGCTTTTACTCAGACTTCAAAGCTCCAAATTGTTCGATTTAGCTCCATTTTATCTTCTTAACTCAGATTCACTTCCTGCAGGGCATAAAACACATAATAAGAGCAATATACTAACATTTAATCTTAAACACAAGTAAAATGCAGTAATTGGAGTGCGAACTATGACTAAAACACATCTGTCTAGCCTACCATAGGCAATGAAACTAGAATTTCATGCGCATCCCAGAGTTTTGTGTGTTATAGCCCAAGCCAACTACATGCATCTAGGTGATAGGACCCGAATCACCTAAATTATCCCCGACCCATAAAAACAACCTAAGGAACAATTATCATTCCATTGCCATGATAGTTACTCATTTTTTGGTATTTTAGGGTCATAAAATTGGAATTCCACTCGATTCCTAGGTTTTTTTGTGCTTTAGCCCTCGCCATCTGCATGCATCTGGGCGACCAGACCCGAATCACCTAAAAATTTTCCGACTCATAAAATACAATCTAAGAAATAATAGTCATCGATTTTTCATGACCATTCCACATTTATTGGTGTATTAGGGGCATAAAAATGGAATTCCGCTTGATTCCTAGATTTTCGTGTGTTATAGCCCACGCCCATCTGCATGCATCCGGGAGACCAAATCTGAATCTCCTAAAAATTTTGCCAGCCCATCAAAAACGAACTAAGGAACAATAGTCATCATTTCACCATAACCGTTCCTCGTTTTTTGGCATTTGTGTGCCATAAAACTAGAATTTTGCCCGATTCCTAGATTTTCGTGAGCCATAACCCACGCCATCTGCATGTATGTGGGCAACCGGACCCGAGTTACCTAAAATTTTGCACGCCCATCAAAAACGATCTAAGGAACAATAGTCATCACGTCGCCATGACCTTTCTTCATTTTTGGCATTTTAGGGGCATAAAACTGTAATTCTACCCGATTCCGAGATGTTCGTGTGCTATATCCCACACCATCTGCGTGCATCCAGGAAATATGACCCGAATCGGCTAATGTTTTGTGGGTGCATAAAAAATGACCTAAGAAACAATACTTATCGCTTCGCCAAGATCGTTCCTCATTTTTTGGCGTTTTAGTGCCATAAAACTAGAATTCCCCTCATTCATAAATTTTCGTGTGTGATATCCCACGCCATCTGCATGCATCCGGACGACCTGACCAGAATCGCCTAAAATTTTGTAAGCCTATAAAAAATGACCTAATAAGAAATAGTCATACTTTCGCCATGACCGTTCCTCGTATTTGTGCATTCGCCAAAAATTTTGTAGACCAATCAAAAATGACCTAAGGATTAACAGTCATTACTTCATCATGACCGTTCCTCGTGTTTTGTTATTTTTAGGGCCATAAAACTTGAATTTTGCCTCATTCCTATCTTTTCGTGTGTTATAGCCCTCGCCATTAGAATGCATCCGAGTGACTGGACTCGAATTGTCTAAAATTTTGTCGGCTGATAAAAAACAAACTAAGGAACAATAGTCATTGTTTCGCCATGACTGTTCTTTGATTTTTGACATTTTTGGGCTATAAAATTAGAATTTCACCTGATTCCCAAATCTTCATGTGCTATAGCCCTCGTCATCTGCATGAATACGGACAATCGGGCCCAAATCGCCTCAAATTTTGTCGGCCCAACACAAACGACCTACGGAAGAATAGTCATCGCTTCTCCGCGACCGTTACTCGTTTTTCATAGTTTTAGGGCCATAAAACTGGAATTCCACCTGATTCCTAGATTTTCATGTGGTTTAGCTCATGCCCATCTGCATGCATCCGAATAACCGGACCCGAATTTCCTAAAAAAAAATTTGGCACATCAAAAATGACCTAAGGAATAATAGTCACCACTTCTCCATGACTCGTTTCTCATTGTTTTGGTGTTTTAGGGAAATAAAACATGAATTTTGGGGGAATCCAAATTTATGTGTCCTATAGCCCATGCCATTTGCAATCATCCGGGCGATAGGACCTGCATCGCCTAAAATATTATAGTCCTTTAAAAATTATCTAAGGAACAATAATCATTGCTTCACCATGATCGTTCCTCGTTGTTTGGTATTTTAGTGCCATAAAATTGGAATTCCGCCTGATTCCCAGATTTTTGTGTGTTATAGCACACACCATCTGCATGCATCCGAGAGATCAGACATATGAAAATCAACATAAGGAAATATTCAATGCTTCTCCATGAATGTTCCTCATTTTTTGTCAATTTAGGGCCATAAAACTTGAATTTCGTCCGATTCCGAAATTTCCACTAGTACACGCCATTTGCATGCATATAGGCGACCGGACCCCGAATCTCCTACAATTTTTTTAGACCATCAAAAATGACCTAGGAATAATTGGCATCGCTTCTCCATGACAGTTCCTCAAAATTTGGCATTTTAGGGCCATATAACTGGAATTTCACTTGATTCCCAAATTTTCGTGTGCTATAGCCCAAGGCATCTACATGCATCCGGGCGACAAGACCCGAATCGCCAAAAAATTTTCCGGCCCATAAAAAATTACCTAAGGAACAATGGTCATCATTTCGTCATGACCGTTCCTCATTTTTTACATTATAGGGCCAAAAATCTAGAATTTTACCCGAATCCCAGATTTCCTGTGCTATAGCCCACGCCATTTGCATGCATCCTAGCGACAGGCCCCGAATCGACTAAAATTTTGCCGGCCTATAAAAACTTCACAAGGAACAATTGTCATCGCTTCGCCATGACCGTTCTTCACTTTTTGGCATTTAGGGCCATAAAACTGGAATTTCGCTCGATTCCCAGATTATCGTGTGCTATAACCCACGCCATCTACATGCATCCGGGCTACCAGACTCGATTCACTTAAAATATTTCTTGCCCCATCAAAAATGTCCTAAGGAATAATAGTCATTGCGTCGCCATGACCATTCCTCATTTTATTTCGACTAAAATAAGGAATGGTCATGGAGAAGAAATGACTCTTGTTTATTTTGTCATTTTTTTATGGGCCCAAAAAGTTTTAGGCGATTCAGGGCCCGTCGCCTGAATTCATAAAATTGACGTGGACAATTGCAAACGAAAAATCAAAAATCGTCCCGAATTCCTGTTTAATGGTTTTAAAATGCCAAAAATGAGGAACAGACATGAAGAAGCAATGACTATTGTTCATTAGGTCATTTCTTATGCCACCACAAATATTTAGGTGATTTGGGACTAGTCGTCCAAATTCATGAAGATGGCGTGGACATTAGCACACAAAAACTAAAACAACATGTTGAATTTTTGTTTTATGACCTAAAATGCCAAAAAATGAGGAATTGTCATGGAGATACAAGGACTATTGTTCATTAGGTCAATTGTGATGGGCCCACAAAAGTTAGGCGATTTGCGGCCGATCGCCCGAATTCATAACGATGGCGTTGACATTAGCACATGAAAAAATGGAAATCGTGCTGAATGCCTGTTTTATGATCCTAAAACACCATAAAACGAGGAATGGTCATGTCGCCCGAAATTCATGAAAATGACGTAGACATTAGCACACGAAAAATTGAAAATCGTGTTGAATTCATATTTTTTGGCCCTAAAACGTCCAAAAATAAGTAACGATTGTGGAGAAGCAATGACTAATATGTATTAGGTCATTTATGATGGGCCCTCAAAATTTTAGGCAATTCGGGGCATGTCAACCGAATTCATGAAGATGGCGTGCACATTAGCACACAAAAAATCAAAAAATATGTGTTGATTTATGTTCTATAGCCCTAAAACACCAAAACTAAGGAACACTCATGGTGAAGCAATGACTATTGTTCATTAGGTCATTTCTGATGGGCCCACAAAATTTGAGGTGATTCAAAACCGGTCGCCCGGATTCATGAATATGGTGTGGACATTAATACACGAAAAATCGTAAATCGTCATGAATTCCCATTTTATGTCCCTAAAGTACCAAAACATAAGCAACGACCATGGAGAAGCAATGACTATTCTTCATTAGGTCATTTATAATGGCCCTATAAACGTTTAGGCGATTCGGAACTCGTCGCCTTAATTCATGAAGATGGCGTGGACGATTGCAAACAGAAAATTGAAAATCGTCCTGAATTCCAGTTTTATGGCCCTAAAATGCTAAAAATGAGTAACAGTCATAGCGAAGCGATGACCATTATTCATTAGGTCGATTCTAATGAGCCCAAAAAGTTTAGGTGATTAGGAGCCCGTCACCAGAATTCACGAAGATTGTATGGACATTAACACACAAAAAATTGGAAATCATCCTAAGTTCCTATTTTATAGCCCTAAAATACCAAAATAAATAGGAGCATGTTGGTTCCCCAAGTACACGCAAGTATATGTGGCCATCAAGTAATAAAGTGACTCGAAAGTCAAATGTCGAACCCACAAAGACTTAGATTAATTGTTAACTAAGCAAACTAAAAACAATTAACTGTCCAAGATAATCAAAAATGTTGTTTATCTACTAAACTACTTTTGCATATATTGAACAAGTAATTAGCTAATTTATCAGGGATGCGAACGTGTGTTTTTTATTTTACTCAGAGGAGATGAAGATTCCAAGGTTGTGGTCGGTTTATCAATCCTATTAAGCTCAATAACCACACTTGTTAATCCAAATTATCAATGATTGCGAGCTGACCGGATCGGTGATATGAATAGCATGTTCCCACAATACTACTTGCCTATCCACAATATATCAATCAAATATTCCTATGATTTTGAGTCTATCATGAACGAATATAATATATTATTGAACTAAGCAAGACTGTTAGGTATATTCCTATCCTAACCGCGAAATCATTCTCCGAGCCACGGGTTAAGAAACAAGCTCTCTTTAATTCTACTCTAATCTAAACACATCTTTCCCAAGCATAGCATAGATAGTAGGGTGAATTGATGGCTACAGCAATTAACAAGTTAAAACTAGAATTAAAGACACAATCACAAGATGATAATCCGAATTAATGAAGATTTAATTAATAAACGTTAATAATCATGTCAACCACCACCCTAAAAACTAGAGTTCTTAGCCACTCATGTTCGTAGTAATAATTTTCCAAGTATTTTGCATAAACAAATTCCAAAGAAAAGATGAAGGAATGAAGAACTCGATGATTTTCTCCTCCAAAAGTTGTTCCACATGATGTTCTTGCCTCCAAATAATGTTCCCAGAGTCTTCTCTCCTTACAAAGTAGTGTATCTCCCTAAAATCATTTTTCTTGATGTATATATAGTGGCTAGGGTTTGTTGTGGCGAATTGGGCTTCTCCTAATTCGGATGGGAGAAGCTAAAATTTTCTGCTTTGGTCCCGGTCTCGCGGAGTGACCCTCGCTTCGCTGTCCAGTACTTTTCTGATTTCTTCTGCTCCGGTTACGGTCTCGCGAAGTGAACGTTGCTTCGATGTCCGGGACCTGGGCACCAAACTTATACTTCATCTAGATTCTTCTGCTTTTTTACTTCACTTTGCATGAAAACTTTCCAAATCACTTACAATTGACTCCTACACATATAAATAACATTATTAAGCTGGAGTCACAAATATTCACACAACAATTAGCATGATCGAGGTATAATGCAAGGTAAATTACATGTAAAACCATGGATTTTTAGCCAAACATCACCACACCACACTTAAGCTCTCGCTCGTCCTCGGGCAACGAACAATTAACACTATTCTTCGGCACTTTATATTTAAACATTTGAAGCACACTACACCAATGACAATAGTTGATAGCAACAATTAAACACTAGCATATTCAATCACTTACAATTCCCTTAACTTATGTCATTCTTCAAAAATATTCACAACAAACACGATATGCCTATAACAATCCTAGCCTCTAAAACCGACTCAGTGTCACAATGCACTCATGGCTTGAATACCCAACATCCTAGAGAAGTCTAATAATGTTACCTATCCCTTATGAAACCATGTGCCATCACAACAAGAACAAAAGATTAAGTTGAATCCACACACTTAAATCAAAAGCTCTAATATATTTTAAGGACTCAAATATATCAAAGAATATCACTCACTCTCACAAAAGAAGTCACATGCGTGCAATTGGTTCCATAAGCTTGCTCTTAATATAAATCTCTACTAATGTAGGCTCACTCGATCTAAAATCAATTTTGACTTTTTCATGGTTGTAATGTGAGCTAAGGGACGGGAATGATATATTTAGAAATAGTGGCTAACCCTCCTAAGCACTTTAACACATCACATAATCAACTATTAGCGCAAATTCTTCAATCCCAATTTTAATTTCACAACTAAAATCATCCCTAACAACGTTCCCTTTTCTTTAGGCACTACTTTAAATACCCACTAGAAAGAACAAGATATCAATTTATTCATCTAAATTTTTCCTTCTCTTTTTTCAAATATTTCTTCTTTTTTTCTACAATTATCGCTAGTGGTGTATTCTTTTACAAACAAAGTGCACCTTTCTTCCTTTCATTGGTTCCACTCGAAAGCTACCCAAATTTCCTCCTTACTTCTTTTGGTTCTCATTTCACAATTAAAGTGCTTTAAGAGGTAAAAGGATCAAAACAACGTCAATTAAGAATAAAAAGGATATAGGCTTGTAATGTGGGTGCGAAATAAAAGTGTATAGGCTCAAAATGGTTAACTAGGGATAGATTTTATTTGTGATAGCAATTAAGCTCGAAAAGATCAAAGAAAGCCAAAAATCATTTTTCAAACCGAGCCTCACCTAATATTTCGCTTCGACTCACATACCGGGCAAGTTCTAGACACAAGTACAATGACATGGACTACACAAAAATCTCACTTCACACATGGCACGCGACTCACTAAGGACGGTCTCATTCCGACTCTCAAACTAATGCAAGTATTCACGGAGCCGCAAGATATTAAGCATTAAGCACAAAGTGAACATAAGTCAAGAAAATGAGATAAAGGCATCACAAAACATGCTATCCAAATAACCAAGGCATCATAAGCAATTTTAGCACATAGGGAAGATACTACACATGTTAAATCCTAAATATGCTACTATCAAACAAGTCAAGGGCGCCTAGGAATCTCATCTTTCTTCCTCCATTTTTTCCTAAGTCCTACTCTAAAAAAATATAAAATAAAAAATAAAAAACTACTACCCGGTTCAAACTACATCCCATGGAAAAGAACTAAGGCACAAAGAAAAATCACGGGGGATTATTACTACCTAAAGGAAACTAAAAGACATATTTTTGGATTTTTGTTTAGGCTTTAATCTCTCAAGAAAACTGTCTAGGAGATCCATCGTCGGGAATAGTCCATTTTTTCTACTTTTTTCCTGATTTTTATTATTTTCCACATTTAAAAAATAAAATATAATAAAAAATTAAGCTACTAAAATACTACACAACTACGAAAACAAAAATAAGAAGCTAAAATCAAATTAATAAGTTAAAGGAGTAATTCTCCCACTCCACACTTAAAGGAGTGCATTGTCTCCGATGCACAGATAAAGCAAAACAATAACGAGGGTGGACAAGAAACTTCCTGAAAGGCGAAAGGCCAAAGCAATAACGGCTCATGAGCTACTCAGACTTCCCCCAGGCATGGTCCTTTGTGTGGGCACTCCACACTTAGTTCTCACCATCTAGCTCACTTTTGCACTCTTCTAATGGATTTGCTTCCTATGATTATACTCCTACAAAATAAAAACAGACACTACAAAAATAATACAATAAAAACAAAACAAAGCAGTAAAGTTGGGTTGCCTCCCAACAAGCGCCCGATTTAACGTTGCGGCACGACACAAAATCTCATCTAATCATTGGCAAGTAACTCCTACGACTTCTGACGATCAAAGTCACCTCCATAATAGTGCTTTACTCTTTGTTCGTTCACTAAGAACGTTCTATCGCCACCTACGATGCGGAGCTCAATTACACCAGGTGGAGTGACTCTCACTACCTCAAACGGGCCCGACCATCTTGATTTGAGCTTCCTCGGAAAGAGTCTCAACCTCGAATTGAAGAAAATAACCAATTGGCCAGGTTCTAACTCACGATTGTGGATATTCTTATCATGCCATCGCTTGGTATCTTCTTTATATAACTTGGCATTCTCATATGCCTGCAAGCGAAACTCATCAAGCTCGTTCAATTGCATCAACCATTTTTCACCCGCTAATTCTGCATCAAAGTTCAGCTTCTTTATCTCCCAATAGGCCTTGTGCTCAAGTTTTACCGGTAAATGGCATGCCTTCCCTTAAAGCAGCTTGTAAGGGGAGGCTCTAATTGGAGTTTTGAAGGCGGTCCGGTATGCCCATAGAGTATCATCAAGCTTTTCAACCCAATCTTTCCTACTTGCACTAACCGCCTTCTCCAGAATTTGCTTTATCTCTCTATTTGACACTTCAACTTGTCCACTAGTCTGAGGATGGTAGATGGTCGCAACCTTATGTTTTGAGCTCGTATTTCGCTAGGACATTGTCCAATAGCTTGTTACAGAAATGGGTGCCCACATCACTTATCATCACTCTCGGAGTGCCAAACCTTGTAAAGATATGATTTTTCACAAAGTTAACCACAACCTTGGCATCATTAGTAGGAAGAGAAATGGCCTCCACCCACTTCGACACATAGTCAACGGCCACCAAAATGTACTTGCACCCATCGGACGAGGGAAACAGACCTATAAAATTAATTCCCCACACATCAAAAATTTCAACCCCCATAATACCATGTAATGGCATCTCATGCCTTTTCGTAATTGTTCCTATTCTTTGGCACCTATCACACCTCCTCACGAACTCATTGGCATCTTTAAACAGCCTAGGCCAATAGAATCCTGATTGCAACACATTGGTTGCCGTTTTGTCACCCGCATGATGACCACTATAAGGCGACGCATGACAATCATGTAAGATAGCATTTATTTCAGATTCGGGCACACACCTTCTTATTAACTGATCGGTACAAGATTTGAACAGAAATGGCTCATCTCACACATATGATCTCATATCTCGCAAGAACTTCTTTTTAGCATGAGGTTCAAGGTCAGGCAGCATTTCTCCACTTGCCAGATAGTTTACAAAATCTGCATATCATGGCACTTCCCTAGTAGTAACGGCCAACAATTGCTCATCTTGGAAGGTTTCCTTGATGACATCTCCCTCGGCTACATGATTCCGAGTTTCTAACCATGACAAGTGATCGGCCACTTGATACTTTGTTCCTTTACTGTCTTGGATATCCAAGTCAAATTCCTGCAAGAATAAAACCCAACGAATTAGCCTTGGTTTAGCATCTTTCTTTTCGAATAAATACCTGATGGTTGCATGGTCTGTGTAGACGATGACTTCGATGCCAACCAAATTGGCCCGAAATTTTTCGAACGCCCACACTATAATAAGCAACTCCTTTTGTGTCACAATATAATTTATTTGAGAAGGAGTGAGGGTCTTTCTTACATAGTAAATTGAGTAAAATATTTTGATCCTCCTCTAGCCCAATACGGCCACAATTGCATCATCACTAGCGTCACACATCAGCTCGAATGGCTCAATCCAATCAAGAGACACTATGATTGGTGCACTCACTAATTTCTTTTTTAGCTCCTCGAATTCTTTCAGACAAGCCTCATCAAACTTGAATGGCACATCCTTCCCTAACAACCTGCACAAAGGAGAGGAAATTTTTGAGAAATCATTTATAAATCGGCGATAAAAACCTGCATGTCCCAGAAAACTCCGAACTCCTTTCACTGAAATTGGTGGTTCAAACTTTTCAGTTGCTTCCACCTTAGCCTTGTCAACTTCCAGTCCATCTTTGGACACCTTTTTCCCCATCACTATACCTTCACGTATCATAAAATGGCAATTTTCCCAATTCAGTACCAGATTAGTTTCCTCGCACCTAGCAAGCACTTTAGCAAGATTGGTCGAGCATTCATCAAAAGAAGGACCAAACGAATAAAAATCATTCATAAAGACCTCCACAAATCGTTCCACCATATCGGTGAAAATAGCCATCATGCACCTTTGAAGAGTCGCAGGTGCATTACATAACCCAAATGGCATTATCTTAAATGCATAAGTTCCATAAAGGCATGTAAAAGTGGTCTTTTCTTGATCTTTCGGGGCAATAGCAATCTGATTATACCCCGAATAGCTGTCAAGGAAATAATAGTATTCTTGTCCAGCTAACCTGTCAAATATTTGATCAATGAAGGGGAGGGGGAAGTGATCTTTTCGTGTAGCATTATTCATCTTCCTATATTCTATGCATATTCGCCAACCAGTCACAGTCCTGGTTGGGATTAATTAATTTTGTTCATTCACTACAATAGTCATACCCCCCTTCTAGGTACACATTGGACAAGGATTACCCACTTACTATCGGAGATAGGAAATACTATACCTGCATTGAGCCACTTAATCACTTATTTTCTTACCACCTCTTTCATGATTGGATTTAGGAAGCATTGATGTTACACGCTAGGCATGTGTCCCTCCTCCATGAGTATTTTGTGCATGCATAATGTAGGGTTAATACCCTTTATAACAGACATTGTCCAACCAATGGCATGCTTGTGCTCCCTCAACACCCTTAATAGCTTTTCTTCCTGCAAGTTAGACAAATGAGAAGAAACAATCACAGGTAAAGTGTTAGAACTTCCCAAATATGCATAATGAAGATGAGATGGTAAGGGTTTAAGTTCTAGTTTTGGGGCCTCCTCAACACAGGGTTTAGGGGGTGGGCCGATTTGCCTATCCAGAGGCTCAAATTGGGATCTTTCTCTTATGTATTCGCAAGATGCATCCAAAATTTGCAACATCCAAAATCAATGCATTTTCAAGTGAATCTTCTTTAAACGCACTTGGCTCCACGACTTGTTCATTTATCTCCACCACAGAAATCATGGGAAGGTCCTCATAATGATGAGGTAACTGAATAGCTCTATAGACATTGAAGACTGATTCTTCATTGTCCACCCTCGTGGTTATCTTACCTTCTCGGACTTCGATAACTGCATCTCCAGTGGCCAAGAGAGGTCGTCCCAAGATGATAGGAACTAACTCATCAACCTCACAGTCCAGGATGATAAATTCAGCATGGACAATAAACTTCCCAAGCTACAGCAAGACGTCTTTAATTACCCTCTCAGGATAAACATAAGATCTATCAGCTAACTGTAGCATCACCATGGTGGGTCTCGGAGCTCCTAAGCCCAATTGTTTTAACAGTGACAACGTCATCAGATTGATACTTGCACCCAAATCGCACAAGGCTCTACACATATCAATTTCACCAATCCTCACGGTGATGGTAATACTACCCGGATCCTTAAGCTTTTGTGGAAGCTTATGTTGAATCCTGGAAGTGCACTCCTTAGTAAGTGTGACGGGCTCAAACTCAGTTAACCTTATTTTATTTTCCACTATATACTTAATATATTTTGCATATTTTGGGACATCACGGAGCATGTCCACTAAAGGGATGCTCAAGTGTATCTACTTCAGCATATGTAGAAATTTGTGAAACATGTGGTCATCATTTTTCTTTCTCAATCTTTGAGGAAAAGGGGGTGGCACCCTCTCTGATATATGCTCAGACTTTGTTTTGTTTTTCTCATCTAACTCTACAAGTTTTGGCACTCTTTCTTCTTCGAGCCTAGAAGAGTACTTTTTCTTCTTAGGCACTTCGACCAACTCTCTCCCATTTCTCAACATCACTGCATTGTCTTAAGGATTTTTCTCTGTATCACTTGGGAGATCTCCAGCAGGTCAAGTATTCTAATTGTTAGCCATTTGCCCAAATTGCCTCTCTAGGTTTCCGAACTATGTGCGCAACTGTTGATTGTCTATCAAGAGCATTTTCATCATGTCAGTCAAACTATCCTCTACTTGTTGTGGGGATTTAGGTGGTTGACTAGAATTAGCTTGAGTCTTGTTATTCTGATTTTCACCCCAAGAGAAGTTAGGATGATTCCTCCAGTTTGAATTGTATGTGCTACCATATTAATAATTGTGATTCATCTGCCCTCTAGCTTGTTGCCCCATATAGTAGGTGGATCCAGGATTCACGGGGCATATGTCACTTGTGTGACCTTCACAACATAACTCACAACAAGTAGAAATTTATTGCACATGTTGCATCTATTGTGCTTGGTGCATTGTCATTTTATTCATCTAATTTGCTAATCTTGCTATATTTTCCCTCATGGCTGACAAATCATCAAGCTCAATTACACATGCTGCCTTCTTTTTAAGTGTTGTTCATAGTTCCCCATCTCCTTGCCAATTATTATCATTAGCAGTGAAATTGTTCAGCGGGATCTGGATTTCACTCTACGGTCTTTCCATGCAACTATTCCCATATGCTGAGTCAAGATTCATCTTTGATGTCTCGTCTAACCCATCAACAAAAGTGTGACCCAACACCTCATTAGTCTGACAATGATGTGGCCAGTCTCTGAGTAACTATTTGTATCTTTCCCAAGCTTGACGAAGAGTCTCACCATCTCGTTGTTAAAACCCAAGAAGCTGGCTCATCGGCGACTTTGTCTTCTTAGTAGGAAAAAAAACTTGATTAAGAATTTTCGTGCTAGATCATCCGAAGTGTGGATCGAGTTTGCGGGCTCCTTCTCCAACCATTCTTTGGCTTCCCCCAGCAGTGAAAAGGGAAACAGTGTCAGTTTGATGTAGTCTTTGGAAACATTCAGATAATTGTAAGTATCCGTAATTTCCAAAGAATTCTGAATGTGTCGCGGCGGATCTTCATGAGATAGAACTACATATAGCCTTGTGGACTGAATAAGTTGTACCACGTACTGTTTGAGATCAAAGTGACCCATGATATCAGGCTTCACTATAGCCTGGGTCATTTTAGCAAGATTAGGCATTGCGGCCTCAATCACTGGTCGATCTTCATTACCTGCCATCTCAAGTGGTTGAGGTTGAAGTACGATATCCAACTCTCCTAATGTTCTAGTCCAAGCTTCGACTTCCCTCCTTACCATGTGAAGTTATTATTCTATTTCAGGATCAAGAGGAAGGAGGTTGTTCACACTTCTACTCATCCGCATTCAAGAGAATAACATGTGTTACCACAAATAAAGAAAACAAAAAATTAAAACTTGAAAAAATAATGAATAAAAGCTTAACTTAAATAAACAATCAATAACTAAGTCCCCGACAACGGTGCCAAAAACTTATTGGTTCCCCAAGTACACGCAAGTATATGTGGCCGACAAGTAATAAAGTGACTCGAAAGTCAGATGTCGAACCCATAGAGACATAGATTAATCGTTAACTAAGAAAACTAAAATCAATTAACTATCCAAGATAATAAAAAATATTGTTTATCTACTAAACTACTTTTGCAGAGATTGAACAAGTAATTAGCTAATTTATCATGGATGAAGAAGTGTGTTATGGATTTTACTCAGAGGAGATGAAGATTCCAGGGTTGTGATCGGTTTATCAATCCTATTAAGTTCAATAACCACACTTGTTAATCCAATTTATCAATGATTGCTAGTTGACCAGATCGGTTAAATGAATAGCATGTTCCTACAATACTACTCGCCTATCCACAATATACCAATCCTATATTCATATGGTATTAAGTCTATCATGAACGAATATAATACAATATTCAACTAAGCAAGACTGATAGGTATATTCCTATCCTAACCGCGAAATCATTACCCGAGCAACGGGTTCAGAAACAAGCTCTCTTTAATTCTACTCTAATCTAAACATAGCTTTCCCAAGCATAGCATAGATAGTAGGGTGAATTGGTAGCTACAACAATTAACAAGTTAAAACTAGAATTAAAGAAACAACCACAAGATGATAATCTGAATTAACGAAGATGTAATTAATAAACGTTAATAACCATGTCAACCACAACCCTATAAACTAGAGTGCTTAGCCGCTCATGTTCGTAGTAACAATTTTCCAAGTATTTTACATAAATAAATTACAAAGAAAAGATGAAGGAATGAAGAACTCGATGATTTTCTCCTCCAAATGTTGTTCCACGTGATGTTCTTGCCTCCAAATATTGTTCCCAAAGTCTTCTCTCATTCCAAAGTAGTGTCCATCCCTAAAAGCACGTTTTCTTGATGTATATATAGTGGCTAGGGTTTGTTGGGGCGAATTGGGCTTCTCCTAATTCGGATGGGAGAAGCTGAAATTTTCTGCTCTGGTCCCGGTCTCGCGAAGTGACCCTCGCTTCGTAGTCGGGGACTTTTCTAGTTTCTTCTGCTCCGGTCCAGGGCTCGCGAAGTGAACCTCGCTTTGTTGTCCGGGACCTGAGCACCAAACTTATACTTCATCGAGAATATTTTATTTTTTTAACTGTATTTTGCATGAAAACTTTTCAAATAACTTCCAATTGAGTCCAACACATATAAATAACATTATTAATATCGAGTCACAAATACTCACACAAAAATTAGCAAGATCGTGGTATAATGCAACGTAAATTACATGCAAAAACATGGATTTTTAGCCGAACATCAGAGCAATCATGCATAAACGATGACTATTGTTCATTAGGTCATTTCTGATGAGCCCAAAATACTCTATGCGATTCGGATCCCGTCGCTCGAATTCATGAAGATTGCGTGGAAATTAGCAAACGAAAAATTGAAAGTCGTCCTAAATTTCTGTTTTATAGCCCTAAAGGCCAAAAATGAGGAGTAGCCATGGTGAAGTGATAACTAATGTTCATTAGGTCGTTTCTGATAGGTCCAAAAACATTTAGGCGATTCGTAGCCCGTCGCCAGAATTTACGAAGATAGCATGGATATTATTACACAAAAAATTTGAAATCATCTTAAATTCCTGTTTTGATAGCCCTAAATTCCAAAAATCGAGGAATGATCATGGTGAAACTATGTCTGTTATTCATTAGGTCATTTTTGATAGGCCCATAAAGTCAGGAGATTCGGAGCCTACCACTTGAATTCATGAAGATGACGTGGATATTAGAACACAAAAAAATATGAAATCATCCTGAATTCCTGTTTTATGGTCCCAAAAATGCCAAAAATAAGGAACACTCATGGGGAAGCAATGAGTATTGTTCATTAGGTCGTATTTGATTGGCCCACAAAATCTTAAGCGATTCGGAGCCTGTCACCCTAATTTATGAAGATGGCGTGGACATTATGTCACGACCCCAATTTTCCTACGTACAATATCGTGATGACACCTAGTCTCTACGACTAGGTAAGCCTAACAAATAATAATAACTTGGCAGAAAAATTATCAAAATACTAAAACAAAGCTGAATAAATGATATAACCTTCTGATACAAAACTTAATCTCCACAATATTATCCCCAAAACCAGTGGAACTGAGTCACAAGCTCTATAGAATAAATCTAGAATATCTAATACATCGTTGTCTGAAGGAAAAGAAATACAACAGTAGTAAAAGAAAGGAAGGTGACTCGAGGCTTGCGAACGCCGAGCAAACATACTCTGAAGTCTCTGTAAGGCAGCTACAATGATCTCTAACGGCTGGCACGAGCAGACGTACCTGGATCTACACAAACATTATGTGTAAGTGTAGTATAAATATACCACAATGGTACCCAGTAAGTATCAAGCCTAACCTTAGTAGAGTAGTGACGAGGCCAGGTCAAGACACCTACTAGGATATAAATAAGCAGTATGGAAATGTAATACGAGTATATAACGGAAAGCGAAGAAATAACTGATCAGAAACAAGATAGTAACATGAACTATTACTGGAAATCAAACACGAAAATAACATAAAAGAAGCAACTAAATAGAAGTACAATGATCATATACTGACAACAACTAGTAGAACAATAAAGAATGAAACAATAAGAAAAGTTCCCACCAAAACTCTTTGAAACAAAACAATAACAACAAGAACCACAACAAGGTACCGCATCGTGTACAATAAAATCACAACCGAGGTACCGCCTCGTATTCACACTTCCGCATTCCAGTCATAATATTCCTTATACCGTAGCGTGAGCCTTACATTTGAAGATAGTTTTCCCAAAATAGCTACACACACTTTAGCCCACATTATGATGATGTGTGGCTTCAAGTAGTTCCCATACAAGCAACACGCACATAAGTCACACCTTATACCGCTACATGCACATCAACCCCAAGCCTTATATCGCCGCATACACGTCAATATCACATTACAATAAAAACTCGTACCACAAGTGCCCGTATATCATAATTTGCCAATAATCCACAATAATAGCTCACGGGTCCAACACAACGGGTACAAGAATATCAACAACAACAAAGAATGTAAAATGCTCAAAAGGAAGATGTATCAACAATAATAATTTTGTCTCAACGTGATAACGACTTTCACAACTTCAACACCAATAACTCAACGACAATAGACAATGTATAACCACGATGTTAAATAAGAATAACTCACAATGGAATAGATAACGTGTAACAATGACTTCAAATGATGGAAATCAACAAGGAAAGAGATAACGTGAACAATAACTTCAAATAATGGTAACCAATAATGAAAGAGGTAATATTAAACGATGACTTCAATTGATGATAATCAACAAAGAAAGAGATAACATGTATAATGACTTCAAATAATGATAATCAACAATGAAGAGATAGCATAAAACAATAAAAGAGTCAACAAATTCAACTAAAGCATGAGAGAAATTTATCAATTAGGAGGTAGAACAAGTGTTAACAAGATCATTTAAGGCATGTAAGGATAGACTAACACAAGTAAGAATAGATTGACTAAAAGAATTTAGAACATGATATGGCATTTCAATTAAAGCATGAAAATAGTCTAAGTTGCATAAATCGGTCAAATACCACATACAACTCATGTACCCACTTGTCACCTTGTGTATACGGGTTCTAACTCAGCATAATTAAATCAAACAATACCAATCCTAAGGGGTAGTTCCTCCACACGAAGTTAGGCAAGACACTTACCTCAACTAGGACAATTCAACACTCGAAAATAGCTTTTCCCTTAAAATCAGCCTCCACACGGCTCAAATATAACAAAAATTGACTTAATATCATCAAAACATGCTAGTGAATTCAAAATACCAATTATTCGGCAAATCGCCATAAATCAACCTACAGACTTCCAAAATCAATTTCAGGCGTACTCCCAAGTCCAAAATCACGATACGAAGCTATCGGAGTCATAAAAACACAGTTCTAGGGTCTTTTTCACAAAATTCAAAGTTTGGTTAACATTTTCTAACTTAAACTTCTAAGTCAAGCATCAAGGGTCCAAATCAAACTGAATTCTCCCCGGAACGAAACTAACCAACCCCGCAAGTCATAAAATCATATAAATGGGTTGAGTTCCCGAAAACAAGTCAATACCAAAATCAATATCCCTATCAGGTGGCATTACCCAGAAGATCTACTGGAAATACATCTAGAAAGTCTCTCACTATCGGAACTTACTCAACAGTAGGAGTATCAACACTGACATCTCTCATAGAGGCTAGATAAGCATCACACCCCTTCTCACCCATCCGCTGGGCCTTTAGAAATGATACAAACCTTTTAGGAACATAATCCAATGCACGCCTCCACTCTAAGCATGGTAAACCTGGCATAGCCAGCATCACGGTCTTGGCGTGAAAATCTAGAATAGCATGATAGGGCGACAACCAGTCCATGCCCAAGATAATATCAAAGTATACCATACTAAGTAACAATAGATCAACACTGGTTTCAAAACCACCAATAATAATTAAACACGACTGATACACACGGTCCACAGCAATAGAATCTCCTACAGATGTGGACATATAAACAGGAGAACTCAAGGAATCATGATATATATCCAAATATAGAGCAAAGTAAGATGACACGTATAAATAAGTGGATACCAGATCAAATAAGACCGATGCATCTTTATGGCAAACCGGAACCATACTTGTGATGACTGAGTCTGAAGCAACTACCTCCGTCCTACTCGGAAAAGCATATAATCTGGCCTGACCTCCCCCTCTAGGGCGACCTCTACCCGCCTGTCACCCACCCCTAGATGGTTGTGTGGGTAGAGTGGCAAATGGGGCAGCAATCATGGCCTGAGAAGTCTGTGGACCAGACTGAATCCTTGGAGCCTATGTAGTCTTTGGAGTTGCACCCCTCCTAAGTCTGGGGCAGTCTCTAACGATGTGGCGGGTATCACCACACTCAAAGCAAGATCTCGGTGAGCGTGGCTTTTGGGTCTGGCTAGGGCCTGGTCAGCTGGACTAACCGCTGAAGGCAGTGTAGGAGGTGCACAAGAAAGTGGCTGAGCAAAGTGTGCAATATAAGACTTCAGAACAACTGGAGCACCACTAGAAGCTGGAAGTGCTGAATGAACTAGACGGCTAACAATGCCTCTACCATGACGGGTTGTAGCTGCAGCATGACCAGAACTAAAACCTCCCTTACCTCGAGGCCTTTTGGCCTCCCTATCATCCCTTTCACCGCCTCACATGCCCTCTAATCTTAACCACCTACTAATATAGAGTATATATCTCCAACTCCCTAGCCATACTGAATCTAATACTATAGTTGAGCCCCTTGATAAATCGACGGACTCCCTCTCTGACTGTGGAAACTAAGGCAGGTGTATGTCTAAAAAAATCACTGGATTGGACAACATACTCCGACACTATCATAAAATAGTGGAGCAGCTGCTCAAACACCGCGCACCATGCATCCCAAAGAATCTGGGGAACAAACTCCCTAAAGAATAATTCTGAAAACCGAGTCCAAGCAAGTGAAGCTACCTCGGTTGGGCTAACCTCCTCTTATACTCACCACCACTGATATCCTACTTCAGGCAAGTGGAAGGTAGTAAAAGTAACCCCACTCATTTCCACAATACCCATCATACGGAGAATACGGTGGCACTCCTCAAGAAAACCGTGTGCATCATCTGAAGCCAAACCACTGAAAGTGGGAGGGTGGTAATTCTTGAACATCTCGAGCCTAAGTTGATCCTACGCAGATGTTGCTTCCCTAACCACGGGCTGAACCGGAGCAACAGGTTGTACCGGTATAATCTATGGCATCTGATCAACTTGGACTCGCTGCTCTAGGGTACAGGCCGCAAGAGTCTGTACTCCTCCCCTAGCCTGAGATGTGGCTGGTGCAAGTGGAATCAACCCCGCATGAGCTAAGGTGCCGAACATGTTCAAAAACTATGCGAGGGTCTCCTGAAGTGCTAGGGTGGCAATAGGCGCCTCGGGTGCCTGTCCTCCGACTGGAAGTACTGGTGGCTCCTTTGTCGCAGCTCGAGCAGGTGCTCTGGCTACACCACATGCCCTTCCTCGGCCTCTGCCCCGGCCCCGGCCTCTCATGGCTCTAGCAGGGATTGCGGGTATCTGATTGTCGGATCCAGTAGTGCATGTCCTCACAATCTGTGAGAGAATAGAAAGTCAAAGATTAAGTTTTCGAAGTCAACCAATTCGCACAATAAGGAATCAAAGAAGTGAAGTTTTCCTAACAGTTCCTTAGTCTCTCGAAGATAAATATAGACGTCTATGTACCGATACTCAAGACTCTACTAAACCTCCTTATGACTCGTAACACCTATGAACTTAGAGCTCTGATACCAACTTGTCACCACCCCACTTTCCCTCTTTAGGATGTCGTGATGGCATCTATTCTGTACGACTAGGTAAGCCTAACAAATAATATTAACTTGGCAGAACAATTATCAAAATACTAAAACAAAGCTGAATAACTGATATAACCTTCCGATACAAAACATAATCTCCACAATACGCTTCCCAAAATCGGTGGAACTGAGTCACAAGCACTATAGAATAAAGCTAGAATATCTAATACATCGTTGTCTGAAGGAAAAGAAACACAACAGTAGTAAAAGCAAGGAAGGTGACTTCAAGGCCTGCGGACGCCGAGCAGGCATACCTTGAAGTCTCTATAAGGAAGCTACAATGATCTCTAATGGCCAGAACGAGTAGGACATACCTGGATCTGCAATAAAATTATGTGGAAGCGTAGTATGAGTACACCACAACGGTACCCAGTAAGTATCAAGCCTAGCCTCAATAAAGTAGTGACGAGGCCAGGTCAAGACACCTACTAGGATATAAATAAGCAGTATAGAAATGTAATACGAGTATATAATGGAAAGCGAAGAAATAACTAATCTGAAACAAGATAATAACATGAACTATTACCGAAAATCAAACACGGAAATAGCATTAAAGAAGCAACTAAAGAGAACTACAATGATCATATACGGACAACAACTGCAAGAACAATAAAGAATGAAACAACAAGAAATGTTCCCACCAAAACTCTTTGAAATAAAACAATAACAACATTAATCACAACGAGGTACCGCATCATGTACAATAAAATCACAACTGAGGTACCGCCTCGTATTCACATTTTTCAATTCCAATCACAATCTTTGCTTGTACCGCAGCGTGAGCCTTACATGTGAAATGGGTTTTGAAAATAGTTTTTCCAAAATAGCTACATGCACTTTAGCCCACATATGACGCCGCGTGGTTTCACGTAGTTCCCCTGCGAGCAACACGCACATAAGTCCCACCTTATACCGTCGCATGAACATCAACCCCAAGCCTTATACCGCCGCATTAGAGTCAATATCACATTACAATAACAACTCGTACCACAAGTGCCCATATATAATAATTTTCCAACAATCCACAATATCAATATTTCCATAATAATATCCAAAGGGTCTACCATAACGGGTACAAGAATATCAACAACAACAACAAAGAATGTAAAATGCTCAAAAGGAAGATGTTTCAACAATAACAATTTTACCTCAACTTGATAACGACTTTCACAACTTCAACACCAATAACTCAAGCACAAGAGATAATGTATAACCACGATGTTAAAAAAGTATAACTCATAATGGAATAGATAACGTGTAACAATGACTTCAAATAATATAAATCAACAAGGAAATAGATAACGTGAACAATAACGTCAAATAATGGTAACCAACAATGAAAGAGGTAATATTAAACGATGACTTCAATTGATGATAATCAATAATGAAAGAGATAATATGTATAGTGACTTCAAATAACGATAATCAACAATGAAGAGATAGCATGTAGCAATAAAGGAGGCAACAAACTCAACTAAAGAATGAGAGCAATTTATCAATTAGGGGGTAGAACAAGTGTTAACGAAATCATTTAAGGCATGTAAGGACAGACTAACACAAGTAAGATAGATTGACTAAGAGAATTTAGAACATGATAAGGCATTTCAAATTTTTACTTTAATTCACATGATTTTGATGTTAAAATATAAGATATGTTGATGGAATATAATTAGAAATAAATTAGAATCACTTACCCAAGGTTTGTAGGTTAAAATTTCCTCTCCAAATCGCCTCCTACTGAGTCTAGGGCTCAAAACTAAGTGAATGAGAGATAAAATCATGACTTCCAGCCCTTATGTTTAGCTGTAGTTATCGCAATTGCGATATGGGTTCGCAAATGTGAACCCTCACAATTGTGAAGAAAACCTCGCAATTGTGGCACCGAAGGACTAGGAAGCTCTTCGCAAGTGCGAAAATGGGTTTGCAATTGCGAACCATGCTGCCCTTGCAAAAGCGACACTTTTGTCACAAATGTGAACTACCCATAATCCATACTACTTCGCAATTGCGAGCCAGGCATCGCAATTGCAACACCTGAGTCCCCCCTCCCCCCTCCCCCCTCGCAAATGTGACCCTGGTGTTCGCAACTGGGACACCAGAGCAGCAGACACCCGCTTTCTTAGAAATTTCAGTCCAAAAACACTCTGGAACATGTCCGAACCTGATCTGGGGCCTCGGGGCTCCAAAAAAAAGCATCCACACAAGTCTAAAAATATCATACGAACTCGCTCACGCGATCGAAACACAAAAATAACATCTAAACTACGAATTGAACTCTAAATTTCATGAATTTCAAAGAAATGTTCAAGAACTTCTAGAATTACACCTAAACGTCTGAATCCTATCAAATCAATTCCAAACGGCCCAAATTTTGCAGACAATTTCTAAATACCATAACAGACCTATTCCAAGTCCCAAAAATTGAATTCCAAGCTCGATAGTTAAAAGTCAACCTACGGTCAAACTGTTCAACTTGAAATTACCAATTTTTTGGCAAAACATCAACCTACGAACTTCCAAAATCAATTTCGGGCATACGCCCAATTATGAAATCACGATACAAAGCTATCGGAGTCATAAAAACACAGTTCTGGGGTTGTTTTCACAAAAGTCAAAGTTTAGTTAATATTTTCTAACTTGAACTTCTAACTCAAGAATCAAGGGTCCAAATCAACCCGAACGCTCCCCTGAATGAAACTAACCAACCCCGCAAGTCATAAAATCATAAACACACATGTGTGAAGCATAGAAAGAGGGTAATGGGGCAAAATTTCACAAAAATACCAATCAGGTCGTTACACATTAGCACACAAACAATCAGAAATCGTCCTGAATTCTTGTTTTATGAACCTAAAACGCCAAAAAAATGGAGAACTATCATGGTAAAGTGATGACTGTTATTCATTAGGTTTTTATTATTGGCCCGCAAAAGTTTACGGAATTCGGAACCCGTTGCTCGAATTCACGAATATGGCGTGGATAGCACACGAAAATCTGAAATTGTCCTAAATTCCTATTTATGGCATTAAAACACCAAAAAATCAAGGAACAATTATGGCGAAGCAATGACTCATATTCATTATGTCATTTCTAATATGCCCACTATATTTTTGGCGATTCGGACTTGTCACCTGAATTCATGAAGTGATAACAGCGACTAAGATATAAAGCCAATATGGCTTGATGCGGCGTGCAGCCCGATCCACAACATCACTCACAATCTAGTCCTCAGGCCACAACTAAGTCATTAATCTCTCTAGTCTCACGGGCTCACAAATCTCATACTACTCAGCCCAAACAATAATAACATGATGTAACAGTAAATGATAACAGAGACTGTGATATGATATGCAAATAAATAAATATGACTAAGTACATACTTGCAACTTAAGCAAATAACTCAACAACAGAAATGACCTCAGTGGGTCCCAACAGAATAAGCACATAGCCTAAAAATAATTTCTAACATGGATCACAGCTCAATTACTCTAACATGTAGGAATTACACGGATAAAACAAGACTAGATAACTACATAGTACCAAAGAATCAACATAGTCATAATTACCACGGTGCACACCCACACAGCCGTCACCTAGCATGTGTGTCACCCCAACACCAACCATATAACACGTATTCCAGGATTTATACCCTCAATACCAAATTTAGAAGTGTTACTTGCCTCAAAGTACGAAACTCAATACAAGCTATAAGAATCGATCACATACGATAAAGCTAAGTTCTTTAACCAAATTTAAAA
Organism: Nicotiana tomentosiformis; assembly: GCF_000390325.3. Lineage (NCBI taxonomy): Eukaryota > Viridiplantae > Streptophyta > Magnoliopsida > Solanales > Solanaceae > Nicotiana > Nicotiana tomentosiformis. The sequence continues at coordinate 24,661,778 of NC_090815.1, read as the reverse complement.
AGTCAACCGACACGTCAACCCCAGGCTCACGCCTCAGAAACTTGGTAAAATTCACAAAATCTGAAAATCTAATCAATAACGAGTCCAACCATACAAAAATCATTCGATTCCAACCACAAATCAGCCCTCAAACCCCGAAATCTTACTCTCCAATACCTAGTCCAAAATTCCCCAAATTTCACCTTAAAACACATAATCTAGGTGTAGAAATCAATGGGTATACAATTATGTTGGATGAAAGTGACCAAAAGTTGCTTACCTCTTGATTTGTAGTGAAATCCCTCACAACAACCATCCCTAGCCGAGCTCCACAAATCAAAATATATAATAATACTCTAACCCACGATTTGGGATTTAAATAGTCTGCCCAGTTGCTCTTCTTCGCGAACGCAGAAATTGCCTCGCGTTCGCGAAGCACAAATATACTCAGCTGCCAAATCCTTTTACGCGAACACGACATCCCAGTCACGAATGCGATGAACAATTTCCTTGAAGCTTCACGATTGCAATGAACAAACACATGCCACCCAGAGCCAGACCTCACTTCATCGCGAATGCGACGTTCTACACGCGTTCCCGATACACAACTCCCAAAACCTTCGCGAACGCATCCCAGTTCTCGCAAACACGGAGAAAACTTTTCACCAGTCACACAAATTTTCTTCTTGATCACGAGCCCTCCCTCGTGAACGCGTATAAGGAAATCAGATACAGGAATTACAGCAATCCAATAAGTTCAAAATGAGCCGAACATGATCCGAATGACACCCGAGGCCCCCGGGACCCCATCCAAACATACCAACAACAACAACAACCCAGTAAAATCTCACTAATGGGGTCTGGGGAGGGTAGTGTGTATGCAGACCTTACCCCTACCCTGAAAGAGTAGAGAGCTTGTTTCTGAAAGACCCTCGGCTCAAGAAAACAAAAAGACAAAAGGACAAAAGGAGACAATATTAGTATCCCCACATCAATCATAGGAAAAATAGGAACCCCATGAAATCCAGAAGAAAGATGCAAAGCAAAAGCAATAGCTAGTAAATAGGTCCTGCACTGAAAAGCGAAATAGTAAGACACAATATTGCCACTAGCTATCTTAGACAAAAACCCTACCTCGCTAGTCCCACAATGGTACGAAGTGAGGCAAGACTCAACTACCTCCTAACCTACAACCCTTACTCGACCTCCACATCTTCCGATCAAATGTCATGTCCTCGAAAATCTGGAAGCTCGCCATATCCTTCCTGATCACCTCTCCCCAATACTGCTTAGGTCGCCCTCTACCTCTTCTCGTGCCCTCCACAACCAGTCGCTCACACCTTTGTACCGGAGCATCTAGGCTTCTCCTCAAAACATACCAACATACCAACAGGTCCTAAAACACGACACAAAGTTAATGGAAGCCTCAAATCACATCAAACAACATCAAAAACATGAATCGCACCCCAATTCGAGCCAAATAAACTATTGAAGTTCCAACTTCAAAAACCAATGCCAAAACACACCAAACCAACTCCGATTGACCTCAAATTTTGAACACAAGTTATAAATGACACAACGGACCTATTCAAACTCCCAGAACCAAAATCTGTGATTGGTATCAACAAAGTCAACTCTTGATCAAACTTCTCATCTTTCCAAACCTTCAACTTTTACCAATTCAAGCCAAAATGACCTACAGACCTCCAAATCAATATCCAAACATACTCCTTTGACTAAAATCACCTTAAGAAGCTATCAGAACCATCAAAACTCCATTCGGGAGTCGTTTACTCATAAATCAATATCTGGTCAACTCTTTTAACTTAAGCTTCCAACCTTGGGACTAAGTGTCCCAATTAATTCTGATATATCATCGAAACTAAATCAACCACACCGATAAGTCACATAACCATAAATGAACATACAATAGGAAATAAATAAGCGAACGAGGCTACAATACTCAAAACGACCGGCCAGGTCGTTACAAATATATGAGGATTTTCAATTATTCGTGTGCTAATGTCCACGCCATCTTCATAAATTCGGACGACGGGCTCTGAATCGCCTAAAATTTGGGGGGCCTATCAGGAACGACCTAATTAACAATAATCATCGCTTCTCCATGACGTTTTCTCATTTTTAGTGTATTAGGGCCATAAAACAGGAATCCGTGGTCATTTCTAATTTTTCGTGTGATAATGTCCACAAAATCTTCATGAATTTGGGCGATGGGCTCTGAATTGCCTAAAATTTAATGGGACCATTAGAAACTATCTAATAAAAAATAGTCATCATATATGCATGATCGTTCCTCATTTTTTAGAGCTTTAAGATAGGAATCCATCATGATTTCTAATATTTTGTGTGCTAATGTCCATGCCATCTTCATGAATTCGGGCGATGGACTCCGAATCGCCTAAAATTTTGTAGGCCCATCAGAAAAGACCTAATGAATAATATTCATTGCTTGGCCATGACCATTCCTCATTTTTTGTATTTTAAAGCAATAAAATAGGAATTTGGGATGATTTCAATTTCTCGCGTGCGAATGTCCACACAATATTTATGAATTTGAGCGACGAAGTCGAATCGCCTAAAATTTTGTGGGCCTATCAGAAATGACCTAATGAACAATATCAATCACTTTGCCATGAATATGGCATAGTTTTTAGTATTTTAGGACCATAAAATAAAAATGCAGGACGATTTTTAATTTTTCGTGTGCTAATGTCCACGCATCTTCCTGAATTCTAGCAACGGGCTCCGAATCGCTCAAAATTTTGTGGACCCTTCAAAAATAATGCAATGAACAATAGTCATTGCTTCTCCATGAGTGTTCCTAGTGTTTTGCTATTTTAGGGCCTAAAACAGGAATTCAGGATGATTTTTAATTTTTCGTGTTCTAACGTCCACAAAGTTTTCATGAATTTGGGCGACGGGCTTTTGATCGCCTAAAATTTTATGGGCCCATCTATAATGATCTATGAATAATAGTCATCACTTATCCATGACTATTTCTTGCTTTTTAGAATTTGAGGGCCATAAAAAAGAAATCCAGGATGATTTTCAAATTTTCTTGTGCTAATCTCCATGCCATCTTTATAAATTCGAGGAACGGGCTCTGAATCCCCTAAAGTTTCGTGGTCTCATCAGAAATAAGCTAATGATCAATAGTCATTGCTTCGCCATGATTATTTCTTTTTTGGGGGGCATTTTAGGGCAATAAAACAAGAATTCAAGATGTTTTCTAATTTTTCATGTGTTAATGTCCATGCCATTTTCATGAATTCGGGCGATGGGCTCCGAATCGTCTAATATTTTGTGGTTCATCACTTTGTCATGAATATTCCTCATTGTTTTGGCATTTTCGGACCATAAAAATGAATTCTTGATGATTTCCAATTTTTCGTGTGCTCCACAAATCTTCATGAATTCTGGTGACGGGCTCTGAATCGCCTAAAATTTTGATGGCCCATAAGAAATAACCTAATGAATAATAGTAATCGCTTCGCCAAGATTGTTCCTAGTTGTTTTGGTATTTTAGGGTAATAAAACAGGAACTCAAGATGATTTCTAATTTTTGTGTGCTAATGTCTACAAAATCTTCAAGAATCTGGGTGACGAGTTCCGAAAGGCCTAATATTTTGTGGGCTCATAAAAAATGACCTAATGAACAATAGTCATCGATTTTTCATGATCCTCATATTTCGTATTTTAGGGCCATAAAACAGGAATCCATCACGATTTTCTATTCTACATATGCTAATGTCCACGGCGTCTTTATGAATTCAAGCGACGGGTTCTGAATCGCCTAAAATTTTGTGGGGCTATAAAAAATGACCTAATAAAAAATAGTCATCTCTTCTCCATGACTTTTCCTCATTCTTTGGCGTATTAAGGCTATAAAAAAGGAATCCATAACGATTTCCAATTTTTCTTGTGACAATATTTACGCCACCTTCATGAATTCCGTTGAAGGGCTCCAAATCGCTCCCATTAGAAACAATCTAATGAACAATAGTCATGCTTCGCCACAAAAAAAATTAAAATAATTTTCAATTTTTCGTGTGCTAGTGTCCATACCATTTTCATTAATTTGGGCGACGAGCTCCGCATCGCCTAACATTTTGTGGGCATATCAAAAATGATATATTGAACAATAATAATTGATTCGCCATGAACGTTTCTCATTTTTTGGCATTTTAGTGCCATAAAATAGTAATTTAAAATTTGGAAGCATTATCTCTACTGTGTATCTTGTGAGGTATTTACGGATCATCAGAGTCTCCAGAACTTGTGCAAACAAAAGGATCTAAATTTGAGTTAGCGGAGATGGTTGGATCTACTAAAGGACTATGATATTAATATTTTGTATCATCTCAGAAAGGCCAATGTGGTCGTTGATGCCTTGAGTAGAAAGGAAGTTAGTAAGGGTAGCCTTGCATTTATTCCGGTAGGTAAGAGACCGCTTGCATCAGATGTTCAGGCCTTGGCAATCAGTTTGTGAGGTTGGACATTTCGGAGCCTAGTTGGGTTCTAGCTTGTGTGATTTCTCGGTCTTCCTTATATGATCGTATCATAGAGCGTGAGTATGCTGATCCCCATTTACTTATCCTAAGGACATGGTTCATCACGGTGATTCCAAGGAGATTACTATTGGGGATGATGGGCAGTTGCGGATGCAGAGTCGGATCTACGTACCCAATGTAGATGGGCTACGAGAGTTGATTCTTGAAGAGGCCCACAATTCTCAGTATTCCATTCATCCAGGTGTCGCGAAGATGTATCAGGACTTGATGCATCACTGTTGGTGGAGGAGGATGAAGAAAGATATAGTGGGGTTTGTAGCTCGGTGACTAACTACACAGTCCCACAGAAATAACGGAGTAACAGTTCACACGGTGCACGCCCACACGCCCGTCACCTAACATGTGCGTCACCTCAACACCAAACACATAATGCGTATAATCAGGGTTCATACCCTCAGCTCCAAGATTAGAAGAGTTACTTACCTCGAACAAGCCGAGTCCAATATCGAGCAAGCTAAACAATGCTCCAGAAATTCCATTCTGCACGTATAAACATCCGAACGGCTCGAATCTAGTCACAATTAATTTGATTCAGTCAACACAAATTATAGAAATTAATTCCATATCAAAATACTAATTTTCCCACAAAAATTCAAAATTACACTCCAAAAATTGCCAGAGGGGCCCATTTCTCGGAAACCGACAAAAGTTACAAAATATGAACACCCATCCAATTATGAGTCCAACCATACTAAATTTACGAAATTCCGACATAAACTCGGCCTCCAAATCTCAAATCTAATTTTCAAATCCCTAGGCCTAATTTCTCAAATTATACCTCAAAGACACGTAATCTAGTCAGAATACTCAATGATCATTCAATATTATTCACTAACAATGATCACAAGTGATTTACTTCAAGTTCTCCCGTGAAATCTCTCTAAAAAATCGCCCCAAACTGTGTGTTTGAACTCCAAAATGACAAAAATATCGGATCCTTCTGTTTTTGTAGCCTGCCGAGTGCTCTCGCTTCTGCGGATCATTTAACTGCATATGTGGTTCCGCTTTTGCGAAGAATTTTCAACTTCTACATTCGATACCGAAGCCTATCAAATTAAGTCTGATTGACCTCAAATTTTGCACACAAGTCATAAACAACATAACGGACCTATTCAAATTTCCAGAATCAGATTCCAACCTCGATATCAAAAAGTCAACTCCCCAGTCAAATTTCAAGATAAAATTTTTATTTTAGCAATTTCAAGCCTAATTTAACTATGCACTTCCAAATAATTTTTTGGACATGCTATTAAGTCCAAAATCACCATATGGGGCTATTGAAATCATCAAAACTCTATTCCGGGGTCGTTTATATATAAGTCAATATTCGGTCAATCTTTTCAACTTAAGTTTTTATCTTGGACACTAAGTGTCTCACTGGACCCGAACCAATTACCTCGGCATGTCATACAACAACTGTGAAGTATAAATTGAGCAGTAAATGGGGGAAGGGGACTGTAATACTCAAAACGACCAGCCGGATCATTACAGTCCATCATCACATATTGAGGTACGCAGTTCACATAGCAGTTTTGGAGAGCAGTATAGTGAGAGTTAGGCATACGGGTTGAGTTGAGCACAGCATTCCACCCTCAGATAGACGGTCAGTCCGAGTGCGTTATTCAGATATTTGAGGATATACTACTCGCTTGTGTCATGGATTTCGGGGGTTCTTGGGATCAGTTTTTGCCGCTTGCAGAGTTTTCCTATAACAACAGCTACCAATCGAGTATTCAGATGGCTCCGTATAAGGCTTTTTATGGGAGATGGTGTCGGTCTCCGGTTGGTTGGTTCGAGCCAGGCGAGGCTAGGCTATTGAGTAGCGACTTGGTTTATGATGCTTTGGACAAGGTTAAGTTGATTCAGGATCGGCTTCGCACGGCACAGTCTAGATAGAAGAGTTACGCCGATCGGAAGGTTCGTGATGTTGCTTACATGGTGGGGGAGAAGGTACTACTCAGAGTTTCACCCATGAATGGTGTTATGAGGTTCGGGAAGAAGGGCAAGTTGAGCCATCAGTATATTGAGCCTTTTGAGGTGCTTGAGAGGATTGGAGAGGTGCTTTTGAGCTTGCATTGCCGCCTAGTCTGTCGAGTGTTCACCCAATATTTCATGTTTCCATGCTCCGAAAGTATGTCGGCGATCCGTCTCATGTTTTGGACTTCAGCACGGTTTAGTTGGATGGTGATTTGACTTATGATGTGGAGCCGATGGCCATTTTGGATCGGCAGGTCCGAAAGTTGAGGTCAAAGAACATAGCTTCAGTGAAGGTGCAGTGGAGAGGTCAGCCAGTCGAGGTCCGGTCGGTTGAATTCATGCAGATGGGCGTGGGATATAGCACATGAAAATCTAAGTATTGGGCAGAATTCCAGTTTTATGACCCTAAAATACCAAAAATCGAGGAACGGACATGGCGAAGCAATGACTATTGTTTCTTAGGTCATTTTTTATAGGCAACATAATTTTAGGCTATTCATATCACTTTTTTATGGAGCTCTAGCGTGAAACTAGTGGACCCCGTTGTAAGGCATTTAAATTTTATTGATTTATATTCATAAAATTAGTTTTACTATATTTTAAATTGAAGGCATGTTTTTCAATTAAATATCGTTTACAAATACAATTAATTTAAATATTTAAATCCTAAGTAAGAATTTAATTTAAAGTGCTACTTCCCCTTTTTCAATTTCTTTGAACTTATTGACTAGAATGAATTTTAATATATTAAAAAGGCTTTTAAAATTTGTGGTCTAAAATAATTCATACGTAGATATTTCTGTGGATATAAATCACTTCATTATAAGGTAAAAGAAAGAATTTTAAAATTAAATTATTTCTAAGTTTACAAAAAAAATTTCTTTTGAATTGACTAAAAAGGAAATAGTTTCATTCTTTTTTAAATTGGGGTGTATTTAGTTGGATTGTAAATGATGAGCCAACTTTCTAGTTCGAAATGTCGTCTGTCAAACAGGCACATATTCGTGCCATGAGGACGTGATATATATGCCGAGTCAAATGAAACGATACACCTATTAAGTTTTATATGTTTTGCTTCTTTTAGTTATACTTGCAAATTTTCTTATTGTAGTAAGACAAATGACAAAAAAAAATTTAATTTTCGTTTTCCTCTTTTATTTTTTATATTCTTACTTTTTAGTGATCCAAGACAGAACCAACTAGTAGAAATCGGAGAATCTCTTATTATAATTTCAGAAAAAGGTAAATAGGATGGATCATATATAAGATCACATGCACTTACAACAAGCTCACTCTTATCATAGAGAGAGTGATTTTATTAGAAAATCTGAAAGACAAACACAACAAAGATGCAGAATAAAAAACATAAAGGCCACTAGGTAGAGATGTATCCAGTTAGGCTAATTAATTTGGACGAATGCCGAAGCCCATAACAATGATGCCAGATTTCCTTGTGCCGTTTTTTATTTCTATCAACCTCATTTCGACTTCACCATCCTCTCCTAAGTTGTTGAAAAACTCGCCAAGCTTGATTTCTAACCAGCCATCGCTTCGAAGATGCCTGCGTCCTTTGCCACCTCCTTCACAAATCTTAGCAATGCAATGGATCGTTCAAGTCCACAAGGGTTATCTGTTAACTTGAACACTAAATATACTGCATAACTAGTCGTTTGAATAACATTTTTTGTCTCTATCTTTCCATAAATGTCAAGCCAATTTACGCTACGAAGCTCCGCCACTTCAATACTGTACAAAATTTTGAGATGTAAGTAATTAAAATATATATTTCTCTTTTTAATGAAATTTAGAGAGAGATAGAGAGACAAACTTAGGATCAACAGTTTTCCATGTCCAGAACTGAGGATTGTTCACCCATGTAATTGTAAGGTCTCTTGCCGCTATCCACTGGCGTTGCTGATTGAATACAATATGTAAAATAATTAGGGTTCCTTAACACTTGATGAGTTGTTACATAATTTTCAAACATCAATTATGAAAGAGTAAGAATCAACGAGAAGAATATCGTACCATCTTTCTTGTATTGCTATGATATGATGCTCTTTATATCTTTTTAGTTGCCTCAACTCCCTTTTGCGTCGTCCTCGTATTTATAGAGCATTATTGGACTCCAAAATTTGTCACCATAGTACTACTACAGTAGGTGGGTTAACTTCGTCCTCATAACTTACCATTTTTTTTTACTTGAATGCTAAAAACGTGTCTATTGGAAAACCCTTCAGGTTGTCTTTTTAGGAACAGATAAGGTTATCTTTTTAGGACCATTTGGATATTCTTGAAAAAAATAGGGTTTGATTATAGGAGCAAGAGTGCAGAACCAATTATGTTGCATATATATTAGCTAGAGAAGTGGCTAAATAGGAGTGTTCTTACTTTAAACCTTCTGTGTATTTTGTAGCTCCACATTTGTTGGCTTCAAATTATAACTAGTTTGGATACTTGTAATAGCAAACAATTAAGTGCTTCTACTACCACCTTTCTAACAGAAGAAATAGAGTTAAAAGATGTCATCAATCAAAAATAAAATGCTCTATTAGAGTTAATTCGACAAGGTGGGTTGCTCTGATGGTAAGCGCCCTCCACTTCCAACCAAGAGGTTGTGAGTTCGAGTCACCCCAAGAGTAAGGTGGGAGATCTTGGAGGGAAGGATGCCGAGGGTCTATTGGAAACAGCGTCTCTACCCCAGGGTAGGGGTAAGGTCTGCGTACACACTACCCTCCCCAGACCCCACTAGTTGGATTATACTGGGTTGTTGTTGTTGTTATTGTTGTTAGAGTTAATTCCTAGGATGATGATTCAAGTTATGAAAATTATTCAGTAAAGTCACTATTGTATTTTTTGGGACAAAAGGTTCATCTGAATATACCTATATCTCTTATAAAATAAAACCAATTTAGTTGGCACCCGTTTGACCCATTTTAAGACCCATATTATAATTACCAGAACTAGATCAAACAAAATGGGTATTGTTTAAAAGATTAATTCCTAAGCCAGCTTTTTTTCAACGATCCTTAACCCCTCACATCCCCATATATATAACAAGAAGCTAAACTTTGAGATATAGTAGGGGTATATCTATAGGAAATTAGTAGCTACACTGTTGATTTGGTCCTTGATTCTTAGATGTGGTGATTTCGTATGTGTCTGGATGCCTTGGATAGGTTCAGCTTGTGTTTATCAATTTGTTGGTACGATTGAATGGGGTCCCGTGTGAGTTTCGAACCACCCGAAGCATGTTTGAGATGGATGATATTGATGGTGTCTGGTGTGCTTCGCGATCGCGGAGCTTGGCTCGTGTTCGCGAAGAAGGGAATGTGGCCCGGGGGTTTGGCCTTCGCGTTCGCGAATGGGGGACTCGCATTCATAGAAGGGGCTGGGTCCTTAGCCTTCTCGTTCGCGAAGCAGCTGGTCGCGTTTGCGGAGGAGTTGGTTGCGTTCGCGATGAAGATGAGGCAGATGGCATTCGCGGTCGCGTGACTCCTATCGGTTTCGATAAAGGATTTCGGGCGATGGCAGATTCGTGCTTCACGAATGCGTGGGTTGGGCCGCGTTCTCGAAGGGTATCATTGGCAGGATTATTTTGAATCGTATTTTCGAGATTTAGCTAATGTTTTTCAATATTTTGAATTTAGGAGAACGAGAGGAGGAGATTTTTAAGATGGATTTTACTACAATCACTTGGATTTGATGCATACACTTTGAATCCAAAGTGCAAAAATGCAAAAATGTTAATGCATCAAGAGATCGAATTCACGAGTAACCTAGATTCAGTACACATATATAAGTTAATTAAATAATCTTCTCGGTATGTGAATTTCATTGGTCACTCATCCCTCGTCGGACCAAAGCAAAGAGAAGCTTTAACAGAGTTGATTTCTCCGAAGGTCACTGAACTAATGGAAATTAGTTAGAAAAATCACTTTATTTTGTTTTGTAATTGATGAGTCACTCAATTTATCCGTTGTAGCTGAAAAGTTACCCAACAACTTAAATAATTAAAAAAACACCTATTAAAACCATTTACTGATACTACTAGAAATTTGACAAAAATCGGTTGCAGTCTACCGACCAATTTTGGTCTGTCAAAAAATCGGCCAAAAAATCGAACAAAGTCGGTCGGTTTTTCAAAATATTTTATTTTTAAATTTTTCTTTTACGAAACCGACCAACTTTGGTCGGTTTTCTTTGGCGCAAAAATGCGAGAAACTATTTTTGAGTCCTGCGAAATTATTTTTCAAGAAACTGACCAGGTCGGTTTTTTATTTAAAATAAATTAAAATTCGGTCGATCATTTTAAAAAACCGACCGAATTTGGTCGGTAATTTTATTTTTTAATAAAACCGACCGACATTGGTCGGTTATTTTCGTACGAAAATACAATTAAAGAATATAAATGAATAAAAATACAGTCTTAAAACAAAATGCACCAATGGTCTAGTGGTAGAATAGTATCCTACCATACTATTCTACCACAGTACAGACCCTGGTTCGATTCCCAGATGGTGAATTTTTTAATTACATAATTAAAATACCGACAGACTTTGGTCGGAAAAAACCGACCACTCAGCAATTGTTTTTTGAATTTAATTGACCGACCAAAGTTAGTCAGTAATTTCCGACCAACTTTGGTCGGTATACCCTTCCGACCTTCAAAATACTGACCACACGTTAATGGTCGCGTTTTGGACGGTTATTGGCCATTACCGACCTACTTTGGTCAGTTGTTTTGGACGATTTTTGCCGAATTTCTAGTAGTGCGATTTGCTCCATGATCCGACCTGCTAGACTATTTTCTCTTTTTTTAAATGGAATTGTTTGATGTGTTGCTTTATTGGATTGTTTGGTTTGTTGCTTGATCGAATTGCAGTCAATTCTTCAAAAGTAATAAGAAAAAAACGCACTAGATCATGTTCCACAAGAATTTGTCGAATAAGCAGAGCTACTCCAAAATTTTGTCACAATTGAGTGATAACATAAATGTTGTTTTTAAAGGCAAAAGTCACTAGTATTGGAAAAAACGTGCCTATTGACAATCCATTATTGGAAGCAGCAAATTAGGTTTGTACATTTTAGGACCATTTGGACCATTCATGAAGAAAACATCGCTGATATTCTTCTTTCACGAGTCACGAGAGCAGTAGAGCTTAGTTAAATTTCAAATTTGTGTTTGTGTTATACGGAATTGAACACGTTCGGTTCCGATTAAATTTTTGGTTTAATATTACCTTGTTGTTAGAAAAAAACACAGAATACTTTTAAATCAGTACAAAAAGTGATGGGTAAATTTAGACCCTTTTTTCTTGGAGAATTAGATACTCATTTCATATTGGAGCGTAGTTCATGCTAAAGGCTATACAATGGCAATCTGCTAACGGTGACAACAAATGGTCCTAAGCACAATAATTTTATTTCGTACATCAAATAATGTTCATCAATAGACACGTTTTTTCCATTAAAGTAAAAGAGCATTTAATCTTGTTATACTAACTAGGTTAAGTTGGATTCAGCTTAAATGGATAAACTAACATAATATAAGTTAATAATGATTCGGTTTTATTTTCTGCAAATTTTAGGGATACTGCTCTTGCCTAGTTTAAACTAACAAAATATAAGTTGTATTGCAATGACTGATTATGCCATTTGGCAATAGACTACGTTGTACATTTGGGACCAGTTGGACTACTCGTCTTTTATGAGTCACTAATTTTTATTTTTTTGGTTGAACACATCAAATTTATTTTTTTGTTATTTGAAATTGAATAATTTTATCTTTGATCAAACTTATAGTCTATTTATTACCTCATCATTAGAAAATATTTTATTTTATTATTGACTCCTAATGAAAAGTGGGGTAAATTTGGATTTTTTTTAAAGAATGTGAACTACTCATTTGTCACTACCCTAATCTCGCATGTCGTGATGGTGCTTATCGCAAAACTAAACAAGTCGACAATCACAATAAACTACGCATCTTTAAGTTTGAAAACATAATAAAATAAGCTCAAGAGTAAAATCTCATAAATACTGATAAGAAAATATCGCAGCTCAATACAATAACCTCCAAAATCCAGATGTCACTGAGTACTTGAGTATTTAAATGACAACATAGTATGATTGCCAAAAGCACTGTCTAGAAAGACAGAACAGTACAATTAAATAAAAAGAAGTAGAGTCAAGGTCTGCAAACGCCAAGGCAGCTACCTCGATAGTATCCAACAGATAAAGCTCCAAAAGCTACCAGTCGCCATACCTGGAAGTACCTGGATCTGCACATAAAGTGCAGAGTATAGTATGAGTACAACCGACCCAATATACTCAATAAGTAACAAGACTAACCTTGAGCTGAAAGCAGTGACGAGCTCAACAGGTATAGTCCAAATATAGAATTTAACAGTACAGAAATGTAGACATGCTTTCAAGGTCAACAGTTTAAGCTCAAAACAGATAAAAATATGTCAAGTGTGACTGAAATGAGGAATGATACATCACCATATTTACGTGTCAGTTATGCATGCCAGCTGTAATGCAACACAGTGATAAAATCATATGCATACTCTCGGAGTATAAATTCACCCAGTCCTCTCATTCACTCAATCATCATAGTCACTCAGTCTTCACAGTAACTCAGTCATCCCAATCACTCGGCACTCGGCGCTCGCACTCGTACTCAGTAGGTACCTGCGCTCACTACTGGTAAGTCAGACTCCGGAGGGGCGGATCCCGCCCAAGTGCTAAAATAAGTCAATCATGGCATGAATCAATAACGCCTGCTGCGGCGTGCAACCCGATCCCAAAAACATCCTCACAATCAGGCCCTTTGCTCACTCAGTCATCAATCTCTCCAGTCTCTCGGGCTCACGAATATCATGACAATCATCCCAAACAATGATGATATGATGTATTAATATATGGCAACAGAGACTGAGATATGATATGTGAATGATAGATGTGACTGAGTACAAAATTGCAAATTAAGCAAGTAATTCAACATCAACACGACCTATGTGGGTCTCAACAGTACCAGCATATAGTCTAAGCATGATTTCTAACAAGAATCACAGCTCAATTTCTCTAACTCTTGGAGAATATATGGATAGTAACAAGATTATTTGACTACAGACTTCCACGGAATTGACCGAATCAAAATTCCTACGGTGCACGCCCACACGCTGTCACCTAGCATGTGCGTCACCTAAACACCAACCACATAACACGTAATTCAGGAATTCATACCCTCAGAACCAAGTTTAGAAGTGGTACTTAACTCAAACCGTGCAAATCCCTACTCCAACAAGTCGTTGCCTTGCGATTCGACCTCCAAACACCTCGAATCTAGCCAGAAACAGCTCGATACAATCAACACAAGCTATAGGAATCAATTCCATATGAAAAAACTAAGTTCTTTAACAAAAGTAAAAAAGTCAACTCAAAACGTCAATCCCGAGCCCACGTTTTGGAATCCGACAAATTAACAAAATCCGAACACCCATTCAACCACGAGTCCATCCATACCAATATTACTCAGTTCCGATCGCAACACCTTCAACTCCTCAAATTAAAGCATATGAAGTTTTTACAATTTTTCCCAATTTTTCCAACCCAAAATACTAATTAAATGATAAAAATAATGATAGATTCATGTATATTAACCAAATCTGAGTTAGAATCACTTAACTCAATCACTTCCTTGAAAGTCCCCCCAAGCATCGCCTCAATCTAAGCTCTCACAATCAAATTATGAAATATAACTCTAACCCTCGATTTGAATCTTATATTCTGCCCAGGTGACTCTTCTTCATGATCGCGGGAAATACTTCGCGATCATGGAGCAAAAATCCACAAGATGCCAAAATTACTCTCCGCGAACGCGACTCACAGATTCCTCAACCTACGCGATCGCGAAGAACAAGTCGCGTGGACTCCCAGCCTCCTCCTTTCTTCTTCGCGGACGCGACCCAACCTACGCATTCGCGTAGCACTGCCTGCCCAAGCTATGCGGTTGCAAAAACCTTCACGCGAACGCATAACACAAAATCCTAACTGCCCAAAATACTCTTCGCGATCGCGATCCTCCACTCGCGATCGCATATAAGGAAACTAGAAGCATAGACATCAGCAAATTTCAGCAACTCTTCAAGTCAAATTTCTATCTGTTAACCATCTGATATCCACGCGAGGCCCCCAAGTCCTAAAATATCATACGAACTCGATCGAAGCATCAAATCACATCATACAATACTAAAACCACGAATCACACTTCGATTCAAACCTAATGAATTTATGAACTTCTAACTTTCAAAACTAATGCCGAAACATACCAAACCACCTCCGATTAACCTCAAATTTTGCACACAAGTTATAATTGACACAACGGACCTATTCTAACTTTCAGAACCAAAATCCGAGCTCGGTTAGGATAAAGTCAACTCTCGATCAAACTTCACAACTCTCCAAACTTCTATTTTTCTAACTTTCGCCAATTCAATCTAAAATCATCTACGGACCTCCAAATTAGCATCCGGACACACTCCTAAGTAAAAAATTACCTTACGGAGCTATAGAAACCATCAAAACTCCATTCCGGAGCCATTTATATATAAGTCAACATTCGGTCAACTCTTTCAACATAGGCTTCCAACCTTGGGACTAAGTGTCCCAACTCATTCCGAAACATCCCCGGAACCGAACCAACTACCCCGACAAATCACAAAACAACAAATGAGCATGGAATAAGAAATAAATGAGAGAATGAGGCTATAATACTCAAATCAACCGGCCGGATCATTACATCATTTCACTTTGGTTATAACAAATGCGAGATGATTTGCTAATGGTAGCGAAATGAATAGACCAAAGTGTAACACATAGCAAAAATAAACAATTTCGATTGAATAATACAGAAGAAAAATAACTTGAACCTTTTCACTTTTTTTTTGCTTCTTTTTGAACGAAATATTTAGAGTGGAAGCAACTAATTGATTAACCAAAGGAAATTGGAAATATCTAGAGTGGAATCAATTAAATTTTGCGCTAAATATTTAGAGTAAAACCAAAGGAAAAAAAATTGTTGAGCTAATCTTATATTGGTTTTGATGATTAACAACAGTTATGAAAGAACACTGTCTTTTAATTTGAAGATATTTATTTATCTAATTAAATTTTGCTTTAAACAATAGTTAAATTCTTCGTCGGATAACTAAGAATTGATTTAAGTCTGACGTTGGTACCATGATCAGAAATGGATCTTAGATCTTATTTCAACTTCAAAAGTTAACTTATAAGGTGAGGATTGCTCAATTGTTTAACGAGAAAATCCGATTCAATGCCGTTGTGGAACTCTGACATAGCATATTTTGTGTTATTGATGCTTTCAAGTTTAATTTCTAATTTCATTTATTATTGTGTATGGAGTCTTCAACTAATGCTGATGTGAATTTGAGTTGTTTGTTCTTTGTGGGGAGAATAACTAGTTACTGAAAATTTATGAACATGAGGAACATGTGTTATTAATTTATCTCCAAATTTCAAAATTACCAAAAACTGTACAATAATTTGCTTCACATATTTATTGGACCTCTAAATTTATCTACTCTTTCTTTTTCATTTTCTATTTTTTCTTCAAAAGATAAGTACAAGTTTTTCTACTCTTATTTCATTGCCTATAAATACCTCTGTTGAGTTACTGCTCATTCACACCTCTGAATTGCTATCTTTCTTATTGTTAAAATTCCTATCCTTTTTTACTCATTCAAAGAGACGATGGCTCGCTCCTTGAGTTTCATGGCATTTGCAGTCTTGGCAATGATGTTCTTTGTTGCCTATGGTTTGTCTCCATTTATTCCTCTAAAACCCCATAAAAAAATATATAATTTATAATATAACTCAATTTATTGCTATCCAGTCACTTAATTACCCAAGTCTTCTTTTAAGCAAAATAAATATAAATTATATCTGCATGATTGGTTTAAATTATGATAATAAACATGAAGTTACACTTCTTATGATTTTTTCAAGTAATTTGTTTTTTGATTACCGCATAAATTTTCAAGTGTGGTCATCTTTTTGATGTATTTGTTGTTAGAGTAACCAATTATTCTGTAGTATATGTTTTGCGGCTTTGAGAAATCTTGAAAAAATGTACATGTTTGCATTAGTTCTTTCAAAATAGTATAGGAACAATATATTTGTTTAGGGAAAAAAATGACAGTGCGGTGTACAAAGTATGCCGCATTCATACAGGGTACGAGAAAGAGTCGCATCCCAAGGGGCGTGATGTAGACAGCCTACTCTAATAGAAGTATTAATGACTGCTTCCACTGCTATGACGGCTCGAACTCGTTGCTCCAAAGCTCCCCTTTAATATATTTCTTTAAGAACCGTGGATTTATGTGTGTTTAAAAGCTTTCTTTCAATTCTATCTTTTCTTTTGTTATAACATTTGTTATTAAATGTGAATGATTGTAGAGGTGCAAGCTAGAGAACGGAAAACAGAAAGCAATACATTCCCTCGAATATGCGGAGTAGATAGCCCCACCTTTTTACCAGTTCAGGTAGTTTTTTATGTCTGTTCGATGACGAACGTTTCTTTTAGAGGTGGAGAATGTAACAATCCGATAAGTCATTTTGAGTACCAGCCTTTATTTCCTTGTTCTGAGACCTCTCATAACTTCATTAGATGTTATATGTCTTGAGTGCGTGGTCCGTGTTATTTTTTGGAAACTTTTTACGTGAAATTTTCAAGAAAATGTGATTTTTAGTTTTAAAACCAACTTGAGTTGACCACGGTCAACATTCTTGGTAAACGATCTCGGATCAGTGTTTGATAATTCTGGTAGGTTCGTATGATATTTTTGGACTAGTACGCACATTTGGTTAGGTATGGGGTGGCCCAAGCGAGTATAGACACATTTTATGAAAGATTGTGAAAAATGAGTTTTCAAGTTGAAATCTTGAGTTTTGATAATCGACTCTTGTTATTTGATGTTATTTTGATAATTTGAAGTAGTGATTAAGTTTATATGATGTTATTACACTTGTATATATATTCGGTTTGGAGCCCGAGGGCTTGGGTGAGTTTCGGATTGGTTTCAGACCATTTTTGAACTTGTTGGAACTGTTAGTTTATGCTTCTGATGTCCAGTTGTCACGACCCCATTTTTTCCTCCGTAGGATGTCGTGATGGCACCTAGTCTCTAATACTAGGTAAGCCTAACAATTTGCGGAATAACTAAATAAAAAATAATTTAAGCTCAAATTTAAACATTTGATATAATTCAAACTATGATTCAAAATCAATACATCTCCCAAAACCTAGTAGAAATAAGTCACAAGCTTATAATAGAAATACTAAGTGTCTCTATACATCAAATCAAAAGAGAATCAGGAAAATAACATAATAAGGATAGAAGGGGACTCTGAGGTCTGCGAACGCTGGCAAATATACCTTGAAGTCTCCACGTGCGGTCCAACCCACTGGTATCTGGTCTGGTGGGAAGAACCTGGATCTGCACAAACGGTTGTGCAGAGTGTAGTATGAGTACGCCACAATGGTACCCAGTAAGTGCCAAGCCTAACCTCGGTAGAGTAGTGACGAGGTCAGGTCAGGGCCCTACTGGTTTAAAAGAAAAGTAAGGCAAAAGATATAATAATATCTTGAAATGACTACGAATTTAAACAATAAGAAGTTTCAGAAAATATCGCCACAATAAATAGAGGTACACAGCAGGGGCACTCCCGAAGTACCGCCTCGTAGTCCCAAATATAAAAATGCAGTACAGGAAGATCTCCCGAGGAACCGCCTCATAGTCCTTAAGTAAATATGTTGTACAGGGGGATCTCCCGAATAAACACCTCGTAGTCCCAAAGTAAATATGCAGTACAGGAGGATCTCCCGAGTAAACGCCTCGTAGTCCCAAAGTAAATATTCAGTACAGGGGGATTTTCCGAGGAACCGTCTCGTACTCCGGGAGTAAATATGCAGTACAGAGGATCTCCCGAGGAATCGCCTCGTAGTCCCAAAGTAAATATGCAGCAGGTAATCGAAGGAAAGCACAAATTTTCAGCTAGAATCTTACAGTTAAATATTTAATTCAAATCAATGAAAAACAGGTAATTCAACTAAGCATGTTGCACATATTACAAGTAAGAGTTAAGGCACATAGACATGCGATGCTAGGGTAAACATGATCACTACATATGCTAAGGCAACTCAGTTAATGTATTTGAAAAGAAGACAACTTCGTTAATGTATTTTAAGAGATGATAAATCAGTAAGAACTGTACTTTTCCATAATCTGCCCATGTACGCACTCGTCACCTCATGTACACGGTACTCACATATCATAAATTATTATAATAGTACCAAATCCTAAAGGGATTCCCCTCCCCACCCCCACCCCCCTTCCCACACACACAGTCAGACAAGTCACTTACCTCATATCTCGCTCAATTATTCGGTAAGAATGCCTTTCCTTGACTTTACGACTGCGAATGGCCCAAATCTAACAAAAAGCAATTACATAACATGAATACAACTACAAAAAAACTAATTTAGATAATGAAACTACGACATTAGCAAAGAATCGAAAATTCGGCCCAAAAAGTCGACCCGGGTCCACGTCTCAGAATCGGATAAAAGACCCAAAATACGAACACCCACTCGACCACGAATTCACCCATGCCAAAATTACCAAAATCCGACACCAAATTGCCACTCAATTCCTCAAATCAATTCTCCAAATCCCTAACCTCAAACTCCCAATTTCCACCTTAAATACACACTAACTAGGTGGGAATTCAACGGGGAAACAAGATTATTGATTAAAAAAAAATATACACATGGGACTTACCTCAAGAAATCCCTCGAAAATGCTCTCAAAAATCACCAAACCCGAATTCAAATGACCAACAAATGATAAAAATCATGAGCCCTTGAATTAATAGAATCTGCCCAGGCTTTCCGCTTTTGCGGACCAAATTCCGCTTCTAGGGTACCTCTTCTGCAGTGAAGTCTCCAAATCTGTGGTGTTCACTTAAATCCCCAGGTTACGCACATGCACGCAAATCTCCGCATCTGCAGATGCGCTTCTGCGGTCCCTCGTCCGCTGCTGCGAAAGCCTCCCCAAACACTCGCCCGCTTCTGCAATCGATCCCGCACTTGCGACAACTGGCCAATTCCCTTAGCCCCGTGCCCCATTTCTCGCACATGCGGGCTCGCACCCGCGGTCAGCCTTGCGTAGGTGCGATTACACCAGAATCAGCCAGCACCAGAAAATCGTCTAAGTCCAAAAATGATCCATTAACCATCCGAAACTCACCCGAGGCCCCGGGGACCTCAACCAAATATACCAATCAGTCCTAAAACATCACACGAACTTAGTCGAGCCTTTAAATCACATCAAACAATACTAAAACATGAATTACACATTGATTCAAGCCTAATGAATTTCAAAGTTTCAAACTTATACATCCGACGTCGAAACCTAACAAATCAAGTCCGATTGACCTCAAATTTTGCACAAAAGTCATAATTGACATTACGGACCTATTACAATTTCCAAAATCAAAATCCGACCCCGATATCAAAACGTTCACACCTTGTCACACTTCTCAAAAATCATCTTCTTTCAACCTTTCGCCAATTAGCGCTAAAATGACCTACGGACCTCCAAACATCCGAACACGCTCCTAAGACCAAAATGACCCTACGGAGCTATAGGAACCGTCAAAACTCCATTTCGGAGTCATCTTCACACAGTTCGAACTACGGTAAATTCCTATGACTTAAACCTCCATTTTAGGGACTATGTGTCACATTTCACTCCGAAACCAAAAACAAATTCTCCCGGCAAGTTACATAACTACAAAATGAAGTAGAGAAGGCAATAAATAAGGGTTTAAGGCTAATTCTCTCAAAACGACCGGCCGGGTCGTTATATCATCCCTCTCTTAAAATATACGTTCATCCTCGAACGAGTATAGAGACATACCTGAAGTGGTGAAAAGATGAGGATAACTGATGCGCATATCATGCTCGGTATCCCAAGTCGCCTCCTCGACCGGATGACCCCTATACTAAACTTTCACTGAAGCAATATTCTTTGACCTCAACTTTCGAACATGCTTGTCCAAGATGGCCACGGGCTCCTCAACATAAGATAGGTCCTTGTCCAACTGAACTGAGATGAAGTCTAACACATGAGACAGATCACCGTGATACATCCGGAGCTTGGAAATATGGAATACTGGATGAACTGTGGAGAGACTAGATGGCAGTGCAAGTCTGTAAGCCACTTCTCCAACTCTCTCAAGAATATCAAAAGGCTCGATATACCGAGGGATCATATTGCCCTTCTTCCCGAACCTCATAACACCCTTCATGGGCGAAACCCGGAGCAAGACCCGCTCCCCAACCATGAATGCAACGTCGCGAACATTCTGATCCACATAACTCTTCTGCCTGGACTGGGCTGTACTAAGTCGATCCTAAATCAATTTAACTTTCTCCAAGGCATCCTGAACCAAGTCTATACCCAATATCCTAGCCTCGCCCGGCTCGAACCTACCCACTAGAGACCAACATTGTCTATCATACAAAGCTTCATACGGGGCCATCTGAATGATAGCCTAATAACTGTTGTTGTAGGCAAACTCCGCAAGTGGAAAGAACCGATCCCACGCACGAAGCATATCCTCTAATATCTGAATAGTGCACTCGGACTATGCGTCCGTCTGAGGGTGAAATGTTGTACTGAACTCCACATGAGTACCCAACTCACGTTGTACGGCTCTCCAAAACCGTGATGCAAACTACGTACCCCAGTCAGAGATGATAGATACTGGGACGCCATAAAGCCTGACATCTCGCGAATGTAAACCTGAGCCAGCTGCTCCGAAGAGTAAGTAGTAACCATAGGAACGAAATGAGCTGACTTGGTCAATCTATCCACAATCACCCAAACCGCATCGAACTTCCTCTAAGTCTGTGAGAGCCCAACAATAAAATTCATAGTGATCTGCTCCCATTTCCACTCTGGAATTTCCATTTTCTGAAGCAATCCACCCGATCGTTGATGCTCATACTTCACCTGCTGACAATTTAGGCAACGAGCTACATATTCCACTATGTCGTTCTTCATCCGCCTCCACCAATAGTGCTAGCTCAAATCCTAATACATTTTCGAGGCACCTAGATGAATGGAATACCGCGAACCGTGAGCCTCCTAGAGAATCAACTCACGAAAACCATCTACATTAGGCACATATAGCCTTCCCTGAATCTGTAATACACTGTCATCTCCAATAGTGACTTCCTTGGCATCACAGTGCTGAATCGTGTCCTTAAGGACAAGCAGATGGGGGTCATCATATTGACGCTCCCTGGTACGATCATAAAGAGAAGACCGAGAAACCACACAAGCCAACAATCGGCTCAGCTCGGCTCGGCTCGGCTCGGCTCGGCTCGAAAATATCCAATCTAATAAACTGGTTGGCCAAGGCCTGAACATCCAAGGCTAAAGGCCTCTCTGCTATTGGTAGATATGCTAAATTGCACAAACTCTCCGCCTTGCGACTCAAGGCATTGGCCACCACACTGGCCTTCTTGGGATGATAGAGAATGGTGATGTCATATTCCTTAAGCAACTCCAACCATCTCTGATGCCTCAAGTTAAGATCTTTCTGTTTAAACAGATGATATAGACTCCGGTGATTGGTGAAAACCTCACAAGGAACACCTTACAAATAGTGCCGCCAGATCTTCAAGGCATAAACAATAGCTGCTAGCTCGAGGTCGTGGACAGGATAATTTTTCTCATGTACCTTCAGATGTATAGACGCGTAGGTGATCATCCTACCGTCCTGCATCAACACCGCACCGAGACCAATGCGCGACGCATCACAATACACCGTGTAAGACCCCGATCTCGTAGTTAAAGCAGTCTCGAAATTTTGAAAGCTCTCCTCACACTCCTCGGTCCATCTGAACGGAACACTCTTCTGGGTCAATATGGTCATAGGTGATGCAATAGAAGAGAAACCCTCCACAAATCGACGGTAATACCCCGCCAAGCCAATAAAACTCCGGATCTCCATAGCCGAGGATGGTCTGGGCCAACTCTGCATTGCTTCAATCTTCTTCGAGTCTAGCTTGATCCCCTCACTCGATACTACATAACCCAAAAGTGCCACTAAATCTAGCCAGAATTCACGCTTCAAAAATTTTGCATATAACTTCTTCTCCCTCAAGGTCTGAAGCACAGTCCTCAGGTGATGCTCATGATCCTCCTGACTTAGGGAGTACACCAGAATGTCGTCAATAAATACAATGACGAAGGAGTCAAGATAGGGTGGATATACACTGTTCATTAAGTGCATGATGTTGTTGGGTCATTGGTCAGCCCAAATGACATCATAAGGAACTCGTAGTGACCATACTGAGTCCTGAAAGTAGTCTTCGGGATATCTGGCTCCCGAATCTTCAACTGATAATAGCCTGAACGCAAGTCGATCTTAGAGAACACTCTGGCGCCCTGAAGCTGTATCAAATAGGCCATCAATACGTGGCAATGGATACATGTTCTTCATTGTAACCTTGTTCAACTGGCGATAATCAATACACATTCGCATAGAACCATCCTTCTTCTTCACAAACAAGACAGGAGCACCCCATGGCGTCACACAGTGCCGAATGAAGTCCTTATCGAGCAACTCTTGCAACCATTTCTTTAACTCCTTCAACATTGTTGGGGCCATACGATAAAGTGGAATAGAAATGGGCTGAGTGCCCGGTAACAAATCAATGTCGACGTCAATATCCCTGTCTGGCGGCATGCCCGAAAGATTTGCCGAAAATACATCTGAATAGTCCCTCACTACCGGGACAGACTAGATAGTAGGAGTATCAACACTAACATCTCTCACATAGGCCAGATACGCATCACACCCCGTCTCAACCATTCGATGAGCTTTAATAAATGAAACAATCCTGCTAGGAACATGATGCAAGGCACCACTCCACTCTAGTCGCGGTAGACCTGGCATAGCCAGCGTCACTATCTTAGAATGACAATCAAGGATAGCGTGATAGGGCTACAACCAGTCCATGCCCAAAATAACATCGAAATCCACTATACTGAGCAATAATAAATCGGCTCTGGTCTCAAAACCACTAAGAACAATCAAACACGACCTATACATACGGTCAACAATAATGGAATCACCAACAGGTGTAGATACATAAATAGATGAACTCAGAGAATCACGGGATACACCCAAACACGAAGAAAAATAAGATGACACATAGGAATAAGTGGAGCCTGGATCAAATAAGACTGATGCATCTCTATGACAGACCAGAACAGTACATGTGATAACAAAATCTAATGCAATTGCCTCCATCCTAGCAGGAAGGGCATAATATCTGGCCTGGCCTCCCCCTCTAGGGCGACCTCTACCTGTCCGACCTCCACCTCTAGCTGGTTGTGCATATGGGGTGGTAGCTGGTGCTGTAATCATAGTCTGAGGACCCGGTGGAGCACGCGATGCCTAAGAAATCTATGGAGGTTCACCCCTCCTGAATCTGGGGAAATCCCTCACCAAATGATGAGTGTCGCCACAATCAAAATAAGATCTCAAAGGACGTAGCTGTTGTGACTGGCTCGGGAAGCACCTCGTAGAGGAGGCATACTAGACATTGTGGTGCATAATAAGGATCCTGGGGCATAGTAGTTACCGGAGCACCGCTGGCAGCTAGAAATGATGAATGAATAGGGCAACCCATATAACCTATGCCCTGAAGTGTTGTAGCTGGGGCACAAGAACCACTATAAGTGCCAGACTCTCGAGACCTCTTGGCCTCTCTCTCTTCTCTATCCCGAGTCAGCATACCCTCCAACCTCCTAGCAATCCCTACTAGCTACTGGTACGTAATATCCATCTCCAACTCTCGGTCCATGCTTAATCTGATAATGGGGTTGAGCCCCTCAATAAACCGACGAACCCGCTCTCAAATAGTAGCGACCAGGGCTGGTGCATGCCTTGCCAAATCACTGAATCGGACTGCATACTCTGACATAGTCATAACACCCTGGCGCAAATTCTTAAACTACGTGCGCCAAGCATCCCTGAGAATCTGGGGAACATACTCCCTCTGAAACATATCTAAGAACTGAGTCCAGGTGAGTGAAGCTGCCTCAACCGGACTATCCAACTCGTATGTTCTCCACCACTGGTACGTCGCTTATCTAAGCTAGAATATAGTGAAAGAAACCCCCACTAGTCTCCGTAATACCCATAGTACAGAGAATACGGTGGCACTCCTCAAGAAAACCCTGGGCATCCTCTGACGCCAAGTCACTGAAAGTAGGTGAGTGGTACTTCTTATACCTCTCGAGCCTGAGCTGCTCTACCTCAGAAGTTGAGGTACTAACCTCGGGATGAACTGGAGCTACTAGCTGTATCAATATGATCTTTGGCTCCTGGTCTACTTGAACCCGCTGCTCTGGGTTACCGGCGACGGGAGTCTGTGCCCATCCCCCGGTCTGAGATATGGCAGGAGCAAGTGGTATCAATCCTACCAGAGCCAAGGTACTGAACGTGCTTAGAAACTGGGCTAAAGTCTCCTGGAGATGGGCTAGAGTCTCCTGGAGAGCTGGTGCAGAAACAGGCATCTCAGGTGCCTGCCCTCCAGCTAAAGCTACTGGTGGCTCCTCTATAGTAGCTCGTGCGGGTGCTCTGGCTGCACCACGTGGACGTCCTCAGCCTCTACCCTGACCTCGACCTCTCGCGGCTCTAGCAGGGGGCGCGGGTGTCTGGTCATCTGATCCAGATGTACGTGTCATCACCATCTCTGAGAGAATAGAAAGATAGAAGTTTAGAGTCTGAAGTCAAAGTCGCGCACGATAAGTAAATCAAGAAAGTTAAACTTTTCCTAACAGTTCCATAGCTTCCCGAAGATAAGTACAGACGTCTTCGTATCGATCCGCGAGACTCTACTAAACATGCTTATGACTCATAACACCTACGAACCTAGAGCTCTGATACCAACTTGTCACGGCCCTATTTTCCCCTCCGTAGGATGTCATGATGGCACCTACTCTCTAAGACTAGGTAAGCCTAATAATTTGTGGAATAACTGAATAAAAAAGATGAAGCTCAAATCTAAACATGTGATATAATTCAAACTACGATTCAAAATCAATAAATCTCCCAAAACCCAGTAGAAACAAGTCACAAGCTTCTAATAGAAATACTAAGTGTCTCTATACATCAAGGCTAAAGAGAATCAAGGAAATAACATAATAAGGATAGAGGGGGACTCCGAGGTCTGCGGAGGCTGGCAGATATACCTTGAAGTCTCCATGTGCTGTCCAACTCACTGGTATCTGGTCTGGTAGGAAGAACCTGGATCTGCACAAAATGATGTGCAGAGTGTTGTATGAGTATGCCACAACGGTACCCAGTAAGTGCCAAGCCTAACTTTGGTAGAGTGACGAGGTCAGGTCAAGACCCTACTGGTTTAAAAGAAAAGTAAGGCAAAAGATATAATAATATTTTGAAATGACTGAGAATTTAAACAATAAGAAGTTTCAGAAAATATCACCACAATAAATAGAGGTACACAGCAGGGGTACTCCCGAGGTACCGCCTCGTAGTCCCAAATGTAAAAATGCAGTACAGGAAGATCTCCTGAGGAATCGCCTCATAGTCCCTAAGTAAATATGCTGTATAGGAGGATCTCCCGAGTAAACGCCTCATAGTCCCAAAGTAAATATGCAGTACATGGGGATCTTCCGAGTAAACGCTCGTAGTCCCAAAGTAAATATTCAGTACAGGTGGATCTCCCGAGGAACCGTCTCATAGTCCCAAAGTAAATATGTAGCTCGCGTACACGACTCTCACATATCATAAATTATTACAATAGTATTAAATCCTAAGGGGATTTCCCCTACACAAAGTTTGACAAGTCACTTACCTCGAATCTTGCTCAATCAATCGGTAAGAATGTCTTTCCCTCGACTTTCCGACTCCGAATGGCCCAAATCTAGCCAAAAGCAATTACATAATGAATACAACGACAAGAAACTAATTTAGATAATGAAACTATAACTTTAGCAAAGAATCAAAAATTCGGCCCAAAAAGTCGACCCGATCCCACATCTCGGAATCGGGTAAAAGTCACAAAATACGAACATCCACTCGATCACGAGTTCACCCATACCAAAATTACAATAATCTGTTACCAAATTTCTACTCAATTCCTCAAATCAATTCTCCAAATCCCTAACCTCAAACTCCCAATTTTACCTTAAATACACACTAACTAGATGGGAAATCAACGGAGAAACAAGATTATTGATAAAAACTAAACACAAGGGACTTACCTCAAGAAATCCCTCGAGCTCTCAAAAATCTCCAAACCCGAACTCAAATGACCAACAAATGATAAAAATCTCGAGCCCTTGAATAATAGATTATGCCCAGGCTTTCCGCTTTTGCGGACCAAATTATGCTTTTGCTGTACTGCTTCTGCAGTAAAGTCTCTGCATCTGCGGAGTTCACTTAAATTCCTAGGTTCCGCACCTGCGCGCAAATCTCCGCATCTGCGGATGCGCTTCTGCGGAAGCCTCCCCAAGCACTCGCCTGCTTCTGCTATTGATCACCCGCAAAAGCGACTCCACTTCTGCGGCCCTCACACCACACCTGTGACCACTGGCCAATTCCCTTAGCCCCGCACCTGCACCCCATTTCTCGTACCTGCGGGCTCGCACCCACGGTCAGCCTTGCGCAGATGCGATTACACCAGAACCAGCCCAACACCAGAAAATCTTCTATATCCAAAAAAGATCCATTAACCATCTGAAACTCACCCGAGGCCCCTAGGACCTCAACCAAATATATCAACCAGTCTAAAACAACACACGAACTTAGTTGAGCCTTTAAATCACATCATACAACGCTAAAATATGAATTACACATTGATTCAAGCCTAATGAACTTCAAAGTTTCAAACTTCTACATCCGATGCTGAAACCTATCAAATCAAGTCCGATTGACCTCAAATTTTGCACAAAAGTCATAATTGACATTACGGACCTTTTCCAACTTCCGGAATTGGAATCCGACCCCGA
The DNA here is from genome assembly GCF_000390325.3 of Nicotiana tomentosiformis. Lineage (NCBI taxonomy): Eukaryota > Viridiplantae > Streptophyta > Magnoliopsida > Solanales > Solanaceae > Nicotiana > Nicotiana tomentosiformis. The sequence goes on along the minus strand of NC_090815.1, from coordinate 24,634,084 downwards.
TATCAAAAAGTCCACTCCCGATCAAACATTTCAAAAATCATCCTTTTCCAACTTTCACCAATTAGCACTAAAATGTCCTACGGGCCTCCAATTCAACATCCGAACACGCTCCTAAGACCAAAATAACCATACGGAGCTGTAGAAACCATCAAAACTCCATTCTGGAGTCGTCTTCACCTAGTTCGAACTACGGTCAATTCCTATGACTTAAAACTCTATTTTAGGGACCATGTGTCCCATTTTACTCCGAAACCAAAAACAGATTCTCCCGGCAAGTTACATAACTACAAAATAAAGTAGAGTAAGAAATAAATAGGGGTTTAGGGGCTAATTCTCTCAAAATGACCGGCCGGGTCGTTACACCAGTGCTTCGCGATCACGAAGGAAAGGAATTCGGGTTGGGGCTGATACTCTTCACGAATGCGGGAGGTGGGAAATGAACGCGAAGCCATGGAGGGGATTACCCTTCGCGGACACGTCTGACCCATCGCGAACGTGATTCTTTGAGGGATCTGATGGGATGGTCGGTGGTAACGCAGAGGCTTGGCTGAGGATGCCTTCATGAACGCAAGAGGGACTTCACGAACGTGTAGGGCTTTGTGCCAATGCTCATTGCGAACGCGTCAGGTGCTCCGCGAACGCGATGAGTACCTGACACCCAACTATTTAAAAGCTGAAAGTCGGGATTTGTGCATTTAACACCATTTTTGAAAGCTAGAGCTCGGACTAGAGAGGATTTTGAGGAGATTTTCCTCCCAACTTTATTGTTTAGTAAATTTTAACTAGTTTTGATGTATTTCCTTTCACCCATTGATTTTTAATCTTAATTTATGAATCTCATGGTAGAAATTAGGGGTTTTGGGTAGAAATTAGGTATTTTATAAAATTGAGATTTAGATCTCAAATTGAGGTCGGATTTCAAAATGGATCATATAACTGGGGCCGGGGATGATTGGGTGGATTTTTGTCCGAATCTCGAGTTTTGACCAAGCGGGCCCGGGGTTGAATTTTATTGACTTTTTTCTTTTTCACTCGTGGGTAGTTTCTAAAGCTTATTTTGAATTGTCTGGATGATATTGGCTAGATTTTATTGGTTTGGAGGCTAATTCTAAAGGAAAAGTCGTGGTTGAGCATTGATTTGGTTGCGGGAAGATATAACTGCTGTGGTTAACCTTGACTTGAGGAAATTAGGACTTTATTGGATTATTTGCTATTTGATTTATGTGTGGAGACGACATATATGTACAGTGATGAGTGTATATACGTAGTCACGAGTTAAGCACGTAGATTGAGATATTTATTTATTATTTTAAGTGATTTCATGCCTTCATTTAATCCATAAAATGTTATTACTTGTTAAATATTTTAATTGTTACTTGCCTTTACTTGTTAAATTCATACCTTTATCCGTTACATGCCTTGATTTCTAATTATTTCTATGTATCCGTGTCTTTATTTATTGACTGTATTTACTTGCTTTGTGACTCTGTGTGTTGTTAGATAGCAACTTTTATCCGCTTTATGTCTTTAATTAGGTAATTCTCTTATTGCATTTTATTTGAGAAACGGCGTAGTTGGTTGTAGTTGTACATTTATATTATTATTGTGTGAGATCGGGTTGCACGCCGCAACAGTTATTGATATTATTGTATGGGATCGTGTTGTACGCCGTAACAGATATTGATAATATTGTTTGGGATCGGGTTGTACGCCGTAATAGAGAAGACCTATTATTTTACTACTATAAATCCGGTAAAAACCGACCAAAAAAATCGATCAAAGTTGGTCGGTAATGGCCAATAACCGACCAAAATGCGACTATTTACGTGTGGACGGTATTTTAGGGGTCGGAAAGGCATACCGAATACCGACCAACTTTGGTCGGTCAATTAAATTCAAAACAAAATATTGCAAAAAAAACCGACCAAAGTTAGTCGGTATTTTAATTATGTAATCAAAAGATTCACCATCTGGGAATCGAACCGGGGTCTGTACTATGGTAGGATACTATTCTACCACTAGCCCATTGGTGCATTTTATTTTAAGACTGTCTTTTATTTGATTTATACTCTTTAATTGTATTTTCGCACGAAAATAATCGACCAAAGTTGTTCGGTTTTATTAAAAAGTAAAATTACCGATCAAATTTGGTCGGTTTTTTTAAATGACTGGCCAAATTAACCGACCAATTTTGGTCGGTTTTTTTAATATTAATTTTTATTTATTTTAATTGAAAAACCGACCAAAGTTGGTCGGTTTCTTGAAAAATAAATTTCGCGGGACTCAAAAATAGTTTCCCGCATTTTTGCCAAAGAAAACCGACCAAAGTTGGTCGGTTTCGTAAAAACAAATTAAAAAATAAAATATTTTGAAAAACCGACTAACTTTGGTCGGTTTTTTGACCGACCAAAGTTGGTCGGTCGACCTTGGTCGGTTTTTGCCGAATTTCTAGTAGTGTTTATATATATTTGTGGATCAGGTTGCACGCCGCAACGGAGAAGACATGCTAAGTATATATATTTGTGGATCGGGTTGCATGCCACAATGGAGAAAATACATTTTATTATGTTTAGTTGTTGTTACTGTATCCATGTTGAACTGAGAAGTTGAGCGTCTGCGTTATTCTAGGACCCTCTATTATGTGCTTTTAGTTTCGGTTTTATGTTAAACTCCTGGTTTTCTCTATTTCTGCTATTATATTATTTATATTAGCATAAGTTCATAGTGAGTGCTTTGTTATAACCTCGTCACTACTTCGTCGAAGTTAAACTCGACACTTACAGAGTATATGGGGTCCATTGTACTCATACTACACTTCTGCACTTCGTGTGTAGAGTCTGGTGTTGGTCCCAGCAGCAGTTAGTGAAGGCTCGCTCGGATTAGCTTTTTATGGAGACTTGAGGTATAGATTGTAACGACCCGACCGGTCGTTTTGAGCTCCAGCACGTCGTTTGGCAGTTTGAGGCCTTGAGTAGCTTCACTTCAGGTATTATGACTTGTGCGTATGGTCGGAATTGAATTTCGGGAAGTTCGGAGTTGGATCGGAAAGAAAATTCTCATTTCGAAAGCTTTAAGTTGGAGAAATTGACTAAGATTGGATTTTAGAGTAAACGGACTAGGAATTGGGATTTGAAGGATCCAGCAAGTTCGTATGATGATTTCGGACTTGGGCATATGTTCGGATCGGTTTTTGGATGCCTCGGGAGCGTTTCGGCACCTATTGTGGAAGTTAGCATTTTGGAAGAATTCCATAAATTTGGGTTGAAGTGCACTTCGATGTTATCGATGTTCATTTGGAATTCCGAGTTTAGGAATAGTTCCGTATGGTGATTCCGGTATTAGGAGTGCATCCGGAAATGAATTTGGAGGTTCGTAGGTCATTTTGGAGTCATTTGGCTAAAGTTAAAAATTTGAAGATTTTTGAAAAGTTTGACCGGGAGTGGACGTTTTTGAAACCGGGGTCGGATTGCAATTCCGGAAGTTGGAGTAGGTCCGTAATGTCAATTATGACTTATGTGCAAAATTTGAGGTCAATCAGACGCAGTTTGATAGGTTTCGGCATCGAATATAGAAGTTTGAAATTCTAAAGTTCATTAGGCTTGGAATGGGGTGTGATTCATGAATTCGACATTTTTTGATGTGATTCGAAGGCTCGACTAAGTTCACAACGTGTTTTGGGATGTGTTGGTATAATTGGTTAAGGTCTCGAGGGCCCCGGGTGGATTCCGGGTGGTTAACGGATCGAATTTAAAATTTGAAGAAGGGTTGAGGCAGCTGATATCTGGTGTGATCGCACCTGCGCAAAAAAGGGTCGCGGGTGCGAAGCCGCAGGTATGAAAACTCCATCGCAGGTGCGGACATCGCAGGCGCGAAGAATTTTGCCGCGGGTCCGGTTGGCCGAATACATATAGATGGGCTTGGGCTGTAGCATACAAAAATCTAGGAATTGGGTGAAATTTCAGTTTTATGGCCCTTAAATGCCGAAAAGCGAGGACCATTCATGGAGAAGTGATGACTATTGTTTCTTAGGTCATTTTTTATGAGCTGGCAAAATTTCAGACGATTCAAGTCTAGTCACCCAGATTCATGCAGATGGCGTAGACTATAGCACATGAAAATCTAGAAACACGTTTTATGGTCCTAAAATGCCAAAAAATGAGGAACGGTCATGGAGAAAAAATGACTATTGTTCCGTAGGTTATTTTTTATAGGGAGACAAAATTTTAGGCAATTCATGTCTGGTCGCCCGGATGCATGCAAAAAGGCGTGGGCTATAGAACAAGAAAATCTGAGAATTTTATAAAATTCAAGTTTAATGGCCCTAAAATACCACAAAATGAGAAATGGTCATGACAAAGAGATGATTATTGTTCCACATGTGGTGTTTGATGGGCCGAAAATTTTTTAGGTGATTCGACCCCGGTCGCCCGCATGCATGCAGATGACGAGAGCTAAAGCACACGAAAATTTAAAAATCGGGCAGAATTCTAGTTTTATTACCCTAAAATACCAAAAATTGAGGAACGGTCATGGCTAAGCGATGACTATTGTTCCTTAGGCGATTCAGGTTCGGTCGCCCGGATGCATGCAGATGGCGTGGGCTATAGCATACGAAAATTTGGGAATCAGTCGGAATTCAAATTTATGGTCCTAAAACTTTAAAAGACGAGGAACAGTCATGGAAAAGCAATGACTGTTGTTTCTTAGATCGTTTATTATGGGCTGAAAATATTTTCAGTGATTCGGGTCCGGTCGCCCGGATACATGCAGATAGTGTAAGCTATAGCACACGGAAATCTTAGAATGGGGCGGAATTCAAGATTTATGACCCTAAAACACTTAAAACAAGGAACGTTCATGGCAAAACAATGACTATTATTATTCCTTAGGTGGTTTTTTTGGGCCGACAAAATTTTAGGCTATTCAGGTCTGGTCGCCCGGATGCATATAGATGGCGTGCGCTATAACACACGAAAATCTAGGAATCAGGCGTAATTCTAGTTTTATGGCCCTAAAACGGAAATCTAAATGAGGAACGGTCATGGCGAAGTGATGACTATAATTCCTTAGGTCATTTTTGAGAGGCTGACAAAATTTTATATGATTCGGGTCTGGTCACCTTGATGCAAGCAGATGAAGTGGGTATAACATACAAAAATATGGGAATCGGACAGAATTCCCGTTTTGTGGCCCTAAAATGCCAAAAATAAGGAACGGTCATGGAGAAGCGATGATTATTGTTCTTTAGGTCATTTTTATGGGCCGGCAAAATTTTAGGTGATTTGGGTTAGGTTGCCCGGATGCATGCAGATAGGTGTGGGCTATAGCACATGAAAATTTAAAAATCGGGCAGAATTCTAGTTCTATGGCCCTAGAACGCGAAAAATGAAGAACGGTCATGGCGAAGCGATGACTATTATTCCTTGGGTCACTTTTTATGGGCGGACAAAATTTTAGATGATTCGGGTCCGGTCGACCGAATGCATGCAGATGGGCGTGGGCTATAGCGCACAAAAATCTAGGAATTGGGTGGAATTCCAGTTTTATGACTCTAAAACGTCAAAAACGAGGAACAGTCATGGCGACGCGATGATTATTTTTCCTTTGGTAATTTGTTATTGTCCGGATAAATTTTGGGCAACTAGGGTCGGGTCGCCCGGATGCATGCAGATGGCGTGGACTATAGCACACAACAACCTTAGAATTGGGCAGAATTCGAGGTTTATGACCCCAAAATTCCAAAAAATGGGAAACGGTCACGGAGAAACTATTGTTCCATAGAACATATTTTATGACCCGTCAAAATTTCAGCCGTTTCGGGTCCGGTCGCCGGATCCATGCAAATGGTGTGGGCAATAGCTCACGAATACTTGGGAATGGAGCAAAATTCCAGTTTTATGGCATTAAAACGCCAAAAAAATGAGGAACGGTCACGGAAAAGCAAAAAATATTGTTCCTTAGACCGTGTTTGAATATTCGGCAAAGTTTAGGTGATTCAGGTCTTGTCGCTAGGATGCATGCAGATGGTGTGGGTTATACCACACGAAAATCTGGAAATCTGGCGAAATTCCATTTTTATGGCCTTAAATGCCAAAAAATAAGGAACGGTCATAGCGAAGTGATGACTATTGTTCCTTAGGTAATTTTTATGGGTCGGAAAAATTATAAGCGACGCGGTCTAGTTGGTCGAATACATATAGATAGGCTTGGGCTGTAGCATACAACAATCTAGGAATTGGGCAAAATTTCAGTTTTATGGCCCTTAAATGCCGAAAAGCGAGGAGCAGTCATGGAGAAGTGATGACTATTGTTTCTTAGGTCATTTTTTATGAGCTGGAAAAATTTCAGACGATTCGGGTCTGGTCGCCCTGATTCATGCAGATGGCGTAGACTATAGCACATGAAAATCTAGAAATTGAGCGAAATTCAAGTTTTATGGTCCTGAAATGCCAGAAAATGAGGAACGGTCATGGATAAAAAATGACTAATGTTTCGTAGGTTGTTTTTTTATAGGGAGACAAAATTTTAGGCGATTCACGTCCGTTCGCCCAGATGCATACAAAAAGGTGTGGGCTAATGCACAAGAAACTCAGGAAATTTTTTAAAATTCTAGTTTATTGGCCCTAAAATGCCAAACAATGAGAAATGGTCAATCTCACGCTGGAAGTCGCGACGCAAGCTCAAACGCGAACTAAAACTCTCGCGCCACCTGCCTCTGTCAATTCTTCACGTCTTCAGCTAATTCCTCAATTCATTCTGCTTTTCATATCATTTTGCTTGTTCAATTCCTTTATAACTTTTATCCAATCATACTCATTATGTGATGATTGGGTCCATTAGATTCTCCCTGAAAGGCCAAAGGCCGAAGCAATAGTGGCTCAGGGGGTACTCAGACTTTCCCCAGGCATGGTCCTTTGTGTGGGCACCCCACACTTAGTTCTCACTATCTAGCTCGCTTTTCCACTCTTCCAATGGCTTTGTTTCCTATGCTTATAATCCTACAAAATAAAAACAGACACTACAAAAATAATATAATAAAAATTAAAATAAAAGAAGGCAGTAAAGTTGGGTTGCCTCCTAACAAGCACCTGATTTAACATCGCGGCTCGACTTGAAGCACTTTTTGCCCTCCACCTCAAACTTATGAATTGAACCCCTAATTTGGCTTCAAGTTTTTTGCTATGCTTGCGGGGTGGTGGGACAAATGTAATTGGACCAAGTAACCAATTTCGTATTCTATACTTCTTAATATTCAGATGAGGTATGTAATTATATCTCCCTGGAACAATAAATTCCAGCATGTGAGCACCTTGTTCCTTGTTCGTTGGCTCCTCCAAAGGCTCGGATGACTCAATTTCCATATCACCATCCAAACACAATGTTGAAAAAGGCATGGAATGAGGACCAATGCGTTCCATCTCTAGAACCGCATCACTATTTACATCTTCATATGTACCCACTTCAAATATAACATTATCTACTTCCTCACATGACTCTAGAACACTCTTCTCAACATTGGCACCCTCAAGAAAAATATGGTCTAATGCTTGGTATTCTCGTTTTAGCTCCTCAATTTGGTCTAGAAGATTTTTTTCAGTTTCATACAACTCATCATTAAATTGTTGGACGTTGAACGCATCAATCTTTGCACTCAAATCTGCATCCAAGTTATGCAAAGCCAAGCCAAACTTGTCAATTTCTTGTGCAAGATCAACTCTCTCCTTCGACCAATCATTCACCAACTTTGTTAGAAGATAACGTCGTTCCGCATATTCTCTTAATCATGAATATCCGTCCCCGACAACGGCACCAAAAACTTGTTGGTTCCTCAAGTACACGCAAGTATATATAGCCGTCAAGTAATAAAGTGACTCAAAAGTCGGATGTCGAACCCACAGAGACTTAGATTAATCATTAACTAAGCAAACTAAAATTAATTTACTGTCCAAGATAATAAAAAATATTATTTTTCTACTAAACTGTTATTGCGGAAATTAAACAAGTAATTAGTTAAATTAATTAGGAGCAAGCGATTGTGGTTGAATTTTAATCAACGGAGATTAAGATTCCAGGATTGTAGTCGGTTTGTCAATCCTATGGGCTCGTAACTACACATGTTAATCCACATTATCTATAATTGCTAGCTGACCGGATCGTTTATATAAATAGCATATTCCCACAATACTATTTGTCTATTCATAATATATCAACCCTTACTCCCATATTCAAATTCAGACCTCCCGGAGTTCAGGTCATGACAAGCCCAAAAAGACGGGCCATAAAAGTCTTCTGTCAACCAAGCGTCTTCATCAATAACCTTACCTCCGGATATTTCATCCCCATATGTCATGTTGAGAGAACTATGAACACACTAAGAGAAAAATCAAATTGTTATAAAAATAAAAATATTTACAAAAAGAAAAAAATAAGCAAAACCTGTAAAGATAAAAGTAAAAGTCTAATCTAGAAAAATAACTAAATAGGAAAATTAAAAACTCGAACAAAAATTAATTAAAAGCTTAACTTACATAAACAATCAAGCACTAAGTCCCCGGCAACGACCCCAAAAACTTGTTGGTTCCCCGAGTACACGTAAGTATACGTGGCCGTCAAGTAATAAAGTGACTCGAAAGTCAGATGCCGAACCCATAACAACAACAACAACAACCCAATATAATCCCACTAGTGGGGTCTGGGAAGGGTAGTGTGTACGCAGACCTTACCCCTACCCTGGGGTAGAAAGGCTGTTTTCAATAGACCCTCGGCATCCTTCCCTCCAAGAACTCCCACCTTGCTCTTGGGGTGACTCGAACTCACAACCTCTTGGTTGAAAGTGGAGGGCGCTTACCATCAGAGCAACCCACCTTGCCGAACCCATAGAGACTTAGATTAATCGTTAACTAAACAAACTAAAATCAATTAACTGTCCAAGATAATTAAAAAATATTATTTATCTACTAGACTACTTTTGCAAATATTGAATAAGTAATTAGCTAATTTATCAGGGATGCAAATGTGTGTTTTGGATTTTACTCAGAGGAGATGAAGATTCCAGGGTTGTAGTCGGTTTATCAATCCTATTAAATTCAATAACTACACTTGTGAATCCAGATTATCAATGGTTGCTAATTGACCGGATCCTTTATATGAATAGCATGTTCCCACAATACTACTCGCCTATCCACAATATATCAATCCATATTCCTATGGTATTGAGTCTATCATGAACGAATATAATACGGTTTTTAACTAAGCAAGACTGTTAGGTATATTCCTATCCTAACCGTGAAATCGTTCCCCGAGCAATGGGTTCAGAAATAAGCTCTCTTTAATTTTACTCTAATCTAAATACAGCTTTCTCAAGCATAGCATAGATAGTAGGGTGAATTGGTAGCTACAACAATTCACAAGTTAAAACTAGAATTAAAGAAATAACCACAGGATGTTAATCCGAATTAACAAAGATGTAATTAATAAACGTTAATAATCATGTCAACTACAATCGTAGAAACTAGAGTGGCTAGGCACTCATGTTCGTAGTAATAATTTTTCAAGTATTTTTCTTAAACAAATTACAAAAAAAAAAAAGATGAAGGAATGAAGAACTCGATGATTTTCTCCTCCAAAAATTTTTCCACGTGATGTTCTTGCCTCCAAAATGGCTTGTTCTTCCTTCGGTCAAAAGATCCCGTAAAAATAGTGTTTAAAGACTATTTATATATGTAGGAAAAAGGCTTAAACAAAATAATTAAGTCCAAAACCAAAAAAGAGACGAAATAGGCTTGAAACCCGGAATACGCGAAACATCTCGCTATAGGCCGTGCCTAGTGAGCTCAAACGCGAGGAATAATCTCGCGCTGGAAGTCGCGACGCAAGCTCAAACGCGAACTAAAACTCTCGCGCCACCTGCCCTTGTCAATTCTTCACGTCTTCATCTAATTCCTCAATTCATTCTGCTTTTCATATCATTTTGCTTGTTCAATTCCTTTATAACCTTTATCCAATCATCGCGTAATGATTAGCAAGTACTCATTATGTGATGATTAGGTCCATTAGATTCTCCTTCTAATCACTCCTTTAGATTAATAACTTTTTATCCGAATTTTATCTCTCAGAATTTTATCTTCAATATACATATATTATCCATTAACACCCAAATAAGTATAAAACTCCATAATCAAGTTAAATTGGGTATATTCAATATCAAATACAAAAAAATAGCGGTAAAAATATGAGCAAGTTAATATCGAAACATACGAAAATATGTTCAACATCAAATAGATTTTCAAGATTAAAGGTTCGAATAATCATAAAGGAAATGGCCCTCTAAGTTCCATATTAAAATGGTTCCGACCAAATTTAAATTAATTAAGAGAAAAAAGCCAAAGTTATCCCCCTACTTTGAATAATTAGTCACGTTTATATTCGTTTCTACTTTCTGTCTAAAATTGTCCTCACCGTTAACATAGTAACTAAAATTACCCCTAATCCTAACAATGTCCAACATGGCACCTAGGACTCCATAATAATTTGTCAACTAAGCAAATATGAACTCATTTTTAGAAACCCGCTCGACCCTATTGGATTAAACTAGAACCCGTTAATTAGTCTTCTACTTCCTCATTAGAGAAGACCAATAGTTGAGTAAATGGCCGGAATCCGGTATTCAATTGCAGCCGGAGACATTGGCTCCAGTATTCAGGCCTGTCATCCACTCCTTCCATAGGAGTTCAAAATTTTCAGACGCCAAACCGATATTCAAGCTTCAGGCCTTTCCCTTAAGCAAACAATCCCATCATTTTCTTCTTAAGAAACGAAACAAGCAATTAAGGAAGCCGTCAATCAAAGCCGCCACCGAAGAAATTACAGGACTTACTACTATTTCAAACCCCGATATCCCTTGGCAAATTGTTGTTGGCTCTTTGGGTAATACTGCTTCTACTACTCTATGCTTTTTCCCTTTTATTGTTAAATTCTTGACTTTTTGCTTCTTCTACTTTCTGGGATTAACAAATTAGTGAAATTTTTTGGTAGCCGGTGTGATACCTTTCGTGGTTGCTGGAATCAAGTTCAGCAAGAGAATTGTTAAGTAGCAGTCCTACGTTTCAATTGAATGCTTGGAGAAGATTCTTCTTCATCTACTGTTGCTTCCTTCAGATTATTCACTAACAAAACTCGGATGACTCCACCCCCATTAATGTTTTTTCTCTTATTCTTTTTCTTTTCAGTTTCAGAGACCCAGATCTGAAGCACTTTGGCCGGATTCCGGCCATTTATTCAACTCCGGCTGACTGTTGGTCTTCTCTAACGAGGAAGAAGAAGACTAATTAGCGGGTTCTAGTTTAATCCAATAGGGTCGGGCGGGTTTTTAAAAATGGGTTAATATTTGCTTAGTTGGCAAATTATTATGGGTCCTAGATGCCATGTTGGACATCTGTTAGAGTTAGAGATAATTTTAGTTACTATATATTAACGGGGGACAATTTTAGATGGAAAATAGAAACAGGTGTAAATGTGGTTAATTATTCAAAGTAAAGAGACAATTTTGACCTTTTCCCATTAATTAACTAAAGCCTTTTGAAATATTGATGTGAAAGTGTTCAATAATTTTCAAGTATTTATAATTCCAAAGTGTTGAGAAGTTCAAGTAAGCAGACTAGTTATCGACATTTTATATTACTAAAATGTTGCTAAATGTGACAAACTAAAGTATGTAAGAGTATGTAATTGTTCAAGCTTACAGAGCTGAATGGGCTAAAGACTTCTAGGGACTTCATCATTTGTACGAAGATAGTAGAGTAAAATTCCCTTTGACTATAGAAATGTTATAGCTCATAGGTGTTCGTCGGTCGGTACGATACGGTAATTAAATATTTCGGTTTGATACTTTCGGTATTCGATTTCTTAAAATGTTACACCAAAACCGTACCTAATTCAATTCGTATGGTTCGGTTTTTCTCCTGTCGGTTTCGATTTATTCAGTATTGTAACTTCGGTTTGTTCGGCTTGAATATTAACGTTGAGAAAATCTTTGTCCAAAATTAGCAAGTATTAATCTATAGAAAGAAAAACAGTACATAAATGAATAAATTTGATCATTAAAAATGTCTTATTACTTACTTAGAGATAATAGCTAAATTTAGAGAATACAATAAGGACTAATCCAATAGATGCAATATCAATACACTAGTAAAATCATAAAAATATTATGTTAACCTGCTTGATAACAGGAAGAATAAGAGTCAAAATTTGCAGCCTAACTTGTTCCTTCATTTTCCTAAAGAAGTATATGGGTTTTAGTGGCAGCCTCATCATGAGTGCCAGAGAAATATTATGTAACTTAGTACGTTATAATCAATAATATATGTATTATGTAACTTAGTATATATTTCGGTACGGTATAGGTATTTCAGTATTATTTTTTTAAATACTAAATATCATACCTAATATCAATTCTTTTTAAAACTTAAACCAAATACCAAAATACTCGAATATCACATATCAAAATTTTCGATTTCGATACGGTAATTTGGTATTTACCAAATTATGCACAACCCTAATTCAGAGTGTGACATCAATATCTTGTAGTTTAAATATTAAAGTTGCAAAAAGTGAATAATTTAAGGAGAGTTTTGAGGTATTAACTCTCAAAAAAAAGAATCATCATGTGTTATAATAAATATTTCTCAAGGATATTTTAATAAAACATATGCTTGTCAGTTTATCTGATTGTTACTAAAAATTTATTAACAACAAAATTTTATTTATAACGCTAACAAGTGAAATAAAATTTTATTTTATGTGACAAAAAAACAGAGAAAAAATTGATACTAAACAAGTTGATCTTGGTGGTTTGGTTTTTATTTTTGACAAAAATCGAAATAAATAGATTAGTTAACACTCCTATTTAGAACAATTTTCTCTTTAAAAAAAGATCGGGGGAGTGCAGAGAAAAGAGATTTTGAGAATATAGAAAGGGAAACGTGGGGCCTAAGTGTAAATGGATTATGAGAAGAGAGTTTTCAGGAGCAATTAAGTTTTTGGTTCATTATAATTCTTTTTCAGTTATGAATTAAATCTTACAGATCTTTAATTTTACACCTAAAAGATTTAAAAATTAACACTATGAGGATCTTCATATAATCACTTCCTCCTATTTAAATTGAAATTATTATGTTAAATCATTTTCTTGAGAAATAAAATGGAGGTAACCTAACTACCTAAGAGTGGTTTGCTTGAAAATGCTGAAGATTATTTTTTTCTCAACTGAGCAAGAAAAATAAGAAAAACAATCTTTTTTGTAAAAATAAAAAAAGATCTTGGCTATTAGTTAAGCCACTACATGGCTGTACCATCTTCATTTCCCCTTTAGAAGGGATATTCAAAACTACATGCATAAAATACTGTTATTTAGTAAAGTAGCATTCAAATATAAGGGTGTGTCTGGATGAAGAAAAACATATTTTAGAGTATGTTTTCCTGAAAATATTTTTCATCAAAAAATAAGTAATTTATCTCACATGATTTTTGATGTTTGCCAAATGAACAATTTTAACCAAATCTCTCAGTTTTTTATTTTACTATGTTCAATTGCGAGTAAGCAGAAAATATTTTTTTTTAAATTTCCACCTATCCATGTTCATAAGATCTCTTACTTGTGTTGGTAAATCAGCAAAAGACTAGAACACTTGAGTTTGCAATGAATCATGGTTCAAAGCTGCCAGTTTATCAGCAACTTGATTGCTTTCCCTGAAATAATGATTCAGATTAAAAAATTTATGTCCCCTCAATCTTCTAAGCTCATTAATTTGATCTGCTATTCTCCATGAAGTGCAATTACTTCCATTAACACAATCCACCAAGAGTTTGGAATCACTTTCTGCCAAGATATTGTGGAAACCACTCTCAATACACCACTTGATGCCAAATAACAAGGACATTTCTTCTGCCCAGTCACTAGTTCCATTACCTAAGTTTAGCGTGTACGCATAGATCAAACATCCCATATTGTCTCTTACTACTACTACTCCCCCAACCATTCCTACAACTTCCATCAGAATTAAGCTTAACAAATAGTTCGGGGGGATTGTTCCACTTGGTTATGATAGTCTTCTCGAAATAGACAGTTGTGTGGAATAATTGAGAGATGTTGTTCCATTCCGACTTGATTCTGAACCTAAGGAATTGAGTATTCACCACCTGAGAGATGGAGAAAGAGATAAGAAATATGGTCTTCCTCACATTAATTCTCTCGGAACCATATTTGACTCCTTACCTGGCTTTCCAAATTTCCCATGTTGTGGCGATAGGTAAACAGTTCAATAGAAGAGCTTCAGCTGGGTTTTGAGCCTTAAGCTTCCACCAATTTAACAATAGTTGCCTAAAGGACACTCCTATATAGGGAGTACCTCTAGGGCCACATATAATTCTCCATACTTCTTGAGCATAAGCTCCGGAACAAAAGACGTGATCTATTGTTTCAAGGTCAGGAATTATACAACAACAACTAGAAGAAATAGAGAACCCCATCCTGAGAACTCTTGCACCATATTGGATTTTATCCCTCAAGGCCCTCCAAACAATAAAACTCATTTTGAATGGCACTTGTTTCTACCAAGTCTTTGACTCAATCCATGAATTTTGCTTTTTCCTTCTGAATAAGTGCCCAGCTGAAGCCACAGAGAAGGTACCTTTCTCATCAGCAGTCCAAACTGGGACATCAGGTTCAGCACATCTCAGTTTGTTCTTCATAGAGTCAATGGTTTCCATTACATATTTAGGCATTACGCTATCCCATCCTCCCCACCACCATTGACCATTCACCAGTACTTCGGAGAGCTTCATGTTCGTAGGCTTGCTTCTTTCTGGCAGAAAATTGCACAGTGGACCAAGATTGGCCTAGTTATCAAACCAAAAGGCAATGTCCCCTTTCCCAACCTTCCATAATATGTGCATATCCACCTTACTTTTAATCTTACACATAGCATTGCAGGAATAGGACTTCCCAGAATACCATTTCTTGATCAGAGGATGTGATCTTTGACAGTACTTACTCATAAGAAACTTCTTCCATAGTGAATCATCGGTCCTTAAATTCCACCATTGCTTTGCTGTGAAAGAATTATATTTATCTTGTAATTTTCTGAAATTAACTCCTCCCTCTCTGTATGGGAAACATAAACTATCCCAGGAAGCCTAGTGAAATGTTCTCCTCTCATCTGAACCTCCCCAAAAGAATCTGGCCAACATCCTCTCTATCTAATGTAAGACTCCCTTGGAAGGGTGTATGGCTGCTAGGAGATGAATTGGCAAAGAAAGAAAGACATGTCTGATCAATACAGCTCTACCACCCGTGGACAAAAGTTTGGCATGCCATCCTGATATCCTTTGCAATATTTTGGTGATCAAGTCAGAGAAAATAGCTATCTCTTTCCTCCCAACATATATGGGGCAGCCAAGGTACTTGATAGATAGTTCTTTGTGTTCCATTCCTGTGATATCTATTACCCTTTGAATTAAATCTGCAGTTCCAATATGATACAAGACTTCTGTTTATTCACCAACTGACCAGAAACTTTCTCGTATACAAATAATGCCTCCATAAGCATCTCCAAGGATTTTCTACTGCCACGATCCAAAATTCCAACCTGTCGTGATGGCGCCTATCTCGTTACTAGGCAAGCCGAAAATCTCAATAAACCACAATTTCTCTTAAGTTTGAAAATATAATATTTAAATACAATACAAAATCCCACAAATACTGATACGAACACTCCCCAAAACCTGGTGTCACCGAGTACATGAGCATCTAATATGGATATAAGTCTGAAACATAAGGTCTATAATAGTCTAAGACCAAAATACAATAAACAAAAAGATAGGGAAAGAGAGACATGGTCTGCGAAACACGGCAGCTACCTCTGAATCTCCAGAAGATCAACTGCACGAGAGAATCAATACCCGCTATGTCCAGAAGCACCTGGATCTGCACACGAAGTGCAGGGGTGTAGTATGAGTACAACCAACTCAACAAGTAACAATAATAAATAAGGAACTGAAAATAGTAACGAGCTATACAATTATAATTCATTTCCAGTAATTCCAGCAAAGAATAGACATGCTTTCAAATCCGGCAGTTTAAGTCGAATCAATTTTATACAATTTAAGTTCATGTAATCCGGATATATAATTCTTCAAAAATTTCACCACAATAACATATAGCAACTAAGTGCATCAACCAATGAAAAACAAATACAACCTCTCAGGACAACAATCACTCACTGGGCTCCCAGCCCTTAGCACTCACACTCAATGGGTACCCGCGCTCACTGAGGGTGTACAGACTCTGGAGGGGCGCCTACATCCCAATTGCTATAATCTGCACGGACAACTCACGTGCTATAATATAAATATCTGGATCCGCACGACCAACTCACGTGTTGCACAGCCAACTCACGTGCTATAGTATAATATCTCACAATCAGGCCCTCGGCCTCACTTAGTCATAAAGCTCTCCAGTCTCTCGGGCTCTCAACAATCATAAAATCAGCTCAAACAACAATGATATGATACATCAATAATGAACAAATAGAGACTGAGATAAAATAATCAAGTAAGTTGTAATTGAGTACAAAACAACAATTTAAGCAGATAATTCAATATGTACACGACCTGTGTGGGTCCCAACAATACCAACATATAGCCTAAGCATGGTTTCTAGCATGACTTATAGTTAAATTTCCACAACACATAGAGAGCACATGACTATCAACAAGTTATTCAGTTTTACAGTTTCCACGGGACGGACCAAGTCACAATCCCCTCGGTGCACACCCACACGCTCGTCACCTAGCATGTGCATCACCTCCAAAGTAATCACATGATACGAAATTCCGAAGTTTCATACCCTCAGGACCATATTTAAAACGGTTACTTACCTCAAACCGTGAAATTCTTATTCTGCAATTGAAAAGTCTACCGTCACAGCACAAAGGTGGACCTATGCCAGAAAATAGCAGGGAAGTCATTTTTCATTGACAACCAAGTCATTTTCATGGCGTAGCTAGAAGTCGGGCTACGGATTTAATTTAACTGACTAATTTTTATTCAAACAATGTATTTATGTTAAAAAAATTATTCAACATGTAAAAATATTAAATTTATAACCCAACTATTAACATTTAAAATTCGTCGTTCTAAAATCTAAAATCCATACAGTTGAAATTCTAGTCTCCGAAAAATATAAAAAAACGTCTATTTTCTAGTGAGAGAAGCTCCTCCATCTCTCTAAACTTTTCGATACCTTTTCACTATATATCCTCCTTTATTCTTTGTACACATTGGCCATTGTTAAGCTTAAATGCGTCATGTGGGTATGATTGGCCTCCCTAGAGGTCACACACCAGCTCCCCCATATCTAATTGATGCTTTAAGCCACTCATTTCCCCCCTTGCGATCTCAAAATTTCAACGAAAACACATCAATGCAACCACAAAATGCTTTGAATAACAATGGAAATGCTCCAGTATGGGATTCTTCTCTTAATTTTGCAGCAGCTATAGGAGGTTCAGGTTTCAAAACTTCAAGGAAAAAGGTACGTCTGCACCACAGACCTTACGATTTAGTGGAGTGCAGACCTGTAGTGAGCTTCACTAAAGAAGAGGATGATAAGCTAGCAGAGTCTTGTAAACTTACTATTGTGGGTAAATTCCCAAGAATAAAATATGCCATTAACCGTATTAGATCAGATTTTCTTAAGTTATTTCATCTAAATGGAGTTGCGCAAATAGGGGCATATAACATGCAACATTTGTTTATTGATTTTGACCTCGAAAAAGACTATCGAAACGTTAAAGCTAGAAACTTTCTTACAATTTGTGACATGCAGATGAAATTAAAGAAATGAACCAATGATTTCAGACTAGAAGTTGAAACTACTCTGGCTCCCGTATGGGTCAACCTTCCTAATTTGAGATGGCATTATTTTGAATGGGATGCACTCTTTCGAATTGTGGAACCAATTGAATTTTCAATCATCGTGGATAAAGCCACACACTCAAAAACTAGGCCTACAACTGCTAAAATCGAAGTTGAAATTGATATCACTAGAACCCTGCCTCATGAGGTGCAAATTGATATTAAGAATGAGAAGGGTCAAATGGAAACTATTATTCAAAAAGTGGAATATGAGACTATTCTAGAGTATTGCAATCATTGTAAAAGGACACGGTGAAGTTAAATGTAGAATATTACACCCTGAGCTAAGACAAGACCAAAAGAGTACTGGGAGGAATGAACGTGAAGGACCCAAAGAAAATTAGAGAACAACTACAGAGGTTCAAAATAGTGCTGCTAATGAAATGCAAGTGGATGACAACAAAGAGGGCAACACAACTAACAAGGCTCAAGGGTCTACAATTATGGAAGTAGAAAATTTTGAAGAAGAAGAGGGTTGGAAAACTGTGGTTAATGGTAGAGGTAAGAAGAAAGGCAAAAACACCAACAAGGTGCCACAAGTTGTGACAACCACTACACTAAACAATACTAAGCAGGTGAAAGATCAGTCAACTACAACAAAAGGAGTCCTCAAAGTTACAAACGTTACTACTAATGTATCTAAGGACATTGTTCAAGTGAATGACCAAACTATGAATGTTATAGAAGTGGAAATGGAAACCCTAGTTGAACAGAGGGTGATGGCCACCTCTGGGAGACCCAAATCTCGGCCAAAAGTAAATGTTTTCTTGGTAAAAACTGGACCTCCATATGAGAGGAAATGAAAGAAAGAAGCAAGAGAGGTGAACAAAGCTAAATCCAAAACTGAAATAAATGAAGCTTTCGATGCTAATGTAAAAGGTAAACTTCCACCTGAGGTGGGAGGGAACATGAAAGATGCTATGCAGGAGGTGTCAGATCATGGAAGACCTCCAGAAGTATCTATAAAAGATCCAAGTATTTCAGTATCACCTGAAGATAGGAACATAACAATTTCTATACAGGAGAGGAAGATACTAGGACAACAAGTCTTCAACACATCGCCAGGGGCTTCAAGGTCTATCAATCCTACTCAATCTGGTGAAACTCTTGAGGTGATGAGTAAAAGGATTGAGTTAGAACCTACTGCTCAGGAAAGTAACTCTCAGAATAAAGGGGATGACATTGATGAGTACTCTCATTTTGAATCAGTTTCAGAGAAAGAGGTTGAGAAAACTCAGTTACCAACTGAAAATGAATCTATGTCTGATGGTGAGCTTCCTCATTTAGTCAAGAAAAAGTTAGGCTCTGGAGGTAAGTCAGCCAAGGTCGTAGCTCACAATCAACAAAAGACCATAGATCACATCAATCTATCACCAATGGGGTTAATTAGTGTTGCACCTATAGAATTAACAAGAGCTTTGACTTCCTACAATGCTTAATTGATTGTGGCATGCAAGATACAGGCTTTGTGGGAAATAAGTTCACTTGGTGTAATAATAGAGGAGACCCTGATACTATTTGGAAGAGATTGGATAGAATGGTATTTAATGCTGAATGGTTTGACTTATATGGTAGGACCACTGTTAACCACTTGGCTAGTGCCTGCTCTGATCATACTCCCTTACTTGCTCAATTTAGCGCTTCAGATGAACTATTTGTGAGGTACTTTAAGTTACTCAACATATGGACTGAACATAAAGACTTCCTAGAGGTCATTAAAAATATTTGGGAAGTTGAATATTCACGCAATGCTATGTGGAATCTTCATCAAAAACTAAAGTTGACAGCTTCTAAGTTTAGTACATGGTCCAAAGAAGCCTTTGGAGATATTTATGAGGAATCCAAAAGGTTGGAAATAGAGCTTATCAGGTTAGAGAATCTGATGATTGGTGATAACGATGGGGCTAACAGAACCAATCTTAACAATACTAGAGCTGATTACATGAGGTACATCAAACTCCAAAACTCTATCCTTAGGCAAAAGGCCAGAGTGAAGTGGTTTACAGATGGCGATTCTAATTCGGCCTATTTTCATAGTGTCATTAAAGATAGGAGAAGGAGATTGAGCATCAACAAAATTCAGGATGAACATCACCAATGGGTAAAAGGGACCAAAGAGGTATCTGGAGCTGCAATTAGGTACTTCCAGGGAATATTTTGCCAGAAGCGTGATCATAATGACTTCTCTGATCTGGATGCCATTGAACCCATGATCATTGAAGATATCAACAATGAGCTAATTGTTATTCCTTCTATGGAAGAGATAAAGACGTGTGTATTCTCAATGGATCCTAACAGTGCCCCTGTGCCCGATGGATTTACTGCTTAGTTTTTCCAGGTGGCCTGGGACTTTGTTGCTCCAACCTTAGTCTTGGCCTTAAATTCTTTCTTTTGTGGGGCTAGTCTACCCAAGTGGTTCAGTCATACTTGTATAATTATGTTGCCCAAAGTATTCTCTCCCCAACATTTTAATGATATAAGACCTATTAGCTTGTGTAATGTTGTGAGCAAGATTTTTGCTAAACTTCTCAATTCTAGATTGTCAAAGTTACTGCCTAATCTTATTAGTGGGAACCAAAGTGATTTTACTAAAGGAAGGTCTATAACTGAAAATATTTCATTTGCTCAGAAAATCATTCAAGATATTGCTAAGCCCAATAAATATGGCAACATTGTGCTGAAACTGGATATGGATAAAGCTTAAGATGGAGTTTTTTGGCCTTTTTTATGTGTTTTGATGAGAAGATTGGGGTTTAATGAAATATGGATTGACATGATCTTTAGGCATGTCTCTAGTAATTGGTATTCTCTACTTGTCAATGGTATTAGACAAGGATTCTTCAAGTTTGAAAGAGAAATTAGGCAAGGAGATCCCATTTCCCATTTCCTTTTTGTCCTATGTGCTGAATATCTTTCCAGAAAATTACAGGATATATTTATTCATAGAGAATTCACCGGATTCTACATGAATAAGAAGGGTCCTATAATTAATAACCTTGCATTTGCTGATGATGTTATTCTCTTTTCTAGTGGGTGCAGGTGTAACGATACGGCCGGTCGTTTTGACTATTGCAATCTTGTTCCCCCATTTACTGCTCAAATTGTGATTTACGGTTGTTATTTAGCTTGCCAGGGTAATTGGTTCGGGTCCGGTGAGGTTTTGCAATGATTTGAAACACTTAGTTCCAAGGTTTAGAATTTAAGTTGAAAAGGTTGGGCGGATGTAGACTTATGTGTAACGACCCCGGAAAAGTTTTGCTAAGAAAATTAAGGTTTTGTGGTGCCGAGGTAGGTCAATTAGTACAAAGGTTATAGAAATTTCTCTCGGCGAGCTTGCGAGCCGCGGCTCGGACTTTTTGGGTTGAACAATGCACCGATGTGTAAAGAAAATTTTTTTCCGGAAAAAAGGGTCATTTCTGCGACCATTATGCGGTCGCAGAGTGGATCAGGAGAGGGGAAAGATTTGAGAAAAATCTGCGGTGCACTATGCGACCGCAGACGTGTTCTACGGTGCATTATGCGACCGCAGAACAAGTATGCGGGCCGTATAATGACCGCAGACCGGGTCAGTCATGCCCAGTTTTGGAGGCCAAATTATGCGGCTGTTATGCGGACCGCATATGTGTTATGCTATCGCATTTGCGATCGTATAACTGCGTCGGGGCTTCCATTCTTTCTAATTTTTTACCCGACCCAACTTCGACATTTTAGAGAGAGGTGAGAGCATTTTAGAGAGAGAAAGTAAAGACTTAGTCATTTATCCATCAATTCTTGTTCAAGGTTTGAAGATTTTACAAGGATCTTGCTAGGGCTTCAAAGAGGTAAGAATTTCTTTTCCCCATTCTTCAATTTCGGGTTTGGAGTAAAGATGGGTAATTAAAAGTATGATTCTTGGGTGTTAGAGTATTGTTTATACCTACACATACTAATAAGGTTTATGGAAGGATTATTGAGTTCAAATTGGTAAGGATTAGGTTGAAGATGGTAGAAATCTTCAAAGACTTTAATTAAAGATTTGAGGGCCGAGTTGATGTCGGAATTCGGTAAAATTTATATGGTTGGACTCGTGGTTGGATGGACGTTCATATTTTGTAACTTTTATCGGGTTCCAAGATGTGGGCCCCACGGGTGATGTTTGAGCTAAATTCGAATTTTTATGGAAAATCAGCATTTTCTTATGGAATTAATTCCAATGAATTTTATTGACTGTAATGAATTATTTATGGTTAGATTCGAGGCGTTTGGAGGCCAATTCACGAGGAAAGGACATTATTTAAGACTCTTGCTCTCCAAGTCTTTTTAATACTACTACATCTTCCTCCATTGACTTTGTCTCTGTGCGAAGACTTGTAACGATTCTCATCTATCTCTTAAGAAACCCTTTCATGCTTGGTTTGAACAAATAGCAGTTCCTTTGATATAAAGTTCACTTCAATTATTTCCTGCTTCCAGTCTCCCTTGCATACTTTTAAGGTAAAGATATGTAATTCTGCTCTCTTTTATGAAGACTCATCTCTTGTTCATTCTTTTAGTTCTGCATTAATTAATTCTGTACTACTTTACATGATTTTGAGTACTTATTTGTTTGTGCTCGTAGCTTAGCTCTTAGCTCTTACCTCTTCCCTTTTTATATTTAACTTGTTTTCTAAAGACACAACGAACTGAGATTGTTCTGGACTTTCTCAAACTCAAGTCGGACACATAGTCCGCTGCTATCGTGAGCATCGATGTCTAGAATTTTCATTGTAAGGAAGAAATACAGAGGGGGCACTTGCTAATGAGACCAATTAGATATAGAAGAGTTCACAGTAGGGGGAAGAAGGCACGGGCTAATTAAGAAACTCAATTTATGTGACATAGTTTAATTAGGCGCGTAGTTAAGGAAAGAAAGAAATATGTTAAACATGCAATAATATTGCGTGATTATAACACTATTAGAATTTATGATTTTAAACACATTATAATATTTGTGTGGCAATACAAAACTTATATTGGTAGTTAAAAAAATTATGAAGTTACATATAAGGTGTCAGATACTTTTAATGATGTGAGATCTTTTGGAAAAATCGTGCGACTTGACCTAAAATTAACAATATCACGTCATGTTAAGAGTATCTTTAGGCTAGTTGAGCCCAATAACCGGTATGAGAGCCTATAGTTCGACAGGACGAGTATGGTGATAATAGAGTGTTAGCGAGAGGTTGGATTACTTTCCTTTACAAGCTTAGAGGCGCACACAAACAAACAAGCTAGTTGCAAGCTTCAATTGCCATAGATACTCTAACGATACGGAGGGTAAACAATCAATCTGAAAAATTGACTTGTGGATTGTGATAACGCCAACGTGAAACTTAGTTTGAGGGAAAGACCTGCAGATCGTGATGAATGCAAACTTAGTTCGAGGGCGAAATTGTTAAGTAAAATAAAGTTGGGAAGTTACATATAAAGTGCTGTATATTCTTAATGGTATGAAGTCTTTTGAAAAATCATACGTACTTAGCTTAAAACGGACAATATTATATCATGTTAAAAGTATTTTTGGACTTATTGAGCCCAACAAAACCTAAGAGATAATATTTGAAACAGACTGATATATGCTACCAAGTAAACTCAGAAACAAAGGGAATACCACATCCATAATAAGTGCACACCTATTTTGGCAGATCGGAAATAATTGTTAGGGGCGTTTTGGTCTTTCATTAGGGATGTGTCTTCCAAAAGTAGGTAGGGCCTGCTGTACTAACCTGGGCCGTAGTGTGTTGACGTTTTGCCCCATTATTATAGGCAGTCGGCAGCTGTTTCACGTCGCAAGACAGTTCAATTCATACTCGGTACGCACGCGTTAATTTGAATAAAAGACGTTAATAACTTACTGACACTTGATGAGGTTATCCATAGCGATGACATGAGATCCATCCACCATCAATGTCTTCTGGGTTTTAAACTATCGCACAAGGTTTAACTAGTGCGGTTTATATTTCTTGTGTGGTTTGCAAGCTATTACACATTGGAGGTTTACCCAGTGCACACAGAGTGCTCACCCGAAGGGTAGAGACCAAAGGCGGATCCAAGATTTAAATCTTATGGGTTCAATTTTAAGGTTTTTAACATTGAACCCATTATATTTTTAAAGTTATGGGTTCATATATACTATTTTTTGTAATTTTAATGAATTTTTACATATAAATTTTTACTCCGCGTCGAAAGTTATGGGTTCAGTTGAACCTGTATATAGTATACTCCATCCGCCTCTGACAGAGACTGTGGCAGAAACTGTAACGGTTGCGGATTTTCCTGGAGTTCTAAAAAAAACATAATATATATTTTTACATAAATTTTTATCACTTAACTATCGATTAATCTGCACTCACTCGGTTCTAGTTTTTATGTCTTCCTATTTTTTTAAATCAATTTAAAGAGAACGTCCTTCTATATATTTAGTAAGTTCTTAATTTCAATATTTTTAGATGTTCTTTTATAGGAATGACAGGTTTAGGATTACAAAATTCAGAAAATATATTTGTGTATTATACACTTCTTTAATTTAAATGAGATTCAAAAAATTTCTTTATATATATTTTTAAACTTTGTGGCAGTCAAACTAAGATAGAAAATGGTAGGGGAGTACTAATTATCACTTCAATTTATTTGTTAAAAGTACTGAATTAGGATGAACTAGTATAAACATATGTAGGCAAAAATTACTGAATCCGTAAGTTTAAGCCGTATAGAATCCACTACAAAGTATGCTCTCTAATGCAAATTAAGCAGTATTGCTTATTCACCATAACTAAGAGATTAAGGCCTAGTTGATTGATTAATGGTGGGAGTACGTGCATTGTAATATTGTTATGTTGGGATTAGTTATATTGAGATTATTTTTTATTAACTATTTGATTTTGTGTATTAAAAATAACATGCATTACATAATATTTTTTAAAATTATCTGTTTATAAAAATACCCTCCAAAATTTTTGGAAAGGATTTGAAAAAAGTTTTAAAAGGGTTGTTTTGTTTTTACAAGTTTTAAAAGTTCAGGATACCTCTCATGTCGGTGCACTTGCTTGAAAATGCAAAACAAAAACAACTTTCAATTCCTCTGTATACAGTGCAAAATATGGCAAAATTTATTACCGTGAATATTTTGACGACATTGCAGCTGGCGTTGCCGACATTCATGAGGTCGTTAGAAACCTGAGGTTCCCTGCATATAAGTTATGAGGTAAACAAATGTTTTTACGTCTTTAACATTACTACTTTATTAGTTATACTTTGTTATGAGAGGCGGAGCTAGTCTATTGAGTGGGGTTTCAGTTGAACCCAGTCACTTTTGCTTCAACAATATATTTGTACTAGAAAATTTATTAAATATATATAAATGTTTAATTGCGAACCCAGTAACTAAGATGAGCTATATATGCTGTGAAATTCAAAAATAGTTAGATTTATAAGTGGTAATTGAAAAATAGCCACAGTTTCAAAAGTAATTGAAATTTAGCTATTGTTCATGTAAAGATAAATCTGAACGAAAACACTGTTCAAAATCAGGAAAATATTCCAGCATAATATACTGGAGTTCCAACATAATATGCTGGAAGTTCATACACAGATGCTCCAATCTCCAGTATATTATGTTGGAACTTTCCGTGTGCTAGAGTTCCAACATAATATCCTGAAAGTTCATACACAGGTGCAATCTCCAGTATATTATGCTGAAATTTTTCGTGTTGCAGCATAATAGTGGCTATTTTTTAATGACTTTACAAACGCTGGATATTTTTTAATTACCAATCCGAAAACTGGCTAGCACATGCTAGTGACGAGGTCAGGTGAGACCCTACTGGAATATAATAATGGCATGATAAAATGTTTAACAATATAGTAAAATAAAATAACATTGGAAATGAATCAAGTAATGTGTCATCATTTAATTAAGCAAAATAATGGCAAATAATATCTCGCGGAAACAAAACAGAATTTCAAGTTCAAAAGTTCTGAATTAATTCAAGGAGTAATATCCAAATCACAAATTTAATTACATGAATCTGTAATGTAAATTACTGATCCACAATTTCTGATGCACACTTTCCTGCCCAATCAAAGAACCATGTAGCACCACCAACTAAAAAGCATACAGCCCATAGCTTCGAGTTCAATCGCGAACTGTCGCTAAATATAGGCGCTGCCTCAACAAACGAGAACTGCAAAATAAGGGAAAATCCAGCCGCTGCCCAAAACCAATAATTATAACCAAGACCGTTAAAGATGTTCTTCTTCTCCGGCTCTCTAGCACAGAATATGTTAAGCAATTGGCAGAGAGCAAATCCATTGAATATTATGGAATTAATCTCTTGACTACTGATGCCGTGGATGTCTTTTCCTTTGCATTTAAAGCCCACAAAGATGCCAATCTGATAAGTAACTTGAATTATTATGTTCCTCCACATTGCCTTTGTTATTAGTGGTTTACGTCGTCTAATTGCTAACATTTCATCCTCCACTCCTGAGAGCAATGATAGACCTCCAGGAAATGTAACAAGAAAGTGGAGCCAAAATAACTGAAGATTTGTTAACGGAGCATCTCCTGTAATCATAACTGAGATCAAGTTTATTGACAAACTAGCAAAAGTCAGAATGAGCTCAATTTGTATAAGTTTCCTCATATTCCCACTAATAAATCTTCCAAACCTGATCATACCTATCAGGTAATCATAACTCCAAGTATCTATATACAGGCCAAAGTCTGCCTTTTGGATTACCAAACCATCACCTATGCATTCGCCAAGCACATGAACCACTTTGCCTTTTAGCTTCAAACACTTTACAAGAAGCAACTTGTGAGTAAGGGAGGAATTTCCCATTATGCAGATTCTATCTACTTTCTCCATCCTTTCCTCATCACTGAATTGATGAAAATCCTCACCTTTAACCACCAGAGCATCGTCCGAGTCAAGGTTATTAACCAGCCCAGCTTCACAGACGACGTTTTTAAGTTCATCAACATCATCTTCTGAGACAAATATGATCTTCACTTCACCTTCTGTGAGAGTTTCAACAGCACCTTTGACAACTTCCTGATGATTCTCCTGTGCTAACCAACCAGTCTTTGTGGAACAAATAATAGTAACTGAAGACTCTGTCTCGAGGAGCAATGCTATATTAACTTTGGAATAGTCCTTGTTTGATACTATCTTCCCTTTCCAATATGCAATTGCTATTGCTACAACAAGAGGTAATCCTTCTGTCATCCCCACCAGTGAAACACAAAGCAAGGTTGTCAATTTGGATTGATCTCTAACAAATTTTCTGATGGAATTTACTATCCGTCCAAATTCGACAGGTTCTTCCTTAGTTTCTGGTCTCTGTCCGTACTCATTATCTTTCTGTCGGAATTTAAAGCGCACGAACAAAACCACAAGGATTACAATATTGATGACAAGCCCAACAACATGAATCGTGGTGCGCAACTTCTCAAAACAAGCACCAAAACCGAAAGCTTTATGTGAAGTTTCAGCTATTGCCCTTCTCATTCTTTCAGTCCATTCTGCCTCATCGCCAACAGACAATGTCACAATCATCTTAGCATCACCCTTAATCACTTTGGAACCAATTAACAAAAATGGGTTCTTCTCACTGATAAACAACTTCACATCATCATCATCATTATCCCGTACCTCTAACGCTTCTCCACAATTAGAAACAAATAACCCATTTGCAGGGATTAGGTTTCCCCTTCTTAAACAGACTATATCACCATAAACAAGATCAGAGCATGGAACCGGACCCTCGATTCCTCCTCGAATAACATGGACCTCCTTTGTCTCCCTCAGTATCTTCTTTTTACGCTCCTCCTTCTTCTTCAGTAATTTTTTTGTTTCCCAATACATCCACACCAACTTAAACTTTACCAGTCCAAGTATGGATAAAAGCAGAATCAAATTGTCGAACCAACACTTCTGTATCCCTTCTTCGACAATTCCAAAGGCAAGAGAAAGTAATGCATTCAGTGCAAGCAAGCAAATAGTCCAGCCTTCGAATGCTTCACGCAAGAAGTAGAAGAACATGAATACAAGAGGTACACAAGTTTGAGGAAACTTGATCGTTTCGTCGCGCAGACGCATATCTTTAGTGTCACTAGCAATTCCATTTTCCAGGTGACTATCCAATGCTTCTTCAACTCCAGCGACTCCTCCAAAGTCATTAAGCTCATCCCAGTTCTTCTCTTGGACGATACGATTAATGTTATTCCTTTGAAGAACTTGGAGCTCAGCAAAAGTTTCATCATCCAGAGGCTCATGTGCTGCATCATCAGTAATTGGTCTGCTTTCTATATCCTGCAAGAACAACAGAATAAGTGATCAATTACTTCACCGTTGCAGAAAAAATAAGGAAAGAAAGAGCTTGAAATCTCCATGTTAAGTACTAGTTATAATTATTGGGGGTGTCGGTGTATCTTTGAAAGCCGGCTAAACCGACCGAACCGAGTCATACCGAACCGATTATTAGATTTATTTTAATAAGATCATAGGTTTGGTATTTTGTGGCTTGAATTATTTCCTTGTATTTTTAGGAAACTCATAATTCTTATAGATTTAGGAAAACCCATTGTCCTAATAGATTTGGGAACGAAAAATCTATAGTCCTTGTCAAATCGGGAAACCTTTCTATTATAGGTTTGAGACTGTTTGGGATCTATACACAAGGGTTGTAGTTGGGGATTCTATAGATTATATTGTGTTTTTCTTCTCATTCATAGTGGAAAACTCTCTCTGCTTCTGCCCCGAGGATTAGGCTTAGCCGAACCTCGTTAAATCCTTGTATTGATTTTTCTTCTCTATTTGCTTTGTGAATAATTGTGTGCTAGTTAACCAACGATCTTCCGCAACAATTGGTATCAGAACAAAGTTCGGGTTTCTACATATAATCTAGGCTTAAGATGTCTTCATCATCTTCAACAAAGTACGAAGTAGAGAAATTTGACGGGGGTTCTAGTTTTAGTCTATGGAAGATTAGGATGAAATCGTCACCGGTGTTACAAGGGTTATGGATGGCAATTGATGAGGATTTTCCTAAAGAGATGAAAGAGACAGAGAAGCCTGACGTAAAGGATATGGCTTTGAGTGCGATCTTCATGAGCATTACAGATAGCGTTCTTCAGGAAATTGCTGAAGAAACTTCTGTAGCAACAATTTGGAAGAAGCTGGAAGATCTGTATTCTAAGAAATCGCTCACAAATTGCCTCTACCTGAAAAAGAGGTTATACAATCTCCGTATGAACGAAGGTACACTTGTTAAAACTCACCTTGATGAGTTTAATTCAATTATAATGGACCTGAAGAACGTAGATATCAAAATTGAGAGTGAGGATCGGGCCTTGATTGTGTTATGTTCTTTACCACCAACTTATGATACTTTTGCCGATAAGCTGCTATATGGGAAAGACAACATTTCACTGGAAGATATTAGTAATGCACTAAAATCTAAAGAGTTGAAAAAGAGCTTTTCGGACAGCAAAATTAAGGACGAGGGTCTTGTGATTAGAGGAAGAACACAACAAAAGGACTTTAACAGGAAAAAGTCAATCTCTAGATTGAAGTCTAGAGCTAGGAAGCAGAATTGTTATGAGTGCGGGGAGCAAGGTCACTACAAGAGAGAGTGTCCAGAGCTGAAAGAGAAAAGAGGAAAGCGGAAAATAGATAATTCGGCAAATATTGTTGACACTGACAATAATTCTGACAATAGTGACTATGTAAGGGAAGTCTTCTTGGGTTCTTGATTCTGGTGCTACTTTCCAAATGTGTCCACACAAGAATTAGTTTGCAACTTACAAGAAAATGAGTGGGACAGTCTACATGAGAGATGATAATCCATTATCATTTTAGGGGATTGGTAACATTAAATTGAGAATGTTCGATGGAATTATAAGAAATATTGAGTGTTGGCATATTCCTCAGATAAAGAGAAATTTGATTTCTTTTTCGACTTTGGATAATCAAGGGTATAAATTTTACTCCGAGAATGGAATACTTAAAGTGTGTAAAGGCTCCATGGTACTCATAAAGGTTAAACTGCATTCTAAATTGTATCATCTTCAGGCCAGTATAGTTGAAGGGGAAGTTGTTGTAACTTCTGGGAAAAGTGATATGAATCGGTCTCTCAGTTATGACACTTGCGACTTGGTCATATGAGTGATAAGGGATTTCTTTGTTGAGTAAGCAGAGTTTGCTGAATGGGTACAAAAATCAAGTTTTTAATTTTTGTGAGCATTGTGTGTTTGGTAAACAGATCAGCAAGAAGTCCGAGCACAAGATACGAAAAAAATTAGATTATATACATTCAGACTTGTGGGGTTCAAAGAGAGTTCCCTACAAGAGTTGTGCCAGGTATTTTATGACTTTGATTGATGATTACTCAAGAATTGTGTGGGTGTATTTTCTAAAAACAAAAGATGAGGCATTTTCGATATTTTTTAAATGGAAGACGATGGTTGAGAGGCAGACGGAAAGAAACGTTAAGCGTCTTCAAACTGACAATGGGTTGGAATTTTGCAATTCTGAGTTCGATAATTTCTGCAACAAAGAGGGCATAGTGAGACACCGCACTTGTATCGGAACACCACAACAAAATAGTATTGTAGAACGTATGAACATAACGCTTTGTGATAAGGCACGGAGCATGCTTACACACTCATGTGTTAGCAAGGTTCTTTGGGCTGAAGCAATCAATACAGCTTGTTATTTGGTCAACAGATCTCCACCCACAGCTATTGAGTTCAAAACTCCTTTTGAGGCATGGTCCGGTTCGTCTGCTGATTATTCAAATTTAAGGATATTTGGTTGTCCTGCTTATGCTCATGTGAGGGATGGAAAACTTGAGCCGAGGCCAAAGAAGTGCATAATTCTAGGGTATGCGACTGGAGTGAAAGGTTATAGGCTATGGTGTACATATCAAAAGACTCCAAGTCTAATTATCAGTAGAGATGTAATATTCAATGAATCTGCCTCATTGGACAGCTAGAGGGAGAAGGCAATAGCAAAAATATATGGTGGTGTCATTGACCGCATAGAGCTAGAAATTGAATCTCCACTAGCTTAGTGCAGTAAATATTGATCAAGATGATAATGTTGATATACCTGCGCAACAACAACCATATAGCATTGCAACAGGCAGAGAGAAAAGAGTGATCAACCGACTGCAAAGGCTTGCAAACGTAGTTGATGGGAATCTTCTTGGATATACAAATCCTGTGGGATTTGCTTTGGCAGTTGCACAGACCGTTGATGCGTTTGAGTGTTATAGCTATCCAGAAGCTATTAAGAGTATAGAACCAAATCAACGGATTATTGCTATGGCTAAAGAGATTGAGTCTCTTAACAAGTTTAGGCGTTGCCTAGATTTGGTTGATGTGTACGACAATGGGTAGAGCCCTCGTGAGGGCTAAGGGCAAGGTAGAGAGATGTTGTTCCTATTAATGAAGAGAATTCAAGCCAAAGGGAAGATTTGTTATTTTGTGGCTTGAATTATTTTCTTGTATTTTTAGGAAACCCATAATCCCTATAGGTTTAGGAAAACTCATTATCATAATAGATTTGGGAAAGGAAAACCTATAGTCCTCGTCAAATTGGGAAACCTTTCTCTTATAGGTTTGTGATTATTTGGGATGTATATATATGGGTTATAGTTGGGGATTCTATAGATTGTATTGTACTTTTCTTCTCATTCATAGTGTAAAACTCTCTCTGCTTCTGCCGCGAGGATTGGCTTAGCCGAACCTCGTTAAACCCTTGTGTTGATTTTTCTTCTCTATTTACTTTGTGTGTGATTGTGTGCTAGTTAACTCACGATCTTCTGCAACAGTTTTTATATAAATATAGAATCATACCGATAACTACGATAAGTTTTTAATTTTACAAAAATAAACCAAAAAAATATCGAACCGTACCGAATAATTTTATATATAAAAATATATTTTATATATTAAGTTTTAAAATAACATAAATTAATTTTTTTTCTTGGCCTTTGGGATTATGAAAACGTTTATCGCCAACAAGTAATTAAAACCCAAAGTCTCAACTCTCAATGCTAGTCCTATTAAATCTAGATAAGTTAGCAAGCATCTTGAATAGCATGTCCTAGGTATTCGAGCGATCTTGAGTGGCAAACCATATGAAATAAATATTTTTTTCCGTATAATTTAGATTTTTCTTATTGGATACTTAATGTTCTAATAAACTCTATTCTTGAGTCCACTTTTGATTAATATACTCGTTTGATATGTATTTCTTTTGTCTTTGCTTAATTTCTTTTACATAGAATAGTAGGATGAATTTCTATTCTGGCTATCTTTCATATTCTCTTGATTCATCGTCTTTTAAACTGGAAAAATGTCTAGAGAGTTTTGCCGAAGTCCTAGTAAGTACGTATTTTATCGTATTCTAACTTCTATTAGCGACTCTTACATGACATTTTAAATAAATTATCGAAAATTAACCGAACAAAATAGATACCGAAGAGAAACTAAGGTGATCGAGACAGTTTCAATAAGTATAATTTTGGTTATATAAAATTGAATAACCGAAAAATTGGTATAGTATAAATTTTATAAAATAACAAGCCGGACCAAACCATTGACACCCCTAGTTATAATTAAGTACTCTACGTGTTTGAATATGTTCTCCTAGTTTGACTCAACACGAATTTTAAGAAAGAAAAAAAATATATATATAGTCATAAATATTTGTGTGACCGTGCGACTTTTGGAACTTGCGGGGTAAAATATTTCATAATATTTTATGTTATTACAAAAACTTTTCATTAAGTGTAGAAAAATGTGACGTTAAAGTTAAATTATTTTTAAATTAAGAAAGAGATTATTATTTTTTAAATGCACTAATAAGAAAATAATGCCAAACAAAATGAAATGATTGGAGTACTTTTTATCTCTTCTATGATGGGATTTACAAACCCATGTGAATAAAATCTAAATGTGAACCCAAACTCATCGTAGCCAATTAAATCTAGCATAACAATATTTGGTTGGTAAATATTTTTAAAGATGAAGAAAAATAAAACTGTCGTATCTGAATTCTCTTATACTTGCGATGTTATCAGTGTTATAAAAAAGAGACCGTTTTTCATCCCTATAAATAGGGGCTTCTTCTTCATTTGTGCAACTTGAGTGCTTATTATATCTCAATCCATTATATAGTTGTATTGTTTTGTTCCTCTAGGATCATGATTTTTCCCATAGTTTATAAGTGCATCACGTAAAAATATCGGTGTCATTATTTCTCCATTTTATCCCCAAAGTTTGATAGTGAATATTTTTGTGTGGGTATTCTGCTAACCCCAACAACTAATATCAGAGCATAAACACTATATTATGATAGAAAAGACTGTATTAGTGCAGTTACTTTTGGTAGTTACTATTCATAGTCATAATTCATAATTATTATACACGGTCATTATTCACATAATTGTTTTATGAAGAAAAAATAATGTAAGAAGAATGGAAGGTTAAGATTGACAAGCTTAATGGCAAAGATTTTGAATTCTAGAAAATGCAGATAGAGGATTATATGTATTAGAAAGGTTATAATTACCAGCGACCAAGATAAAACCAGAGAATACAGCCAAAGCAAATGGATCTATTAAATTGTCAAGCTCTATGATTCGTTTGATGCTGACACGAAATATGGTATTTAATATTATTAACGAGAAGACCATCGCAAGCCTGATAAAAGTTTTATCAAATATGTACAATAAGCCATATGCTTTAAATAGAGTTTATTTGATATGGATATGTCGATTGTTCAAATTGAAGATGGCTGAAGGTAAGTTTAATGTAATTTTAACTCGGTTGAGTTCTGTTAATTAACATAGCATTTGATTATGAAGTCAGGGAGGTAGATAACATATCAATGAGTTTAACGTAATCTTAACTCGATTAAGTTCTCTGAATTAACATAGCATTCATTGACGAAGTCAGGGGCTGATACAACTATCATGTTCACCGATCAGTTAGTTTGCAACAGCAAATATAGTTAGCAGTTCATCGGGACATATCAAATTCAAGTTAGAAAAAGTTATTTGATTCTGAGAAAAGATATTCGCCAAAGAGAATCAAGTGATTCCCGATTTTCTTTGAGAAGCGAGGAGAGGAAGAAGCAGTCAAAGAAGACAAAGCATGTTTGTGGAAGATAAAAGTCAAGAAGAAAAGAGAAATCTAGGAATCAAAAAGACATAACTTATTGAAATTGTGATAAAAAACACCACTACAGCAGTCAGTGTAGAGAACCAAAGAGGAAAAGGAACGATCAACTCAAGGATGATAAGTCAGCAAATGTAATTACTGAACAGATTGGTGATGCGCTAATTTGATGTGCAAATAGTCTTATTGAATCTTGAATTCTAGACTCAGGTGCCTCTTTTCACTCTACCACATGCAAAGAATTATTGCTCAACTATATTACTGAAAAATTCAAGAAGGTTTATCTAGAAGATGGCGAACCTTTTTTTGGATATTGTGGTGGAAGGTGAAGTTCATGAAAAAACTACACAAGGAACGCTATGAAAACTGCAACATATCCAACATATTTCTAGCCTCAAGAAAAATTTTGATATACATAAGGCAGATTGACAATGAAGGATATAAAATATTATTTGATAATGGATTCGTGGAAGATAACCAAATGAAATTTAGCTGTGAGATGAGGGATCCAAGAAATGAATATCATATGCAACTAGAATACAAAGAGATACTATAGCAACGATTGACCATTATCGTGACTCAACATTGTGGCATAGGAGACTCAGGCACACATGAGTGAGAAGGAAATAAAGCTACTAGTATCCAAAGAAAAATTATCAATTCTCAAGCATGTTGAATTAGGTTTTTACGAAGATTGTGTGAAACAAAAGAGAGTTAATTTTTCAAAGGCAGTAAGGACACCAAAAAAAGAAAAGCTAAAACTAGTACATATGACCGTATGGGGACCAACTTTTGTATCTTCTATTGGAGGTTCACACTATTATGTTACCTTCATTGATAATTTTATGGAAAAGTATATAGTTTATTTTCTAAAAAATAAATTTGATATGTTTGTTATCGTTAAAATGTGGGAAGTTGAAGTTGAAAATCATATGAGCCTGAAGATAAAATGTCCATAGTCTGACAATGAGGAGAGCATAATAGTCAAGAGTTCAAAGTAGTTTGCTCTGAGAATAGGATCAGAATGATTAAGATAGTTCATAGAACACTATACCAAAATGGTGTAGCTGAGAGGATGCAGAATCCGGAATAAACAAGCCAAAAGTATGAGAATACATTCTAGATTGCTGAAATATTTTTAAGCTAAAGTTGTTCACATGGAATCTTACTTTCTAAATAAGGGACCCTCAAAACTACTACATTTTGACATTCCTAAGGAGGTATAGAACTATAGATAGGAAAGCAGCTAAATCCTCAAATCTGAAAATCTTTAGTTGTGTTGCTTATGTACGTGTAAATTCTAATGACAGAAATAAGATTGATTCCAAGCCAAAAAATATTTTTTTATTATCTATGATGATGATAATTTGGTTATTGATTTTGGAATGATCAGAACAGAAAGATCATAAGATATAGGGACGTCACCTTCAATGAAAATATGATATACAAAGATAGGTTTGGAGTTGAACCAGCTAGCACCAGTAGATAAACATTTGAAATAGTTGAATTGAAAAAAATCTCCAAAAATAAAGTAGCTAGATGGAGTGACACTGATTCTAAAATTGGAGATGCAGAACCAAAAGCCCAATCTCGGACCAGAACCAGAACCAGAATCAGATTTGGAGCCAAAACTAAAACTAAATTCGGGATCTATTACTTTTGAGCCTATATTAAGGAGATCTCAAAGAATTTTAATGCACTAGGTAGGTACACTGCCTCTCCATTAATTACTTATGACTGATGCTGGAGAACCATCATTTTGATGAAACAATGTAATAGATAAACTTTGATAAGTGGAAGATGGCCATGAAATAAAAGATAAATAATCTTTAAAAGAATAAAACAAGAATACTCATGGAGTTACCAAATGGAAAGAAGGTGTTGCAGAATAAATGGATGTACATGGTCAAAGAAGAGCATAGTGTTAAATTAATACTACTAAAAACGTATTTTTTTCGTCCAAAACAATCGACCGAAAAACTAATCGGTCGTACCAACCAAAATATGGGCCATAGTCGGTCGCATTTTTTAAAATAATTTTTTTCCCATTTTTTTAAATAAAATCGATCGAATTTGATCATTATTTTGTGTCAAAATGCGGGAAATTATTTGTTCCAGCCGATTCGGTCAGTAATGCATACAGAAAAATTTCTTATTCAAGAAATCGACCATGATTTTTATTTAAAATAAATTAAAATTAATATTTTTAATATTATCGCCGGTCGATAATTGTTTTTTTAATATTATCGTCGGTCGATTATTTTCACGTAAAAATATAATTAAGGAGTATAAATAAAAAAATATATATAAGTCTTAAACCAACAAGCACCAATGCCTTAATGGAAGAATAGTATCCTGCCACAGTATTTGATCCTCACATGGTGCATTTTTTAATTACATAATTTAAAAAATCAACATACTTCAGTTGGTATTTTCGATCGATTTTTATTTTTTTTGGTCCGAGTGTGAAATTCAGTTGACCGACCAAAATTGGTCGATTTTACTGACCGAAGTAAGTCGGTTTTTGATAACCAGTAATTTTTTGACTCGTTCGATTCGGTCGGTAATCGTTCAAAGCCGGCCGAATCGGTCCATTTTTTCAGACGGAAAAGTACAATTTGTTTAGTAGTGTAACTACTATCAAGTTGATGCTAAATATCATAGCTGCAGAAAATTTATATTTGGAGCATCTAGATGTTAATATTGTATTCTTGCATGTTGACCTTGAGAAAGATATCTACATGAAGTAATCCGAAGGTTTTCGAGTTCATGATAAACAAAATCTTGTGTGCAAGTTAAAAAAAGCGTGTTAAGTTTGGAATAAGTTCCCCAACAGTGGTATAAGAAATTTGATGGATTCATATACAATAATGAGATCATGAGACGTGAGATGAACCATTGTTGTTCTATCAAAAACCTAGATGAATCTTGTATCATTTTATTGTTATGGTATACAAATTGCAGGCTTTAGCATAGATGATATCAACTAGAGTTAAGCAACAGTTGGTGGATGAGATTGAAATAAAAGACTTAGGACCAGATAAGCAAATACTTGGGATGAGAATTAGCAGAAACATGTGTCTATCTCAAGAAAAATACATACACAAGGTACTAAATATGTTTAGTCTTCATAATACAAGGACCAGAAATACTCTATTAGGAAGCCGCCTTACTATGTTGAAGAACCAATCACTAAAGAAAGGAAGTACGTTCCCAAAGTTCCATATGCTTCACCAATAGAAAGTTTGATGTATATAACTATTTTCAAATGTGCAAAAAAATAAAAAGATCATGTCTAAATTCTCTTATACTTGATATTATCAATGGCATCAAGAAGAGATTCTTCATCCGCTTCACAGAAGAAAAAAAAACACATATGTGAGAGAAACATCGAGTGTTTGAGCAGTTATACATATAGTGAGGATATTTCTAAAGAGAGTTTTTTCTTTTGAGTGCGTTAACCTAAAATATATTATACAAGTCGTGATTATTGTATCTCAACTCATTATAGTGATATTGTTTTGCTCCTCTCGGGTCGTGTTTTTTAGTTTATAAGGGTTTCCACCGATTTCATTGTTCTTCCTTCTATACTCAAAGTTTGACGGTGAATATTTCTGTGTGGATATTCACTGATCCCAACACTGTAATTAGATCTGTAATGTAGACATCATGAATGATGATCATAGTGGCCTCAAAGATTCAATTACGTTGAGAGGCAACCAATTAAAACATGGGTTTTAATGACACATTCGAATAGAATTACAAAATTCATAACACTTTCCTTTTCTCTTTATTTATCTCTCCTTGAGTATTTAGTTGAGACCCTAGTTTCAGATATCAAACTCGCTTTTACGTGGTGTATTAATTAAGGCCATAGGATGAATTGGACTAGAGGTGTCACTTTCTCTAGACATTAAGGATGTTTTGGTTAATTAAGTACAACATTTTAGGGATTTAGTTAAACTTATGAGTATACGTTAAGGATGTTATGAGTTAAAAACTCATGTAGCTTCTTAGTTAGGGTATTAGAAGTAGTTGATTGAAGGAAGAATTAGCTTAGTTGAGATAGTAGTTGTTTTCGCATGTAAATGATAGCTGGAAACTATGAGGATAAGTTAGTTGAAGGAGGAGGAGAAAAAGAGACCTGGCCTATGGTAGAAGTTTTCAACCATGCTTATATATCATCTATGCACCAATCTGTGGGAATGAGGAAATAGCAACTTGCCTGGACATAATCGCTCGCGGGAGGAGATGCAGATGGTCTTGCAGCTATTTTGGCCATGGCAATGAAACGAACAAGTACAAGGATTCTAAGCCAAGACTGTCTTGAATTTTTAACTTCATCATCTTCTGCAATGATCAATTCACTTCATCAACAACTTATCAAGTAGTGACGATCAAATTTTTATAGATATTTAGTGAGATATTTTAGCACACATACAAAATTTAAACAAAAACTATTGATTCTCGTGAACCCATAGCTTGTATTCTAGATCCACCACTGGTCGTTTGCCATAGCTTGTGTCCTAAACTTGCACTGTTTCTTGATTTACTTGTCACTGAAGTGCTTCCTATATAACAACTTTAATTAATTATGTTATGTTACGTTATTTTTCTTCCTCAGCATGCATGCACTTAATAGTCAGCCGCTTTTTGTAATATTCTAACCCTACCTAAACTCGTATTATCATCAGTAAATGCTTCTGATCGTCTTTTCTTTTTAAGATATGCGGCTACATATAGAAATACCAATCATAAAATCAAGGACATGTTCTACATGGTGAAAGCAGAGGCTGATATAGCTCTACAATTACATAAATATATGTGTACAAAATTTATAACAATTAGTAGATCAATGAACCCGTAATAATAAATAGTATATAAAATAGTTTAATACTAAGAACATTAAAAATTAAACCCATAAAGCTTAAATATTACATCTACTCTATGTGGAAGCCCAACTAGGGCTCGTTGTTTCCTAGAAAAATAACAGAAGATGTTGTGAACATGGATAAGTTAGATAATGCTTATGGACCAATTATTTGGACAAAGGTTGGCCAAGCTATTGGGCCCGGGGCTAAACCGCGATATGGCCAAAGAATTAAACAGCCCAACTGTACATTTACTTGGGATCCAGGTTGAGTAGAAAAGTACGTGACAAAGAGAATAAAAGGGTGTCATCGGCAGTTTTGGAAAGGAGGCGAATTATGCCAACTGCTTAGGCAAAGTCTATGTTTTCTCACTTCCAATTATCTCTATACTCTACTATGTTTGTTCTTAGCAATTTCCTTTCAGTGTTTAGTTTACCTTTGTAATTCCAATTTTTATCATAGTGAAATATACTCTTTAATCTGTTGGGCGTGGAATTGTATATGTTTAGTGTTGGGTTCGTTACATTGGTACTTTCATCCATCGGACTCCAACATCGAAAGTGTTTCTGCCTAGATTCAGTGGCGACAGCAACCCAGAGCGCTGGAATTTTTTAGCCGAGTTATACTTCATATACCTTGGCTTCTCCGAGAAGGATTGGCTGCCTCTTCCTTCCTTCTATCTGGAAGGCGATGCCCTCACATGGTTCGATTGGTTATTTCGCAACAACCAATTCTATGATTGGAATCATTTTAAGGAGAAGTTTCTTTTGCATTTTCATAAACGGACCTTTACTGATCTGCTATGTATTTCAAATTTGTATGGGCTTGAATCTACTTTTGAACCAGCCAACAAGACAGAGCAAGCATTTGATGTACTCTCTACTAGAGTTCCCCTAATACAATTGCTGATAGTTCTTCAGTTACAACAATGGATTCCAAAATTCATCCTCCTTCCTTATTAGATTCATTGACAAACCTTCAAATCCCTGAAATACATGATCCCACCTCTAGTTTACCTGGTGGAAACAAGTGCGCACCAGCGGAAGACACAGTGCTCGATGAAATTCTTAGAGCGATGAACCTAATTTGCCTTTCCATTTTGCAAGCGATGAAGCACTCCTCGTTTCTCTTGTCGGACGAGATTGTCTCATGCCTAAAAAAGTAAAAAGATTGAACAGCTTTTACAAAAATTTTGTCTATAAACTATGCGGGATTTTTCGAGGCAACTGAGATAAACTTTGATTCAAATACTAGCAAATCAGAGGAGGACCAGCAAGTCTACGCGATGGTGGAGAAAAATTCAAGCAACGCTGTAGTTCAGTTATTTGACAAATTTGCTCATAGGAAAGGAACTGATTTTTTGGATGATATACCATCGTGGATATCCATTGAAGAAACTGCTGACATTTTAGAAAGTGACGCGGATAAAATGTTTGATAAAATTATTCAGAGAAAAGAAAATGGTACGACACTTATGAGGGAGGTTGTTAGCCACACCAATCAGGTGCTCTCTCAACAAACCAGTATGACTGGTCTAGTGAGTGTTATATCTAATGCAAAAATTCAAATTCTTGTCATTGAATTTGATATGGGATATGGTTGCTAGAATCAATTACTTACTGAACATCCT
Source organism: Nicotiana tomentosiformis (assembly GCF_000390325.3). Lineage (NCBI taxonomy): Eukaryota > Viridiplantae > Streptophyta > Magnoliopsida > Solanales > Solanaceae > Nicotiana > Nicotiana tomentosiformis. The sequence continues at coordinate 24,593,397 of NC_090815.1, read as the reverse complement.
AAAATACTTTGCCTTCGACATGATGCATTTGACTTACATTTTCTGTTTGATCCTGGCTCTGGTGCTATTCTTTTAATCAGTGCGAAGTCACCTCAGGGGAGGTTAGAGGACCTTTTTACACCCTCAAATCCAAGTAGGCAACATTTGACAAAACAAAAGGGAGTTTTTAAATATATGTTGTGGTTCCAACATGATATCATTGTCCATATAGCTAATTTGTTTGACATTGGGTAGCGACCTAAGGGTAATAAGTTCTCTCTAGCTTTCTTTGTGATTATTCCGATTGATAAGTATGTGTATGTCAAAGTTAGTTGGTTGGATATTGGGAGAGAGATATTCGATGACATGATTGACGAGAACATACTCACTGTGCTCGAGTCTTTTGTACCACCAACTACTGTCTATAGTAGTTTTCATGTGATACTTCTTGGATCTGTTAAGTCTGTCCAGTCTAATAAGCTAGCGCTTGCACTTATTCATGATGTTGTGAATCCCTCAACTAGAAGGGGAGCTATCAAACGCTTGTATTTTGCTTATGTTAATGCTTCAAATGAGCAGATCTGTAGTGACGCCACTCTTACGTTTGGAGATGATGTGATTCTTGTTGTATTTGTGTCCAGTGCTAGAATTTTTGAACTGATTTGTGGTTCCTCCTACGATGGAAAGTCAGCCCAACATATTATAATTGCTTGGATACACCAGAATGGGTTAAAGTTTGAAAAGCCCCTTGATTGTTTACTGCCTTTTGACCTTGGGAACCCATATTTTGGCTAGCAGGGTAGAGCCAAATTTACACCTAAGGCTCCAAAGATCATCACAACCACTTCGAATATGCTACAAGGATGCAATCTAAAAAAATGGATGACTTTGGCATTAGGACCCCAGGTCAGTAACAAGATTGTGTTAGTAAAAGAATGCAATATACTCCTTTGTTTTGTCTCACAGGTAGTTTATATTGGAGATCAGCATGTTATTGGAATAGGTACACATTTATTCATGCCTCAAGATTTAACTGGTACACTAATAAAGAAAGTGAAAGTAGAGATGATTGTGGAACTCACTTGTAGAATAATAACTATTTTGCTATCCATTTCAGTGTTTTTGTGGCTTATGAAGTATTCAAAGGAAACACAATATATATATCTCATCATGCCCTTGTCCAAAATGAAGTCCACTATGCAGTCACTCTTGTTGTGCCAGACATGAATAGAGCTTGGTATGGTGCTCTTAATTTTGCTCAAGAGGAATTGGCATGTGATTTCCATCCAGTGCACTTCAAGCTTATTGAAGTCCACGTAACTACAACTAGTTTACCAAAACCCGTGAGTCTGAGATTTCTTAACTCGAACCTTGAGGACAAGGTTCTTATTGAGGACAGGAGTATTGTTGTGAACATGGATAAGTTAGATAATGCTTATGGGGCAATTATTCGGACAAAGGGTGGCCAAGCTATTGGGCCTGGGGCTAAACCGCGATATCGCCAAGGAATTAAACAGCCCAACTGTACATTTACTTGGGATCCAGGTTGAGTAGGGAAGTACGTGACAAAGAGAATAAAAGGGTGTCATCGGCAGTTTTGGAAAGGAGGCGAATTATGTCAACTGCTTAGGCAAAGTCTATGTTTTCCTATCCCCAATTCTCTCTATACTCCTCATCCCCAATTCTCTCTATACTCCTCATCCCCTTCTACTATGTTTGTTCTTAGCAATTTCCTTTCAGTGTTTAGTTTACCTTTGTAATTTCAGTTTTTATCATAGTGAAATACACTCTTTAATCTGTTGGGCGTGAAATTGTGTGTGTTTAGTGTTGGGTTCGTTACAGAAGAAATTCAGGAAGGGTCCTCATGTATCCTTCGCATTTCGCCCTCCTTGTTTTCCTTTTAAAAATAAAAAGGAGACACTCATTTTATCTTTATAAAATTTCGTAGATCTTCACTTAGTTTTCATTTTGAACTTTGAAAAATACCCTCTGATTTTTACTTTTTACTCCCCCATGTTTCTATCAAATCATTACTAGAAATTCGACAAAAACCGACCAAGGTCGACCGACCAACTTTGGTCGGTCAAAAAATCGACCAAAGTTGGTCGTTTCAAATTATTATTATTATTATTTTTTTTTTTTATGAAACCGACCAACTTTGGTCGGTTTTTTTTTGGCGCAAAAATGCGGGAAACTATTTTTGAGTGCCGCGAAATTTATTTTTCGAGAAATCGACCAACTTTGGTCGGTTTTCAATTACAATAAATAAAGATTAATATTAAAAAAACCGACCAAAATTGATCGATTAATTCGGCCGGTCATTTTAAAAAATCGACCAACTTTGGTCGGTAACTTTATTTTTTAATAAAACCGACCAACTTTGGTCGGTTATTTTCGTGCGAAAATATAATTAAAGAGTATAAATCAAATAAAAGACAGTCTTAAAACAAAATGCACCAATGGTCTAGTGGTAGAATAGTATCCTACCACAGTACAGACCCCGTTTCGATTCTCAGATGGTGAATTTTTTGATTACATAATTAAAATACCAACCAACTTTAGTCGTTTTTTTTTTTTTGCAATATTTATTTGTTTGAATTTAATTGACCGACCAAAGTTGGTCGGTAATTTTCGACCAACTTTGGTCGTGATGCCTTTCCGACCTCTAAAATACCTTCCACACGTAAATGGTCGCGTTTTGAACGGTTATTGGCCATTACCGACCAAAGTTGGTTAGTTTTTACCTGATTTCTAGTAGTGAATGGTTATCCTTAAATTGAAAAATGGAAGGGTTTCCGATCTTTTATACCCTCTATATGTATATGAAGGATGATACGTACTTTTATGGTTTAACAATATCCAATTTCCTTGCAGACTTTTTTTTTCTGAAAAAATAAACAATAAAGAAAATGAAAAAGTGAAAGTTTCACGTTAACTAGCCTTAATGAGAAGTTAAAATAGTATTATGCACACGTAAAAAATTCACTTTTAAAAAAATGAAATCACATTTTTCCAGAAAAATTTCACTTTTTTTTTTGGAATCAGTGTTTGCCATAAAAATTTCACATTTGAAACTGAATTTCGAAATTTTTCGAAAATTTGAAAAACTCCTCGTAAAAATTCAAAAACAATTCTAAATTGTATTCATGTCCAAACACAACTTTAATTTTCAAATAATATTTTCACTTAAATTTTATTTTTTCCCGAAATTTCACAATTCTTTTGTCCAAACGCCCACTCAATGAAGTATGAAGAATGAAAGAAATGAAGGCGCTTTCTTTTGAAGAAAAGAGCTATGTTTGATATGGCTGACAAGTCAAAATTGATGTGCTCTCTTAACTAAAATTATGTTTCAAGATTTTCTATTGAGAAAATAGTATGCATTTAAGCTTATATGTATTGACAGTGTAATATTTTTTTATACTATTAGTGAATTTTACACGTGATCGATAGAAGGTTAGTTATTATTATTTTTTTGCATATTATCATTCATCAGTTTAATATTTATAATAAATTTACCTGTAAATACTCAATATATAACATGATTGTATAAATATTTTTCATTTGGATATAGAAATAATCTCTACTTTTTATTCGGGTGATACGTTCTTCCCTAAAAAGAGAATGGTTTTTTCACATTTGTAAGATGGGACAACCCGTTTTAACCTAATCCATTAATCACCCAATATTTTTGACTTGCAAAATTATGTACGGTTTATATCGTGACCATTTTTCTTGATTTGTTTAAACCCTCCCCCCACCCCATCCAAAAAAAAAAAAACCCGATCCAGTAACTTATTTGCCACTGTAAAAATAGTATCAGTGGCCATCTTTCGATTTTATAATTGAAAAATAGTTATTATCCTATAGTTTCAAATAATATTTGGCAAGTGAAACTCAGGAATTTGCAATTACTCGGTATATGTAATGAAATGCTATATTAATTATCGTATTTCAAGAAAATTTTCGACCAGCTTGTTGTTCTCACCTACTTCATGGTTAACAAGATGAGGCCTGGTGTTCAGTTCTTGAAGCTCCATGCCATTTTGATCAATATGTGGAGCTGGATTTGCGTCGAAAATCAAATCACTGGGACTGGCGTCTATAGTGTCCTGTTCATACAAGAGAATCAATAACGAGGAAAAAACTGACAAGAGGGTTTAGTACGTTAGATACTTGACTTCTACTCGGTAGGTCAAAAAGTAGTTCCAGTCTTACAGGCCAGGGCGGATCCGGCAGATTAAAATATGAGCAAGAACTGTAGATCTGTACGTAGTACAAACGATCCGGCAGATTAAAATTGCCAGAGAAAATGACACGCGCGAGTATGAGTTATAATAGCATAGATTACCTCCGACGACTGAGTTCGTCCGGCGGCAAGTAGTATTCCGGTTGCATGGATAAACAAACGCCACTTTAGCCGCCATTTTGATGTCGGAATTGCAGAAACGTCGCCGCCCATCAACAGCCTTACGTCGCAGTTGGAGCTTTCCATATCTTTCCTTATCCTTCAACATGTAATCGAATCGGAATTGGTAAGCTATGCTATATATAATGGTCATGAATTACATTAGACATCCCTGTAATATGTGTGTCTGCACCAAAAAAATATATACTCCTATGTATGTGCGTCTACATTACGCTAACACAAAACGCGTTAGTCTTATCGTTTTCTTGCTATGGCGCCTCTGCCCTCTTTTGCCACTTCAACCGTCTTTCATCATCCTCCCAGCGTCATTCTAAACAACATGTGTTGCTAATAATTTTTTTTTTTTTTTTGTGTGTATGTTTGCTAATGTTTTATTAACCTATCTATCCTATTTTATGTAATATTTTACTTTACTATTACTTTACTACACTACATAAAGTGGAGGTTTAACTGCCTCCGGTTAAAAAGAGCTTTTCACTCTACACAAAAATTATCTTATTACTACGGTTATTTTTGGGTTCTAAACCGCCATAATCTGTATTTACGGCGGCTTTGGAAAATGTATTGCGACGGTTTTACCACCGCCGTAATCAGGGGCGGATCTACCTTATGTGGTAGGGGAGTCACGTCACCCGCTCGCTTCGCTAAAATTCTTACTATATACATAATATCTCTGTGAAGAAACGTATATATGGATAGAGTGGTACCCATTAATGCAAGTTCGATTTCCTGTTGGAGCAGCTCCTTTGATTTTTCTTTTTTTCTACTTATTAAGATTTCTTTTATTTTTCAGTTGAGCCCTAGGGCCTCACCTCTTTTCCTTCTTTTTCGGTTCTTTCCCTCCTTTTCTTTCTTTTTTTACTTGCTAAGTCTATCTTCTTCATTTTTTTAACTTTCACTCCTCATTTTATTTCTATTATTATACCTTACTTTATGAACAATTATTTTCTATAGGTAATTTAAATTAATTTTAATTAGCATATAATTTCTTTATTTTTAATGAAACGATATTAATTTATATATTGGAATATAATTTGGGCAATATCTTCTATTGGGTTTTGAAAATAAATTAAATGGCTTGATTGATAGTCGTTTTGAGTCGAATATCATAGGTTGAATGTTGAAGGTTTTTCTTTGAAAATAATTGTCATATAACTTAAAAATTAAGATGGAAAAATTAACAAAGAACAATACAAGTAAATTAATCTAGTCAAACAAAGAATATATAGTATAGTTAAACTACTTTTAAGAAAATATTTATATTGGAGGCACTCTTTCATGAAATATTATTTTTCTTTTGCATTTTTATTTAGAATGTGTTTGAATTAAGCGTTAAAAATTCGAACTAAATCGAACTTATTTGCTTTGTGAATGAAACAGCTATTCAAATTAACCAAAAATTAACCGAACTGACCCATTATACCTAATCTGTCTTTGTAGCTACTGACATGTATACTGCATGCATAACATGGTGGCACCTGCAACCTTCGAATCCTGAATCCGCCTCTGGCCGTAACATGTAGCTAAACACCGCCACAATTACATTGTTTACTTATGGCGTTGTTTAATATAGCAGTTCAACACCGCCATAATTGCAAATCTAAAACTGAATTACTACTAAATAATATTTTGACCATTTATTCCAACCATTAGTAATATAACAATTTTTCCATTCCACATTTACATCCCTACGACACTCCACCCTCAAATTTCCATTACATATCATATTGAATTTTAACACAAAATATAATAAAGGATTAAACAAGCAAATTATTTATTAAGCAATTAAATATAGTTACTCCAAAATTACATTATCCAATGTATTTCTATTTCAAAGAGTAATTCAATACAACAATTAATATCCAAGAGATTCATAGCTAATCCTAAACATGATTACTAATTTTTATCTGTAAAATATTTTTGACCCAATTGATGATGGAGTGTCACTTCCTAAATTCGATGCCTGCAAAACAATACAAAAAAAGAAAAGAAAAAGAGACAGTATTACAGAAAAAACCACAATAACTAAAAAATTGACATCAACAAGAATAGGAACATAAAAGTCAAATAGCTTCACTGGCAGTAATTTATTTATTCAACTGTATTCCAGAAAACTAACTTCAGAAAGTCAATAACGACCATATAGTTCACTCCATGATCTACCTAAAACAGAATGACAGTTTCTGAAAGAGAGAGAGGCACCTTTCCTGTTGTGACTATAATATACTGTTGTGACTATAATATACTGATTGATCTCTCCCCTCACCCATGACCGTACCATGCAAGAAAGAGAGGAAGAGGAACATAATGATTCAGCTCCTTTATCAAGTATATATCATGAAACTTCTAAAAGTATACCTGATCAGTTACCTCATACACTATCAGATCCTTCAACACTAGTTCTCCTTAACAGACATACAAAGAGCTTGTAGCGTCAAGAGTGTATATATTCCAAGCCCCAGCAAAAAAGCAAACAAGAAAAGATGAGTACTATACATGTGGTCTGTGGAGGAGTAGGAAATAAGCCAGCTAACTACTCGGGATATCTCCTAAGACCAAGTCGTATAGAAGTTTGCTCGAACACTACAGTCAAAACTGCACCTAAGTCTAACCTTAAACGCGACCGACGTATTTTGTATCCTTTAATTTTCTCCTGAACGAAAGATAAAAGAATATTTAAATCTTATACAAATAGTCTATTATTATATGATTATAAATATCACAACTAAAAAATACAAGCAATCAACCTACTATTTAGCACAATCTCTCTAGCCTCTTCATTCACATAACTCCCATCTAGCCGCTTATGAGTTCCAATCCGATATTCGCCTTGATCAATATCTTTCTCCGGTGTCTAACTTCTGAAATTTTCAAGATGTAAAACATTAGTACCTAATTAAGGATGTATTTTATCTTTAGAATTGATCACTAAGCACATCGTATTACACTACCATATTAGCCCTTCTAACCAAACTCACAACACCACAAGATGACAAATAACTTGTTTTCATCGAACCTATTGAGTCCTCTTGCAAAGCTCCTACAAGTTCAAATAACTTTCCTATGCCTTTCTGTCATGACCCGAAATTCTCACCTTCGGACCGTAATGGTGCCTAACATTTCACTTGCTAGGCAAGCCAACGTTAGAATAATATTATTTATTTTTAAAATAATTTTTAATTTTATTAATAACAGAGAACAATTGCGGAAGTAACGTTTGAAATATAGCGAATAATCCATGAACATAACAGTGTCTAAATACTATCCCAGAATTGGTTTCACAAGTGCACGAGCTTCTAGAATAAATATAAATAAAGGCTTGAATAAAATAAAGATGTCTGGAAATAAATACACAGCTAGATTAAAATAGACGGGGACTTCAGAACTGCGGACGCCATGCAGTTATACCTCAAGTCTCCTCTGGTAGCTGAAATTCGACCAAGTCTATGGTGCACCGCTGGGACCAACTCCGAAATCTGCTCAAGAAGTGCAGAGTGTAGTATCAGTACAACCGACCCCATGTACTGGTAAGTGCTGAGCCTAACCTCGACGAAGTAGTGACGAGGCTAAGGCGGGTCACTTACATTAACCTGTACGCAATATTAGTAACAACAACAATAATAATAGAAGTAATTCAGATAACTCATTTTTAATAATTGAAGCCAACTCAACAGTCATAACCAATTATCATTTCCATCAATTCTGTTGCAGCGTGCAACCCGCTCTCACAATATATTCACATTCAATTTTTTTGCAGCGTGCAACCCGCTCTCACAATATTTTCACATTCGGTTATGTTGCGGTATGCAATCCGCTCCTCCAATATATTCATTTTAATCAATTCTGTTGCGGCGTACAACCCATATATATATATATATATATATATATATATATATATATATATATATATATATATATATATATATGTATGTCGACTTTTAAATAAGTCTGTTGCGGTGTGCAACCCGATCCTCCAATATGGACTTTTAATAAGTCTGTTGCGGCGTGCAACCCGATCCTCCAATATGGACTTTTTAATAAGTCTGTTGCGGCGTGCAACCCGATCCTCCAACATATTCATTTCAATCAATTCTGTTGCGGCGTACAACCCGCTCCTCCAGTATATTCATTTACCAATTCTTATAGAAGGAATTTTCCCAATAAACACAATAATTAATATAAAATTATAAGACAACAAGCATACAATAATTATGATTTAATCAAGAAACAGACAAGGTCAAATAGCAAATTATTATAGAAATCAGGGAGAAAATTGGCAGTTTAATATTTAATATGCTAAATGTCATATAACAATTAAGACACATAATTCAAGTAGCATGTAACAATTAATGTAGGAATTCAAGAATTAATATTTGGCAAAGAATAGGAGAGAAATAATTATTATAATAATTATTAATTCATGATTTAAAATAATTTATGATTTTTTAAGTAATTATGCAAAAAATTAATTTGACGACGTATAGACACTCGTCACCTCGCCTATACGTCGTTCACATGCATTTCACATAGCAAATAATTTAAGGGTTCTATTCCCTCAAGTCAAGGTTAACCACGACACTTACCTTACTTTGCAAATTCCAATCAATTACTCGACCACAACTTTTCCTTTGAAATTTGTCTCCAAAAGCTTCAAATCTATTCACAAACAATTCGATATACTTAATACGAATCATAAGAATTAATTCCATATGAATTTATAAATTTTCCGGATAAAAAACAAAATTCATTAAAATATTTGGCAGTGGGACCCACATCTCAAATCCAGGAAAAACTCGCAAAATTCGAACACCCGTTCCGATACGAGTTCAACCATACAAAAATTGTCCAATTCCGATATCAAATGGACCTTCAAATCTTAAATTTTTGTTTTTGGAAAATTTTATAAAAATCTAATTTTTCTTCCATAAATTCATGGATTCATGATATAAATGAGTATGAAATCATGATATATAATCAATATAGGATAAGGAACACTTACCCCAATATTTTTCCGTAAAAATCGCCCAAAAATTGCCTTACTCGACCTCAAAAATGGAAAAGGGTTAAAAATGGGACGAATCGTTCGCGAAGGGTACAAGTCCCAGAAATAGAACTGTCTATTTCTGGGACTTGTACCCTTCGCGAACGCAGTCAGTGCCTCGCGTTCGCGAAGCACAAATTTGTGCTGTCCCATTTTTCTCTTCGCAAACGCGATGCTTGCCTGGCTTGGCCTTCGCGAACGCGAGATGCCCTTCGCGAACGCGAAGACTAAATTTCCTGGCCAGCCTCTTTCCCTTCGCGAACGCGAGGCTTCGATCGCGAACGCGAAGCTTCGCACCTCAAGCCTTCGCGAACGCAAAGAGTAATTTTTATCTGCCTCTAGTTTCTTCTTCGCGAACACGATCCCTGTTTCGCGAACGCGAAGAAGGATACCAAAAGCAGATTTCTGCAGTTTTTCCCAAGTCAAAAAATGATCTGTTAACCACCCAAAACCAACCCGAGCCCTCGGGGCTCCAAACCAAACATGCACCCAAGTCCTAAAACCTCATACTAACTTGCTCACGCGATCAAATTGCCAAAATAACACCTAGAACTACGAATCAGACACCAAATCAAAGGAATTTTCAAGAAAACTTTAAAACTTATATTTTTATAACCGGACGTCTGAATCACGTCAAATCAACTCCGATTCCCACCAATTTGGCAGACAAGTCATAAATATTATAGTGGACCTACACCGGTATCCGGAACCAAAATACAGACCCGAGGTCAATAAATTCAACATCAGCAATTTCTTAAAAATCATTAAGCTTTTAAGCTTTTAATGTTTCATCAAAATTCCATATCTCGAGCTAGGGATCTCGGAATTTGATTCCGGACATACGCTCAAGTCCCAAATCACGATACGGACCTACCGAAATTGTCAAAATACTGATCCGGGTCCGTTTGCTCAAAATGTTGACTAAAGTCAACTCAGTTAAGCTTTTAAAGCTCTATTTCACATTTTAATCCATTTTTCACATAAAAACTTTTCAAAAAATTGTACTGACTGTGCACGCAAGTCGAGGAATGATATATGGTATTTTTAGAGATCTTAGAACACAAAATTACTTATTAAATTTAAAAATAATATTTTAGGTCATCACATTCTCCACCTCTAAAACAAACGTTCGTCCTCGAACGGAGTTAGAAAAAAGTACTTGAGCTGGTGAATAAGTGTGGATATTTACTCCGCATGTACGACTCAGACTCCCAGGTAGATGCCTCTACCGGCTGACCTCTCCATTGCACTCGAACTGAAGGATAACTCTTAGACCTCAACTGCCGTACCTGCCGGGCTAGAATAGCCACCAGCTCCTCCTCTTAAGTCAAATCTCTGTCTAGTTGGACTGAGCTGAAATCTAACACATGGGACGGATCACCATGATATTTCCGGAGCATATACACATGGAACACCAGATGAACCGCTAATAAACTAGGTGGTAATGCAAGCCTGTAGGCTACTTCACCCACCCTTTCAAGAATTTCAAAGGGTCTGATATACCTAGGGCTCAACTTGCCCTTCTTTCCGAACCTCATTACACCTTTCATAGGTGAAGTCCGGAGCAATATTCTTTCTCCAACCATGAATGCAATATCACGAACTTTACGGTCGGCATAACTCTTTTGCCTAGACTGAGCTGTGCGAAGTCGATCCTGAATAATCTTGACTTTATCCAAGGCATCCTGTACCAAATCGGTACCCAATAACCGAGCCTCTCCCGGTTCAAACCAGCCAACTGGCAAACGGCATCGCCTTCCGTATAATGCCTCATATGGAGCCATCTGAATGCTCGACTAGTAGCTATTATTATAAGCAAACTCCACAAGTGGCAAGAAATGATCCCAAGAACATCCAAAGTCAATAACACAAGCGCGAAGCATATCATCCAATATCTGAATGGTGCGCTCTGACTATCCGTCTGTCTGTGGATGAAATACTGTACTCAACTCCAGTCGCGTGCCTAACTCACGTTGTACAGATCTCCAGAAATGTGAGGTAAACTGCATACCTCGATCTGAAATAATAGACACGGGCATACCGTGTAGGCGGACAATCTCACGAATGTAAATTTCAGCTAACATTTCTGAAGAATACGTAACTGCCACTGGAATGAAATGTGCTGACTTGGTCAACCTGTCCACAATGACCCAAATTGAGTCAAATTTTCTCTGAGTTCGTGGGAGCCTAACTACAAAATCCATAGTGATACGCTCCCATTTCCACTCAGGAATTTCTAACTTCTGAAGCAAACCACCAGGTCTCTGATGCTCGTACTTAACTTGATGACAATTCAGACACCGAGCTACATGTGCAACTATATCCTTCTTCATTCTCCTCCACCAATAATGTTGTCGTAAATCTTGATACATTTTAGTGGCACCTGGATGAATAGAATACCTGGAACTATGTGCCTCTTCAAGAATTAATTCACGAAGCCCATTCACATTAGGCACACAAATACGACCCTGCATTCGCAGAACTCCATCTTCCCCCTCAGCAGCATATTTGGCATCACCGTGCTGCACCGTGTCCTTAAGGACAAGTAAATGTGGATCATCATATTGCCTCTCTCTGATGCGCTCATATAAAGAAGACCGAGCGGCTGTGCAAGCTAGAACCCAACTGGGTTCTGAAACATCTAACCTCACGAACTGATTAGCCAAAGTCTAAACATCTGCAGCTAATGGCCTCTCACCAACCGGAATATACACAAGACTGCCCATACTCACATCCTTTCTACTCAAAGCATCGGCCACCACATTGGCCTTTCCGGGGTGATACAAAATGGTGATATCATAGTCTTTCAACAACTCCAACCATCTTCTCTGCCTCAAATTAAGATCCTTTTATTTGAACAGATACTGGAGGCTATGATGATCAGTAAATACCTCACGCGAGACACCGTAGAGGTAATGCCTCTAAATCTTCAGCGCATGAACAATGGCTGCCAATTCTAAGTCATAAACAGGATAATTCTTCTCGTGAACTTTCAACTGCCGCGACGCATATGTAATTACCTTGCCATCTTGCATTAATACTGCACCAAGCCCAATGTGAGATGCGTCACAATATACTGCATATGATCCTGAACCTGTGGATAATACCAACACTGGCACCGTAGTCAAAGCGGTCTTGAGCTTCTGAAAGCTCATCTCACACTCGTCTGACCATCTGAATGGGACACCATTTTGGGTCAATATCGTCAATGGCTAGGCCAATTCTGAACAGCCTCAATCTTCTTAGGATCCACCTTTATGCCTTCTGCCAATACAACATGCCCCAAAAAGGCAACTGAGTCTAACCAAAACTCATATTTTGAAAACTTGGCATATAATAGATTATTCTTCAAGGTGTGAAGCACACTTCGAAGATGCTGCTCATGTTCCTCCCGACTGCTGGAGTAAATTAAGATATCATCAATGAATACAACCACAAAAGAATCCAAATAAGGTTTGAACACCCGATTAATCAAATCCATAAATACTTCTGGGGCATTTGTCAACCCAAATGACATCACTAGGAATTCGTAATGCCCATACCGAATTCGAAAAGTTATTTTAGGGACATCAGATGCCCTAATCTTCAACTGATGGTAACCAGACCTCAAATCGATCTTTGAAAATATCTTGGCACCCTGAAGCTGATCAAATAAGTCATCAATTCTTGGCAGCGGATATTTATTTTTGATAGTGGCCTTATTCAATTGCCGATAGTCTATACACATCCGCATAGAGCCATCTTTCTTCTTTACAAATAATACTGGGGTACCTCAGGGCGAGACACTGGGTCTAATGAATCCCTGATCAAGCAAGTCTTGTAACTGCTCTTTCAATTCTTTTAACTCTGGTGGGGTCATACGGTATGGTGGAATAGAAATGGGCTGAGTGACCGGAGCTAAATCAATACAGAAATCAATATCTCTATCGGGTGGAATCCCCGACAAATCTACAGGAAATACTTCTGGATATTCACGAACAACTGGTACTGAGTCCATAGAAGGGACATCCGCACTGGGATCGCGAATATAAGCCAAATAGGCTAGACACCCTTTCTTTACCATACGTCGAGCTTTCATATAAGAAATAACCCTGCTGGCAGAATGACCAGGAGTTCCTTTCCACTCTAACCGAGGTAATCCAGGCATAGCTAGGGTCACTGTCTTGGCATGACAATACAATATAGCATGATAAAGTGACAGCCAATCCATACCCAAGATGACATCAAAATCTACCATATCAAGAAGTAGAAGAGCCACACTAGTCTCAAGATTACCAATAGTAACCACACACAAACGATAGACATGATCTACTACAACAGAGTCTCCCACCGGTGTAGATACACACACAGAAGCACTCAGAGAATCACAAGGCACAACCAAATATGAAGCAAAATAGGAGGACACATAGGAATAAGTAGATCCTGGATCAAATAGAACAGAAGCATCTCTATGGCAAATTGGAATAATACCTGTGATCACAACATCAGATGACTCGGCCTCAAGCCTAGCTGGAAAAGTATAAAATCGGGGCTGGGCCCTACCACTCTGAACTGCGTCTCTGGGATGGCCTCTAACTGGCTAGCCTCCACCTCTAACGGTCTGACTTTCACCTCTAATGGCCTGACCTCCACCTCTAATGGCCTGACCTTCACCTCTAGCTGCCTGACCCCTACCTCTAGTTGGTTGAGCAGGCGGTGAAGAAATCGGTGCCGGTATGATGGCACGAGAATCTTGCCGATATCTGTTACTCGCCAATCTAGGGCAATACCTCCTGATGTGACAATGTTTCCACACTCATAACACCCATCCTGATGCCGTGACTGCTAAAGTTGGAGCTGACCCAATTGGAAAGCTATATATAATGGAAAGGTCATGAATTACATTAGACATCCCTGTAATATGTGTGTCTGCACCAAAAAAATATATACTCCTATGTATGTGCGTCTACATTACGCTAACACAAAACGCGTTAGTCTTATCGTTTTCTTGCTATGGCGCCTCTGCCCTCTTTTGCCACTTCAACCTTCGGCTCGGCTCGTTAATGCAAGTTCGATTTCCAGCTCCTTTGAATTTTTTTTTTTTCTAGATTTCTTTTATTTTTCCTAGGGCCTCACCTTTTTTCCTTATTTTTCAGTTCTTTCCCTCATTTTCTTCCTTTTATTACTTGCTAAGTCTATCTTCTTCATTTTTTTAACTTTCAGTCCTCATTTTGTTTCTATCATTATACCTTACTTTATGAACAATTATTTTCTATAGGTAATTTGAATTGATTTTAATTAGCATATAATTTTTTTATTTTTAATAAAACGATATTAATTTATATATTGGAATATAATTTGAGCAATATCTTCTATTGGGTTTTGAAAATAAATTAAATGGCTTGATTGATAGTCGTTTTGAGTCGAATATCATAGGTTGAATGTTGAAAATTTTTCTTTGAAAATAATTGTCATATAACTTAAAAATTAAGATGGAAAAATTAACAAAGAACAATACAAGTAAATTAATCTAGTCAAACAAAGAATATATAGTATAGTTAAGCTACTCTTTAAGAAAATATTTATATTGGAGGCACTCTTTCATGAAATGTTATTTTTCTTTTACATTTTTATTTAGAATGTGTTTGAATTAAGCGTTAAAAATTCGAACTAAATCGACTTATTTGCTTTGTGAATGAAAGACCTATTCAAATTAACCAAAAACTAACCGAACTGACCCAATATATCTAATCTGTCTTTATAACTACTGACATGTATACTGCATGCATAACATGGTAGCATCTGCAACCTTCGAATCCTTGATCCGCCTATGGCCGTAACATGTAGCTAAACACCGCCACAACTACGCATTCCAGAAAACTAACTTCGGAAAGTCAATAACGAACATATAGTTCACTCCATGATCTACCTAAAACAGAATGATAGTTTCTGAAAGAGAGAGAGGCACCTTTCCTGTTGTGACTATAATATACTGATTGATCTCTCCCCTCAACCACCCCCTTTATCTGTCACCGTACCATGCAAGAAAGAGAGGAAGAGGAACATAATGGTTCAGCTCCTTTATCAAGTATATATCATCCAACTTCTAAAAGTATACCTTATCAGTTAACTCATACACTATCAGATCCTTCAACGCTAGTTCTCCTTAACAGACATATGAAGAGCTTGTAGCGTCAAGAGTGTATATAATGCCAAGCCCCATCAGAAAAGCAAACAAGAAAAGATGAGTACTATACCTGTGGAGTATAGTAGGAAATAAGCCAGCTAACTACTCGGGATATCTCCTAAGACCAAGTCGTATAGAAGTTTGCTCGAACACTACAGTCAAAATTGCACCCAAGTCTAACCTCAAACGCGACCGACGTATTTTGTATCCTTCAATTTTCTCCTGAACGAAAGATAAAAGAACATTTATATCTTATATAAATAGTCTAGTATTATATGATAAATATCACAACTAAAAAATACAAGCAATCAACCTACTATTTAGCACAATCTCTCTAGTCTCTTCATTCACATAACTCCCATCTAGCCGCTTATGAGTTCCGATCCAATATTCGCCTCGATCAATATTTTAGTGTCTAACTTCTGAAATTATCAAGATGTAAAACATTAGTACCTAATTAAGGATGTATTTTATCTTTAGAATTGATCACTAAGCACATCGTATTACACTACCATATTAGCCCTTCTAGCCAAACTCACAACACCACAAGATGACAAATAGCTTGTTTTCATCGAACCTATTGAGTCCTCTTGCAAAGTTCCTACTAGTTCAAATAACTTTCCTATGCCTTTCCTATAACATGGTTGCCTTTCCTATAACTCTCCTACAAGCCCTCCTTAGGCTTGCCAATGCCTTTCCTATAATAGCCAGTAATCTTCATATAACTTTATCAATATGAACAAAGTGTTACAAGGGTTATCAGTTACTAAATCTGACGTGCTTGTGCTATCCAACTATTTGCAAGTACCTTGACAGATCATGAATTAGCTTTCAAACAGACTATTTTATAACTGCACTATTTTAGCCTTCATCAGTTTTTTGTGCTCAACAGTCAGCCTATTGCAAAGATGTGAAGCACAAAGATTTAGCACACAAACATCATCACTTTCATTCTGGAATTGCATGATGAGCATGTATAGTGGAATGCAATTGCCAAAGCACAAAGACAAATATCAAAAGGAATTAATTTCTTCAAAATATCGACATAAATGCTTCATTACATAATGAAGTTCATTGGCCACCTAGTCATAGACAGTGTACGTAACGGAATTAATTTTAGAGTAAAACATAGTCAATACCTAAGTTATTCGGACTCAGGTGCGGGTGTCCGACACGGGTGCGGATCCAAAGGTCGGATCCTTCATGGTCTAAATTTTAGGATTCGAGGATACGAATCTTGGTACGGGTGCGGAGATTCGGCAAAAATAAATTAAAAATCTAGAAATATAGCTATAGAGATATACATAATTATGAGAGATTATATGAAAAACTTACGTTTAACTTGTGCCTTGTAGAGTGTAGTAACTGAGTCATTTAGTTTTCAAGTTATAGGCAGGCATGTAGACACTCTTCAAAATGGCATGATTCATTAATTTTCCTACAACTCGCACAACAAAGTATTAAAATAAGTTATTATAAACTTGTTGAAATATAACAAATAAAAGTTATAAAGAGATTTAGAGATACAAAAGAAATGAAACATACCTTTGGAAGTTAGAACTTAGAACTAAATAGACTAACATATATTCAAGAGTCACTAGTCAAAAGTTTTAAATAATTAGTTATTCAAATTAAGTTACTCAAATGACCACCAAAAAGTCTTACAGAAATTGTAAGTTCACAAGTTCATAGACAAAAAATAAGTACATAGCATACACATTTAAACTACGCTAGACTTGTCACTTGAAACATTGTGCATGAGTACATTCTATTCAAAGGTCATCTTCCTCAATCTCTTCAATGTCAACTTCTTGCAAATCTTGAACTTCCTCTTCAAAGAAGACTCTTTCTAGTTGAGGTTCGTCTATTGACAATTCAACTAGATCATTGATACTTTCATCAATATTAAAATAATCTCCACCTAAAATAACACCAAAATAAATTTAGAAGATTGTGAAAGGAACTTATCATGTTAAAAAAATTACTCAAAAAATATCAAATCATGGATATGTATGTATACGGATATACCTAAATCCCAATATTTGTGTAACGACCCGGCCGGTCATTTTGAAAATTTGAGCCCCGATCCCCTAATATCTGCTTTCCCCATATTTGTTTCCACTTTTAGGATTTGCCGGAGTGTTTGGTTATGGAATTCAGGGAGTTTTGGGACATTTAGTCCTTAGTTGTGAGTTTAAACATTAGAGTTTGGACTGTAGTCAGAACTGTATGAAGACAGATCCAGAATGGAATTCCGTCAACTCCGTTAGCTTCGTTGAGTGATTTTGGGGTTAGAAGCGCGTCCGGAATATGTTTTGGAGGTCTGTAGTAGATTTAGACTTGAATTGGCGAAAGCTAATTTTTTGGCGATTTCGGTCGATAGTGGAAATTTTGATATCGAGCTTGGAATGGAATTCCGAAGGTGGATGTAGGTTCGTAATGTCATTTGTGACCTGTGTGTAAAATTTGAGGTCATTCGGACTAGATTTGATGTGGTTCGGTATCATTTGTAGAATTTGGAAAATTTTAAATTCTTAGGCTTGAATCGGTGCTTAATTCATGATTTTGGTATTGTTCGGCATGGTTTGAAGGCTCGACTAAGTTTGTATGGTATTTTAGGATTGATTGGTATGTTTGGTTGGGGTCCCGGGGAGTCTCGGGTGTGTTTCAGATGCTTAACGGAATGAATTTGGACTTAGAGGAATTTTTGGAGTTTGCTGGTTCTGGTGTTTTCGCACCTGCGGTGGGGAGTCCGTATGTGCGGCCTCACAGAAGTGTGGATGGGATCGCAGGTGCTCTTTTAGGACAGGGGATCAGTGGTCGCAGATGCGATGAGGGAGCCGCAGGAGCGGAGCCGCATCTGCGGAAGGGCAGTCGCAGATGCGGAGGTGTGAAGGACCCAAGGTTCCGCAGAAGCAGACGATTGAGTGCAGAAGCGCATCCGCAGGTGCGGACTCATGTGCGCAGGTGCGGACCTAGCCCAAGTAAGTGGACTTCGCACCTGCGATGGATTATCCGCAGGTGCATGACCGTAGGTGCGGTCCTAGGTCCGCAGGTGCGGAAATCGTTGGGCAGAAAAGAGGATTTCGAGGGTTTGAATTTTCATAACACAAAATTCGATTTAGAGATCGGTGGGAGACGATTCCTCGAGGGTTTTTGAAGGAGAACTATTGGGTAACAAATTCTAACTCTATTTTGATCATAATACATTTATCTATTATTGTTTTCCTCGTCTAATTAAGGAAATTGAGGGTAGAAGTTTGAAAATAGAGGAAAAGGGTTCCCCAATTAAAAATCTGAGATTTGAATGGGAATTTGACGTCGGATTTAGATGATTTTTATTCGAGTGAACTCGTGAGTGAATGGGTATTCATAAATTATAATTTTTACCCGATTCCGAGATGTGGGCTCGGGGAGACTTTTTGGGCATTTTTCCTAAATTCATGCTTTAACTTCAAATTAATTAGCTAAATTAGTTACTTGTAATTATATTTACATTATGCAATTTATTTGAATAGATTCGGGCCATTTGGAGTCGGATACTCGTGGAAAGAACGTGATATCGAGTTGATTTGAGCGGTTCGAGGTAAGTGGCTTGCCTAACCTTATGTTGGGGACTTTTTCCCTTAAGGTGTTTGATATTAATTGCTGTGTGGGAGCCCTGTACATGAGGTGACTAGTACGTACACGGGTTATTATTGCAAAAATCCCATTTTCCTTTCTAAATCGTAAATTATTTTTCCTTATTAAATTGCACTAATACGTTTAATTGTAAAACTTAGACTAGAGAAGCATGCTTACGTGTTTTAACTGCCTAATTGATATTTTGTGCGTCATATTTAGTTAAGTCCTTATTTTCCTTATCTGTGTCCAGTATAAACTGTATAACTCGATGTCATACCTGCCATTTCATCTTGCGTTGCATATTTAAATTGGGACTCCGAATGTATTCCGGGAGATTCTCCTGTACTACATATTTACTTTGGGACTACGGACGTATTCCGGGAGATCCCCGCTGTACTGCATACTTACTTTGGGACTACAGACGTATTCCGGGAGATCCCCCCTGCACTACATATTTACTTTGGGACTACGGACGTATTCTGGGAGATCCCCCAGCACTGCATATTTACTTTGGGACTACGGACGTATTCCGGGATATCCCCTTGTACTGCATATTTATTGAAACTACGGGATGGTATCCCGAGAGATTTCCCACTATGTTTGCCTTGTGCTGAGCCGAGGGCTCCCTTAACTGTTAAATTTTCGAGAATTTCTTTAACTATGTTACCGTAAACTTTACTTATATCTTTTACTGTTTAATTTATTATATTTACCTCGGTAGGGCCTTGACCTGACCTCGGCACTACTCGACCGAGGTTAGACTTGGCACTTACTGGGTACCATTGTAGTGTACTCATAACCTTTCCTGCACATGTTTTCGTGTGCAGATCCAGGTACGAGCTATCAGCCTTGGAGTTAGTGTGTGCTGCTGATTCTAGGAGACTTCAAGGTACTTCTGCTTGCGTCCGCAGATCTTCGGAGTTCCCTTCTACTCCCTCGCCTAGAGAATTTCTATATTATCTTCAGACTTTTGTATAGAGCTACACAGATTATAGTAGCTTGTGACTTAGTGATATTTCGGGTCTTGGAAAAATATTTTGTACATGTCGAGTGGTACTATTTTTTTGGATATTCACAATATGCTGTTTATCTTTAAGATGTTGTATTTTCTTTATATTTTTCGTAATATTAGGCCTACCTAGTCGTAAAGACTAGGTGCCATCACGACACCTTACGGAGGGTTGATTTGGGCCGTGACAAGTTGGTATCAAAGCACTAGATTCATAGGAGTCACGATTCACAAGCCGATTTATTAGAATCTCACAGATCGGTATAGAGACGTTCGTACTTATCTTCGGGAGGCTATGTAACTGTTAAGAATAATCATATTTCTTTGATTTCCTTGTCGTGCGAGTTATTGACACCAAAAATTCTAAGATTCTATTATATTCTTTCTCACAGATGGTGATGACCTATAATGGGAGGACCGACGATCATGCAACCGAGCCCCCTTCCATAGCCACCAGAGGCTGGGGTCGGGGTAGAGGACGATCACGCGGTGCAGCTCCAGCTGGAGAGACAGCGCCGGAGATCCCTATTGCTACTCCAGCCCTCCAGGATACTTTAGCTCAGTTCTTGAGCATGTTCAGCACTCTGGCTCAGGCTGGACTATTTCCGATAGCTCCCGCTACATCTCCGGCCGGGGGAGGGGCACAGACTCCCGCAGCCCGCACTCCTGAGCAGAGGGTCCAGGTTGATCAGGCCCCAGAGTATATTCTTATGCCTCCAGTGGCTCCGGTTCAGCATGAGATCAGGGTAGCTGCTTCTGAGGCAGAGCAGCTCAGACTTGAGAGGTACAAAAAGTACCACCCACCTACTTTTAGCGGACTAGCTTTAGATGATGCTATGGGTTTTCTTGAGGAGTGTCATCGTATTCTCCGCACTATGGGCATTGTGGAGATGAGTGGAGTTTCTTTCACCGCTTTCCAGCTGACGGGAGCAGCATATCAGTGGTGGCGTGCCTATGAGCTGAGTAGCCCGGACGAGGCAGCTTCACTCACTTGGACTCAGTTTTCAGAGATGTTCTTGCGTGAGTGTGTTCCTCAGAGCCTCAGGGATGCTTGGCGCGCAGAGTTTGAGCAAATGCATCAGGGTTCTATGATTGTGTCGGAGTATGCAGTCTGTTTTAGTGGGTTAGCTCGCCATGCACCGGCTCTGGTTGAAACAATCAGAGAGAGGGTTCGTCGCTTCATTGAGGGACTCTACCCCAGTATTCGGACCAGTATGGCCAGGGAGTTGGAGATGGACATCACTTATCAGCAGGTAGTGAGTATTGCCAGGAGGGTGAAAGGCATGTTCGCCCGAGATAGAGAGGAGAGAGAGGCCAAGAGGTCTCGAAAGACTGGTCATTATTTAGGAGCTCGTGCGCCAGCAGCACACTATGATAGGGGTTTTATGAGTCGCACTGTTCATTCATCTCTTCCAGCGGTGTTCTAGCTCCTCCTAGACCTCAGGAGCCCTATTATGCACCGCGAGTATCCAGTATGCCTCCTACTCGAGGTGCTATTACCGGCCAGTCCAGCAGGCTAGGCCCGAGTCAGTCCCAGCCTCCGCGTCCTCCGAGAGGTTGTTTTGAGTGAGGTGACACTCGTCACCTGGTTAGGGATTGCCCTAGAGCAAGGAGGGGTGCACCTCCACAGACTTATCAGCATCCACATGCTCCACCGGGTCCTCCGGCCATTCTTCCAGCACCAGGTGCTACCCCACCTCCTCAACCAGCCCGAGGTGGATGTCAGAGTCGCAGAAATATGGCCGTCGTTGTCGCCGTCGCCGACCACTCTTATGTAGCAGTTGCAGTTTTCCATAGCTTTCAACACGTTATTATGGAATAGGGAACCTTATTTATAAAGGTCAACTACATTAGACATCCCTGTAATATAACTTAATTACATATATACTCTTCGTATATTAAATTTTACACTTAACTTTTTTTTATAATGGAAAATCCGACCCAAATATAAATTTCAATAATATAATTTTATTCTACAAAGGTGTTAATAGTTTAGTTTTAAAGAATATATATGAGGTATCTATGTGATAAGGTACATATTAAAATAGAATGACCAAAAGCAATTTAATTAAAAGTGCAAATAGAAAGTTCTATATATTCAATTTAATGAAACTTCAATGAATTTAGTGAAACTTAAGAAAGAGAATAAGTAAATATTATTCTTGAAAATAAAAATAGCACTTTTGATTAAAAAGGAGAGGAATTCTTTTATGAATCACGTATATTTCGAAACTCTTAAATAGGAAATAACCAAAAATTATTTATTAAAATAGAAGTATCAATTGTATTTGAACATATATTGTGTTTTATCAAAAATAATTATATTTAATATGTAGGAATTTTTCATTTTTATTTTAGCTTAATTTCTTATTGATAATTCAAATATTTCAAAATTATTCTGGTTCTCATTCAACCAACAAAATTTTTGTGTAACCTTATTTATTTAATAACCAATTTGTTTGCCCCTTTTTCCAGATTTTCCCTTCTCTTCTCTTTCGAGACGAGGGACCATAAAGTTTTGACCAATTTTTGGAAAACTTTAGAAAAACAATTTATTTCCTGCAATATTTTTTTCAAATGAAATGCATGTCCCAAACATAATTTTAAATTCCGAATTAGATTTATAATAATGTCTAAATTTGATTAGCAATTTAAAATAAAGATAGATAAAGTTAAACACAAGCAAAGAATTACACAATATTAACACATCAACACCCATGTTAAAAGTTCACAATATGCAACTCAACGCTTGGGCCCGGGGCAGCAAGAGCCAACTTTTACTAGTATTTGACTCTATTTGATGCAAGTGTCAAATTCCTCCTTTTATTGATTAGATATTATGCATAATCAAACATCTTCAAATAAAATAAGACAGAAGGAGTAATATATTATAATCTAGCTAGAACAATGACGAGCAACACAAAAAAATAAAAAATAAAAATGCAAAATAAGGAACAAAAGTCAATGTCCACTTTGGCCCAAAAAAAAAAAAAAAAAAAAAGTTTTCCTTTCCGTCGAATGAAGCAAAGCAGCTTCCAAGAAGCATCCCCTCTATATATTCACAATTCACACCCGAAAGAGGAGCACCTTCTTTCCTAAGAAACTACCAAACTTCTTTTCTTCATCGCCTCCTCCCCCAAAATATCCACATGATCAAGTATCAATACTTACTGAGAAACAACAGAGAAAAGTCAGAGAGCGAGAGCGATAGATAATTTATGATGTAAACATTGAATACAGATAAATTATTACAAAAAATCAACTATCTTAACCGCACCAAAACTTACAATAATTGAAAAAGGTACAAAGTAACCAACTCACTTCTAGAGGGTCCCCCATATACACGACTATCTGCAAAGGAAATATCAGCCTCTTTTATTCACTACATCTACATAAATAGCTTAATCAAATACTTTTGTTGTTTCAATTTATGTGACAATATTCTTTTTAAGAAAAGGAGATTTTATTAATAAATCTTTATGAGTACAATTTTATTTCTTGATCATCTCCATGATTCGAGGCTTGTAGCAGTGTGTTTCTTGAACATAGAATGATGTGGTCCTCCTCGAGATGTATTTGATTTCCATACTTCTTAAAATATTTGATTATCAAGAAGTATTCGGCCATTGATTTATTTATAGAATTTTGGAGATTATGTGTGATGATATTTCAATTTTTGTCTGCCTTAAAGAAAAAAATATCCTTATATATTAAAAAATAAAATTAACGTTTTTAACTTTACACTTAGTAAAATAATTATACCCAGACAAATATCTCTTATTTTTAGGAAAAGATAATTGTGTGTTGGTCTACAAAATTACTCTCTTACAGTGGGAGAGCTCAACACATCAAGACTGTCCTGTTCGAAATGCAAACCTACTGGGCTCAGGTGTTCCTACTGCCCAAGAAAGTTACCAAACAGGTAACAAGCATATGTAGAGCTTTCTTGTGGATTGGGAAACATGAGGATACAAAAAGAGCACTCATTTCATGGGAAAAAAGTATGTATGCCTCGCTCTGAATATCATAGATCTATACACCTGGAATAAAGCTGCACTCTGCGCAAATTACTTTGGGCTATTGCTGAAAAGAAAGATACCTTGTGGATCATACTTTCTACATAAAAACCAATGCATTGACTTCAGTAGCTGTCCTTAAACAGTCCAACTAGAATGTTAGGAAAATAATCGAAGCAAGGAAATGGTTTCCAAATGTGGGTCCTGGAGCAGAACTACAAAACTACTGTATAAATGGGAGCTTCTCGATAAAGAAAGCTAATCTGGCCCTACTACTTGAACCTTCCCTGTTACCAAAAGACTGGCTACAGTTGATCGATTACAAAAATGGGGCATACAAGTGCCAAGTGCATGTGTGTTATGTGACTCAGGGTTGGAGGAAACTGCAGACCATTTATACAGTGCTTCTCTTGTGCCTACTCTAAATGCTTGTGGAAGTCCCTAAAAAGACAACTGGGAACATTAGATGATGAAGTTGACTGGATGGCCAAACGAACAAAAAATAGCAAAGCTAGAGATGGAGTTCTCAGCTTCTTGTTTGTGGCTTCTGTTTACCACATATGGCAGGAAAGAAATGCGAGACGATTTCAAAGTCAAAAAATAGAAATATCTCATAGAATCAGAGATTGTACTACAACTACACATTAGAAGACAACAAAATCGACACTGGAGTAAGCTGTTAAGTAGTTTAAATAGTTTCCCTATCTTGATGTAATACGATACAAGAGTTATTTTGTCTTCATAGATAGATAGATAGATAGGTAAGGAATAGCTTTCTTTTGCTGCTCTAGTTCGAGAGTCAAAAAGAACTAGTTGATGTACATAATTATACATGGTTGAATAAAAAAAATTAGGTTCGACCAAAAAAAAAAGTTCTAAAAGTTTCTCTTTTTTATTTAAATTTTGTGCCCAGTCAAATACCATCATATAAATTAGGATAAATTTCATAAATTGTCATATAACTATAACGTTTTTTTCACCAAAGTCATATAACTTTGTTTTTCACACAAAAATCGTAAAACTTTCACTAACTCACACAAAAATTATAGTGACCTAAAAACATAATTTTTCGGTAGTATTCTCTTATTCCATATTTTTTATTTTTTATTTTTAATTTAATAAATAATAACCCAATTAAAATAAGAGAATTATATATTTTTAGTCGCTTCCAAAATAATAGCATATAAGAACATATCTTATATATTTTTTGGTTAGCGAATGAAATTAGTTTCTATCGACCGATCAAGTTTGTAATTTTTTCCTTAAAATAGGAATGACTCAACCCAATCTGACACAATATCCTTATACATAAATTAAAATAATACTAAAAGTGAATTTTTTCCCACAAAAAAATTAGTTCGAAATACATAAGATTCTGGCCAAAAAAAAAAGAAAAGAAATTAAAGGTATAATTAGAGGGCACTCAGAAAAAAAAAATGCTCAATTTGAACGAAAATCTTGAATAAAAAAAAATACAAGTATCATGTTTTGAAGGATTCACTTTTAGTATTATTTTAATTTATATATATATATATATATATTTGGTCTGGTGGGTTGGGTCGGGTTTGGGTCACTCCTTTTTAAATTGGATTATTATTTATTATATTGAAAATAACAAAATGAAACCGTGGAATAAGAAGATACTACCGAAAAGTTATATTTTTCGGTTACTATGATTTTTGTGTGAGTTAGTAAAAGTTTTATGATTTTTGTATGAGAAAACATAGATATATGACTTTGATGGAAAAAAGTCATAGTTATATGATCATTTACGAAATTTACCTATAAATTAGGACGGAATTAGTATCAATTTCTTGTCCTTATAAAATCATTGCTGATCCTTTATCTAAACAAAGTTATTTTTCTTCTCTTTTTTCTTTCTTTCTTCTTTTTCCATGTTGCTAATTTGATCTTGAATTGAAGAATGTCTTCTAGGATCCTTTCAAAGCTCTGCACCCATCTTGCAGATTTTAAACTGAAAATTGACTTAACTAATTACAATTAGATCCAGCTTAATCTCTTTATTTCTGGTTAAGAATAGCTCTAGGAATCAGGTGAACATACCACGCCTATTTATCCATATCAGGTTCCGGGTAAGTGATTTTATAGGGCGGGGAAGGAGCGCTAGAAATTACTTTTGTAATACTTGCTAAGAAATATCTTTTTTCCTTTACAATTACCAAACAGAAAAAAATTATTTCAGAAATATATCAAAAAAATATTGAAACTATTTTCTGAAAAATATTTCTACTTACTAATTACCAAACAATGAATAGTATAAATAAGAAAAATACTTATTTTCTTATAAAAAGTCATACCAAATGCGAGGGGCTACGAGAAGGAAGGGGAGTTGTTGAGAGTAGAGGTGCTTATCAAGCGGATCAGACGGATCAGACGGATAATTATACTTAACGGTTCGGCTAAGCGGTTATCGGATTATAAATGTAGTAAAACCAGAAAAGCACATTCGTTCAGTAATCAGTCAAACTTTCAAAAGGACATTCGTTCATAATCAATCAAAAGACAAAAGCTTCAGCCTTCGCCCTCAAAGCTCTGACGCGTAACTTAGCTAGAAGTTGTAATTCGATTCTGTAATATGCAAATAGATAAAGGTACAACATGTGAGAAAAATTAATATTCATATAAAACTGGGCAGCCATCTGTAATTGAATCAAGAAGTTGGAAAAAGAATAATAATATACAAATAACAATGGGAACGAAAGACAGATAAATGATGGTACTTTATATACATAGGAGTAAAAGTATAAATATAAAAATTCTTAATGGGTTAACGGTTTACCCGATAAGAAAATTGAGTAATCCACCCCCAAACCATTAAGGTGTTAATTATAAAATTTCAAACTGTTCCCTATCCATTACCCCGATAATCTGATACCAATAAGCCATCGGTTCGGTTCGGTTAACAATTTCGATTTGATTTTGAACAGCCCTAGTTGAGAGGTTACGTACTGAACGGTTTAACATTACACCTTTTAAACTCTTCCATAGTGATATAAAATATCTTTTCAAAGAAATAATGCAAGAACTGCAGTGAAAAAGCACAGTTATTCTATATCGAAATCTCAATAACGTGTTTATCCTCCGCATCATCAGAAGTTGGGCCCCCCACATGCCGAGGATACTGACTTTCGCGAACTGGAGTTGTTTCATCCCCTTTGTTGCGAGTCTCACTGATTGAGTCATCACGCTAAGACATTTCTTCCTGTTCATTGTGTGCTCCAATATTGTAAACATTGTTGACATCATTGGTTGCCATACCTGATCTTTCTTTTGCTAAGGAAGGAATTAAAATTCGTTAATAACAGATTAATGGATCAAAGCAATTATACAATTGTGTATGCCCCACGGTGGGCGCCAAATTGTTATCCGAAAAGCGGTACAGTTGAATTTATAATGTGGTTTATAGACAAGTGAATCGATTTGACCCAAAGGATATTAGGTAATAAATAAAAGAATGATGAAATAAAATTAAAGGAAATACAAGCATGGTTATGAGCTTGATCTTTCCGGTAACAGAAGTACAAGCAATAATAAGAATAGAGAAAAGTAAATGGATTTTTGATTTAGAGACCAAAATATAGACTTTTAGTACAGAGTATTTCGTGTCCAAAGAATGATGTTAATCCTCCTATTTATAGACTTATCCAGGGAGACAAGATTCTCAAATCAAGCTCCTCTTGAATGAGAATAAAACCGTCATTGATTGTTATATAATAGTTGGTTATAAATACTGATATTCTTTGTAACAGATGCTCATTAAATTTTAACCAATATCAAAGACTCTTTATTGTCGATTACTCTATCTTCGGGGTTCACTCAGCACCGACCACATACTTTCATCCGATACCGGTTATTTGCTGACTCACGTCCCACTTGTCTTCCGTTACACATGGCATTCTTCTAATACGACCTAAGATAGCAAACATGCGCTTTGGATGTCAATTGATGCTACTTTCACAATTGGAGACTATGTGTGTAATTTGCCATCAATTGAAGACTACATGTAATTGGAGGCTATATTTGTAATAAGTGACTACACTTAGTTCCTTAGAATTAGTTTAGGAGTATTTGGGTCATTTGTAGTCAAATAACCACTCTACTATAAATAGCCCTTAAGGCTTTCATTTTAGGAAGACTAATTTTTGATGAATGAAGAGTTCTTTTTTAGAGGTGTAATGGTGGATTGCCATTATTGATGACAACTTCTTCAAGGTGTGTTCCACTTGAAGGTTTTCCTATAGTTTAGGTTCACTTTGTTATGTAATTATTGGGTGATTGATTATATCAATTATTTTTCAATTACTACTTTCTTGACTCTATTCTCAATTTCTATCTTGTCTTTAATTTCTTCAATGTCACGCCCCAAACCTGGGGAGGTGAGACCGACACCTGGTGCCTCA
This sequence comes from Nicotiana tomentosiformis, assembly GCF_000390325.3. NCBI lineage: Eukaryota > Viridiplantae > Streptophyta > Magnoliopsida > Solanales > Solanaceae > Nicotiana > Nicotiana tomentosiformis. The sequence goes on along the minus strand of NC_090815.1, from coordinate 24,564,712 downwards.
CTTAACTGAGCGTACCAATATGAGTCTGAGGGACTCTGAACATACAATGTCATACTTTGGCCATAGGGCCACATTGCAAGATAATTTTGAAACAAAATATAAAAATTGAACGAAGACTAGCTCTGATTGAACATCAATATAAAGCTGGGCCGACAAGGCCTTCATAACTACTCCAACTAACAAACCAAAAACAATATACATACAAGGCTTACAAGCCAACATACTGTATTGGCTAATAGGATATGTCTACAAGCCTCTACTGATGGATGTACTATGGTCGGAACATGGCCCTGACCTACCCAAAATATATATATATATATATATATATATATATATATATATATATATATATATTTTACCGATCAAGGACACACACACACACACACACAATATGTACTCAAAACCCTAGACCCGGCAACTCTGAGAGACGTGGAGCTTACTGATCAAGCTTAACTCGGACAACACCTACTGAGGAGGTCTACCCGTTTGTCTATCTGGACCTGCATGCATGAAATGCAACGTCCTCAGAAAAAGGGATGTCAGTATGAAATAATGTACCGAGTATGTAATGCAATAGAATAACTGAAAGCTGAAACTGAACTGATAATATAATAACTAAAAGTAACCGGAAGTCATAGATGATCTGGAGATATACTTACCTGCTGATACTGACTCAACTCTCTTAATATATTAAGTAAAATAGTTGTCAGGCCCTATAAGGCTCGATACGTGTAACTGCTCGACCGTGGTAGGCTCGCTCATAGACGCTCGGTCATACTAGGCTCAGTATCTCAGCCATTCTGGGCTCGCTCATAGGCATTCGACCACAGTAGGCTCGGTATATAACTTACCATCTGATCACAGATTCCCAAAAAAAAATAGGGGCCTACCTATCAATTATAGCTCGATGGTGGTAAAAATACTGTAATATCGTATATATATAGACTCTCTGCTCTCTTAGATGAAAGAAGACAATACTAAACTAAATATAAAGTTTCGATAAGGGAGAATACTGCTACTTATGAAACTAGGATAATGTACATAAGTTCAGGAATAGAAACTTCTCTTTATGCCTCATTATCAAACGCATGTAGTTACGGGATCATGCCAAAATGAAGGAAAGGTTTAGCCTTAGCATACCTTATCACAATCCTTCCAATAACAACGTTGAACTAGTTTCTTCGCACCTTAATCTACAACAACTATAATAATACTATCATTAAGTTACGAAAGGTACAACTATCACACACGAACGACAAGCTTATTTTATATTAAAACGGGCAGCATCTCCCCCATAATGTTTACTTCCTCCCAATTTGCGACAACACCAACAACACAAGAACACAGCAATAATAACATATATACATCAGTTTTCAACCTTATATCTATCACAAAATACCATAAAATAGCCCAACATACCCCAATCACTTCATACACAAAACGACAACCATAGTAGAATCAAACAATCTGAAAATGTTATGACGAATGACCAGCCCACCACCCCGCATTTATATGGTGTTTCTCCACACCCTTTCTCCTCCAAAAATCCATAAAGTAGTAGCAAAATACACAATCCAACAACAACACTAAACAACCCACAAAATAGTCCACTACAAGTTGAATAACTCGAACTCACGGCTTTCGATCACCGTTCCGTGAGTTCTTACAATTATAGAACGAGTTTCTTTACTTTTCCGGCAGAAACATGGATGAAAGAGAATAGTATACTTACCTTATTTGTTGAATATCTCAGCTCCTATCTTGGTCCTTCAACCCGTAGGTTTTCTTCCAACTAGAATTTGAAAAGAAGAGAAAATCAATTAGGGTTTGTGTTGAATTATTTTGGGGAAATTTTGCAGGGGCTTATCTCTGTTTGTTATTCTCTATAAAGAGTGTGAAATATGAAGTAAATAGGCCCTTAAAAGGGCTCTTTGTCCGACCCGAGATATCCCCTTTTTGGACATATTTAGTCTCTCTACTCTGATATTATATTGATAAACGGTTTAATGTGTTAGAAACTAGACTAATAGATCTTCAATTTTATGGGTGGATCACCCCGTAAATCTAAGTACATTGGAAGAAAAGCTCAGTGACATTTGACCCAAACTTCAGTAAAGCTTATGAATGTTGACTTTCATCAACTTTTATTTCATAACTCGCTTGACTTCAAACCTTAACACATAACTATCATACAAATAAAATAATTCATAACATAACATTCTTATCATGTTAAGAACTCTTTGTTGAAACGGTATCCTTTTTCAATCCCTTTGGCTTCTGAACCTTTCAACTCTCTTTGTACTTGTTGTTCACGATCTTCAATGTTTGTAACCTCCAACGTAACATGCTTAACTTACTTTATATACTTTCAAAGATGTTCTCCTTTTTGGTCTTACATTAGTTTGCTTATGACGTACTTTTACATACGAAAAATGGGGTGTAACATTCAATTCCATACTTAGATTCGTATCATTTGGTATCCGAGCTTGGATTAGTGTTTGTTTCTACATACACTAGATAAGTATTTGATTTTATTTGAAAATCCAAAAAAAACAGAAATAAACAAAATATTGCTCTTCATATTCTTGAGTTGAATCTTTGATTTCTTGGATCTTGATGCATACTGATGTTTGAAATTGATTGGGATTTGCTCTCTATGTGAAAATACATCAAAAGAAGTTGGTTTGAAGTCATTTGAGTGTATGCAAGTTAATTTGAAAAGTTTCTTGTTCATTAAGTTTATCATGTTTATAAGTGGGTTCAAGAGAAAAAGTATAATTTGATTTATTTGAGTTTATGTGATTCATGAATTTGATGTTAAAAATCATTGGGGTTTGATCCTAAGGTGATTCCTAAGTAAAATTGGAAGTTTGAAGGCATTTGAACATGATTTGGATCAATTAGAAAATTCAAAATTGAGCAAAAAGTGACGAAAAAGTGCAGAAAATTTCATATCTACAGGTTGCGTAGGTACGTGCGTAGCTACCCACTCCTTGCGTAGCCTTATGACAATCCACTCTCATTTTTCAACTCATTCTCTCCTTTTTTTTCTCTAGGATTGCCACTTTTCTTTCCCTTACTCATCTCTATCTTCTCTCTCTCATTTATTTCACTAGGAGTATAATAGGTTTCAAGAGTTCGCATTGAGTCATTGGAAAGACTCTTGACTTCAAGTTTTCATCTGGCTATGCTAGAAGCATCTTGCTTTCCGTCAACATTCAAACCTTCATTCTTGACTTGCCTTCTAGCCAATGCTTTCCTTTCTTGACTCAAAAGAATGAAGTCATACCATCTTCTATTCATTCCAAGATAGTATCTTCCCATCCTTTCATCATATTCAAGTTCCTTATAATGAACCAAGGATCCCCAAATACTATATGACATCCACGTAAAGGGTAGACGTCACACCACACATATTCTTTATAATCATCATGGGAGACGAGAACTCGAGCCACTTTAACAATCCATACACCCTCCTTATAGTCAGGCGCCACCTTGTTTCTACAATGAATTCCCAACCTTTCTACCAAAGTAGGACTAATGAAATTAGTTTCACTTTCATTTACTAGTAGAGTGTAACCCTTATGTCCATCAACATTTACTATGAATTTTCTCCAACACTTCTCTAGCCCATAATCATCACAGTAATGTCCATGAGAAGCCTTGATAGTAGTGAGTTCACTAGATGGACTCATTCCATTCGAAACACCAACCAATCCATCCAAACTTTCTTTGTAATTTCCTTGTACATATGGAAGACATATTTAAGACAAGAAAGTGGTTAGCATAAAATAAGGACCTGACAAGTCACTCCCTTAGTGTTTAGACTCAATGTAGATGTCACTCAAGTTCGCTAGTGTATAAACTCGTCATAGGCTTTCAAGACCTCACTCAATTATTCTCACCACTCAAGACTTTTACCACTTTGCGGTGCTTGCAAAATTTGCTTTCGAAATCCACAAGAGAAGTAGCCCTTCCACTTCGAGGTCGGAGAGGAATTTATGTTGACACGAAAGAAAGATACAATAAAGCAAACGGACAAGAGTCAAATAATTCATAATGTAATCAAAGAAAAAAAGGACAAAAGAAAGTAGCACGAAAGAGAAATAGCACCAAAACATTAGACTAACAATTAATATGGACTAATATTAATGTAATATAATTAGAGTAATCAAAATAGTAGAAGAAACGAAAGAAGAAAAGGAGTGGATCACACAATACAAAGCTTGAAATTTCACTATGTCTTGGGTGTGCGTAGTTATGCTCTAGGGGTGCGTAGATACGCTCTAGGTTGCATAGCTACTCTCTGGAGGTGCGTAGATACGCCTTCTGTTGTGTAGCTATGCCTAATTTTTCTCCCATTTTGGTGGCTACTGTTTTTGGCTACGCAAGGGACGCGTAGCTAATATGAAATTTTCCACTTTTTCTTCACTTTTGCTCGATTTTGAATTTTCTAATTGATCCAAATCACGTTCAAATGCCTTCAAACTTCCGATTTAGCTTAGAAATCACCTTAGGATCAAACTCTAATGATTTTTAACATCAAATTCATGAATCACATCAACTCAAATGGATCACATTGTACTTTTTCTCTTGAACCCACTTATGAGCATGATAAACTTAATGAACAAGAAACTTTCTAAATTCACTTGTAGCCACTCAAATGACTTCAAACCAACTTTTTTGGATGTATTTTCACATAGGGAGCAAACCCCAACCAATTTCAAACATCAATATGCATCAAGATCTACGGAATCAAATATTCAATTCAAGAACAAGAAGAACAATATTTTTATTTTATTGTTTCATTTTTTTTTTGGGATTTTCAAATAAAATAAAATATTTAGCTAGTGTATTAGAAACAAACACTAATCCAAGCTCTGATGCTAAATGATACAAATCTAAATACGGATTTGAAGAAATTAAAGACAAGATAGAAATTGAGAATATACCCAATAAAGAAGTAATAGTCAAATAATTAAAATAATCAATTATCCAACAAATTACAATACTTAGTAGACCTAAACTAAGTGATTACCCTTAAGAGGAATTTCTCTTGTGAATACACCTTGCAAGAGTTTGAATCAACAAGTTGAAAACACATGCTCCTCACAATTCTTCAATATTCGAATATAAGCTAACTAGAAATGACCTCATCATATGTTATTTATACTAGGTCCAAATAAGGTAGGAAAGACATAGGTACCCCTAATGGGTCCAAATACTATGCTCATAAGGGAATCTTATAACCCAAGTCTCCAATCATTGGCAAGCATGGCCTAGGTCCACATGCTTGCATCCAAGCTGATGATACCCAATTTTAACCTCATATTTTATAAAGTATTCTATATACTTTCAAAATATTATTTTTGCACTATTACCTAATTTACAAGGGTCATATAAGTATTTTCTATAGTTCTCTATAATTTTTAAAGCTTTAAAATTGATCTTCTTGCATTTAATATTTTTCAATATTTATCAATTATCCCTGTTATTTATCAATTTCCCATTTTAATAAGTTTTTCAAGTAAATAACTTTCCTTAATTTAAAAAATTTAAAAAATAACAGATTTAGAATAATTAAAACAGAAGCAGCTAAATGCAGTCATAACCGTGGAAATAAAGCCAAAATCACAAGTCTACTAGTGTGTGCCAAGACCTGGTGTCACAAGTGTATGGGCTACTAGTAGAATACACAAAAGAGCACTATACAGCTGTCTGAAACAAAATAGACAGAGAAAATAAGGCAAAAAATAAGACTTCGGCTGCTGCAGGACGGGCTTGGAAGACAGCTCACTGTAAAGTCTCGCAGTAGTAAATCAAGTATGTGCGCCGAACTGATAACCCGAAGTACCTACCTCAGATCCTGCACATCAAGTGCAGAAGTGTAGCGTGAGTACATATACAACATGTACCCAGTAAGTATCCAGTGTAACCTCGAAGAAGTAGTGACGATGGGTCGACTTTGACACTTACTATGGGCTAAAAATAATATGCGAAAATTTACAAATGAGCATGGATTTCGTGAATAATACTGAAAACTCAATAACAGGAAATAATAATCCTTTCACAAGTACTATGTCCCGAATTTATTTTTCATCATTTAACAATTTATATCTCAAGCCAATGAAGCAATATCGATTATAAAAGATTCCAAAGATGTATCATGCGTAAATTATACCGAGGTCGTTCGGCCAGATCCAACATAAAATATTTAAAATGTGCACTGCCGAGAGTCGAACGGCTCGAACCATAGATGCATCTATCTGCTACCATGGCATTCTGCCCGCTCCACAAAGATAAATACTTTAAAGAAACACAAATTCCCAATAACAATCAAGTGTTCCATTCACAACTTCAAGTAAGTGAAATTTAACCTTAAAGAAATTCCTTTATAAGTTTCCAATCTAACTTAAGCAATTAAATTAACATTTAAGGGTGCAAGCATCTCAAGTATAGCATGATATGGATCCTAGACTACCCGGACAATAGCATAATTAGTAGATACGTACGGAGTCTCGTCACCTCGTGCGTACGTAGCCCCCACAAATAAAAACACATGTTAATCAGTTCACCTAGTGGGATAATTCCATCTTACAAGGTTAGAAAAGAGATTTGCCTCGTCTCAAAACCTACTTTTTAGTCCAAGATTGTGCTCAAACCCTCAACTGGGTGCCAGATGACTCGAAAATAGTCAAATATTATATAAAATGATCAATACCTGTTCAAAAGTTCATATCTTAACTATCAAAGTGATTTCCCAAGCCTATTTGAAAAATCTCTAAAACTCACCCCCGGGCCCACGTGCCCGGATTTGGGAAATTTTCGAAGAAAGTTGTTACTCATAACATTATGAACTCAAATATATGATTTTCACTAGATTCCATAACAAATTCCGTGGTTAAATCTCTTCTTTATCAAAACCTAGGTTTTCACCTAAACCCCAAGCTTTTTACTAATTTTCATGTTATAATCTACCAATAAACTATGTTTTAAATTCACATTTGATAGGAATTACTTACCTCAATTAGTTGATGAAAATTTCCTCTTTAACCAGCTCCAAAATTTCCCCCAAGAAGTGTAAGAAGTGGACAAAATGCCTAAGTCTCGTATTTAAAACAACCCCACTGCCCAGCGAATCTCGCACCTGCAAGGCCAATGCCGCACCTGCGGTGCCGCTTCTGCGGAGGAAATATCGGAGGTGCGGTCCTCCCCCAGTCAGCCAACGTTCACATCTGCGGAGCTAGAGCCGCTCCTGCTCGACCGCTCCTACGACCACCGACGCGCGCATGCGGACATAGCCGCTTCTGTGGTTTCCCCCATCACACATGCGTGTTCGCAGGTGCGCAAACTCACACGCATCTGCGGTCCATGGCCAAATGCTCCCAGCCGCTTCTGTGGCACGAACCACTCATATGCGGCCTCGCACCTATGGCCCAAGGCTTGCAGGTGCGGTTACACCAGAACTGGTGCAACCAGCAACCCTCTTTAGTTTAAAACTCAGTATGCGCATCGTCCGAACGGCATCCGGGACCCCCGAGGCCCCATCCAAACATACCAACAAGTTTGAAATCATAAAACGGACTCGCTCAAACTCTCGGAATGTACAAAACAACATCAAAACTAAGAATCACACCCCAAACCAATTGAATCAAAATATGAACTTCAAGTTCTTTAATTTACTCCCAACGCGCCGAAACGTGCTTAAACTACTCGGAATGACACTAAATTTTTGCGTGCAAGTGTTAAATGACGTTATGGAACTATTCCCAATCTCAGAATTCCATTTGGATCCCGATAACACCAAATCCTATTTCAAACCAAATTTGAAGAACTTCAAAAACCTTCAAATAACCAACCTTCACTATTAGGCGCTGAAATGCTCCCGGGTCATCCAAAACCCGATCCGAACATACGCCCAAGTCCAAAATCATCATACGAACCTACTAGAATCATCAAATCCCAATTCCGAGGTCGTTTACTCAAAAGGTTGACCGAAGTGAAACATAGCCTCTTTAGCCAACCTTATTTAACCAAGCATTCCGATTTCAACCCGAAACCTTCCAAATCCCGAACTAACAATCCTCGCAAGCCATAAAACAGCAGAAGCACGTATGGGGAGTCTTATTTAGGGGAACGAGGTTATAAAAAGTAAAACGACCGGTCGGGTTGTTAAACCCTTCAAGTTATTTTTAGAGTAATTTAATCATCCCAAATCATATTATACCCACATGCATTTTATAATATTGTATATTATTTTTATGTAATTACATTTGTATTTTTCTACTTTATCTATAACTAGACTTTATCTACACTAGTTATAATAATAGCCTATATTCTATAAATAATTGCGTTTATTATATTATTTATGCCAAAATAGAATTTTATATTTTTATAATGTTGAGTTATTATTTTCAAGCATATTTTTATATTATAGATAATATTTTTACTATTTATTAGATGTTTTAATAATTTACTTTTTTAATTAATTTTGGGTGTTTCAAGAGCTAGCCCAAAACATGCCAATTTCCGGACAAATTTAATGGCTCAAATGCCCAAAATCCCTGGCTCAATCCCTTTTAGCCCAAACCAAATGACCCCTTCAGTTCAACCCAGCCGCGACCCCCCAAACGACCCGCCCCACTCAGCTTTTTAATCTTGATCATTGATCTCTCAAGATCAACGACCCTCGTCTACCCTACCCTTTTTAATTATCCAAACCCCCCAAAACCCTATTCTCCCTAAGACCGTCGCCCCTAAATCCTCTCACCCTCTCTCCTACTCTCTAAGAGAAACCCTAGCCGCCTCCCTCAAATCCCAATCCTAATGCGATATTACATGGAAAAATTTTCATGTTTCCTTTCCTTTTTTGCACATATGGAGATTCTTACCATCTCCTCAATGTCACAATGTTTGGTACTCAGTTATTTATTATAAGGCCCCGTAAATTTTTACCTAGAACACGAGGTTTCGTGATGCCGAAGTAGGCTAATATGTTTGAAGATTGTAGAAAATGAGACGCGGTACAGACTTTTTGGGTTGTACAATGCATTGGGGAGTTGGAGGAAAATTATTGCAGAACATGACATTTTTGCGGTCCATTATACGACCGCAGAATTACTCCGCGGACCACAGATCCACCGCGGAGTGGAACAAAAAAGGGGCTAATTTTGAAAACTACTTTTGCTGGCCACATAATGATTCTCCTGGCCGCATAATGATTCTGCTACCGCAAAATTGGATCGCGGAATGGACCAGACCAAGCCGAGAATTTGAAAATAACTTTGTGGCCATTCTGCTAGCCACATATCCATTATGTTGGCCGCATATCTATTCTGTTGGCCATATAATGATTCTACTGGCCACATATCCGTTCTGCTACCATAGAATTGTACCACATAATTGACTTAGGGTTTCTTATCCGACCCTATTTTGATATAAGGCCTTGGAGGGTCATTTTACAAGATAAAATATAATATTTTAGAGAGAAGAAAGGGATCTATAGAGATAAGGAAGGGCACCAACATCTTCATGCTTCAAATTCTTGCTCAAGCTTTGGGGATTCAAGGGAGAAATCCACAAGATCTTCATCTAAGAGGTAAGGTTCTACTCCATAGCCATAAATTTTGGGATTTGGACTGAAAGTAGGTAATGAGAAATATGGTTCTTAGGTGTGGGAGTTTCTCTTTGTGCCTGAATGAACCTATGAGGATGGTGGGGAGGTCCTTAAGATAATATGAGTAAACTCTTGGTATTGAATTGGTTGTGGAGTGAAGAAAATTTTGTAGAAGAACCTTGTAGTCAAATTTGTACACCTAGTATTTAATGAAATGCTTAAATGAGGTGAACTCACGAATATCTCCCTAATTATGGTTCAATTTTGTCGTTGATAGATCAAAGTTGCTAGGATTTCGGAACGTTGTAGTAATCTAAAGAAAGCTCAAACAAGGTATGTTAGTTAAACTCCTCTCTTAGAATTGAATCCCGCGATGTTCTCGTAAGTCTCAAGTATGATGGTCCAATTCCTTATTTTTCATATCCCGAGTATTCATTATATATTTTACTATGCCGAATAAACTTTGTACCGAAAGATATGTGTTCCAGATTCTCTTGTAATGTTACGTTATCCTTCGGGAATGTATTCAAAGTATGAATTGTGTATTAAAATGTTATGACCTTGAGTCGTGTTTCAAATGAAAGTTATTATGCCAAATTATGGAAGAAAACTCAATGTGCTTAAGACTCTTAACTGCTCATATGTGTACTTAAAGTCATGATTAGAAATGCCTTATTGTTGGTAACCCATGATGATGTTTGAAAGTGAAAGGGGTGAGCATGAAATATGAAATACATGCAACGTTCTAGGAATGATATTACATTGTGGCCACTAGTGCCAATGAAAGGAAATGATGTGTGGAAGATTATGAAATGAGCCTTGATTCAACTGTTCCAAGTTGACTTCGATAATAGATTTTCCAAAAAGCTTATGTACTCAAGTCATGTCCAAACGTGGTTGTTTTAACTAATGCTATGCTTAGTAGGTATTTTCAATATGTTTTGAGTTCTTACATATTCATGAGTTGAAATTGTGTATTGCCCTTCTTGGAAAAAGTAGTTAAATAATAAATGGGGTGTCACTCATTTAAGATTTTAACTTGTGCTTCGATTGCCAATCATTCTGCTCCATTTCTTTGGAAAGAAATTCATTGTGTTTAAAGCCTTCATTACTAATGAATTTAGAGTTATGATTTCCAGAATATTCTATATGTTGATGTTTATGATGATGATCCTTGAAAGTAAAGAAATGAGAGTGTGGAATATGGGATACGACCATCGTGCCATGAATGAAGAATCATATATATGACTAAGGGAGCCAATGAAATAATGATGTTGTGAACGGTTGAAAGTACCGATGAAGTGATATATGGTGTGAAAGGTTATGGGATGAACGTATTTGTACTTCTATTTCCAATGTGCTATAAGCTCATATGCTATCATGAGTAAAGGCTATGGTGTTCCTAAATATTTTAAATTCTCTTAATATTCTATGGTCACCCATGGCAAGAAAAAGGAAGTGATAATATGAACATGAAATGTGGTCGCTTGCCAAAAATGAGAATTATGAGGAATTGTATGTTCTAATGGTTTCAATAATACTATGTATGATTCTAAAATAATAATTGCAAATGAATTTGATGTTAAATCCCTAAGAATCATGGACTTAGCTAATAACCTTAAGATGGCAAGAGAGTACATAACGAGATAAAAGAGAGATGTCTTATGCTAATCGATGATGAATCTTATGGAAAACGAATTTGGGCCATGTGCCATTGAAATTTTCTTATTAATTCACCATACATGTGCTAATATAATGAGTTGTGTTTCTCCATACTGAGCATGAACATGAAGTATTTCAATGATCCGGGAACTTATGACCTTAAATGTAATGTTAATCATGTCGCTTTGAGTTTATATATGGTCATGTGCATAATGATGTGTTATGTGAACCCTATGGAAGGTCTATGAAATACATAGGAGTATGGTATGAATGAACCCTATGGACGCTCTATGAAACGCATAGGTGAATGGTATGAATGAACCATATGGACGGTCTATGAAACGCATAGGTGTATAATATGAATGAACCTTATGGACGGTCTATGAAAAGCATAGGTGCATAATATGGATAGACCCTATGGACGGTCTATGAAACGCATAGGTGCATGTATGGATATATCCTATGGACGGTTTGTGAAACGTATATGTGCATAGTAAAAGAGGGCTACAAACGGTCTGGTGAGATGCATAGGCAACACAAATAATAGGTGCCACTTCCATTTCCCTTGTTTGTACATATTGTTACATTTACATTATATTTTGTATCCCACACATAGTTCATATGGAACACTTGATCCCAAAAGAAGTTCAGAATAATGTAAGTATAACAAGACTTGACATGTGATTCTATGGGTCGTTTCGTAGTTTCTTGATGTACTTTATTTGCCTTTTATTTGAGTTATCGTATTTCCATATGTTGTTCTATCTGCCTTACATACGAGAACTATTCCACATGTACTCACATCCATTTTTTCGATGGTGTTGCATCTTTTAATGGATGCAGGTGGTTCCATAGCAGGCGGCATCGATCAGTAATAGCAGTACATCCTCCTCTCAGTTGACTTGGTAAGACCTACTTCATATTGGGGTCTTGTGTCTTTTGGTTTCATATGTATAGCGATTCGAGGTATAGCTGGGGACTTATCGCCGACACTATCATGTTATTCCTATCAAGAAGAGGCTATGTAGACATAGTGTGGGTTGTACATTGGTGTTGGAAAAGTCAAAACTAGAAAATATTGTATTTGTATCACATGTTCCACTTCAAACTATAAATGGGTAATGTATTTTGGAATTATAAATGAAATTGGTGTTGATCATGAAATCCTCTCAATGTTTAAATAATGGAATACATATCCACTCTAATCATGGACAAGGTCGGGTAGAAAGTATCTAGCATGCTTGCTTGACCGGGTTATCTTGGTTGAGCACCGATCGCGCTCCCCGAGGTCAGGGCATGACATTTATTGAAGTTAAATCAGTAGGTGCTCGATTCGACTCTGTTTTGTATTATCTTCGTGTCCAAGACTTGATACATTCACTATCAGGCTATATGGGTTTGATTCAGAGAGATCTTTGACTATTTTTGTTCTTCGTCTTGAATTTGGGTTTGCCCGATTCTTCTCCTAAATTGATTCTAAATCGATTTTGCTTGCTTTTCTTTCCTTATTTGTATTTGATTGACTATATTTCCTTGTTTGTTCATTCAATTTTGCTACTATAAAAACCCCCTTTCACGTTTCCCCTAAGGGACCTGAACGACTGTCATTACTATTACTCACATTCGTTCTATTATTCTAAATTGAGACCTTGGCCGGCTGAAAGCCAAGGCCACCAGAATTTGATTGTTGCTCTTTCTCAGTGCGAGCACTGCCTCGGGTTCACTTGAAACTCTTGGAAACTCTGACGCACTGGGATTTTGGGAGTCCTGATGTTCTTTCTCTACTACTGCTAACTGAACTACTATTGGCACTTGATTTTCTTCTTTAGCCGCTTGTTGATCTGCAAATTGGTGAGTACCTAAACTCTTGCAATCCTATTTCTTTTTTTCTTGTGTTCAGTGCTCTGTATGTCCATGTTGTATGAACTTTTTGAACTAATATGACTTCAATATTGTGTTATTTTTGTTTGCAATCCTACTTGCTTTGAAGTTATTCTGCAGTTCTGAATTTCCTAGTATCATAACCTACCTGGATTTTAAACTTCAATATATGTTCATTATGCTCAGCTTGAATGATTTTGTATATCTTTAGCCTCCTCTACTGTTCTGATCACCTATTATTTGTTGTGAGTCTTTTCTCATGCCTTGTCTTGGATTCTCGTACTGAAATTCTTACGGAATCATCTCCTACCCAGAACTTGCTTTAATGAACTTCTTTTGCTAAAATCTTTATGTGGGCTCTACTGCTTCACATGTTTACATGAACCCTATTGTTGTCGTAATATCTTAACCAACATGTTGCTTTGTTATTGAGAACTTTAATGTGATGTTTAGTCAATCTTGCATTCTTTAGTATTGTTTATGCTTCTAGTTGAATCCTAACACACTTAGTTCATGTTATTATGCATAGTCGACTAGTTTAAGTTCTGGAGTTTTCCTGTTCTATTTAATCTTAAATTGATATGCTTTCCTTACTTACCATGAGTTCTTTTGGATTTTGAATCTTTGTGTTGTATTCAGCATGTTAGGGTGCTTGTTGACTATTGTAGACCATGCTCACTAGTCTGTTTGTTGTACTATTTAGGCTTACATGTTAGAAACTTGCATGTGGAAATTGCTATTCCCCCTGACTATAACTCTATCAGACTTCTATGATTAAAGTTCCTAGGTCTAAAACCTATTTTGACTAGTTCTAGATCATGCCTTACTCTAAACTTGATTTCTGAAAAACTTGGCATGTGTGTGTGTTCACTCCGTTAACTCAATGGACATGCCTCTTAAGTCCTCCTAATGTGTGACTATGTTCAGCAAGCTACACTCTTTCCTTTGTTGAATAATTGCTCAATCATGAACTTATGTTGTTAGTTTTATGTGTTCAACTTGCCATGTTGAAAACTGAGTCCTGCTGGTCTTCCTAGTTGTCTTGTTCCCTTAGCTTCTAAATGCAAGTGCCTATACGTTTTTGTAATCTTGTCCCTATGAGGTATTACTGATAATAGACTTTAGAACTGTTAATTAGTTGCCATATGTGGTTCATTAACTTATGTGGTTGAGTGATTAATTTGCAATTGTTGGGTAAATGGGTCCTCCATCTGGGCCTGGTATGAGTTCATGTATGGCCCCAAGCTCTGCAATGGATACACTTCAATGTTTGAGTTGCGTTTGGGTTTTGGTCTGCTGCTACTTGTGTGAGAAATAAGCTTGTTGAAGGCCCAGACAATACTTGGGACTGCTGCGATGTGTCGATGCCAAGAAGGCATCTAGGTTGCTCGAAAATACACACCGAAACCTGCAGACTCCACATGAACGGGTTCGTTCTAGCTAAGAAGATATTAATGGCATGGTATTTCTGGATGACTATGGAGACAGACTGCATCAAATATATACAAAAGTGTCACCAATGCCAAGTACATGCTGATATGATACGGGTGCCACCCAACGAACTCAATACAATGAGTTCACCCTGGCCTTTCTCTGCCTGGGGCATGGTAGTCATTGGACCAATTGAACTCGCTGCTTCCAACGGACACATATTCATCTTGATGGTCATAGATTACTTCACGAAGTTGGTCGAAGCCGCTTCCTATAACATTGTGACTAAGAAGGTCGTAGAAGACTTTGTCCATGATCGTATTATTTGCCGATTCGAAGTACCTGAGTCAATCATTACCGACAATGCTGCCAATCTCAACAGTGATCTAATGAATGTCATGTGTGAAACATTCAAAATCAAGCACCAGAACTCTACAGCATATAGGTCGCCAATGAATGGATCCGTGAAAGCCACTAACAAGAATATCAAGAAGATATTAAGAAAGATGGTGGATAACTACAAGAAATGGTATAAGAATCTACCATTTTCTTTGCTCGGATACCGCATCACAGTCCGCACTTCAACTGGGGCAACCCCCTATCTATTGGTCTATGGTACTAAAGCTGTTATACCCGCCGAGGTAGAGATTCCTTCCCTAAGAATCATACAGGAGGCCGAGCTCAGCGATGCAAAATGGATATAGAGCTAGTATAAGCAATTGGCTCTCATTGATGGTAAGAAGATGAACGCAGTATGTCACGGTCAACTCTACCAGATTAGAATGGCAAGGGCATTCAACAAAACGGTTAGCCTGAGGCAATTCACACCGGGGCAATTGGTGTTAAAGTGGATCTTCCCGCATCAGGACGAAGCAAAAGGAAAATTCTCACCCCAACCGGCAAGACCCTTACATGGTTCACCGAGTACTGACAGGAGGAGCACTCATACTTGCAGATATGGACGGAGAAATATGGCCAAAACCTATCAATTGGGACTCCGTCAAGAGATATTACGTTTGAGAATGTATTTGCACTTTCTTTTGATTTAATATGAACTATACGTAACCCGATTCTCGTTTAAGAGGGGATATGTAGGCAGCCTTGTGGATTTGGTTACATCATAATAAAATCTTCGTTCCCCTCTACGGTCAGGAACTGAGGCAAGATTTTGATTTTTCGTCAACCTAATTACGTCAAGGATCACCAAGAAATGTATCGCCAGAAGTATACATTAAACTGTGGCAGAATTTTGAGAGGGTCCTCAAAATACCGAGTTAAGAAGGTCGTAATGTCTCAAAGCATGTCACGGTCTACGATTCGACCAAACAATTACTTTTGTTCATTAGTTTTAAATCAATTACATTACTTACAAATGATTTATCATAAATGCATATTTTCGAAAAATCGCATTTGTTGTGGTAGCCAGATGTTACCCAGGGCGACTCAAACGAGGTGTCGAGACCGGAGCGAAGGCAAAATGAGGAATCGAGAGAACGAACCGACCTTTCCCTCACAACTCAAGATTTTGCTTTAGATGAAGGCACAATGGATACAACAAGCATGTCAGCAAATATATAATAAGATCACTATCTTCACACCAACGGAAGTCGCCAAGCACAAATCCGTCAAGCTAAGGACCATTTTTCTCTCTCACATTTAATCGTTGCTTTTCATGCATAGGGCTAAGCATTTCCATCAACACATTGCATAAGGGATAAGCACTGCCCTCGTCACTGCATAAGGCTAAGCATTGCCCCCATTATATTGCATAAGGGCTAAGCACTACCCTCATCACTGTAACGACTCGGCCGGTCATTTTGAGTATTACAACCCCATTCCCCCATTTACTACTCAATTTATACTTTACAGTTGTTTTATAACTTAACGGGTTAGTTGGTTCGGGTCCGGAAGGATTTCAGGGTAAAATAAGATACTTAGTCTCATAACTGAAAACTTAAGTTGGAAAAGTTATCCGGATGTTGACTTATGTGTAAACGACCTCGGATTTGAATGATGATTCCAATAGCTCCGTATGGTGATTTTGGACTTAGGAGCGCGTCCGGAAAATTATTTAGAGGTACGAAGAAGGATTTTGGGCTGCTGGGATTTACCCATCGCGAACGTGATGAAGGAGACGCAAACGCGAAGAAGAGACTGGGGAAGCCTATGCGAACGCGAGTAGGCACACGTGAACGCGAAGAGGAAATGGAGTTTGGGGCCTGCCTGGCATTAAGCCTTCGCGAATGCGGCTTGTGTATCGCGGACACGAAGGGAAGAGGTAGGAAGGCATCGTGAATATGAAGAAGAGGTCGCGAACGTGAAGAAGGAAACTTGGCAGCACATTTTTGTGCTTCGCAAACGCGATGAAAGAATTTCTAGGAAGAATTAAAAGTTCCAAAATGGGGGTTTTGAGTTCATAACACAAAGTCGAATTGGGAGCTCGGTAGAAGGCGGTTTTTGGAGAGATTCTTGCGCGGGTGTTTAGGGTAAGTGATTCTTATCCAGTTTTGGTTAATTTCCCTGGTTATGCTTTTGAACCCATCATTTAATAGGTGAATTAAGTTGAAAAATTTAGAAAATCATCTTGGTTTAATTTGAAGATTTGAGGGTCGAGTTGAGGTCGAATTTTGGTAAAATATGTATGGTTAAACTCGTGGTTGAATGCTTTTTTGGATTTTGTAACTTTTGTCAGATTCCGAGACGTGGGCCCCACATGCGATTTTTGAGCTACATTTCGGATTTCACTGGAAAATTAGTATTTTCTTATGGAATTAATTCCGATAAATTTTATTGACTAAATCGAATTATTTGTGGCTAGATTCGAGGCGTTTGGAGGCCGATTCACGAGGCAAAGGCATATCAGAGTAAAGAATTATACGGTTTAAGGTAAGTAACACTTCTAAACTTGGTTCTGAGGGTAAAATTTGGTATGATATAAATTATTTAGAGGTGACACACACGATATGCGACGAGCATGTAGACGTGCACCACAGAAATTGTGTCTTAAATAAATCCCGTGAAGTTGCAAAATTAAAGAATCATGTTATTATCTTAACATGTGACACGTGTTAGAGGAATTGAGTTGAGGCTCGTAATAAAGATCATGTTTAGGCTATGTGCCGATATTTTAGGACCCATAGGTTCGTGTTGCTGTTGAATTAATTGTCTCAAAAATATACATTTCACACTCAGTCATATTCGTCCATTGTGAGGATATTTATGGGATCGAGTTACGCATCGCAGCAGGACATATTGGCTTTATATTGTTATCATTAAAGGGATCGGGGCTGCCCGCCTGCAGCAGGCCAGAATGACTTTATACATTATTATTATATAGATCGGGGTTGCCCGCCTGTAGCAGGACTTATATGCTTTACTATTTTATGGATCGGGGATGCCCGCCTATAGCAGGCCTTATAGGCTTTATTATTATATGGATCGGGACTGATCTCCTACAGTAGGCCATAAAGGCTTTATATCACGCTTGGGCTAAAGGAGCCCCTCCGGAGTCTGTACACACCCCCAGTGAGCGTAGATGATTATATATATTGGGGATGGATTTTCCCAGGGCATGGACTTGCCTTACTTAATTATATTATAATGGATTTACCTGGACATAGATCTTGTCCGTATCATTTACATTTGGGGATAAATTACCCAGGGCTAGATTGGCCTTATAAGGTACTGAGTGACTGACTGTCAGTCGATGTTTATTTATATACGGGTTGGAATACCCCTAGGCTGGATTGGCCACAAACAGTACCGAGTGACCGAATAATTTGTGACTAGTATTTACATGAGGTCTTTCTACTGAGATGCCATATTCCTCATATCATGCAGTATTGATATATTTCACTTGTACTGAGTTTAATTGTTGAACTTGAAAGCATGCCTATATTTTTGTACCATTATTTATACTGGACTGTACATGCGGAGCTCGCCACTACTTTCATCCTAGAGATTAGTCTTGTTACTTATTGAGTTAGTTGTACTCATACTACACTCTGCACCTCGTGTGCAGATCCAGGTGCTCCCAGATATGGAGGCTACTAGATTTCGAAGTTAATTCTTTTGGGGACTATCAAGGTAGCTTCTTGACGTCCGCAGACTCGATTCCTTTTCTGTCTAATTATTGTACTGTTCTATATTTTTAGACATTGATTTTTAACCTTCAGACTTTGTATTCATATTAGATACTCATGTACCCGTGATACCGGTTTTGAGAGTGTTTATATTTGTGTTTGTGAGGTTTTCTTCCACTGAATTTAATAATTATATTTTCAAATTTAAAATATATGGTGGTTTATTGAGATTGTCGGCTTGCCTAGTATTGAGGTAGGCACCATCACGACATGTGAGATTTTGGGTTGTGACAAGTTGGTATCAGGGCTCTAGGTTACATAGGTCTAACGAGTCATGAGCAGGTTTAGTAGAGTCTTGCGGATCGGTACGGAGAAATCTGTACTTATCTTCGAGAGGCTGCCGAACCCTTAGGAGAATTTCACTTTCTTGTATTCTATCGTGCAGAATTAATTCAACTTGAAACATAACTCTTTGAATTGCTTCCACGCATTCGTGTGCGCATGTGAGCGTTCGGTATCAGTTATACATCGCCGGCTTGTGATTCTAGGGATGAGGTTCGAGATGTGTATTCTATGTTTTAGTGATGGGACAGTATGGAGGACTTGAGGCCAGGTTTAAACCGCATCTTAGGCTCGGTAGCTTCAGTTGTAACTTGTACATTTGGACTCATACGTCCGGTAATGTTCCTACGAGTGGAATTTGAGACTCTATGAGCGATGGAATGGCTCTGTGATGAGTATGATGTAACTGCAAATTGTGTTAAGACGATTTAAATGTGACGAGAAGTGTTTCCTTGAAATGTAAAGGAGGGACCATTAGGTGCTTGGTTTTAATTTTGGGACAAATTAAATTCTCATATTTGGTTAATGAGTTGGACTCAGATAGACTAAGTGATTTCATAGTAATTGTGACTGCGAAAGGGTATAACAAGATACCAATTTGAGGCTAAGCAGATGGGTTATTCCATGCGGAGTAATCTACGTAGGTGTGTTCCTTATAATGTGAGTGAAAATTTCTTTTCTGCCAGCGGGGCATGTGTGTTGAGATTTGAATTTGAATCTGGTTGAGAAAGTTGACTTGAGTATTAAAGGAATGAAGGCGAGCTTAGTAGATGATTTGAGGTATTTTATGGTTTGTGTTACCTGAGCTTGTGAAAACTTTTCGTGGAATTGACTGCGGGGTTATGACAATAGTAGAGTATGGGTATGGTGAGTTATCATATGTTTTGTTATATGACTTTGAGCCAAGTGGGGGAGTCTGCTATCTACGATTTAATTGCACGATTATGTGCGATATTGGTTTCGGTTGGAGGCATACATATGAATCGTTTATGACTTGCAGAGATTGAGATCGAGGATGACTCGAGTAAAGAAATTCTTGAATACAAATTATATTGCACTTTATGAGTATATGAAAATAATTGGATGATCGAGTTGTTATTATTGGATGTAGTACGCATGTAGTATGAATTGATTGGTGGTGTTAAAGCAGGGTTATCTCTTTGAGTGTTGTGGTTGAGTTAGAGGAATTCAGTTATGATAGCTTGGTTATGTGCAAATGGATTTCAAAGTGATCTTGATGGTTTCTACCATGGTTTGAGCTGGATATTTTCTACCGGTGTGGGGAAACATGTTATGTATTATGATTTACTCCTGGAATGAATTAAGATGGAGGTTTCTAACTAACCGGATATGTTATGTGTTATGTGGAAATTAGATTTACATGTACAAGGTGGAAGTTCAATCTTGAAGGAAGGTCACGAAGTTTGGACAGAATGGTCATGAATTCTTAGACAACATGGGTGGTTCCAAATGACTAGATGAATACTATTACTACTTGGTGTTGTATGAGAAAGGTGTGTATTTCAGAAGACGCATTGTATTTTGACTTACGGATGTTTAATTAGTATTGCGGTACTCACATGGTTGATAGACTACTGATATTCAAATTATTGTTATGTGGCACGGAAGAATTATGAAAGATTTCCTCGTGGGATGATCGTGCATGAAGGATGTGTTAGTCATTTGAGTGCTGGAGTTGGGATCAGTTATGGTGGTTCATGTATTCTATGAATTTGAAGACTGTGAGTTCTCCGAAGCATATTGTTTCAAGGTTGCGGCCTGTTTGAGGTGAGTGTTTTATTTAAACTAAGTGGAGGCACCAGTTGCATTGATTAATTGTGATAGCTTCGCGCTATGAGTGTGCATATATGTGAGGTTTTAGACCATGTGCGGGCATCAGGGCAAGTATTCATACTCGGAAGAATGCTTTGGCAAAGATATGCCTAGAGTTGACTGCTAAGCGTAAAGTTATAATGTTTCTCGTATTCGTACCTCTGTCGAGAACTATCTGGCCTATACTTGAGGTTACAAAGAGGCTAATTCCCTGAATAAATTGGGTAGTTACTATTTTTGCGTTAACTTGTCGATCGAGTTGTGATAGCACACTTTGCACATGCCTACACTATGATGTGTTATTTATGCCAGTCCAGGAGCATGTGAACCCTATTTCATTATCATATACATGTGTACTTATTTGATTGCTCATGTATGATATGCTTGGACTGGAGGCATGTGACCATGCCAAGCGGATTATGTTATTGGCGCGTGAGTTATCCGTGCAGGTCCAGATATTTATATTATTGGCACGTGAGTTGTCCGTGCGGGTCCAGATATTGATACTATAGCACGTGAGTTGTCTGTGCGAGTGATGTTAATGTGAGCTCTAAAAGAGCTATTTACTGTTATTAAATTTGCGTGTCTTGGTTCTACTATATATAATGAGCTTATAGAATTGCAGTTGTGGTGGTGCTTGTTGAACTCGCAATACGGTTCTCTTCTTTGAGACATTTTCCATTTTTTGGTACACGGATTGCGCAGTTGTGGCTTGAGTTATATTGGTGTGGCATGTTTGTGGGATAGTTTTTTTTAATAATATATGGTCATTGGATCTAGAATGGGTACTATCAGGTTTGATTACGGTATAGTTGGGAAAATGACATTGAAAGTCGGTTAAAAAGGGATTATGGTTCTGGTTGGGGCGAGAGAGTTCCATGACTTGTTGATCTGATAAAGGCTTATGATATTCCGCGTATGTATTTCATTTTTAGCAGTGTACGGAGGTTTTGGAATGAGGTTTTGTTTGATATGGGGTTAATACCAGTACCGATTGGTTTGAGTAGTTACTGTGATCAGGAATGGTGCTGCGAGCATGTGAGTTGTGTAGTATGTTACGTGATTATATCTAGGGTTATGGTTATGGCTTGATACATCTTGTTCAGACTTATACAATGTGTAAATATGAGATTCGTGAATTGAAAATAATTCTAGATGTTGGAAATTTGGGTTCTAAGTTTATGGGCTAATGTTAAATTAATGATTTTCAGTTGTATTGTGTTGTCAGGCCTATATAGAAATAGGGTGACGTGGGATCACCCCCGGGTTCGTGCGTGGTAAGATGGAATAGTGATTTGGTTGCTTGGAAACAACTCTTAGCACGTTCGAGGACGAACGTATGTTTAAGTGGGAGAGAATGTAACGACCCGGTCGGTCGTTTTAAGTATTATAACCACGTTCCCCCATCTACTGTTCAATTTATGCTTTACAGTTATTTTATAACTTACCGGGTTAGTTGGTTCGGGTCCGGAAGGATTTTGGGGTGAAATGAGACACTTAGTCTCATAATTGAAAACTTAAATTGGAAAAGTTAATTGGATGTTGACTTATATGTAAATGACCTCGGATTTGAATTCTGATGATTCCAATAGTTTCGTATGGTGATTTTAGACTTAGGAGCGATTCCGAAAAATTATTTGGAAGTCCGAAGAAGGATTTTGGGCTGCTGGGATTTACCCATCGCGAACGCGATAAAGGAGACGCGAACGCGAAGAAGAGACTGGGAAGCCTACGCGAACGCAAGTGGGCGGACACGAACGTGAAGAGGTCGCGAACGCGAAGAAGGAACCTTGGCAGCACATTTTTTGTGCTTCGCGCTATGGTTGCGAACGCGATGAAGGCATTTCTGGGCAGAATTAAAAGTTCCAAAATGGGGGTTTTGAGTTCATAACACAAAATCGAATTGGGAGCTCGGTAGAAGGTGAGTTTTGGAGAGATTCTTGCGTGGGTGTTTAGGCTAAGTGATTCTTATCCAGTTTTGGTTAATTTCCATGATTATGCCTTTGAATCCATCATTTAATGGGTGAATTAAGTTAAAAATTTTAGAAAACCCTCTTGGTTTAATTTGAAGATTTGAGGGTCGAGTTGAGGTCGGATTTTGGTAAAATTGGTATGGTTAAACTCGTGGTTGAATGGTTTTCGGATTTTGTAACTTTTGCTAGACGTGGGCCCCATGGGATACTTTCGAACTAAATTTCGGACTTTGCTGGAAAATTAGTATTTTCTTATGGAATTAATTTCAATAAATTTTATTGATTAAATCGAATTATTTGTGGCTAGATTTGAGACGTTTGGAGGCCAATTCACGAGGCAAAGGCATATCAGAGTAAAGAATTACACAGTTTTAGGTAAGTAACACTTCTAAACTTAGTTTTGAGGGTATGAATCCCCAAATTTGGTATGATATAAATTATTTGGAGGTGACACACACGATAAGTGACGAGCATGTAGACGTACACCACAGAAATTGTGTCTTGAATAAATCCTGTGAAGTTGCAAAATTAAAGAATCGTGTTATTATATGAACATGTAACATGTGTTAGAGGAATTGAGCTGAGGCTCGTAATAAAGATCATGTTTAGGCTATGTGCCGATATTTTAGGGCCCATAGGGTCGTGTTGTTGTTGAATTAATTGTCTCAAAAATATACATTTCACACTCAGTCATATTCGTCCATTGTTAAGATATTTATGGGATCGAGTTGCGCGTCGCAGCAGGCCATATTGGCTTTATATATATTATTATTAAAAGGATCAGGGTTGCCCGCCTGCAGCATGCCAGAATGGCGTTATACATTATTATTATATGGATCGGGGTTGCCCGCCTGTAGCAGGCCTTATAGGCTTTACTATTTTATGGATCGGGGTTGCCCGCCTGCAGCAGGCCTTATAGGCTTTATTATTATACGGATCGGGACTGCCCGCCTGCAGTATGCCATAAAGGCTTTATATCATGCTTGGACTGAAGGAACCCCTCCGGAGTCTGTACACACCCCCAGTGAGCGTAGATGATTATATATATTCGGGATGAATTTTCCCAGGGCATGGACTTGCCTTACTTAATTATATTATAATGGATTTACATGGACATGGATCTTGTCCGTATCATTTATATTTGGGAATAAATTACCCAGGGCTAGATTGGCCTTATACGGTACTAAGTGACTGACTGTCAGTTGATGTGTATTTATATACGGGTTGGAATACCCCTAGGCTGGATTGGCCATAAACAGTACCGAGTGACCGAATAATTTATGACTAGTATTTACATGAGGTCTTTCTATTGAGATGTCATATTCCTCATATCATGCAGTATTGATCTATTTCACTTGTACTGAGTTTAATTGTTGAACTTGAAAGCATGCCTACATTTTTGTACCATTATTTATACTGGATTGTACCCGCAGAGCTTGTCACTACTTTCAGCCCAGAGGTTAGTCTTGTTACTTATTGAGTTAGTTATACTCATACTACACTCTGCACCTCATGTGCAGATCCAGGTGCTCTCGGATACGGCGGCTGCTAGATTTCAAAGTTAATTCTATTGGGGACTATCAAGGTAGTTGCTTGACGTCCGCAGACTCGATTCTTTTCCTGTCTAATTATTGCACTGTTCTATATTTTCAGACTGTGATTTCTATTCGTCAGACTTTGTATTCATATTAGATGCTCATGTACTCAGTGACACCGGGTTTTGGGAGTGTTTATATTTGCGTTTGTGAGGTTTTCTTTCACTGAATTTAATTATTATGTTTTCAAATTTAAAAGAAATGGCGGTTTATTGAGATTGTCGGCTTGACTAGTATTGAGATAGGCGCTATCACGACATGTGAGATTTTGGGTCGTGACAATCACTACATAGGGCTAAGCACTACTCTCATTACATTTCATGAGGCTAACCACTGCCTTCGTTACTGCATAAGACTAAATGATGTCTTTCTTTGCATGAGACTAAGAACTGTCTCCACTACATTGCATGAGGCTAAGCACTGCCTCCATTACTGCATAAGGCTAAACGTTGCCTTTCTCTTCATGAGCCTTCATCACTGTATAGGGCTAAGCACTGCCATCATTATTTCATAAGGCTAAACACCGTCGTCCCCTGCATAGGGCTAAACATTGCCCTCATCTTATACAAGGCTAAGCGTTGCCTTGTCTCGTTCTCGCATATGACTAAAGCGTTGCATGTTCCCTCTATCAAGCAATCAATATTAATGCATCCATGCATTTCATGGGCTGAAAATTGCCACATTGACCGAAGGTGTCATAGTCTGAAGGCATCATCCTCATAGCCTGAAGACATCATGTCATGGCCTGAGGATCTCTCGAAACTACATATCATTATTCAAAGGTATCATCGTCTAGAGGCACCATCCTCATGGCCCGAGGACACCATTTCATGGCCTGTGAATCCCTTATCATATGCTTTATGGCCCAGGACGTCATGGTCTAAGGACATCATCCTCATCGTACGAAAGACAACTTTCATGGTCCAAAGGAAATTTACATCATGTTTAAGTTTCTGCAATAACTACATATATTCGTGTGCATCGTGTTTTAAGTTTTGCATGTAGCTCGGGAGGTAACCGTCCTACAAACAGGAGCAATTCTCGCTCCAGTTTTCCGTTCACATCCCTTGATTACGTCAAATGAAACTGACAACCAGCAATGACCGTTTCCATCTCTTAACCGCCTAAACATTTATCTCGAATATACTTAACATTCAAATTTGCATTTCTAGCTCCACCTGAAATTATCCGGTACTCTATGACACTATCCTATCCAAAAGATCCTTCCTCGAAACGTATGACCATCCTTATAACAACTTCATCGGTTTTGTTCGACGTTGGATCCAGAACTACACAAGGCCTGATTCTCATAACAAACAGGGATATGTAGGTAACTCAGGAACCAGGGTTTGGCTCCCATTTATTTTCAAAACACCTCATCCTTGCTCATTCGGACAAAATTGGTCATCATTTTCTTTACCTGACAACTCTTTCATCATTCTCGGGTAAAGACGGGCTACGGTTGATACCCAATTTTATCCTCATATTTTATAAAGTATTCTGTATACTTTAAAAATATCATTTTACACTATTACCTCATTTATAAGGGTCATATCAGTATTTTTTATAGTTCACTATAATTTTTAAAATTCTAAAATTGATTTTCTTGCATATAATTTGTTCAATATTTATCAATTATCCCTTTAAATTATTTTTACAGTACATCCCAAATTTATCATTTTTTACCCACATGCATTTTATAATATTTTATCTCATTTTTACATAATTACATTTGCATTTTTCTACTTTATCTACACTAGTTATAATAATAGCCTATATTCTATAAATAATTGCGTTTATTATATTACTCATGCCAAAATAGCATTTTATATTTTTATAATGTTGAGTTATTATTTTCAAGCATTCTTTTACAGCATAAATAATATTTTTACTATTTATTAGATGTTTTAATAATTAATTTTGGGTGTTTCAAGAGCTGACCCAAAACATGCCAATTTCCGAACCAATTTAATGGCCCAAATGCCCAAAATCGCTGGCCCAATCCATTTTATCCCAAACCAAAAGTCCCCTTCAGTTCAACCCGGTCGCGACCCGCCAAACAACCCGCCCCGCTCAGCTTTTTAATCCTGGTCATTGATCTTGAGACAGCTTTTAAATCCTGGTCGTTGATCTCTCAAGATCAACGGCCCCCACCTACCCTACCCCTTTTAATTACCCAAACCTCCCTAAACCCTACTCATTCTCCCTAAGACCGCCGCCCCTAAATCCTCTCACCCTATCTCATTTTCTTTGAGAACAACACTAGCTGCCTCCCTAAAGTCCCAATCCTAATCCGATATTACATGAAAAATCAACCATGTTTCCTTTACTTTTTTGCGCACATGGAGATTCTTACCATCTCCTCAACGTCACGATGTTTGGTACTCAGTTATTTATGGAAGTTAAATCTGTGGGTGCTCGATTCGAATTCGATTCTGTAGCAAAATAGGAGGATACATAGGAATAAGTAGATCCCGGATCAAATAGAACTGAAGCATCTCTATGGCAAACTGGAACAATACATGTAATCACGGCGTCAGATGACTCGGCCTCAGGCCTAGTTGGAAAAGCATAAAATTGGGGTTGGGCCCTACCACTCTGAACTACATCCCTGGGAGGGCCTCTAGCTGGCTGGTCTCCTCCTCTAACTGTCTGACCTCCACCTCTAGCTATCTGACCTCTACCTTCGGCTGCCTGACCCCTACCTCTAGCTAGCTGCACTGGCGGTGGAGCAATCGGTGTCGGTATAATGGCACGAGAACCCTGCTGATATATGCTGCTCAACAATCTAGGGCAATGCCTCCCGATGTGATCTATGCCCCCGGGATCGGGATGGCGCCTAACATTTTACTTGCAAGACAAGACAACGTTAGAATAATCTTAACCATTTTTAAACAAATCAAATTAAACAGATGACAATTACTGAAATAATTGTGATGAAACTAAAATAAAGTGCGAAAAACCATAACAACTGAATTATCTAAATACATCCTCGAATCTGGTGTCACAAGTGCGCGAGCTACTAGAATAATACAGATAAAGGTCTGAATGAAAGTAAAGTTGTCTAAAAGAAAATATACATGTAAGATAAAGTAGAAGGGGAATTCAGAACTACGGACATTGTGCAACTATACCTCAAGTCTCCTCTGGATAGTTGAATCCGAGCAAGTCTAGTATGAGTACATATACTCTGTAAGTACCGAGCCTAACCTCGACGAAGTAGTGACGAAGCTAAGGCTGGTCGCTTACATTAACCTGTACGCAGTAATAATAATAACAGGAAGAAAACAGGAATAAAGATAAGCCAAATAACGCATTCCAACCAAACTCAAATCAGCCAGTAGATATCTCTGAATAATTAGTCATATAGCTCATCCCAACAATCAGGGCAATTTTAACAGTCCCAATCAATTATTAATTTTATCATTATGCTGTGGCGTGCAACCCACAATATAAACTTTACATAATTTTGTTGCAGCGCGCAACCCAATCCCACAATATATACTTTAAATAATTATGTTGCGGCGTGCAACCCGACCCCTCCATATAATTATTTGTCAATATCATAATCCATCCTTATTCCGCCTTTTCAATTCATTTCTTTTCAATTTTTGTTGCGGCGTGCAACCCGCTCCCCATACAATATAGATTATCAATACTTATAAGT
This sequence comes from Nicotiana tomentosiformis, assembly GCF_000390325.3. Classification (NCBI taxonomy): domain Eukaryota; kingdom Viridiplantae; phylum Streptophyta; class Magnoliopsida; order Solanales; family Solanaceae; genus Nicotiana; species Nicotiana tomentosiformis. The sequence continues at coordinate 24,536,630 of NC_090815.1, read as the reverse complement.
GAAACTACTTCAATAAGGCCAACAATTAATACAAAATTATAGGGCAACAAGGTATACGACGGTTCCGATATACGAGGGAAAACAAATAAAGACAAGTAACAAATAAGTCTGGAATCAGGGAACGGATGGACAATTTAATACAAGAAAATGCTAAAATATCAAGTAGCAATTATAACACGAAGGCCAAATAAGCATGAAGCAATTAAGGCATAATATCAAGCAAGGAAGATAAGGGCAAAAAATAAAATAATAGTTAAATCTTGAAATAAGGCAATTAATAAAATACGGAAAAACATGCAAACAACAAATCTGATGGCGTATATACACTCGTCACCTCACATATACGCCGCTACATATGAAATTCACATAACACATAATTCAAGGGTCTCTATTCCCTCAAGTCAAGATTAGACCGAACACTTACCTCACTTTGCAATCAACTCAAAATTCCAATAACCCCTTGCCTCGCAAATTGGTATCTGAATGCCTCGAATCTAGTCACAAACAATTCAATATACTCAACTCAAGCTATAGGAATCAATTCCATATGAAAATGCTATATTTCCAAATTAAAATCTGAAACATCAATTCAAAAGTCAACATAGGGCCCACGTATCGAAACCCGACAAAACTCACGAAATTCGAACACCCATTCCGCGAGTTGAACCATACAAAAATTATCGAATTCCTATATCAAATCGCCCTTCAAATCCTCAATTTTCTTTTTTGAATGATTTTACAAAAATCTCATTTTCTTCCATTCAATTCACTAATTAATGATATAAATAAGTATGAAATCAAGAAGCATAACTAATTTCGGAAAACTAATATTTACCCAACTCAAACTCATGAAAACTCCCTCTGAAATCGCCCAAAATCTAAGCTTCAAACCCCAAAACGAAATGAAAAAAATGACCAATTTCGATCCTTAACATTCTACCCAGATACGCACCAGCGACACAGTGGCCGCATCAGCGACGTCGCTTTTGCGACTAAAAATGTTACTTCTGCGGAGAAGCACTAGAGGTCAGTCATCTCACCTGCGGAAAATATTTCACTTCTACGCATGCACAGGTGCGAACAAACATTGCGCTTTTGCGCTGCCTTCCGCTTATGTGGACGCGCAGATGCGCCCAGCATTCAGCTTCTGCGGCTCCTCCCTTTCCAGTCCAATTTTGCTTCTGCGATGGAAATGCCACTTTTGCGGCTCTGCACCTGCGCCCGTGGCTCCGCATGTGTGGTCACACCAGAAGCTCTGCCAACAGCATTAACAAAAATGCTTCAAACTATCCGAACCTTATCTGAAACTCATTAGGGCCACTCGGGACCTCGTCAAAATATACCAATAAGTCACATAACGTAACACGGACCTACTCGAGGTCTCAAATCACGCCAAACAACATCGAAACTATAAATCGCACCTCGATTCAAACTTAATAAATTTATGAATTTTTCAATTCTATAACTCGCACTGAATACGTCAAATCAATCCGGAATAACCTCAAATTTTGCATGTAAGTCCCAAATGACATAAAGGAGCTATTCCAACTTTCGGAATCGGAATCCTCCGATATCAACAAAGTCAATTTACGGTCAAACTTGAAAACTCTATAAACCTTTAAATTTCTAGTTTTTAACAGATGGTGATAATTCAAGTTAGGGACCTCTGAATTCGATTCCGGGCATACGCTAAAGTCCCAAATCACGATACGGATCCATCGGGACCATCAGAACACTGATCCGGGTCCATTTGCTCAAAATGTTAACCGAAGTCAACTTAAATGAGTTTTAAAGCAAATTTCATATTTTTATCAATTTTTCACATAAAAACCTCCCGGATTAAGACATGGACTGCGTACGCAGATCGAGGAAGGATAAATAGATCTATTAGAGGTCTCAAAATATAGAAATAAAGGTTAAAATCAAATATGACCTATTGGGTCATCACAATAGGACCTTAATTAATTAAATTGTCGTTGTTGTTGTTCTTATCACACTGCCCATCTAGAAAATATGCCTATAGGGATAAACAAAATGGATATGTGTTCAAATACTAATTGTTTAGATAACATGCCTATAGGATGTTTCCACTTACTTAGAAAGCATGCTTATAGGATCCAAGACGAGTAATCTTGAGTTTCAGGAGGTTTCGCTGCCTAAGCGCAAAACACCTAGAAATTATACATGTAGGCTTTAATAATGATTACAATCTACAACTTCGATAATCTGACTAGCAGTACTGCCTATGGGATTTTATTACACCATGCAGTCACGTAGAAGCTATGTCTATAGGTTTTGAACGACTTTTATGCGTCTCAATTTTAAAACTGCCTATGACCCCTTACTACACAATCTGAAAATTTGTTCGCGTGATTTTGGTGCTATGTGTGGAGGTTAACTTGAGCCTTTCATTGCTATCATGTGCAGTCCTACCTGTTTTGAATGTGCCCCTAGTTTTATCATTTTGAGCACCCTAAGTAAAGTCTAGAACCACCCAAATAGTAGGTCCAAAGCTTCCTGGATCATAGGCATGGGACGGGTAATGCATGCATAGGATGCAGTTTAGAATTGAACTAGAGCGCTTTAGGTAAACAACTTTAACATAGTAATTGGATAGCATGAGATGATAGTATGTTCCCGTTGAATAATATGAGTAACACATACCTTAAGGTAGTTGCGAAGTATTATTTATGTGCACAAGGTGATTCCCCATATTTTTATTACTCGCACCTTTGTTTCTTCGGACTTAGAATAAGTTAGGTTGTACCTTGTAATCTTCAAGGACTTGTACTAATCCTCTATAAATGTATAGTCTATTTCCTTCATATGGGCAATCTTCCTTATACTTATTTGATATTTAGATTCCCTGTTTTCCTTTAACTTACATGATCACATAGGACAACTATAATCCAATAATCCCACATAGTATAAATTCCGGTCGGGACCCACTGTTGTGGATCTCGAAGATTGCCTAACACTTTTTTTTCAAGGTAATTTGAGCCCTTATGTGATCTTTGATGACACAGACTAGTTAAAACAGAGTTATTTGCAAATATGTGCCCTAACGCACCCTAAAATCATTAGGTGGCGACTCTCCTCTTTTAATACCCATTTAAAAGAGTTGTCACACGTTGAAATCCATTCAAGGGGGCTCTTTTACCGTATACATACTTAACACTCTAGTACAACCTTTATTGATGCTTTGTCCAGAGCCGATTTCACTTCAGATAATTCTTTATCTTTTGTTTCAATGAAAATTGAGTAAATCCCTACAGAAATGTATCCAAAATCTCTTGACATATAAATATAAAATGTGCTTTATCTCATCTGGAATTACCTTTTTTAAGACTTATTTGATATTTCTCTATGAAATCTTTTGGTAGCAGTTTATGATAAAATGTTTAATCAGTCCTGAACCACTAGAGCTTCTCCTAAGTTTAAGAGAGTTATTATAATATATATTATTTTGAAAACAATTTCCCAGCTAAATTTAAAAAGAAAAAGAAGTATCACTGCCCAATAATATGCATTTTTTGGAAAGAAAAATTTAAAATAAGAAAAAGTAACTAACTTACTTCAATTTTCTTTCTTTTTTCATTTAGCTTGGAGGACCATCTGCACATTTTAGTTTGCAAACGTAGTTAGCAGAATTTAAAAATAAAATGCTATCTTTATTTATAAGTGAACTTCATTATGTTCATACTACAAAAACTACTGTGTCATACAAATACAATAGTTTTTCTATGTTTATTGAACCAAACCCTTCCCAACCTTTTCTTTCAATTCAAAAATGGGTTAGTCAATATTTGATTTAGTTTAGAACAAGCAAGTAATATTGATCACGCTGTCTCATACACAATAAAGTTCAATTGGATTTCAGCTTGTCAGGAATTCAACAGAAACTATACTTTATGCAAATATATTAAAATAAAAAAGAAACAATTTTTGTGCTATGCATTTGTTTGAAAGCAAAAGAAAAATATAAGGTAAGAAAAAACTGTTTCTTCAACTTCTAATCAATTTTAGAACACAATTTTGAGGAGCTAGCAGTAATGGGAGGGGGTTGAGCTAATTGTAAAAAAATAATGGGTTTATCTGGTTAAATACGAAAAATAAATTCAACAAAAATTTACAAAGAATGCTGGTTACATTTAACTATTAGAAAAACGTCTTATATTCAGAAGTTCCAATTTGTTTATCAAAAAAATCCTTAACAGTCCAAAAGAACCTCCTAGAATGCTACAATCTGTTTTACTAACGGTATAGTTGAAAAGATTGTTTTTGCATTCCCTCAAAAACGTAATAGTTTAAAGGAAATTTTTTTAACCATTAACTCTAAAATTAAAATAAAAGCATATTAGGAATAGGCCTGTTTTTCGGTTGGATCGAATCGGATTTGGGCATTGTCGGATTACTATTTTGGATTTTGGGTTTCCTAAAATGTAATCCGAATTGAATTAGATTCGGATCGGTTCGAATTTTGGCTGTTCGGTTCGGTTCGGTTCGGTTCGGTTAATTATTTTAATTTTCGTTTCGGTTTGTGAGCCTTATTAGTAGACCTCAAAACCATGTGATATTGAGCTTCCTAATCAACAAAAATATATTATTTGCATATCAGATTGATAAATATAATAATTGTTGCCCGGATCATATGCTTTTTTCAGTCTACAAATATAACAAGGTATTCGTAAGCACCCTTTTAGCTAAAGTAATATTGGCCATTCATTGTAAGTATAGCATGACTAGTGAGAAGATAAGGTCAAAATAAGGAGTTTTCACAAGATTGCCTAATGAGTACATGAATATGGACAGATTACAATTGTCTTCATTCAGAACTAACAAGCATAGAAAATCTTTCTTTGCGGAAAGAAACATGTACATAATTCACTTGTTAGATATTCCTTGAATCTGCACATTTTGTATAGGAGGGACTTGTAATATTACCCTCGTCACTGATAAAAAAGAATTTGTAAGCTTATCAGAAAATCCTACTATTCTTTATGAATGGAACCTGTTCCATTCCTAGTACGTGCAGGGGAGCTTTAGTTCCTCTGATTTGTAAGTGTGTACGGTAAAAACTGACTTCGGTCTTCGTATGACTGGTCGAGATTGGAACATAATGGACCGAAAAGCTTCTTCATAATATCGGGATGAGATCCGAAGCCAGGTTACCGAGTTTCGAGTTTTAGGGACCGATCAATATCGAGATCGAAGTCATTATCGAGCTCGAATCCAAATCGAACTATGATGCGAAGCGACGTTATCGAGCTTAAGAGCCATAGACCGACCAATATTGAGCCTGAATCAATACTGGGCCCCGAATCAAAATCGAACTCGAGTCAATATCGAGCTCGAGCCAGTATCGAGCTCATAGGCAAGAGTCGTTACAGCCGCACTAAGGGAGAGAATCTCAGCGAAAATTAGGGAAAATTGATTCATCATGGGCTCCCCACTATGTATTTTTAATTATATCTAAAGTAGGATCTCTCCGCTATAAGAAGGATGGCTATTATCTCTGTAAGAGGGCATCAAGTCATTCATACATTATAACTAAAATACTATTGATACATTCTCATTGAAAGATTATCCTTCTGAGCTTCATACATTATTTCGTCTTGCTTATTCATAAGTCATCCTCCTTTCAACTTTTCTTATTTTTCATTCTTTATAGTCAAGATTTGATATTTCTACTTCCCTTTATGATTTTTGTCAAGTTATACCACATACCCTTAGAACTAGATACAAATTTGTGATGACCCAAAATGTCATCTTTAAATTTAATTATTAATTCTCAGTTCTAAGACCTCGAAAAGAATTATTTATTATTCCTAGACTTGCGTGCACAGTCCGTATAATTTTTCGAAAAGTTTTTATGTGAAAAATGGATTAAAATGTGAAATAGAGCCTTAAAACTCAACTGAGTTGACTTTGTCAACATTTTGAGCAAACGGACCCGAATCAGTATTTTGACAATTCCGATAGCTCCGTATCCTGATTTGAGACTTGGGCGTATGCCCGAAATTTAAATTGGATGTCTCTAACTCAAGTTATGACCATTTAACGGAAATTAGAAATATAAAGGCTAAAGATTTTCAAGTTTGATCACGGGGTTGAATTTTTTATATCGGAGCCGGAATCTGATTCTGGAAATTTGAATAGCTCTATTATGTCATTTATGACTTGTGTGCCAAATTTGAAGTCATTCCAGATTCATTTAATATATTTTGGCACGAGAGTTACAAATTAAAAAGTTTAAAACTCAGAGTTCGAATCGAGGAATGAATTGTAATTTCGATGTTATTTGACGTGATTTTAGACCCCGAGTAAGTCTGTATTATGTTATGGGACTTGTTGGTATATTCAGACGGGGTCCCGAGTACCCCGAGTGTGATTCGAATCGAAATCAAAACAAGAATTGGACTTCTGGTGTAATCGCAAAAGCGAGCCTTCCATCGCAGAAGCGGCCTGGGATAGCTGGGCAATGGTCCGCAGGTGCGGAAACTTTCACGCACCTGCGCGTCCGCAGAAGCGAACTCAACAATCGCAGAAGCGGAAGGCAGCTCAGGTGCGCATTTTATCTCCGCAGATGCGAGGCCTCGCCTGGCAGCCCCATTTCGCGGATGCGAGATTTTCTCGCAAATATGAGCTCGCAAGTGCGAGTCCAGGCACTGCAGGTGCGGAAATGCCTGGGGCAGTGTATAAATCAAAGAGTCCGAGATATTTACTCATTTTGGTCATTTTGAGCTCGGGTAAGGCGAATTCTTGGGCGATTTTCACAGGAAAACATTGGGGTAAGTGTTCCTTATCCTATATTGATTATATTTCATGATTTCATACTCATTTATATTATGAATCCGTGAATGTATGGAAGAAAAATCAGATATTTATAAAATCCTCCAAAAACGAATATTTAAGATTTGAAGGTCCATTGACATCGGAATTTGATAAATTTTGTATGGTTGGACTCGTCTCGAAATGGGTGTTCGAATTTCGTAAGTTTTTTCGAGATTTGAGACGCGGGTCCCACTGTCGAATATTTAAATGAATTTTGAATTTTTATCCGGAAAATTAGTAAATGCATATGGAATTAATTCCTATGATTCGTATTGAGTATATCGAATTGTTTGTGAATAGATTTGAAGCTTTTGGAGATAAATTTAAAAGGAAAATCTTTGGTCGAGTAATTGATTGGAATTTGCAAAGCGAGGTAAGTATCGTGGTTAACCTTGACTTGAGGGAATAGAACCCTTAAATTATTTGTTATGTGAATTGCATGTGAACGACGTATAGGCGAGGTGACGAGTGTCTATACGTCGTCAAATTAATTGTTTGCATAATTATATGAAAATCATAAATCATTTTAAATCATGAATGAATTATTATATTAATTGTTTCACTCATAATTCTTTGTCAAATATTAATTCTTGAATTCATGTAATAATTGCTACATGCTTATTTGAATTATGTGCACTAATTGCTACTTGACATTTAGCATATTAAATATTAAACTGCTTATTTTCTCCCTGATTTCCATAATAAATTACTATTTATCATTGTTTATTTCATAATTAAATCATAATTATTCTATGTTTGTTGTCTTATAGTTTTATATTAATTGTTGCATTTATTGGGGCAAATTCTTCTATAAGAATTGTTTAAAAGTCTATATTGGAGGATCGGGTTGCACGCCGCAACATACTTGTTTAAAAGTCTATATTGGAGGATCGGGTTGCACGCCGCAACAGACTTGTTTAAAAGTTTATATTGGAGGATCGGGTTGCACGCCACAACAGACTTGTTTAAAAGTCTATATATATATACTTGATTAAATAAATATATTGGAGAGTTCAAAATGAATATATTGTGGAAACGGGTTGCACGCTGCAACTGAAATTTATTGAAATAATAATTGATTATGACTGTTGAGTTGGCTTCAACTATTGAAAATGAGTTACCTGATTTATTACTATTATTGTTGTTTTACTAATATTGCGTACAGATTAATGTAAGTGACTCGCCTTAGCCTCGTCACTACTTCGTCGAGGTTAGGGTCAGCACTTACTAGTACATGGGGACGGTTGTACTGATACTACACTCAACACTTCTTGTGCAGATTTTGGAGTTGGCCCCAGTGGCGTACCATAGACTTGCTCGGATTTCAGCTACTCATTGGAGACTTGAGGTATAATTGCACAGCGTCCGCAGTTTTGAAGTCCCCGCCCATCTTATTTTAGCTGTGTATTTGCTTTCAGACAGCTCTATTTTATTCAGACCTTTATTTGTATTATTCTAGAAGCTCGTGCACTTGTGACACCAATTCTGGAATGGTATTTAGACACCGTTATTTTTATGAATTATTCACTACATTTCAGACCTTACTTCCACAATTGTTCTTTGTTATAAATAAATTTACAAATTGTTTTAAAATGGCTAATATTATTCTAACGATGGCTTGCCTAGCAAGTGAAATATTAGGCACCACACGGTCCGAAGGTGGGAATTTCGAGTCGTGACAAAATTTAACTCTATCCGTTTTTTCGGGTAAACAGTTTGGCGCCCACCGTGGGGCTAAGGATAACAGTGGTTATTTGATACGAATCTGCAACACACACCATTTTACCCTTATTTTTTGGAAGTGTCTTTGATTTCGGATTAGCAATAACGAACTCTCAATTAATGGCCTTACCTATCGACAACGAAGTTGGCCTTCAAGGTGAGAACAACAACTTGACGTCCAGGGCCGAAAGGCCGCTTGTCGATGTTGTTAAATCTCGAGTCGAAGTACCATTAGACGTTAATTCGCATGTGGCCATTGAGGAAAACCAACATTCTGAACCTGAAAATAGCATTCATGGTGGTACTCGATCTACAGCTCGAGACACCCATAACGTTGAGGAAAACGGAGTCAGCTTGCGTATGATTTTCGAAATATTGCAAGCTCAACAAGTAGCGATAGCTCAATTGTAGAGCCAAACCCAAAAACCGAGCAGACCGGAGCCCAGTCCACCCCAAGAAATTACCCGCAGAATGGAGCCAACTATAGTAAGATCAAATGAGAAAGAATCGGGGACTAATCCCGAAATTGCTAAGATGCTCGAGGAACTCACAAAATGGATCAAAGCAAACGATAAAAAAGTGAAAACATATAACTCCAGGGTCGATCAGATCTCGGGGGCACCACTAGGGTTAAAAGGGTTGTATTCCAAACAATTCGTGCAAAAGCCTTTTCCCTCGAGTGCAGCTCCAAAACCGATCCCCAAAAAATTCCGTATGCCCGAGATTCCTAAATATAATGGAACAACCGACCCCAACGAACATGTCACCTCTTACACATGTGCCATCAAGGGTAACGATTTAGAAGATGATCAAATCGAATATGTGTTGTTGAAAACATTCGGAGAGGCCCTCTCGAAGGGAGCGATGATTTGGTATCACAACCTGCCACCAAATTCCATCGATTCATTTGCCATGTTAGAAGATTCTTTCGTAAAGGCACACGTCGGGGCCATAAAGGTCGCAATGAGGAAATCAGACCTTTTTAAGGTAAGACAAAGGGATAATGAAATGTTGAGGGAGTTCGTGTCCCGATTTCAAATGGAATGCATGGAGTTCCACCGGTCACAGATGATGGGGCCGTTCAAGCTTTCACTCAAGGATTGAACGAGCGGAGTTCAATATCATCACATCAGTTGAAACAAAATTTGATCGAGTATCTAGTTGTGACTTGGGCAGACGTGCACAATCGATATCAATCAAAGATCAGGGTCGAGAACGACCAATTAGGAGCCCCTTCTAGTTCAGTACATCCAAATAGGCCGGCAGTTAAAAACCAGAAGGACGTCGACAGAGGGCCAAGGTCGAATAGAGACCGATATCAACCATACACCGCAGATCAAAGGAACAATGGTTCAGGATGCAATTCTGCCCGGAACAATCAAAAAAGTGACTGAGGACGGAATTCTCGAGGCCTTATGAGCGAAAGTGGTTTTGAGAAGTATGTAGATCCCATAGAGGCACCTCGATTATCGGAATGTAACTTTAGCATCGATGCATCGGGCATTGTATCGGCAATCAGAAGGATCAAAGACACTAGGTGGCCCAGACCCGTACAAACCGATCCTTCCTAAAGAAACCCAAATTTGATGTGCAAGTATCATGGCACGCATAGTCACAAGACCGAGGATTGCATACAATTAAGGGAGGAGGTAGCCCGTCTATTCAATGAGGGCCACCTTCGAGAGTTCCTCAACGATCGAGCCAAGAATTATTTCAGAGAAAGGGACGCCAATAGGAAAAATGAACAAGAAGAACCCCAACATGTCATTCATATGATCGTCGATGGGGTTGACATTCCACGAAGACCCATATTCAAACGCACTAAGGTACCAATCACTAGGGAAAAACGAACCCGAGATTATGTGCCCGAAGGCACTTTATCATTTAACAACGAAGAAGCAGAAGGAATTTCTCAGCCCCACAATGACGCTCTGGTAATTTCTATCTTATTAAATAAAGTTCAAGTTAAGCATGTTTTAGTGGATCTAGGTAGCTCGGCGAATATCATCAGATGAGGGGTCGTGGAGCAGCTCGACAAACAAAATCAAATCGTGCCCATAGCTCGGGTCTTAAACGGCTTCAATATGGCCAGTAAAACAACTAAAGGGGAGATTATTCTACCGGTGAAAGTGGATGGAACCATTAAAGATACCAAGTTCCACGTAATCGAGGGCGACATGAGGTACAATGCCCTGCTCGGAAGGCCTTGGATCCACAACATGAGGGCAGTCCCTTCGACTCTCCACCAAGTGATGAAATTCCCGACGTCGGACGGTGTAAAAATAGTATACGGGGAGCAGCATGCTGCAAAGGAAATATTTGTGTACGATGAGATAACACCAATATCGACACTATCAACCTTGGAAAGGTCGAGCATCAAAGGTAAACAGGAAGCAAAATAGAAATCATAGCCACCAGTCTCGACCGAATCGGGGAAATAGGAAATAGAAGAAGAGGAGGAGAATTTTCTGACCCCTCGAACTTTTATTGTTCCCGAAGATTCTGACGCCACCAAATCAACGGTCGAAGAGCTGGAACAGGTTATATTGATCAAGTATATGCCCGAGCGAAAGGTATACCTGGGAACGGGATTGACCCCCGAACTCAGGAAAAAGCTTATTCAATTTCTTATTGATTACATAGATTGTTTTGCTTGGTCCCATTTAGACATGACAGGGATCCCACCGGAGGTAACAACGCATCGGCTAATCCTGGACCCTAGGTTCAAACCAGTGAAGAAAAAGAGAAGACCCTAGTCCGAGGTAAAGCACGCATTCGTAAAGGACGAGGTAACTAAACTTCTCAAAATAGGGTCCATTCGGGAGGTGAAATATCTCAAATGGTTAGCCAGTGTAGTTGTAGTCCCTAAAAAAGGGAACAAACTTAGAATGTGTGTAGATTATAAGGATTTGAACAAGGCGTGCCCCAAAGATTCTTTTTCGGTGCCTAACATCGATTTCATGATTGATGATATGGCCGGCCACGAGATCCTCACTTTTCTCGATGCCTATTCCGTGTACAATCAAATCCAAATGAACCCGGAGGACCGAGAAAAGACTTCATTTATCACCAAGTATGGAACATATTGTTATAATGTAATGCCCTTCGGGCTAAAAAATGTAGGAGCTACTTACCAACGCCTAGTAAATAAAATATTCGAGGAACAAATAGGTAAATCAATGGAAGTTTATACCGATGACATGCTAGTTTAATCCCTGTGCGCAGAGGACCATTTGGCTCATTTGCAGGAGACATTCGAGATTGTAAGGAAATAGAACATGAAGCTCAACCCCGAGAAATGTGCTTTCAGGGTTGGTTCGGGCAGGTTCCTTGGCTTCATGGTATCAAATCGGGGGATCGAGATCAACCCCGATAAAATCAAGGACATCGAAGACATCACCGTCGTGGACAGTGTAAAAGCCGTGTAGAAGCTAAATGGACGGATAGTTACCTTAGGTTGATTCATTTCACGGTCGTCGGATCGAAGCCACAGATTTTTCTCTCTACTCAAAAAGAAGAACGATTTCGCCTGGACCCCGGAATGCCAACAGGCATTAGAGGAATTGAAGCGATACCTATCGAGCCCACCACTGCTTCACACTCTAAAGGCAGATGAGAAACTTTACTTGTACTTGGTAGTATCAAAAATTGCGGTAAGTGGTGTCCTAGTTCGAGAAGAGCAAGGTACGCAATTTCCCGTTTATTAAGTAAGTCAAACCTTAGGAGAAGTAGAAACTAGATATCCACAGTTAGAGAAATTGGCACTTGCATTGATAAGCGCATCTAGAAAGTTAAGACCATACTTTCAATATCACCCCCTATGCGTATTAACCATTTACCCACTTCGTAAAATTTTGCACAAGCCCAAACTATCGGGCCAATTGGTAAAATGGGTCGTCGAACTCAGTGGGTACGATATCAAATATCAACCCCGGACGGCCATCAAGTCTCAAATTTTAGTGGACTTTGTGGCCGATTTCACGCTAGCCCTCATATCCGAAGTTGAAAAGGAACTCTTGTTAAAATCGGGTACATCATCAGGGGTTTGGACCCTCTTCACAGACGGTGCTTCGAATGTGAAGGGGTCCAGGCTAGGCATCGTTTTGAAACCACCCACGGGTAGCACTATTAGGCAATCTATCAAAACTTCTAGGTTGACTAACAATGAGGCCGAGTACGAGGTCATGATTGCAGGTCTCGAACTAGCTAAAAGATTGGGAGCAGAAGCCATTGAAGCCAAGTGTGACTCTTTACTGGTGGTGAACCAAGTAAACAAAAACTATGAAGTTCGAGAGGATAGAATGCAAAGGTATTTGGACAAAATGCAGGTAACTTTTCACCGTTTCAAGGAATGGACTTTACAGCATGTGCCTCGAGAACAAAATAGTGGACCATTGGCAGTATGCTTAGGACCACGGAACACCGATTATGTTTTATGAGAGGTCCATGAGGGCACCTGTGGGAACCACTCCGGCGCCGAATCACTAATTCAGCAAATCATTAGAGCAGGATACTACTGGGATAGCATGGAAAAGGACACTAAGGAGTTTGTTCAAAATGTGATAAATGTCAAAGGTTTGCACCGATGATCCATCAGCCCGAAGAACAATCTCATTCAGTCATATCCCCATGGCCATTCATGAAATGGAGGATGGATATCGTCAGTCCTCTGTCATCGGCCCCAGGTAAAGCTATGTTCATTTTATTTATGACTGACTATTTCTCTAAATGGGTTGAAGCACAGGCATTCGAGAAAGTGAAAGAGAAAGAGGTTATAGACTTCATCGGGGATCACATCATATGTCGATTTGGGATACCCGCCGAAATAGTGTGATAATGGAAAATAATTTATCGGCAGCAAAGTGACGAAATTCCTCGAAGACCACAAAATAAAAAGGATATTGTCAACGTTGTATCACCCTAGTGGGAACGGACAGGCCGAATCGACGAACAAGACTATCATTCAAAACCTAAAGAAAAGGTTGAACGATGCTAAGGGGAAATGTAGAGAAGTTCTACCTAAAGTCCTTTAGGCATATCGAACAACATCAAAGTCCAGTACGGGGGCAACCCCGTTCTCCTTGGTATATGGCTCTGAAGCCTTGATTCCAGTCGAAGGCGAGGAACCCAGTGCCAGGTTTCGGCATACAATAAAAGAGTCAAATCACAAGGCTATGAATACTAGCCTCGAATTATTGGATGAAACACGAAAAGTCACTCTCGTCCGATTGGCCGCCCAAAAATAGCGGATTGAAAGATACTATAATCGAAGAATCACTCTTCGCCATTTTAAAATCGGGGACTTAGTGCTAAGGAAAGTCACCCTCAACACCTGAAATCCAAATGAAGGAAAATTGGGTCCGAACTGGGAAAGACCATATCAGGTACTCAAAATCATCGATAAAGGATCCTACAAGCTCGGTGTTATAAATGGCAAACAACTACCAAGCAATTGAAATGTGTCGCACCTAAAATGATACTACTGCTAAGGTACGACCCTCCCATGTTTGTTTATATCTCGAAACTCAAAGCCTTAGACCTGAAAGCACGCGTTGCACTCTTTTACGCTTAGACCGATTTTATCCCAAATGGGTTTTTCGGCGAGGTTTATAATGAGGCAACCATTAATCGTGCTAACTTAGAACAAATCAACAGTATCCGAGGCCTCTTTACAATCAACCTTGAATATTGGGGGGCATTACCATCGAATAAATCAAGTTCGATACAAGAAAATTACTTCATGTCAAACAGGGTCTCAATAGGGAAAAGTGTAAGGGCCAAATGGTCAAAACGAACCATGCCCGCATAGTTTTTCTCGAACCCTGGCACAAAACACGAACACATGTATAATGACTTATCAGGAGAAACTTCTTATTTACCGATATCTCATATTTTGGAAAGTTCATTATACTTCATGATTCAAACATGCTTAAGGGCCGACCACAACCGAAGGAGTTCGAAAAACTTACCCCATAAATCATGGACTGCCAACTAAAATATCGACAAGATTAAGCTCAATAAAGCCTACGGGCTACTTTACTTCGAGTTCGAGCAATCACTCACTCAACCATAAAGCCTACGGGCTACTTTTACTTTGAGTTCGAGCAAAGCACTCACTCAACCATAAAGCCTACGGGCTACTTTACTTTGAGTTCGAGCAAAGCACTCACTCAACCATAAAGCCTAGCTACGTTACTTCGAGTTCGAGCAATCACTCCCTCGACTACTAAACCTACGGGTTACCTTACTTTGAGTTCGAGCAAAGCACTCACTCAACCATAAATCCTACGGGCTACATTACTTAGAGTTCGAGCAATCACTCACTCGACTATTAAGCCTACAGGCTACCTTACTTTGAGTTCAAGCAATCACTCACTCGACTACTAAGCCTACGGGCTACCTTACTTTGATTTCGAGCAAAGCACTCACTCAACCATAAAGCCTACGGGCTACATTACTTCGAGTTCGAGCAATCACTCACTTGACTACTAAACCTACGGGCTACATTACTTCGAGTTTGAGCAATCACTCATTCGACTATTACGCCTATGGGCTACCTTACTTCGAGTTCAAGCAATCACTCACTCGACCAATAAAGCCTAAGGGCTACACTTACTTCGAGTTCGAGCAATCACTCACTCGACTACTAAACCTAAGGGCTAATAATTATTCTGAGTTCGAGCAAAGCACTCACTCGACAATAAAGCCTACGGGCTACATTACTTCAAATTTGAGCAATCACCCACTCAACCATAAAGCATAAGGGTCACTCTTACTTAGAGTTCAAGCAAATGTTCACTCAGTTATAAAGACTACAAGATCCGAATTCGATCAAACTGCCTAAAGCCTCGAACTTATGAAAACTTTCATAAGGAATGAATGAAACAAAATCTTTCACAAGGAAGAGAAAAAACAGATACAAGTCAGGAAAGGAAAAGAGCTTTATATATATATATATATATATAAGAGTACTTACAACGTCCGATCAGGACCCTACACGAAAAATCAAAATAGAAAAACCCCTAATTATCTCCAGGGGCAGTCTCTTCTCCATCGGGCTCTTCCCCACTCTCAGACCCACTCTCGCTCCCATCATCAGCATCGTCATCATCATCATCGGAAGCCAAGGCTCCAGCATCAGCTTCAAGTTCTTTGGCCTTTTTTATCTCTTCGGTAACATCGAAGCCTCGAGCGTGGATCTCCTCGGGGGTTTCCCTCCGAGATTGGCACTTGGCGAGTTCAGCAACCCAATGTGCTCGAGTTTGAGAGGTCTCTGTTGCCTCTCTCACTTGAACCTGAGCGGTTTCAGCATCCGCCCTATAGACGGCCACAAATGCATCCGAATCGGCCTTTGCTTTTTCGGCCTTGGCAAGTTCAGAAGCCAACCGAGCCTCGAGATCCCCTATTTTTCTTGCTTGAACCAAGATTTTCTCCTTCAAGCCTTGGAGTTGACCTTCAGCCGATAATAATTGGGCTTGAGCAGCCTCTCTCTCTGCAACAAGGCGGTCCATACCTTCTTTCCACTCCAAGGACTCTGCCTTTATCACATCGACCTCCTCACGAAGCTTCCCGATCACCTCAAGCTTCTGCTGCAGTTGTGAGACCAAAGTATTAGCCACCATTCCAGTATTGAACCCATGGGTTTTTAGTATTATCATTACCTGCTCGGTCAGATCGGTCTGATCTTGGTGAGCCTTGGCCAACTCAGCTCGGAGGTCCTTGATTTCCTCTCCACTTTGCCCAAAGAGGAGTTTAAGGGTGTTCCTCTCCTCCGTGACCCGTCGAAGGTCGGCCTCGTACCGATGCAGCTTAGCTCAAGACCGAGAACATGTTTCTCGATGAACCATTGTGGCCTACGAAGAATGAAGAAAAGAAGTTAGAAAAGAAAAACAAACATGAAGATGGTACCAACGAAGTGAGTTAAGGCTTACCCGTTTAGAGCTTGCTGCACTCCGTGGAAAAGACCCGATGCATTACTAGGGCCGGAAACATCCTCGATATCGGTAAACAGGTCATGAAAAGGGTCCTCCCCCTCATGAGACCGGTCTACCTCGAGGTCCCCTAAAGCTTGGGCTTCCCGAATCGCATCTTCGGAAAAGGCAGGGAGAGTGGGCGAGTCTCCGATTACTACTGCCCCAAGTGAGTCACTTGGGGAGTTCTCTTCGGTTCGAAGAAGTTCAGGGCTGGCCCCTCTAGATATATCCACCATTTGTTGACTTCGGTGGGAAGCATCCTCGATCTCCAACAACTCGGGGACTTTGCCCGAATCTTTCTCTGATACCCCCTCAGTTCGAGGCAGAGCATCATAAACCACCATCGACCCAGCTGCCTTTAAGACATCGATGGTTTTCTTCACTCGGGCCACCAGTACAGACCCGTCATTTTCCTCTTCTTCCTCGTCTTCATCCCTTAGACGCCGAACTGATTCTTCAGTCAAAAGGATGGTATTCTTCCTCGGCTTACGAGCCGTCCCCATCTTCTATTTTGGATCTTCGAAAGTAGAGGCCATGTTTCTCTTGTTGTCCTTCGCAGGTTTTGAAACAGGGGCCGAAGCCTCTTCCTCGCCATACGGGGGCCTCAAAACTGCATCTTTGCCCAGGCCTACATACAAAAAAATTGGTTAAGTATATGGAAAACATTTCGTTCGAACTATCAAAGACATAAAAAAGAGGCTTACCATGATTTTTGGCCTCCCATCGGCCCTTTGACAAATCACGCCACAAGCACTCGGCGTATGTAGAGGTCGAAGCCAGGTCCCGTACCCAGCTCTTAAGGTCAGGAACTGCACCGGGCATCCAAGGAACTGCTCATCATAAAAAAGGATATTAGTGAGAAAGAAACGAAGGGGAAAAACAATATGAGATAACAGCAGAATTGCACTTACGCTTCATGTTCCATTTCTCGGGAAATGGCATCTTTTCTTCCGGAATTAGGTCTGAAGTCTTCAATCGAACAAACCTGCCCATCCAGCCTCGATCCTTGTCCTCGTCTATGCTCGAGAACAGCACCTTGGTAGTCCAGCGCTGAAGTTTTATTAACCCGCCTAAAAAGAGGCGGGGGATGTACAACCTAATGAGGTGGTCGAGGGTGAAAGGCATCCCCTCCATTTTGTTCACAAAGAAACGGATCAGAATAACGATCTTCCAAAAAGAAGGATGTATTTGGCCTATGGTTATTTGGTATTGACGGCAAAAATTGATGATAAGAAAGTCGAGAGGGCCTAACGTGATAGGGTAAGTGTACACACTTAAATCACCTTTCACATGAGTAGTAATATCTTCTCCGGGAGACGGGATTATCACTTCTTTGTTCTCCCAGTTGCAATCTTTCTTTATCTGTTTAAGATGCCCCTCGGTTATCAAACACATATACCTCGATACTGGCTCGCATCGATCGGGAACCGACGAGCCTGTGTCGATCTTAAAATCGGAGGTAAGAACACACGCCCCGGGAACGCACTCCTCCGGTTGTGGCTCCACCGGTGTTTTGTCGGCGGCGGGTCGTGAAGAAGAAGTTTTTTCTTTCTGAGGAACGGTTTTTGATGTTTTTGCCATTTGGATTCAAAGGTTGAAGATAGAAGAAGATGAAAAGATTTGGTGTTTTAAAGAAACGTTTTTCAGTGAAAATCACAGAAGAAAGATTTTGCAGTAAAAATCACACTTACAAAAGAACTCAGAAGATGCAAAGAATGACTTAGAAAATTTGGAAATTTGAGATGAAAAAGTGATAAATGGTAAAAAGAGGGGCTATTTATAGATTAAGCAATGGCGGTTCAATATCAACAGTGGCCGATCGTCATCTGACACACATTAAATGCCTTGGTAAACTGAACTAACGAGACAGCTATCACGTACGTCATGGTCGGGCTCGATGCAGACGTCACTGTATATCTAATAGCGCCGTTGGAAAATCACGTCGTTTCTCGACACATCCTTCCCGACAAATGAGGGGACTATCTGTGTACGATAAAACCCGACTTCGGCCTTCGTACGACTAATCGAGATTGGAACATAATGGACCGGAGTGCTTCTTCATAATATCGGGATGAGATCCGAAGCCAGGTTACCGAGCTTCAAGTTTCAAGGACCAATCAATATCGAGCTCGAAGTCATTATCGAGCTCGAATCCAAATCGAACTATGATGCGAAGCGACGTTATCGAGCTTAAGAGTCAAAGACCGAGCAATATTGAGCCTGAATCAATACCGAGCCCCGAATCAAAATCGAGCTCGAGTCAATATCGAGCTCGAGTCAGTATCGAGCTCATAGGCAAGAGCCATTACAGCCGCACTATGGGAGAGAATCTCGGCGGAAATTAGGAAAAAGTTGATTCATCATGGGTTCCCCACTATGTATTTTAATTATATCTAAAGTAGGATCCCTCCGCTATAAGAAGGAAGGCTATTATCTCTGTAAGGGGGCATCAAGTCATTCATACATTATAACTAAAATATTGTTGATACATTCTCATTGAAAGATTATCCTTTTGAGCTTCATACATTATTTCATCTTGCTTATTCATAAATCATCCTCCTTTCAACTTTGCTTATTTTTCATTCTTTACGGTCAAGATTTGATATTTCTACTTCCCTTTACGATTCGTGTCAAGTTATACCACATACCCTTAGAACTACATACAAATTCAACTCTATCCTTTTTTCGGGTAAACAGTAAGTTTCTTCAGATGAATAAAAACATAATTTAACTATAAAAAATAAAAAAAATAAAAAGCAAAACCTAATGAGATGTTAGAGAGAGAAAAAATCAAAGCGTGAACATACATGTTTTAATTGAGGTAAGAAATAAATATTAGTTACTCTTGTCCCAATTATGTGTCGTACTTTTCTTTTTAGTCTGTCCCCAAAAGAATATTAAATTTTCTTATTTAGAAATAATTTAATTTTAAATTTCCTATTTTACCCTTAATAAAATGATTTACAGTCATACAAATATTTATGATATGTTTTAGATCATAAGATTCAAAAGTCTCCCTTTCTTTCTTAAACTCACGTCAAGTTAAAGATGGTTACATACATTGGGACGAAGAAAGTATTAGTTTCTACCAAAAAAACAAAGAATACATATTAGTTTGTTATAGCTATGTTTAAAATCTTATGTAAAAGACACATATTATTCAAACGAGTAAATACTTTTCAACCCCAACTATCAATAAATTAAAGTTGCAGCTAGTGAAGGCAAAGTTAATTATGGATATCTAAATAAGTCAATTCCGGATAAATATTTTTCGGAAAAAAAAAAAAAAAAAGAATTCTTTCAAGCCAAACACAATGTGCAGGCCTTGTTCAAGTACTTCACTGGACATGTAATTGCTACTAATCTAAATGAAAGAAGAAATTGGACAAACTAAAAAGAGACAACGAACCAAATAAATAAATAAATAATTTAGAAAAGAGAGATAGATCGTATAGTGTGGATCTAGTGAAATGGCTATGGATCCACGTAAGCATAATAATTTTTGTTTAGACTCTATATTTGTATTTAAAAATTTATTAAATATAAAAGAATGTATAGTTCAGAAACTAATCCGTGGGACTTATTATTATATATTAACTTGAGATTGGTATAAAAACTCATTAACTTAAAATCTTGAATTCAACTTTACTAAATTGTTGTTAGTTGTGAACGCTGTATGGTTCATATGTATCGTTCATAGCAATACCCTGTTTCTGACTTGTTAGCAACTCAATGACATGCTTCTGATTGAATGAGTTTACCGATTTTCAGGAAAAATAAACTTAAAAGAGTGATTTTGAGAAGTTCTAGTGTTTTACTTAAAGTTAATAACATTTTCTCTACTTTTAATTGTCTATTTGTCTATATAGCTTAATTGGTTAGTTCTATACAGTAATTTAGTATAGTTGAAATTAGAGTTCCTTTGAGTTAGCGGATAAGTTTAACGGGTTTGAAACTGATTTTATAAATAAATATAATGTATTTGAATAGAAGTGCTATAAAACTGATGATAAGTAATTGATATGATTGACAAATAAAGTGTTGATAAACTGTTATATGTTCAAACGACTAATACCCTTAAAATTTTATAAAGGATTATAAATTTAAAAGTTTTATTTAAAGAAAAGGAGAAAGGACGAATATGAAATGTAAAGAAATTAGAAATTTTGTTTTGGGAAAGGTATTCACATTGCGTAGCTTTTGACGCGGTTTGTTTTCCCCTCTCTCTTTTGGTGGTCCAAGTATTGCTAAAATCAACAAACTGTTTTCTCCACTTCCAGATGAGGATGCACCTTCTTCCCTAAGAAACCACCAAACTGTTTTCTCAATACTTGCTGCTGAGAAATAGTAAAGAAGGTCGGAATCTCAGTTGATGAATATGTGATACATATTTTTACATATATTTTTGCAACTAAATTAGAATTAATTAATACATAATTCCATCTTAATATATGATTTAGTTATGATAAATTAATATGATTTGATGTAAATATTATGTATGGATAAATTAATACCAAAAATCAACTATCTTAACCGCACCAAATGCAAAATAATTGGAAGAAGTACAAAGTAAATGTTGGAAACTAAATCAAGATTAATTAATATTCCTAAATTGTGTAGGATTTGATATTTGGTAATTTATTTAATTCATATGTAGTTAGGTTTTGTTTATCAATTTTATATTGCAATAACTTTTTGGTTTTGTAGTATTATAAATAGAGATGCTACTACTTATTTTCTTGTAGAGAGAGTCAAGAGTTTATGAGTTGTGAAAAAGCCTCCTACCATGTTCTTTCCCTAATTTAATAAAAAAATTTTATATAGTCTTTGTTGAATTTTTTGATTGTGTCTAAATTATTCTTGGGGTATTTCTGTCACGACCCAAAATCCCACCACAGGCGTCATAATGGCACCTTTTCTATTATATTTTGAAGCCATTTTTTTTTAAAAAAAATAATAATTAAAATCTAACAGCAAAAATAATTACAATACACAACCTCCCAAGACTGGTAGTACTGAGTCACGAACTCTAACTGAATACATGGAATGATCACGAGGACCGAATGTACAATACTGTTTGATTACAAATTAACAGTACAATGAAATGAAAAGACTCCAAGGGACTGCAACGGCCAAGCAGTTCTACCTTGAATCTTTATGATCGCACTTTAACTCTGCTCAAGTCCGATATCTTCAATACCTGGCTCTGCATAAAAATATGCAGAAGTGTAGGGTGAGCACACCACAGCGGTGCCCAGTAAGTATCAAGACTAACCTCAATGGAGTAGAGACGAGGTACAGTCAAGACACTCACTAGTCTAATAACCTGTGCAATATAATATACAAAATAATAAAAAATAAATAATAATAAAAGCGGGATAAAACAACCAGTGATATGCACAACAGACAACAAGAATACCATTAATATCACTCAACAATTAATAAACACAATTACACCCAATTAAATCAAGCCCTTCAAATAAATGTCTTTCACATAGTTCTTCCAGATAACTCTCTTTCAAATATAATTCTCTCAAATAATTATTTTTTAAAATATAATTCTTTTATAAAATACTTTCTAAGTAAAAATCCTTCCAAATAAATATTTTGAATAAAATTCTTTCAATTAAAAAGTCACTATGTGACACCTCGTTTCAAAATCATCAAAATACGGGTCTCAACCCATTTTTATATTTTTCGTAAATATGGGTCTCAGCCCATTTTTATATTTTCACGGCACCTCCTGCCCATAATTAAATCATCATATTTTTCCGGCATCTCGTGCCCTCATTTCATATCACAACTGCACGGACAATTCACGTATCAAATATCATTATCATTTCATCACAGCACCTCGTGCCCACATTTTATATCACAACTGCACAGACAATTCACGTGCCAATATCCCCATTTTATATTATAATTTATGGCACCCCGTGCCCATATTTCATTTTATAACCCGCCTGGCAATAGCAACAGGCTTCCAATTTCAACATAAATCAGATTATTATCAATTTACTAACAACAAGACAAGTTGCACAAGGTATAAAAATAAACACAAGAAAATCACAACATCACATGAAAATTGTCAACACCACAACCCCACATCATCACATATCGTCCCTGACAATAGCCACCCTTATCGCTCCTATTGCCACCCTTATCGCTCCACCCTTATCGCTTCTATTGCCACCCTTATCGCTCTTATAGCCACCCTTATCGCTCCGCTCATACAATATCAATAGCCAACAAACACAACAGTGAAATGCCACCCTTATAACCACATAATATCAACGGTAAAATGCCACCCTTATCTCCCCAAAATAACAAATCATATAACACAACAATTTACAGGAAAAATTATCACAACAACATAGCAAAAATTAATTCATATCACAATTTGCCCAATGGCCACAACCAAATTTTAAAGCTACAATCAAGTCAATTAATTTCACAACAAATAGCCAAATGCTCTACACAATGTGTACAATACCCAAAAATAATCAATAGAGATAGAAATTACTCAACATAAAGCAAAGTCTTCATAAAAGATCAAATTTGCAATAATTATATAAACACATCTTCTTAAGCTCGTTTAACTAATTATTTGCAGAGGAAAAAATTCAAAATAAAATTAAATTCCAATAATTATCAAGCCAGCAAATTCACGAAATTTCATAAATAATCAAATAACAATCACATCACATTGTCATATAACAACAGAGTCAACAACAAGGGTTTAGGCACGACAAGTAGATGATTAAATATATGCTAACAATTATCCAATTTACTACACAATATACTCAAGACATTAACTCAATAAAATTTGCACATATAAACCAAGTACATACTCGTCACCTCGCGTACATGATTTTCAATTACCCAAGTTGTACATAAGACTCAATGCCTAAGGAAAATTTCCCCCACTCGAGGTTAAGCAAGACACTTACCTCTTTGAAGTTATGCCGATATTCCAAAATAGCCTTCTTGCTTGAATTGGCCTCCGGACAGCTCAAATATATCCAAATAAATTGTATAACTTCATTAAAATTTATTGGAAACAATTCCGGATAATAATACGTCGACTTAAAATTTTATTCCAAAAAGTCAACAAAAGTCAACGCGGGGCCCGCCCCTCGGAACCTGACATAATTTTCATGAAATTTGAACACCCATTCTGATACGAGTTCAATCATACCAATTTTATCGAATTCCAATAACAACTCGACTTCCAAATCTTAAATTTTTATTTTTGGAAGATTTTACAAAAATCTTGATTTTTCCTCCATTAAATCCGAATTAAATGATGGATTCAAATACATAATCATGAAAATTAATTAAAACTGGATAAGAATCACTTATCCGAAATATCCACGCAAGAATCTCTCCAAAATTCGCCTTCTACCGAGCTCCAAATTAAATTTTGAGTTATGAACTCAAACCCCCATTTTTGGGACTTTTAATTCTGCCTAGATAGGCCTTCTTCGCGTTCGCGACCATTTCTTCACGTTCGCGAAGGCTAAAAACTCGCTGCCTCAATTTCTTCTTCGCGTTCGCATTACAAGCGTTGCGTTCGCGAAGGCCTGCCGTGCATATCATCGCGTTCACGTTCAAGCACTCGCGTTAGCGATGCACTCGGGTCCCACTGCTTCGCGTTCGCGATAGAAGCTTCGTGTTCACGAAGGCTGATGATTCCAGGCCCAGTCCCCTCCTTCCTTCTACGCGTTCGCGACTGGCCCCTCGCGTTCGGGTTCTTCAGGCATACCTTCGCGTTCGCGAAGGCTAAATTTCAGCAGCCTCAAAACTCTTCTTCGCGTTCGCGAAGAAGGAAGTCAGATACCAGATACAGCAGTTCCGAAATAGCCCGAAATTATCCGAAACACACCCGAGGCCCCCAGGACCTCAACCAAATATACCAACAAGTCCTAAAACATCATACGAACTTAGTCGAATTCTCAAATTACCTCAAACAACATCAAAACGACGAATCGCACCCCAAATTAAAATCTATGAACTTTGAACTTTCAAATTCTATAACTTGTGCTGAAACACATCAAATCAATCTGGAATGACTTCAAATTTTGCAAGCAAGTCCCAAATAATATAACAGAGTTGTTCCAACTCTCGGAATCGCATTCTGACCCTGATATCAAAAGGTCAACCTCCCGGTCAAACTTCTCAAAAATTTGACTTTCGCCATTTCAAGCCTAAATTGGCTACAGATCTCAGATTCACGGTCCGAACACGCTCCGAAGTCCAAAATCACCCAACGGAGCTAAAGAAATCGACAAACTCTATTCTGGGGTCGTCTTCACACAGTTCCGACTACGGTAAAAATCCTAAGGCTTAAGCTCCCATCTCAGGGACTAAGTGTCCCAAATCTCTCCGAATCATCCGTAAATCAAACTCGATCACACACGCGGGTCATAATACATATTGCGAGGTTGCTAGAGACCTTAAGTCACTAAACGGGGCGTAAATTCTTAAAACGACAAGTCGAGTCGTTACAATTTTAATCCTTCAAATTGGTATCAGAGCCTGTGTGAGATTTTGTTAGAGTCGGTAGAGATCCTAAAAAATTATGGATACTCCATATTTACATGATTGTCACGTTTTCAAGTTTGATGGCAAAAATAATTTTGAAGACTAGCATCAATATATGAAATATATTTTCAATGTTGTTGGATTATGGCTCATTATTGAAACAGGATTTGAGGAACCCCAAAAGGTACAACATTGACAGGTGATGCAGCTAAGCAATTAGAGAAAAATAGATAATTGGATTATAAGGTACGTTACTATCTTACCGGCAAGGTTGAATTATGTGTATCTAACAATATTTTGCATGCAAAATCAACAAAGGAGGCTTGGACAATTTTGGTGAATTCACATCGAGGTTCCGCCGAAGTAAAGAAAGTCAAATTGCAAGAGCTAAGGAGACAGTACGAGTTGGCCCAAATGAAACCAACAAAGTCCGTTAAAAAATTTATTACAAGAATTACTAATATTGTCAACTGCATGAGGACCAATGGAGAAGTACTAGATGAAGTTAAAGTGAGTATAAAATTTCACACGAAGAAGGTGGTTCTTGAGGCTACCAAAGATCTTAGCAGTTTTACACTTGATAATTTAGAAGGTGAATTGGTGACATATGAGATGTCCCTGAACCAAGACACACCCGAAATATTGGAGAAGGCGTTGCAAGCAAAGGTGAATCAACATAAAGTAAAAGAAGAGACAATTTATCCTAAGGAAACAAATCAAAGAGGCCAGAATTTCAGAGGTAGAGGTCGTGGTAGAAGTAACTTTCGAGGTCGTGGTAGAGATAAATTTTCTTATCAACAAAGAAATAGTAACAATTTTTGGAAGGAACAACAAGGTCATCAAAATTTTCAAAGATGTGATAAATCTAAGATTCAGTGCTATAATTGTGGTAAATTTGGACATTATGAAAGCAAATATTGGTCTAATAAATCTGGTAATAAAGAAGTACATTCTAAGATGGCTGAAAATAATGGGGATAAACAAGAGACTTTATTGTTTTCTAATTCTGGGGTTGAAGAAACTAAAGGAAATGAATGATTTATTGATTCGGGTTGCAGCAATCATATGAGTGGAAATAATAAATTATTCACTGATCTTGATGAAACATTTCGAGGTACAGTGACACTTGGAAATAACGCAAAGGTGTCTGTTTATGGAAAGGGAAAAATTCGCATTACTGTGAAAGATGGTTCTTCTAATTTTATATCAAATGTGTTTTATGTGCCGAGTCTTCATCATAATTTATTGAGCTTGGGGCAACTATCAGAAAAGGGGTATGATTTATGTTTTAAGTATAGGATTGGCACAATCAGTGATGATAAATTTGGACTAATTGCAAAGTTTAACATGAACAATAGTCGTTTGTGGCCTATTTATCTCAATAGTAATGATTTACCTTGCTTTAATTTTATAAATGGTGATGATACTTGGTTGTGACATCTACGTCTTGGGAATTTGAATTTTGGGAGTTTGAAATTTCATGCAATAAAGAATTTGGTTGATGGTTTGCCTTCTATTGATTTTCCTCGCAAGAATTGTGAGTTGTGTATTTTGGGAAAGAAGTACAGAAAACCTTTCAGAAGGCAAGGCTTGGAGAGCTGATGCACCATTGCAGTTAATTCATTCATATTTGTGCTCAATTGAAGTTTCTTCTTATGGTGGTAGTAAGTATTTTACTACTTTCATTGATGATTTCAGCCGAAAGACTTGAGTATATTGTTTGAAAAATAAATCCGATACATGTGATATTTTAAAGAGTTTCAAAGTTTATATGGAGAAGCAAAGTGTGTATTTTATTAAAACATTGAGGACTGATATGGGCACTGAATTTCTTGTTTGTGATGATTATTAAAGAAAGTATGGTATTAAATATTAATCATCAATTGAAAGCTAGATATATACCTCAACAAAATGGTGTGGCTGAATGAAAAAATAGAACAGTGATGGACATGGTGAGATCTATGATGCATTCCAAAAGGTTTTTGGGCAGAAGTTGTTTCCTCTGCAATTTACGTATTAAATAGGTGTCCTACACTGTCTAATTTTGGAAAAACTCCACAAGAGACCTGGACAGATAAGAAACCAAATATTTCTCATCTAAAAGTATTTGGTTGTCTTATTTATGCTCATGCCCCTCATGCTTAGAGAAAGAAATTGGATGATAAAGCTAAAAAATATATTTTTATTATAGTCATGAGGCAAAGGGTTACAAGTTATTTAATCTAGATAGAGGAAAAGTGATTATTAGCAGAGATGTTACTTTTGATGAGCAAAGTTCTTGGGATTGGTCAAAGATGGATTTTGAACACTCCATGTCTCAACCAATAATTCCAGTCATAGAGGAAGGAAGTTCTAGCAAGTAGCAGACATCAAGAGGAACATGTAGTAGAACTTGTTCAAGAAGAGACGTCCAGTCACCCGCAAAGACAACACTAATTACCAGCTCATTTGCAAGAGTATGTTGTTGGCGATGATAATGATTTATCCGAAGAAGATATTATAAATTTTGCCTTATTTGTAGATTGTGATCCAGTTACTTTTGAGGAAGATATTAAAAATGATCGATGGGTTCATGCAATGAATGAAGAAATTCATGCTATTAAGAAAAATAATACATGGGAATTGACTACTTTACCACCCTTAAAAAGATCAATTGGAGTCAAGTGGGTATACAAGACCAAGTTCAAACCAACTGGAGAAGTGGATCGCTTTAAGGCGAAATTAGTTGTTAAAGTATACAAGCAGAAGGCAGATATTGATTACTTTGAGGTATTTTCACCTGTTGCTAGACTTGATACTATTCGTATGATAATTTCTCTTGCTGCAAATAATTGCTGGAATTTTTTTCAAATAGATATGAAATCTACTTTCTTAAATGGTGTACTTGAAGAAGAAGTGTATGTTGAGGAGCATGCTGGTTATGTCAAAAGGGGTCAAGAAAATAAAATTTATAGGCTGAAGAAGACATTATATGGTTTGAAACAAGCACCTAGAGCTTGGTATTGATTCTTATTTTATTGGACATGGATTTCAGAGATGTTCATATAAGCATACTTTATATATTAAATTCAAGTCTGGCGAAGATATTCTCATTGTATGCTTATATGTGGATGATTTAATTTTTACTGACAATAATCCAAAATTAATTTTTGAGTTTAGGAAGGCAACGATTAGCCAGTTTGAGATGACTAATTTGGGTTTAATGTCTTATTTTCTTGGCATTGAGGTATCTCAATTAGATAATGAAATATTTATCTCTCAGAAAAAATATGTTGGTGATATTCTAAAGATATTTAATATGGATAAAGCCAAACTAATTATAACCCTTGCTGAAGAAAAATTAAAGTTGGTTAAAGATGGGACTAGTGACTTTGTTGATGCTACGTATTTTAGAAAATTGGTAGGGAGTCTAAGGTACTTGACCTATACAATGCCTGGTATTACTTATGGAGTTGGATTAATTAGCAGATTTATGGAGACTCCACGACAATCCTACTTGCAAGCAATAAAGAAAATTTTGAGATATATTCAAGGTACGCAGACTGATGGAATATTTTATTCAAAGACTAATGATAGTAGTCTTCTGGGATTTACAGACATTGATTGGGTTGGTGATACGATACAAAGAAAAATTACTTCTGGCTATGCATTTTATTTGGGTTCTGGTATATTTTCTTAGTCTTCCAAAAAGCAATAAGTTGTTGCTTTATCAACAGCTGAAGCAGAGTACATGGGTGCAACAAGTAGTACTACACAAGTATTGTGGTTAAGAAGAATGCTTGAATTTCTTCAACACATGCACGACAGTCCTACAATAGTTTTTTTGTGATAGCAAGTCTGCAATTGAGTTAACAAAGAGTACATTTTTCTATGGGCGTAGCAAACACATTGATATCAAATTTTACTTTATTCGTGACTTGGTTCAAGACAAGGAGATATTTATTGGGTATTGCAAGACTGGAGAGCAAGTTGTTGATGTTTTTACAAAACCACTAAAATTGGAGTTATTCATCAAGTTGAAGAAGATGTTGGGCATGATCAAATTTGAAGATCTTGGTTTAAGGAAGGTTGTTGGAAACAAAATCAAGATTAATTAATATTCCTAAGTTGTCTAGGATTTGATATTTGGTAGTTTATTTAATTCGTATCTAGTTAGGTTTTGTTTATCAATTTTATATTGGAATAGATTTTTGGTTTTGTAGTATTATAAATAGGGGTGCTACTACTTATTTTCTCGTAGAGAGATTCAAAAGTTTATGAATTGTGAAAAAACCTCCTACTACGTTCTCTCCCTAGTTTAATAAATTTCTTCTATATAGTCTTTGTTGAATTTTTTGCTTGTGCCAAAATTATTCTTGGAGTATTTCAATCCTTCAGGAACCAAATCACTTCTAGAGGGTCCCCGATATACACGACTAGTTGCAATGGAAATATCAACTTCTTTTATTCACTATATCTACATAAATATTTTAATCAAATACTTCATTTGTTTCTTTTAAGAAAAAATGAGATTTTATTAATAAATCTTGTGAGTACAATTTTATTTGTTGCCTTGATTCTTCTTTCTTGATTATTTTTCTGATTTGATTGGAGCAACGTGTTTCTTGAACATAGGATGATGTAGTCCTTTTCGAGATGTATTTGATTTTCATAAAAGTATATTGTGAATCTTCTTGAAGTATTAATTATCAAGAAGTATGTAAATAATCCATGAGTTAATGGAATTTTCGAAATTATGTGTGATGATATTTCAATGCTTTAAAGTGAGAAATATCTTTATATATTTAAAAAAAGTAAAATTAAGATTTTAATTTTACCCTTAATGAATACCATTCCCAATCATGCTATGCAATACTCACTTCTACCTCAAAAAATTTTAAGTCCCGTTGATAAAATCCAAAGAGATTTTATTTGGTGTAGTACTAAGAATAACAAGAAACTCCACCTTTTGAGTTGGAAAATAATCACAAGGGAAAAATCCAACGGGGGCCTTGGCATCAAGAAGGCTAGATCAAAAAACTTGACTCTTCTAACTGGTCCTACTTGGCGACTGTTCGACCAACCACAGTCTCCTTGGTCAAAGCTGCTCATAGCTACCCATGCAAATAAAACAAAAATAATAAATACCTCTTTCATTTGGAATGCTAGTGAAGGATTGGTATTATTGTAGTAAAGAATACTTTGGTCTTGTCACGACCCAAAATCCCACTAGTCGTGATGGCACCTAACCCAACCCGTTAGGTAAGCCAATTTTTATCTATCCAATTCCAATGAAATTAATTAAAAGAAAATATCTAACACCAATACATCTCCTCAAGAACTGGTAGTACAAATCATGAGTTTCTAAGAATAGAGTATACAAAGCAAAAATAAAATAATACATAGTCTGTTTGAATAATACATAAACAGAGCTTTTATAAATCTAAGGCTACCCTGAACAAGAGGCGGCTACAACAGGAACGCAGGTACATCTTCAAATCTCGCAACCATCGAACACAGCAACAACGTCAACTAATATCTGCACGCAATGTGCAGAAGTGTAGTATCAGTACAACCGACCTCATGTACTGAATAAGTAACAAACCTAGCCGTAGGTTGAAAGTAGTGACGAGCTTCTACCAAGGTCAGAGTCCAACTTCCATAACCAATAATAGTTCATAACAATATTAAACAAGTAATACCAGAAGTAACTCAAGAATAAAGGTTCACCTAAATCATGACTTCTGAAAATAGTTCTGCCTTTCAAGTACATCAATGAAAACCCGAATCGTATACTGAAGATTACCAAAAATATAAATAAGTTTGAAAACAGTAATTTTTCAAAAATCCTTTCAATGATAAATAAAATATCTCATTTGCTTTCCCAGATAACCAGTGTAAAATAAATGCATCACTATGCCCATCTATCAACATGTGAGAGAAATCATGAATAATGTGATACTGTACAACATGAGAAAAATATATCTATATGCATATATGTCATGTGTGCATGTCAATGAAATGTATCTCAGAGATTGCACTCATGTATTCGCACTCTCAGAGTACTCAATCTCATTATCTCACATTCTCTCTCACTGTGCTCAGCACACTCAATCACTCAGCGCTATACAATACCTGATGCGGCGTGCAGCCCGATCCCTGTTTATAGTCGATTGCGCTCACTGGGGGCGTACAAACTCATAAGGGGCTCCTACAGCCCAAGCGCTATAAGCACGGACAACTCACGTATTGCACGGACAACTCACGTGCTGTAATATCATATCTGGATCCGCACGAACAACTCACGTGCTGCACGGCCAACTCACGTGCTATAATAATATCTGAATCCGCACGGCCAACTCATGTACTATAATAATATCTGGATCCGCAAGGCCAACTCACGTACAATAGTATAATATATAAATCAGCACGGCCAACTCACGTACAATAGTATAATATATAGATCCGCACAGCCAACTCACGTGCAATAATATAATATATATAAAGCCAACATGGCCTACTGCGGCGTGCAGCACGATCCCAAAAATATCCTCACAATCAGGCCCTCGGCCTCCCTCAGTCATCAATCTCTCCAGTCTCTCTTTCATGGGCTCACAATGTCATGAGAATAGCCCAAACTTGTGATATGATGTATCAATAAATAACAACAGAGACTGAGATATGATATGCAATGAAATGAAGATGACTGAGTATGAATTTTTAATTTAAAATAAATATTTCACAACAATATGACCTCTGTGGGTCCCAATAATACTGGCACATAGCCTCAACATGATTTTTAATATGTTTTTCAGCTCAATTTCTTTAACTCATAAAATCGCATGGAAAATGCCAAGATCATTTAACTACAAAATTCCACATAAACAATTATGTCACAATTTCTATAGTGCACGTCCGTCACCTAGCATGTGCGTCGCCTCCCAACAATTTATGAAATACATATATTCAGGATTCATACCCTCAACTCCAAGATTAGAAGAGTTACTTACCTCGAACAAGCCAAATCCAATGCCGAGCAACCTAAACAATGCTCCAGAAATCCCATTATGCGCGTATCAACTTCCAAACGGCTCGAATCTAGTCAAAATAATTTGATTCAGCCCACAAAAATTATAGGAATTAATTCCATATCAAAATACTAATATTTTCCAAAAATCCGAAATTGGCCCCAAAAATTACCCGTGGGGCCCACGTCTCGGAATCCGATAAAAATCACAAAATCCGAACCCCCATTCAACCATGAGTCCAACCATACCAAAATTACTCAAATCCGACTACAACTCGGCCTTCAAATCCTCAATTTAAACTAAGAGGGTTTTCAAACTTTTTCAACTTAATTCACCAATTAAATGATAAAAATAACCATGGATTCGGGTAAATTAACCAATATTGAGTTAAGAACACTTATCCCGTTGTTTCCTCTGAAAATCGCCCAACCATCGCCTCAATCCGAGCTCTAAATCGTTAAAAATGGTTCGTCCCATTTTCAGAACTTAAACTTTCTGTCCAGGCCTCTCTTCTTCGCGAACGCGCCAGGTCCCTCGCGTTCGCGAAGCACAACTCGACTGCCCACAAATTTAACTCTTCGCGAACGCGACCGTGGCTTCGTGAACGCGAAGCTTTACAAATCTTACCCTTCGCAAACGCGACCACGGCTTCGCGAATGCGAAGCTTTATCAGCTCAGACCTTCACGAACGTGACCGCCACCTCGCAAACGCGTAGAACAAGAACCCGGGGTCCCCAATCGCCTCTCTGCTCTTCACGAACGCGACACCTCTCACACGTTCGCGATGCACAAATAGACCATACCTTTGCGTTCGCGTCCTCCCCTTCGCGAACGCAAAGAACAAAACCTCACACTCAGAAAACACTCTTCGCGAACGTGAGGGCCCACTCGCGAACGCGAAAGAGAAAATTAGAAAAATGCAGCAACAGATATCAGCAATCTCACCAAGGCCAAAAATGATCCGTTACCCCCCTGAAACTCAACCAAGCCTCTCGGGACCTCAACCAAATATACCGAGAAGTCCTAAAACATCATACGGACTTAGTCGGACCCTCAAATCACCTCAAACAATGCTAAAACCATGAATTACACCCCAATTCAAGCCTAATGAACTTTGAAATTTCTAGTTTCTACAAACGACTCCGGAACCTATCAATTCACGTCCGATTAACCTCAAAATTTTCACACAAGTCATAAATGACATAACAGAGGTATTCAAATTTTCAGAATCGGATTCTGACCTTGATATCAACAAATCAACCCCCCTCCCCCCGGTCAAACTTCCCAAAAATTCAACTTTCGGCATTTCAAGCCTAATTCCACTACGGACCTCCAAATAATTTTCCGGACATGCTCCTAAATCCAAAATTACCATGCGAAGCTATTGGAATAATCAGAATTAAATTCTGAGATCGTTTACACATAAGTCAATATCTGGTCAACTATTTTAACTTAAGCTTTAAACCTTGGAACTAAGTGTTTCAATTCATTCTAAAACCTCACCGAACCCGAACCAATTATCCCGGCAAGTCACACAACAACTGTAAAGCCTAATTTGAGCAGTAAATGGGTAAACGGGGTTGTAATACTCAAAACGACCGGTCGGGTCGTTACATTCTCCCCCACTTAAACATACGCTCGTCCTCGAACGTTCCAAGAGTTGTTTCCAAGCTATCAAATCACTGTTCCATCCTACCACACACGTACCCGGGGGTGAACCTACGTCATCCTATTCCATATGAGCTTGACAACACAATACAACTGAAATCATTGATTTAACTTTAGCCCATAAACCTTGGAATTTAATTTCTAATCTTTAGAATTTCTTTCAAGACACGAATCTTACATTTACACCATGTATGAGTTTGAACAAGCTGTGTATCAAGCCATAACCATATCCATAACCACTGTTGATAATAAAAGAAACACACGAAATTTCATGACCACTTACCAGATCAACAAGTCACGGAGCTCTCTCGCCCCAACCAGAACCGTAATCACTTTCTGAGCCGACTTTCAATATTATACTCCCGAATATACTGAAATTAAACCTGATAGTACCCATTCCAGGTCTAATGACCTTATATTACTAAACATAACTATTCCACAGACTTACCGCACCAATATAACTCAGAGCCACAACCCGTGCAATCCGTGCACCAATAAGCAACAATTCAAATGTACCCAGTCATGGAAAATAACTCAAATGAGAGAACTGCCCCGCCAGATTAACAAGTATCGCCACAACAAAATGTTGAAAATTCATCATACACCATAGAACCATCACCCAATTCTAACACAAAGCTCATATTATATACCCCGAGTCACCCTGCTCCAAATTAATAATGACGGAGAGGCAAATGACAAAAATGCCACACACAAACTTGAAAGGACATAACCATTACGCTATCGCTCATGCAATACCCAAATACTCATCACGCTCAAATTCCGCTATAAGGCTCAAATAGAACCGCACCATCTGTGCACATAACCAATGAATCACAACTCCTCGTAGCATAAAGGAGTAACTCACAGATCATTTCAGAACACAAATAAGTTCAACATCAACCGAATGACACGTCCCTCAACAATAACAGTATGGAGCCAACCATCCTGGCTCGGTGTAGAATACACATCATAATTGGGCCTATCAATGACCCCCAAATCACTCTGGTTACCCACAAATAGATAAAATTCCCTCCGAAAATTCATAATGACTGAATCATAATACATTATATCATTTAGCTAGCTCCGACCACAACTTCACAGTCCACAACCATGAAACAATTTGTTCCTTACAACTCCTAGTCTCACGTGCAATAGTATAATATATATAGATCCGCACGGCCAACTCACGTACAATAGTATAATATATATATAACCAACATGGCTTGCTGCGGCGTGTAGCCCGATCCCAAAAATATCCTCACAATCAGACCCTCGGCCTCCCTCAGTCATCAATCTCTCCAGTCTCTCTTTCATGGGCTCACAATGTCATGAGAATAGCCCAAAATGATGATATGATGCATCAATAAATAACAACAGAGACTGAGATATGATATGCAATGAAATGAATATGACTGAGTATGAATTTTCAATTTAAAATAAATATTTCACAATAATATGACCTTTGTGGGTCCCAATAATACTGGCACATAGCCTCAACATGATTTTTTATATGCTTTTTAGCCCAATTTCTTCAACTCATAAAATCGCATGAAAAATGCCAAGATCATTTAACTACAAAATTCCAATAAAACAATTATGTCACAATTTCTATAGTGCACGCCCGTCACCTAGCATGTGCGTCACCTCCCAACAATTTACAAAATACATATATTCAGGGTTCATACCCTCAACTCCAAGATTAGAAGAGTTACTTACTTCGAACAAGCCAAATCCAATGCTGAGAAACCTAAACAATGCTCCAGAAATCCCATTATGCGCGTATCAACTTCCAAACGGCTCGAATCTAGTCAAAATAATTTGATTCATCCCACAAAAATTATA
Organism: Nicotiana tomentosiformis; assembly: GCF_000390325.3. Taxonomy (NCBI): domain Eukaryota; kingdom Viridiplantae; phylum Streptophyta; class Magnoliopsida; order Solanales; family Solanaceae; genus Nicotiana; species Nicotiana tomentosiformis. The sequence goes on along the minus strand of NC_090815.1, from coordinate 24,501,040 downwards.
GGAATTAATTCCATATTAAAATACTAATATTTTCCAAAAATTCGAAATTGCTCCTCAAAAATCACCCGTGGAGCCCACGTCTCAGAATCCGGTAAAAATTATAAAATCTGAACCCCCATTCAACTACGAGTCCAACCATACCAAAATTACTCAAATCCGACCACAACTCGGCCTTCAAATCCTCAATTTAAACTAAGAGGGTTTTCAAACTTTTCCAACTTAATTCACCAATTAAATGATAAAAACAACCATGGATTCGGGTAATTTAACCAATATTGAGTTAAGAACACTTACCCCGTTGTTTCCTCTGAAAATCGCCCAAACATCGCCTCCATCCGAGCTCCAAATCGTTAAAAATGGAAAATGGGACGAAGTCCAATTTTCTGAACTTAAACTTTCTGTCCAGGCCTCTCTTCTTCGCGAACGCGACAGGTCCCCCGCGTTCGTGAACCACAACTCGACTGCCCCCAATTTAACTTTTCGCGAACGCGAAGCTTTGCAATTACCCTTCGCGAACGCGACCACAACTTCGCGAACGTGAAGCTTTACCGGCTTAGACCTTTGTGAACGCGAAAGCCACCTCGCGAACGCGTAGAACAAGAACCCGGGGTCCCCAATCGCCTCACTCCTCTTCGCGAACGCGATACCTCTCATGCGTTCGCGATGCACACACAGACCATACCTTCGCGTTCGCGTCCTCCCCTTTGCGAACGCGAAGAACAAAACCTCACACTGAGAAAATACTCTAAGCGAACGCGAGGGCCCACTCACAAACGCGAAAGAGAAAATTAGAAAAAACGCAGCAACAGATATCAGCAATCTCACCAAGGCCAAAAATGATCCGTTAACCCCCTCGGAACTCACCCGAGCCTCCCGGGAAACTCACCCGAGCCCCTCGGGACCTCAATCAAATATACCGACAAGTCCTAAAATATTATCATACGGACTTAGTCGAACCCTCAAATCACCTCAAACAATGCTAAAACCATGAATTACACCCCAATTCAAGCCTAAGGAACTTTGAAATTTCTAGTTTCTATAAACGACTCCGAAACCTATCAATTCACGTCCGATTGATCTCAAATTTTGCACACAAGTCATAAATAATATAACGGAGGTATTCAAAATTTCAGAATCGGATTCCGACCCCGATATCAAAAAGTCAATCTCCCCCTCCCCCCGGTCAAACTTCCCAAAAATTTAACTTTCGGCATTTCAAGCTTAATTCCACTGCGGACCTCCAAATAATTTTTCGGACACGCTCCTAAGTCCAAAATTACCATACGGAGCTATTGAAATCATCAGAATTAAATTCTGAGGTCGTTTACACATAAATCAATATTTGGTCAACTATTTCAACTTAAGCTTTAAACCTTAGAATTAAGTGTTCCAATTCATTCCAAAACCTCATCGAACCCGAACCAATTGCCCCGGAAAGTCACACAACAACTGTAAAGCCCAATTTGAGCAGTAAATGGGTAAACTGAGTTATAATACTCAAAACGACCGGCCGAGTCGTTACAGGTCTATTAATGAAAAATCCAATATTGACATTTGGAACTCTAGATGGATTCCCAATGTCACATGCCTTAGGTACTCTATTCAAGGGCCTCTCTCTATTACATACTTATATTTCAAGATCAAAGACCTTAGACTAGATAATGACTGAAATTTCTCCAAGTCAAGCTTTGTTCTCCCGAACTTTATTACCGATAAAATTAGAACTATAAATATTTTCAAGCATGCTAATAATGTGGACACTCCTATATGGTCGCTTAGTAATAATGGTAGGTTTAATACAAGTTCTTGTTATACTCTCATTGATGAGTGTGAAAGTAATAACAAGGATTTCACTTGGATCTGGCAACTTCAATGTCCCAAGATAAAATTCTTTCTTATGGAAATGCTTCCACGACATATTTCCTTGTAGATAATATTTAAGTCAAATTGGCATGAATGTGAATGCAACTTGTTCTGTGTGCAAAAATGAAGATGAAACCATCACCCACATCTTCATAGCATGTCCTATTGCAAATGCCTTATGGCAAAAATTGGGCTCCATAAATCTCATTACCACTGATCATACCAATTGGCTCCTCCCTATAAAAGATATCAATGTCACTTTTGACAATAATTATCTCACTTGGGAGGATCTTTTTTGTTTTGTTTTGTGTGGAGCATATGGATAAACAGAAACAACAGAAAAAGGCCAAAAATGTCCTTGAACTATCTGAAATAGCTTTAAAATGCCCTCCGTTTGTTTATGGTACCAAAAATATCCATGTCGTCTATATTTTGGACCACAAATGCCCTTAAACCGTTAGTCTTGTTAAAGGTGACATGGCAGTCCAACTGGGTTAGATTTGCTTACATGGCCATCCACCTAAGTAATCCAGCATGGCAAAATTATTTTTTCAATAAAAATCTTTTTTCAGAAATTTTTATTAAAATACAAAATCAACACTTTTTCCGAAAAAAGTAAAAAATTTCCGAAAAATTTATTTATTTCGAAAATTTATTAAAACACAAAATCAACACTTATTACGAAAAAAGTAAAAATTTCCGGAAAAATTATTTATTTCTGAAATTTTTATTAAAATACAAAATCTACACTTATTCCGAAAAAAGTAAAAAAAATCCGGAAAAATTATTTATTTCGGAAATTTTTATAAAATACAAAATCAACACTTATTCCGAAAAAAGTAAAAACAAATTCCGGAAAAATAAATATTTGGGGGTTATGTTTCCGAAATCTTTTACTTTTTTCTAAATAAGTGTTGATTTTCTATTTTAATAAAAAATTCAGAAATAAAAAAAATTTCCGGATTTTTTTTACTTTTTTTGGAATAAGTGTTGATTTTGTATTTTAATAAAAAATTTCAAGAAAATATTTTTTCCGAATTTTTTTTTTTTGCCATGCTGGATTGCTTAGGTGGATGGCTATGTAAGCAAATCTAGCCCAGTTGGACTGTCATGTCACCTTCAATGGCAAGACTAACGGTTTAAGGGCATTTGTGGTCCAAAATATAGACGGCATGGATATTTTTTGTACCAAAAATAAACGGGGAGCATTTTTGACCCTTTTTCCGTAGAAACAACAATAATCAAAATAATACTAACTATCATCCTTTTTCTAAGAATACTTTTCAGCAGGCTATGGAATTCAAATTTGTCACAACCAGGGAGCCGCCTAATCGAATCTCAAAAAAGCCCATCAAAATAAAATGGCTTAAACCACCTACTGGATGGTATAAGCTTAATACATACGGGGCTTTTAATGCAAGTAAACTGTGTTGCGGACTTGGTGGAGTCATCTGTAATAGCTCTGGTGGTTGGCTTCAATAATCTTACACATGCTACTACTCCTATCCAAGCAGAACTTTTAGCTTTACAAAAAGGCCTTCAACTTGCAAGTATCTTTAACTATGGCCTTTGGAAATAGAAATAGATTCAACGAACGTGCTTCAATGTCTTGAATATGGTTATCCAACATACAATACTATTATATGTGAATGTAGGTGGCTGATGCTCCAGCTGAAGCAGGTGGTGGTCAGGCATAGCTTTAGGCAAGCAAATCGAGTGTCTCGTGTTTTGTCAAAGGAAACTTCCAAGGTGTCCGGTCTAAACCAATCTTTGCGATTTGGAGCTCCGCCCCATTTTGTGGAAACCCAGTTCCTAAAAGATAAAGATCGAATATACTTTGTTAGATTAATTTCGGTAATGTATGTACTAAGCTGACTGAATTTGGAAACCAAAATGCCCGAAGTGCATCACTACAGAATGTAATATTACTACTATTTATTAGTATTAATAATATCAGTATTCCAAATTCTCAACAACAAAAAAAGAAATAATTGTATCCACACAGATATCTTTTATTCTAGATAATAATTTTTCTTTATTACTTAAATTTTGTGCCCAGACAAATACCATAGTATAAATTAAGACGAAATTAGAATCAATTTGTTGTCCTTAAAAAATCATTGCTGATCCTTTATCTAAACAAAGTTATTTTTCTTGTCTTTTTTCTCTTTCTTTTCCCATGTTGCTAATTTTATCTTGAATTTTATCAAAGAAGTCAAGGATCCTCTCAAAGCTCTGCACCCATTTTGCAGATTTTAAACTGAAAATTCATGACTTAACTAGTTACAAATAGATCCAGCTTGATCTCTTCAAGAATAGCTCGAACATACCATGCTTATTTTTTCTTGTTTTTATTTTCTTTTTTCTTTTTTTCTGTTCATATATTTTTTTCTAGAATCATATTATTCTTTATTTTCTTTATTCACTATAACCTGGTTTTATACTCAATTTGGCTCGTTTCTTTTCATTTTTTATTTTTATTTTTCTTTTCTAACTTCATTGAACTTTTTTTTTAATTTTATTTTATTCTCAAATTACTATTTTATGTCTTTCGACAATTACTTCTTATACAATGAATATTATTTTCATGGAACTCCATCAAAAATCCATTTAAGAAAATATTTGCAAGGACCTAGTTGAAAATATTTTAAAAAATAAATAAAAATGACTTATTTATTACACCATAACGTTAGCTTTGCACAACGGTACCTAGATGATTCAGCAAATAGCAGTTGAAGTATACTATTATGGTATATTGTATACTATTACAGCATATTGTTGCAGTATACTGCATATTATTATAGTATACCGTTACAGTATATTGTATACTATAACAGTATACTATTGTAATATAGCTATATACTCCTGCAGCATATTGTATACCGTGGCGGTATACTATTAGTTAACTGTATTCTTCTTCGATTATTACAGTATACCTTTGTAGTATATTATATACTATAACAGTATACTGTTGCAATATAGTTATATACTCATACAACATATTGTATACCGTAGCGGTATACTATTGGGTAACTGTGTTATTCGATTTTCAGCTGAAAAATTCGATCACAATCACCTCAAATCAGCTCCAAATGCGATCAAATTTCAGTATGAACTTCCAGAAGGTACTATAAGCAATATTTAATAACACCTACTATGAATCAAACAAGAAATCTTCAAAATAAAAATTTTAAATCCAAAAGCTTCAACCGCAACAAATGGTGGATATTCAAATACACATAAAAAATTAGATCCGGAAAGCTTACTTGAAGGTACTAAGGATAACGTTAGATTTATGGATGGCTCTAAGGATATGCGATACAACTTGATATAAATCACGTAGAGAAATGGAAATATGTGTATTGTTGACTGTAAGAACGAAAATAATAAGCAAAAAGAATGAATAAGTAAAACAAGCACAAGGGGATTCCTATCAATATCTAGAGAAAGTGATCTTTTTTATGTTCCACCCTCTCTAGCTTACAAGGATTCCCCCTTTTATAGAAGAGGGTCATCACAAAAAAATAATAAAATAAAACATGTAGTGGAAGACCCATGATGACTTGTCTCTTCCTTGATTCCCGCCAAGATTCTCTTTGTTGGTGTGGTACAACGGCTCTTATCTGTGAGCTCGATACTAGCTCGAACTCGTTGCTGGGTCGGGCCCTTCAGTCTTGGATCGAGTTCGACCTTCGAGATGGGTGTCGCGCATTTTTGACCTCGGAGCAGTGCCTTGCGGATCGATTTGGTCACGGGCTCAATAGGATTATCGAGCCGCCTCCTCGAGCGACCTTCGGGCTCGAGATTCGTTAGTACCGACCTTAGAGCTCACTCCCAAAATCTCATTCCGACTTCTTAACACTCGAACTAGATCAAACGTAGGAAGGCCGAAATCTATTTCGACCGTATATAGATAGTCCCCTCGTTTCTCGGAAAAGGATGTGGCGAGAAACGATATGATTTCCCAGCAGCTCGATCAGATATACACTGATGTTTTTATCGATCCCGACCATGACGTATGTAATGATCGATCATCTCATGTGTCTTTATAATCCCCGACTTTATCGAGGATACCCGAATTTTTTCTTCCCCGGTGGGAATTGCCAGTTGCCTTCTGTCTTTGGTGACCGGAGAAGATCAATCAGTGATGAATGCGGAGGGGCTTCCTGTCTCTTCAACGAGGCCCAACATGCTTTGAATCGGATAACTTCTGATGGCGTTTTCGCCGCTTCTGTACAAAACATTTTGTAAATAAAAATCTTTCTTCTTTTTTGAAGAAAAATGGCCTTTCAAACTAAATAGACAGTTTGAATTTAAATCTCTGTTGCCTTCAGGCCTCGTGGGTAGTCTCCTTTACTTTATCGGGCTCGAGCGTCCTTCTGCCTAAATAGTCAAGTGTTTGTTTTAATTCAAAGAAATGAGTAGTTTTGCTCGAAATAATGTAGCCCGTAGGCGTAGTAGTCGAGCGAGTGATGGCTCGAACTCAAAATAAAGGTAGCCCGTAGGCTTAGCAATCGAGTGAATGATTCAAACTCGATGCAATGTAGCCCGTAGGAGTAATAGTTAAAGTAGACCGTAGGCTTAATGGTCGAGTGAATGATTCGAACTCGATACAATGTAGCCCGTAGGCGTAATAGTTAAAGTAGCTTGTAGGCTTAATGGTCGAGTGAGTGATTGCTCGAACTCGAAATAAAGGTAGCCTGTAGGCTTGGCAATCGAGTGAATGATTCGAACTCGATGCAATGTAGTCCGTAGGCGTAATAGTTAAAGTAGCCTGTAGGCTTAATGGTCGAGTGAGTGATTGCTCGAACTCAAAATAAAGGTAGCACATAGGCTTGGCAATCGAGTGAATGATTCAAACTTGATGCAATGTAGCCTGTAGGCGTAATAGTTAAAGTAGCCCGTAGGCTTAATGGTCGAGTGAGTGATTGCTCGAACTCGAAATAAAGGTAGCCCGTAGGCTTGGCAATCGAGTGAATGATTCGAACTAATAGTTAAAGTAGCCCGTAGGCTTAATAGTTAAAGTAGCACGTAGGCTTAATGGTCGAGTGAGTGATTGCTCGAACTCGAAATAAAGGTAGCCCGTAGGCTTGGCAATCGAGTGAATGATTCGAACTCGATGCAATGTAGCCCGCAGGCGTAATAGTCAAAGTAGCCCGTAGGCTTAATGGTCGAGTGAGTAATTGCTCGAACTCAAAATAAAGGTAGCCCGTAGGCTTAACAATCGAGTGAATGATTCGAACTCGATGCAATGTAGCCCGCAGGCGTAATAGTCAAAGTAGCCCGTAGGCTTAATGGTCGAGTGAGTGATTGCTCGAACTCGAAATAAAGTTAGCCCGTAGGCTTGGCAATCGAGTGAATGATTCGAACTAATAGTTAAAGTAGCCCGTAGGCGTAATAGTTAAAGTAGCCCGTAGGCTTAATGGTCTAGTGAGTGATTGCTCGAACTCGAAATAAAGGTAACCCGTAGGCTTGGCAATCGAGTGAATGATTCGAACTCGATGCAATGTAGCCCGTAGGCGTAATAGTTAAAGTAGACCATAGGCTTAATGGTCGACTGAGTGATTGCTCGAACTCGAAATAAAGGTGGCCCGTAGGCTTGGCAATCGAGTGAATGATTAGAACTTGATGCAATGTAGCCCGTAGGCGTAATAGTTAAAGTAGCCTGTAGGCTTAATGGTCGAGTGAGTGATTGCTCGAACTCGAAATAAAGGTAGCCTGTAGGCTTGGCAATCGAGTGAATGATTCGAACTCGATGCAATGTAGCCCGCAGGCATAATAGTCAAAGTATCCCGTAGGCTTAATGGTCGAGTGAGTGATTGCTCGAACTCGAAATAAAGGTAGCCCGTAGGCTTGGCAATCGAGTGAATGATTCGAACTCGATGCATTGTAGCCCCAAGTAATAATATTCAAAGTAGCCCGTAGGCTTAATGGTCGAGTGAGTGATTGCTCGAACTCGAAATAAAGGTAGCTCGTATGCTTGGCAATCGAGTGAATGATTCGAACTAGATGCAATGTAGCCCGTAGGCGTAATAGTTAAAGTAGCCCGTAGGCTTAATGGTCGAGTGAGTGATTGCTCGAACTCGAAATAAAGGTAGCCCGTAGGCTTGGCAATCGAGTGAATGATTCGAACTAATAGTTAAAGTAGCCCGTAGGCATAATAGTTAAAATAGCTCGTAGGCTTAATGGTCTAGTGAGTGATTGCTCGAACTCAAATAAAGGTAGCCCGTAGGCTTGGCAATCGAGTGAATGATTCGAACTCGATCCTGTTTGTCATGAAATAACAAAGTAACTTCCTTTGCACCGAACTTGATAATCATCACAGATGCGTTCAATGATAAAGCCCCTCTGTGTACGAGGTTGATTTTTCGTAATGGTCCTAGAAGTCAACTGGTCATCTTCGACTCTTATTTTAGATTGATATCGATTGTGCACATCGGTCCAAGTAATAGCTGGGTACTCGATCAGATTTTGCTTCAGCCACCGCGAAGCCCTCGAGCTCCGCTCATTCAGACCTTGAGTGAAAGCTTGAACAACCCAATCGGCTGTGACTGGTGGCAGATCCATTCGTTCCATTTGAAAACGAGCTACGAACTCCCTTAGCATCTCGTTATCCTTTTGCATTACTTTGAACAGGTCCGACTTTCTGGTTTCGACCTTTATGGCTCCGGCATGAGCTTTTACGAAGTGATCTGCAAGCATAGCAAAAGAATCAATGGAGTTAGATGGTAAATTATAATACCATATCATTGCCCCTTTTGACAGGGTTTCACCGAATTTTTTGAATAATACAGATTCGATCTCATCATCTTCCAAATCATTGCCCTTGATGGCACACGTGTAAGAAGTGATGTGCTCATTGGGGTCGGTCGTTCCGTTATATTTGGGTATTTCGGGCATACGGAGTTTTTTGGGAATTGGTTTTGGGACTGCACTCGAGGGGAAAGGCTTTTGAATGAATTTTTTCGAATCTAGCCCTTTTATCATTAGTGGAGCCCCCGGGATCTGGTCGACCCTGGAATTATATGTTTCTACTTTTTTATCGTTGGCTTCGACTCGTTTTGTGAGTTCCTCGAGCAGTTTAGTAATTTCGGGAGTAGTCCCCGATTCTTGCTCATTTGGCTTCTCTATGGCTGGTTCCGTTCTGTGGGTGACTTCTCGAAGCGGATTGGACTCCGGCCTGCTTTGTACCTGAGTTTGGATCTGCAACTGAGCTATCGCTATTTGCTGGGCTTGTAACATCTCGAAGATTATCCGTAAGCTGACTCCGATCTCCTCCACGTTATGGGTGTCTCGAGCTACGGATCGAGTACCACCATGAATGCTCCTTTCCGGTTCGGAACGCTGATTCGCCTCTAGAGCTATTTGTGAATTGACATCCAATGATACTTCGGCTCGAATTTCGGATGCTTCGATTCGAGCCTCAATGCCTTCATCGAGTGGCCTTCCGACCCCGGGTGCCAAGTTTTTTGGTTTTATCTTGAAGGCCGGCTTCATGGTCGATAGATGAAGCCATTGCTGATTTGAAGTTACAAACTGTCGTGTACTTTAGGTTTATATCAAACGATCATTGTTACCCTTAGCCCCACGGTGGGCGCCAAACTGTTTACCGGAAAAATCGGATAACATTAGATTTATGGATGGTTCTAAGGATATGCGATACAATTTGATATAAATCACGTAGAGAAATGGAAATATGTGTATTGTTGACTGTAAGAACGAAAATAATAAGCAAAAAGAATGAATAAGTAAAACAAGCGCAAAGGGATTCCTATCAATATCTAGAGGAAGTGATCTTTTTTATGTTCCACCCTCTCTAGCTTACAAGGATTCCCCCTTTTATAGAAGAGGGTCGTTACCAAAAAATAATAAAATAAAACATGTAGTGGAAGACCCATGATGACTTGTCTCTTCCTTGATTCCCGCCAAGATTCTCTTTGTTGGTGTGGTTGCAACGGCTCTTGTATGTGAGCTCGATACTAGCTCGAACTCATTACTGGGTCGAGCCCTTCGGTCTTGGATCGAGTTCGACCTTCGAGATGGGTGTCGCGCATTTCCGACCTCGGAGCAGTGCCTTGCGGATCGATTCGGTCACGGGCTCGATAGGATTATCGAGCCGCCTCCTCGAGCGACCTTCGGGCTCGAGGTTCGTTAGTACCGACCTCAGAGCTCACTCCCAAAATCTCATTCCGACTTCTTAACACTCGAACTCGATCGAACGTAGGAAGGCTGAAATCTATTTCGACCGTATACAGTAGCTAAACATACGAAAATCTTCAAATGCCAATACCTACGAATCTCTAAAAGCTCTATGGCTACAGGACTCTACGGAAAAAGTAAGAAAGCAACAAGAAGAGAAGCAAAATAAGATCTTACTTAACCACCAATTCTCTAACTCCTTCCTGGCATCAACCATTATCCCCAAATAGTTACACCCAACCAAATAAGTTAACCATTATGTGCCAGGGTATATGCCCTATTTCTATTTGTCTCTTTTCTCTCCCATCCTACATCATCTCCATCACATTAACTGCATTGTCACTCGCAAATATGCGATAAGAGTTTATTTTTCAGCAGGGTTACTGCGCCCCAAGACACAAGAATGGCACAAAAAAAGTATCCAAATATGAGACCTAGTGGTCAATAAAGTGTCTAGGAGAACAATGAAGTCTCTGGTTCAAACCCCAACAAAGGAAAAAAAATGCTAGGTGATTTCTTCCCATATGCCTAAGCCTCGGTAGGCATAGTTACCCGTACCTGTGCTGCTCGGAGGTAGAAAGTGTCCGGTGGAATAGTCCGAAGCGCACGCAAATAGACTCGAACATCCCAAAAAAAAAAAAAAAAATTGCACAAGAAAATACTTAGAGCTTCAAAAGTGAGGCGTATAAGTTAAAGTTGCAAGCTTTTACATGTCATTCATAAATTTAGCACTTTATAATGATGAACTCCCTTGTTATAAGTAAAGCAACATTATTTAGCATAACAAGAAAGGGGGTATAATTCCAATAAATATTAGCAATCACCAAATGCAATAATACCCAGCACTGAAGAATCCAATCTCAGCAAAAATGGACAAAACCCAGCACTAAATTTCAATTATTGGCAGAAAAATAAATAACTTTAACCATAAAGTTCCCTTCATAATAATTTTCAGTAGAAGAGAATCATACCCCAAAAAGAGAGTTAAGTACTGAGAGAAGGGTGGCAAGCGGCTTCCGCCGGAAGACAACTCCGACAACTAAGGGACGCCGGAGGGGAAGGGGGGTTGTTGAGAGGTTACGTATTGAATAGTTTAACATTACTCCTTTTAAACTCTTCCATAGTGATATAATATCTTTACAAAGAAATAATGCAAGAATCTGCTGTCAAAAAGCACATTTCTTTTATTATATCCAAATCTCAATTGAAAACATAATAGAAAAATTCCTGAACCGCATGTGGAGAAAAATCTAAACATAATAGTTTCGCGCGCCTACTCAACTAAGTAGGCGTTTGGACATAAGAATTGTGACATTCTAAAAAAAGTGAAACTTTTTCAAGTTGAAAATAATATTTGAAAATTAGTTGTGTTTGGACATGAATACAACTTTAAGCTGTTTTTGTATTATTGTGAGTGTTTTGAAGTGAAAATTTTGAAAAATAGCTATTTGAAATTTTTTTCGAATTCAACTTCAAGTAAATTAAAATTTCCGTGGCCAAACGCTTATTCCGAAAAAAGTATATAAAAACAAAATTCAAAAAAAAGGAATCTTTTTTTTGGCCAAACTGACCCTAAAACTAATTAGGAGCCCGATTGGATTAGCTGATTTGAAGTAGCTGATAAGCATTAGGTGCTAAAAAGCACTTTTAAGTGCTGAAATTGATTTAATAAATAAGCATTTATGTGTTTGGATACAAATGCTGAAATTAATAATAAGTTGCTGCAGTATTTGATAAAAAAAGTGTTGATAAGTTCGTTTTCTGTTAAAATGACTTAAATAACCTTATAATTGTTTACATTTATAAGGGAATAATTTTTTCAAAATTTTAGATTCTAGATCGATTCAAATACAAAATATTCTATTTGTCATTTTATTTTAAATACAAATGTGTTTAGATAAGATAATTTTTATGATAAATATAATTTATTTTATGATAAGCATATAATACTAAGTTATAATAATTAATAAATAGACAAAAAAATTTCAGTAAAAAATAAACCTAAATAGGACAAAATATTTGAAAAGAAACAAACACTGTCTTCATCACCACAACACTTAGAAAGCAATAACCTAAAAATTGATATGTCCTCATTTATTACATACGATTCAAAGATTAATACACAATTACATTGATACAAATATGCAAAGGAATAGAGGATTCACTTATCTTAAATAGTCAATGAGAATTGTAGACTTGAAAAGGCAGGAAAGGGGGGATTAGGTTGAAAAAATACTTGAGGTAATGATTATCGATGTAGGAGTTTTGTTCTAAAAAAGAATATTTTAAGGATAAAATAGTAAAAATCTTAATCAAACTTAAAGTACTTATAAGCTAAAAATTCATAAGTTGTGGGTGACCAACTTATGGCTTTTGACTTATTTTTTACTTACAAGCACTTGACTTATAAACACTTTTAAGTTTACCAAATACATAGATAAGCAGAAAAATACTTATAAACTAGTTTGACCAGCTTATAAGCTTAGCCAAACATCCTCTGGATCAGTTTGTTCCATGATGACTTTATTCTTATTTATGTTTCCTTTGTAACATAAGTACCAAATTAATTTCAGTTTGTTAAAGTTAAATAGGAATTTTTCATAACACAATAATCTTTCTTCCATATATGCTTTCAACATTAACTAAATTTCAATAATTAAACACAAAAATCATTATGAAACCTAAATAATGATATGCTATGTTTAAATTTTAAAAAATTACCAATCAAACACTATTTCAAAATATAGAAAGATATAACGCTACTCGATTTTCTTGATTCACTGATCCAATAAAATCTAATTTAAAAAGTTCATCAAATACTACACAGCATCTTCGTCTTCTCGTTTCAGATATTTCGAAAAGATTAAAAACAAGCAGAAGATCGAAATTACAACTCCGCTGCTTCAATCTCAAGCAGTTGAGATCAAGTATATAACTTCTCACCGTCTAAGTTGCTTCATTTAAACTCGTCAATTAATCTCAACGCCAGATACTTTCTCTAGCTGCCAAAAACAGATTACTGCTTCATGTCCAGCCAGGGGTATGGAGTAGTAACCTATACAACTTCCAAGATCTGTCTAATTGAACTGATTAGGACTAATGTCTCATCAAATCATGCCTCCTCTATTAAAGAGTGCAATTTTTGGCGAAAGGTAGGGATTTTGCTCGCATCTATTGCCATTACCAAGCCAGTTAGCCGATAATCTTTTAGCTGCAATGTCAGGAGAGGAATAAGTGTTTCATTCACGCAATGTTATCTGATAGGAAGTAACAATAGGAACATAATCACAAGAACAATAATACAGTCAAATCTCTCTATAACAGCCTCATTTGTTCCGTATTTTTTGGGTTGTTATAACAAAATGTTGTTATAGAAAACATATATTATAACATAGTATAAAAATTGATTCAATAAAAAATTTAACTTTTATAGTAAATGACTATTATATAGCGATGTTACATAGAAGAGGTCTGAAATGAATGTCCACATTTCCTTTCTAGTCCATAACAATTCTGTACCGTTTCATAAAAGGTTAGCTTTCTAAATACATGATACTCCACAAAAGCTTATTTTAATGAAAAAAGCCAAGCACGGCTCGCATGGGTTTTCAATAAATAGTTAACAATTAAATTTTGACAGTTCTAGGCAATGGTGTTTGAGTACTGAAAAGAATTATTACTACAAAGTGCAAACTATCATTCTTAGCTATCTTATTCGGACTCTTCAAAAATGTTGTTGGGTGCGTGTCGGATCCTCCAAATTTAGTGCATTTTTGGAGGATCCGACACAGGTGCGGCAACACTTTTGGAGAGTTCGAGCAACATATTTCTCAGAAAGAAAATATAATATAGAGATGCAGTAGAACCTTCAATTTATCTAGCCTCTATCCCAATTGAATGATACTAGAATATATATATATATATATATATATATATATATATATGTAGGGTTGTAGTAGGTTAGCAGTGTATGAATCTTTTGATTCTCTTAAATGCCTTTACTATTTACTGCCATCTAATTAAATATGAGGACCTTTTTTTGTCTTTCTACCAAAAGTTCTTCCAATTCCCTCTTCTTCTCTACTATTCTCCTTCGATACAAACTCTTCAGGTCCCCTGCAGCTTCCATCGTCGACGCCGAACAACAAAGATTAGGACTCTACTTTGAAATTTGCAAAACATAAATTTTAAATCCATATATTAATTATTATATTTAAGTGCACATTCTTTCGGTTATTTTCTTACAGTTACTGATAATTTGGATTCAAGATTTTTGAGATTTAAATTTGGATCTATAGAACTTTGGGTATTCAAGAAGAAGATCAACTTTCTTTATAAAAATATCTAAGATAGTGTTTAGATTAGTTTATTTACATTTCAAGTCTATTTTTTCTTTCTTGGTTTACCTCGTAATTTAAGTGAAAGTTGCAATCCTTAGCGTTTGGGTATTTGTTATTATTTGTTAGAAATGAAAATAGAGATGGGTTTGGGAAATATGTAGTAGAATGATGAGGATAAACAAAGCTTTAGATTGCTTAATGTCCATTTCTGTTTCATACAATGTTCTTTAATGGCAATGGAATGAGAATCTGCAGATTGAGAGGGACTTTGACTTTTGGAACAGTCATGTATCGAGTGAGAGTTTTAGAATTTTTTTGGTGAAAAGACAAAAAAGTCCTTACATTCAATGAGATGATAGAAAATAGTAAGGGTAATTTAGAGAATCAAAAGATGCCTAACCTACTACAACCATGTATATACTTTTGTATTTTCTCCACTAGAGAATTTACGGAGTTGCAGGATATCAACACATATAGACTATAAATATAAACCGCCATTATAAAATACATAAAAGCTTTGATATTATGAGAAAAACACTTGCCTCGTCAGTCCTAACCAGCTGTGTATGCAAAGGAAAACTGAAGGACCAAGAGCTTAACTGATGAAGCATTTAAAGGAAGAGTTAGAGATGTTGCAGCAAAAAGGCAAAAAGAAAATATATTTAAAAGAAAAAGCTGGTACCTCGAGAAAGATTTCGTCTTCTGCCTTAATGTATACAACAGTTTGATCGCCACTTGGCCCATTTTGCTCGACCGCATTCTTATGCTATAAGAAAATCCATAAAGCAGCGGACAGTTCAAAGTCTACTAGACTTTAATAAAACTATACGCAAATACCAAAAAGGTGATCAATACCTTGTAGATTTTACTGATTACCAGGTAAAACTTGAAGCAGAAAGAATTCCGGAGCTCCTCTGTAGGCTTAAAAAGACATAAGAATGACAAAGTTTCACTACAACAAGGTAAAGCTACATTCGCGAGAGGAGAAACGATAGACGCAAGAGTCAAAACATTATGAGCATGTGAAATTAATTCAAGCTCATCTCATCTAACCTCATCTTCTATAGCCCAAGAGACTTCATCAAAAAGTGCATCATAAAGGGGTGGCAAAAGCTGGGGAGGAAGATTCACAACACGCTGAGAGACCAAGAGACCAACAGCTTTCGCTTGATCTCCGAGAAATAACCTCAATTTAGTGTAAACATCCTTCTGGTGGCATGCTTTAAGCAGGAACTCTTTAGCGTCCGCCATGCACTCTAAATCCTATTTTCCACAAACGTCGCCAGACAAACAGTAAATACGCATTAAGAACTCTCGTATTAACCTATGAGCATTTAGCACATTTAGCACTGGAAAACAAAATGGGAACTTGGAAGCGCCTCAAAATTTAGATGCCAAATTTGACGTCACAGGCCGGTTGACCGACCGTGGTGACAAAATTTATGGTGTTGCATGGATGTAGGACATTTAAAGTATTAGTTTCTTACCTTATATCTCCCCAAGTTAAGAGCCGTGACAATGGAGTAAATACCATCATCTTCATCATTCTCTATTTTAACAACAGTCCCCACTGTGGGTTGACCGAGTATTACATCCACAAAACCACTCAAATCCCATTGCTTATTATCAAGGTAGGTCTGCAGCAGGATTTTCACTCCATGGAAATCAGTCGGTTTAGGATCAAAGAACTCAAAATCTGCTTGAACAGTGCCCTATCAAAATCGAACGAGAAGCTGTTAATGTACTAACATCACATACTAATAATCACTTAGCATCAATGAGTAATGGGATGTCTTACATCAGACTCGTCATCATCCGAAGAACCAGAATCTTCGCTCTTGTCTACAAGTCTGTGATTTACCATCCTTTTACCTAGAAGGAAACATTCAGGTTCAGAACAAGCAAGAAATATAACCATCAAACTAGAAAATGAAATGGACCACTGCTCATAAAATTTTTCATGAGATAGAAACTACATAATATATACAATAATTTAATTAAATACACTTCACCTGAAGAGCTAGGTAGATTATTTTCTGGAAGTCTGGAGTTGGGAACCTTGTGTGTAACCTTGTTATTTGATGCAATCCGCGCCATTGAACGAGCAAATGGGGAGAAACTGAGAGGTAGACATCGTGCTGATCTGCAATGTCTTGCTGGCTTCCGGGGCATTATACCAATGATGCAAACCTGAATACATAAGTTAGTTTCTTTTTACTGGTCTATAAAATATCGTTGATAAGCAACCTCGAAAAATTGAGCATATTATGCAGCGCTTAAAATATTCATTCGAAAATGCAGATGACTCCTTTAAGTTTCAAAGATTTTAATAGATGGCACAGTAAATGGACATTATAATCAACCTTACAACTAGTTGTGGTAATGTCTTTCTCATACTATTCGATGATATCATTTCAAAAAGACTTAACTAATTGTCAGGAAAAAAAAGTATTATCTTGAGGTTCACTCCCCTCTCTTTTTCTATGGTATCTTCATTAAAAAAATTCTATTAGCAATACTTGCAAGACTGTTTCTTCTTACTTTTGAATGTGATATCCAAACAGGTTCCAAACTAATCACATCAGTTTTATATTTACTTCATCTCTCTCTCTCTCTCTCTCTCTCTCTCTCTCTCTCTCTCTCTCTCTCTCTCTCTCCATGTGTACTAGATATAGATTAATAAAAACTTAATTTCACTTTATTTTTTAACAAAAACGCTCCAAAATTCTATACACTGCTATTCCTGTTCCAGGGTATATTCTTGGCAAGAATAGCTAAACATACTAAAATCTTCAAATGCCAATACCTACGAATCTCTAAAAGCTCTATGGCTACAGGACTCCGCGGAAAAAGTAAGAAAACAACAAGAAGAGAAGCAAAAGAAGATCTTGCTTAACCACCAATTCTCTAACTCTTTCCTGGCATCAACCATTATCCCCAAATGGTTACTCCCAACCAAATAAGTTAACTATTATGTGCAGGGTATATGCCCTATTTCTATTTGTCTCTTTTCTCTCCCATCCTACATCATCTCCATCACATTAACTGCATTGTCACTCGCAAATATGCGATAAGAGTTTATTTTTCAGCAGGGTTACTGCGCCCCAAGACACAAGAATGGCATAAAAAAAGCATCCAAATATGAGACCTAGTGGTCAATAAAGTGTAAAGGAGAACAATGAAGTCTCTGGTTCAAACCCCAACGAAGGAAAAAATGCTAGGTGATTTTTTCCCATATGCCTAAGTCTCGGTGGGCAGAGTTACCCAGTACTTGTGCTGCTCGGAGGTAGAAAGTATCCGGTGGAATAGTACGAGGCGCACGCAAGTAGGCTCGAACATCACCAAAAAAAAAAAAAATTGCACAAGAAAATACTTGAGCTTCAAAAGTGAGGCGTATAAGTTAAAGTTGCAAGCTTTTACATGTCATTCATAAATTTAGCACTTTATAATGATGAATCCCCTTGTTATAAGTAAAGCAACATTATTTACCATAACAAGAAAGAGGTTATAAGACCAATAAATATTAACAATCACCAAATGCAATAATACACAGCACCGAAGAATCCAATCTCAGCAAAAAGGGACAAAACCCAGCACTAAATTTCAATTATTGGCAGAAAAATAAATAACTTTAAGCATAAAGTTCCCTTCATAATAATTTTCAGCAGAAGAGAATCATACCCCCAAAAGAGAGTTGAGTAATGAGAGAAGGGTGACAAGCGGCTTCCGGCGGAAGACAGCTCCGGCAACTAAGGGACGCCGGAAGGGAAGGGCGGCGAGGTTTTTGTTTTGCTGATTGATGAGGTAGCGAGGGGGCCGGGGATTTTAAGAGTCCTGAAGTTTTCAAACAAAGCAAAATTAGTCCCTTGATTTTGACTTCAGTGTCCAAAGTATAGTCCTTACGACTGTAAAAAATGACTGATTAGCGTTTCTTATCTTTGGTCATTTTAAGACGTTAAATTGTGGTACGATTGATGTTATTTATATTCAGATCTTTCTATATAGTTTTCTAAACTTCATTTTGTCGCATAAAAATATTAATACACCAATTCATTTAAAAGTTACTGATACTCTCACCAAAAAATAATATGTATTCCGTTAAAGAATTTGCACATTGCTTAAGTGGCGTGCCACATTAATTTTATGGGTCCGCTTTCACACCCAAAAAATTTGAGACATTTAATTCATAAATTGATCTTCATAGTTTAAAAAAATGTTAAAATCAGTAACCCAAATTTAAACGTTCAAATTTGAATACTACCGAATTTTAACCCTAACAACATTAAGGGGTCATTTGGTTGGGAGTATAAGAATAATACTGAATATAATATATTAGTAATGCGGAGATTAGTAATGCAAGGATTTGTTATGCTAATATTAGTTATACTGAGATAATTTCTTATGACTGGTTGGTGTAGTGTATTAAAAATAACATGCATTGTATAGTTTCTAAAATACCCTCCTTATCTGTCTAAGGATAATTGTATAGTTGTAAGGTTGATTATAATGTCCATTTATAATAACATGCATTGTATAATAACATGCATTATAATAACATGCATTGTATAGTTGTAAGGTTGATTATAATGTCCATTTACTGTGCCATCTATTAAAATCTTTGAAACTTAAAGGAGTCATCTGCATTTTCGGATGAATATTTTAAGCGCTGCATAATATGCTCAACTTTTCGAGGTTGCTTATCAACGATATTTTATAGACCAGTAAAAAGAAACTAACTTATGTATTCAGGTTTACATCATTGGTATAATTCCCCGGAAGCCAGCAAGACATTGCAGATCAGCACGATGTCTACCTCTTAGTTTCTCCCCATTTGCTCGTTCAATGGCGCGGATTGCATCAAATAACAAGGTTACACACAAGGTTCCCAACTTCAGACTTCCAGAAAGTAATCTACTTAGCTCTTCAGGTGAAGTGTATTTAATTAAATTATTGTATATATTATGTAGTTTCTATCTCATGAAAAATTTTATGAGTAGTGGTCCATTTCATTTTCTAGTTTGATGGTTATATTTCTTGCTTGTTCTGAACCTGAATGTTTCCTTCTAGGTAAAAGGATGGTAAATCACAGACTTGTAGACAAGAGCGAAGATTCTGGTTCTTCGGATGATGAAGAGTCTGATGTAAGACGAAAAATTACTCATTGATGCTAAGTGATTATTAGTATGTGATGTTAGTACATTAACAGCTTCTCGTTCGATTTTGATAGGGCACTGTTCAAGCAGATTTTGAGTTCTTTGATCCTAAACCGACTGATTTCCATGGAGTGAAAATCCTGCTGCAGACCTACATTGATAATAAGCAATGGGATTTGAGTGGTTTTGTGGATGTAATACTCGGTCAACCCACAGTGGGGACTGCGGTTAAAATAGAGAAGGATGAAGATGATGGTATTTACTCCATTGTCACGGCTCTTAACTTGGGGAGATATAAGGTAAGAAACTAATACTTTAAATGTCCTACATCCATGCTACACATAGCTGTCACACCTTCTTTTTTCCGAGAGGATAGTGGAATTTTTCCAATTAAAGTGACATTATTCGAAATGAGATTATTTAATTAATCAGAGTCGCCACTTGGGATAACTACTATGGTGTCCCAAGTCACCGGTTTATTTTAAATCCCAAATCGAGGAAATTTGACTCTGTTTAGAGTCTGCGAAAACCAGAAGACCGGGTAAGGAATTCTGTTAACCCGTGAGAAGGTGTGAGGCACTCCCGAATTCCGTGATTTTAGCACGGTCGCTCAACAATTAATACTTGGCTTAAATATCTGAATTACACGTTTTAGAACCTTTTGTGTGTTACCGCTTTTAATTATTTTAAACAATTATGGAGTTTATTTAAACAAGTCGAGGTGTCGCGCACTCGTTATTTTTGTACATATTGTGAATCATGTCACATGAAACGCACCCGTGATTTACAACATGTTTATTATTATTAATATTCGAAGTTGTGGTCGAGTCGCGTACTCGAATTGGGGTTTATGTATCATGACTATGCCACGGGAACCGTACCCATAGTCACGATAATTTATTTAGTTAACGCGCCTAAAGCATGCTACGATGTTCAAGAATTATTTTTCTAAAGCTAATTTGAGATCATTATGAAGGCCTTGCATTATGGAATTATTTGTGGGGAAGATGTAGGATATTTGGTCTAAGCACATATTAGTGTGTAATGATTGCTTAAAGAATGGTTGATTGTCAAGCCCACTGCACGTGGAAATAAATGAATTCAGAATTCATTCTGACTAACTTACAAAATTAAATATTTAACCAACTCTACTTTTATGCATGTATCTTGTTTCAACGATAGCTATATATGAACAATAGAGTGATTATCATTTTCAGTAGCAAACAATTCTGAGTCATAAACATCAATTCCGCTTTTGCTACTTTCTATGGATGCCCACTCTGTAACAGGAATTCTTCCAGACACCAACACATGAGTACTACACTAATCAACAACTATTGAGTCACTGACTTTTTAAACTAGCAGATTATACAAGTTCCATTTCAGCATGTGACATTACTCAAAATAGGATTCAAGCCAATACAATAAAGTTGCTCACATTTCGAGCAGCTCGGATTTAACCAACAATCAAATTCTAATTCAAATTTAACTGAATTCTATTCATTGTCTGAAATTAGATATACACAAACAAATGCAAGCAGTAGCAGTAGATGAACTAAACAACAAGCAATTTCATAATCACTGTTCGGAATCGGATCTAAACAAATAAAGATTAGTGCCTTAGCTTCTTCTTTTCTAAAGTGACAAAATCTGGACCAATTCTTTTGGTTTAGGTGACTTAATTAAAACGACTGGAGGGAGTTCTAAATTGTACTAGTGTTTTTTTTAAAAGACAATAGTGATTCTAAATTCAACAGCAACCTTTTAGATTTATATTCATATGGCAAAAATAACTTTAGTGCAATATTTGTTAAACGTGGTCTTATCCTTTTTGTTTTCTTTTACAAACAAAGACACACCGATTAAAAAAAAATTCTCCATGAAAGACACACCGATTGTAATAGAATAATATTTAAAGTCGGCAGTAGCAATACACGAATCAAACAACATCACGCTTTACTAATGAAAACAGATCTTTAGAATAGTTTTGTGAAAAACATACCTATCTGCTCAAGGACTAAATTTAGAAGCAAAGGAGGCCAAATACATGTCGGAAATCAGCAAATTGGAACTCAGCTTCAACGGTATTGAGACAGAAATCAGTAATTCGAACTCAACAGCATCTATAGGAACTTAGGAGGAGTATTTGAGCTTCAAAATTTTAGTGACTCAGTGGACTTCAAAACATTCATCTTCCCTTTTTAGAGCCTTTGTTTTCAGATTCGATTTTTGAAATTTGAAGAATCTCTCTTCTCTTTTAGATCTGTGTATGAGCGATATCAGAGAAAGAGTGATCGTTTTGGGGGGAGAAAATGCATCAATTAGATGTTGATGAGAGAGTGAAGAAGGAAAGGGGAAAGCTGCTGACTAGGGTTTTTCTTTAAGGGGAGGGGGTTCTGTTCTGTTCTGTTCTGTTCTATCTTCTAGGATTTTGGTAAAATGGGTGTTTAAAGAACAGCAAAGGGTCAAATATACCCGCCCATCCACTTTGGAAAATGGTATAAACATATCCTCTTTATACCCTCTTTATACTATTTACTTATATGTAGTCAAATAATGACACGTATCTTAAGTACTATACTTTGGACACGTGTCATCATTTAAATTTTAAGAGTCCTGAAGTTTTCAAACAAAGCAAATTTAGTTCCTTGATTTTGACTTCACTGTCCAAAGTATAGTCCTTAAGACTGTAAAAAATGACTGATTAGCGTTTCTTATCTTTGGTCATCTTAATACGTTAAATTGTGGTACGATTGATGTTATTTATATTTAGATCTTTCTATATAGTTTTCTAAACTTTATTTTGTCGCATAAAAATATTAATACACTAACTCATTTAAAAGTTACTGATACTCTCACAAAAAAAAATATGTATTCCGTTAAAGAATTTGCACATTGCTTAAGTGGCTTGCCACATTAATTTTATGGGTCCGCTTTCACACGACATATTTAATCCATAAATTGATCTTCATAGTTTAAAAAAAATGTTAAAATCAAAAACCCAAATTTAAACGTTCAAATTTGAATACTACCGAATTTTAACCCTAACAATATTAAGGGGTCATTTGGTTGGGTGTATAAGAATAATATTGAATATAATATATTTATAATGCCGAGATTAGTAATGCAATGATTTATTATGCCAATATTAGTTATATTGAGATAATATTTTATGACTGTTTGATGTGGTGTATTAAAAATAACATGCATTGTATAGTTTCTAAAATACTCCCTTATTCTTTAGCTTTGAGGGACTTTACGGGCAATTTTATGTTTAACCATGCTTATGCATGTACTAATAATTTTGGTATTGACAATACCATGATCTGATATATATTAGTTATACATATGATAATACCAAATAAGATGTATAACTAATACTTGTATGAGTTATACATAGGTTGAGAAAGTATATGAAATAAAAAATTAATAAGAACAAAGCTAATACATGCATTATTTTCTCTAATAGATTCTACCAAACGCCCCTAACACTAAAGCGTCTTAACATGTGCCGAAATTTTATTTTTTTTTCCTTTTGGTAATCAAATCAAAGAAATCTAAATGTATAAATAGTTTAAGCGTTTACCAAAACAAAGAAAATTAAGCAAGGTCATTAAATTAAAGACTCCAACATAACTTATTTGATTTTTTCCAAACTTTTAAATAGTAGGTGGGCAAAGAAAATAGGATAAGGTAGATAGATATATGAATAGACCTTATGCAAAGAAAGAAAAGAGATCTTACTAAAATAAAGTAATTATGCAGGGAAGTAGCCTACCCTGCCTCCAAACTCAATTGCTCATATTGCTAAAAGAATGGTTGGCATTGAATAATGTACGTATTAATTATTTGGTTTCTAATACAGCCTAAAAACTAGGTGATCTGTCTAAAGATCGTCTAGAATCTCATTACGTTTGCCCCTTCCTTTCCAGCAATAAAAAACAATTAATTAATGCTATATAATATGCTAATCTCCAACATGTCTTTATTTATCAATAAAACATTTAAAGTAAATTAAAACCTTTTATTGGTCTTATACCCACAAAAATTACTATGTATGCACACAACAAAGAGGGTAATATATCTTATCGATTCTTGTTAATATGATATATAGGCTCTCTTGTTTAAAGCCTTCATCAGGTATTTTTTCGCAAGCATCCTTTTTATCTCAACTTGACCCTCCTTTTTATCATTTAAAAATTTAAATTATAGTGAAGAATAATTTATGACTAAAAATAGGTATAAAGATATTCAAATTAGATAAATTTCAAAATAATATTTAACAATTACGGAGTCTTTCATTTCATGATTTAGACGAAACTTATGAGAAAAAATTAGTTAAACGCCGATATTTTATAAAAAGTGTCAATTCTGTACCACTAAAGGAGTGTTGTATTTTAACTATAATAAATTATTATGAATACTAAAGTGGGTCTAAATAGCATAACTAACCTCAATTAGTATTGGTCGATTGATTTATTCAAACATTTATATACTTGATTCTTGTGAAACAAAAAATAAACAATTGTTTGAAGGTTGACAATACACAAAATTTATTTACATAAAAAATGAAGGAAAAGAAAATCAATACATAAATTAAACAAAAATAAAAGTGGGGTCCATTAGACAAAAAAGTAAAAAAAGGAAATGATTCACAAGGCCAAGGCCAAGGCCAAATTGGAAAGAGGCCCTTTCACAAGGCTAAAGTGGCAACCGAAACAGACAGAAGCAAAGAATAGTAACCTCCCATTTTCCCTTTGCCCTCTGAAGAAATCACCGATTCTCAAGCGAAATTGTAGAGAGAGAAATGGGTACGCTTCAAAGTTGGAGGAAAGCGTATGGAGCTCTCAAAGACCACACAAAAGTTGGCCTTGCCCATGTTAATAGCGATTTCAAGGTCCTAAATTTTCTCTCTATCTTTTTATTTTGTGTATACATATCAATTTTTGTGGGTTAATTATAAAGGCTGAATCTTGGATCGTAGCAGCAAAGCCATTCTATGCCACTTTGCACTTTACTAGAAAATTAATTACACGCAATATTTTTTGTGTTTGATTTTTTGGGTGATTATAGGATGTGGATGTGGCGATCGTTAAGGCTACGAATCATGTTGAGTGCCCACCAAAAGACAGACATCTTAGAAGTGAGTCTTCTTTTACTTACTCTTTATTAACAGATCCAGTACCAAAATATGAGAATTTTTTTTGATGGGTCTAAAATTTGAGAAATTTGATTTTTGGGGTTTTCATATTTCTGAGTAATATTGTGTTTTTGGATACTTGGGTTTAACCTTTCGATCTATACATTTGGAAAATATATAGAACTTCTAATACTTCTTATTTGTATACGTATACATTGATTTAACTGGAGTAACGTGGTCAACGAGGATTCATACAGCCGACCCCAACTTGTTTTGGACTGATTTGTAGTTGTAGTTCTAGTTAAAGTAGTAGTTGTTGTTTGGGTACTTGAATTTCTTGCTTTTACGGAGATCATTGTTCGCCTGACATGGGTTTCTTTGTTTTTGGTCTGAAGATGGTGTTTTTGAACTTGGATATCAGTTTTTGGTGTAATTATGTGAACCAGAGGCGGATCCAGGATCTGACTTTATGGGTTTGGGATTCTGGGCGTAAGTCTCAAGTGCTAGTAACGGGGTTCTAAATTCAATTTTCATATGTATTTAGTAGATTTCTTAACACGTATACATGGTTTAGTCCAAAGTTACTATTACACTCTATATCCGCCCCTGTTAATGTCAAATCCGAATTAGTTGAGAGGGATTTTTACTTGTAAATATTTGTTTGGGTTTGGATTATTACTGTAAGAATGTGTAGAGACGTTGGGGATAACAATGTGCTTTTTTGGTTATGGCAGAGATTTTGGTTTATACATCAGCGATGCGGCCTCGTGCTGATGTTGCTTACTGCATACATGCACTTGCGAGGCGATTGGCAAAGACACATAATTGGACGGTATGGAGTTTGACACAGTTAGTTTAATTGACAAAATCATGTACTTGAGTGTCTTCTCGTGGATTTGATTTCTCTATGGAGGGCACTTTTATTGATGCTTTGATCTGAATGATTATATTTTATAAGTGTGGCTCTGATTATTGGGATTTTAGTGTAACATGGAGTTCCCAAGACTTAGCTTTGCTTTTGAGAATGTGTATTGCAACTCTATTAGCCTTTAAGTTTATGTTGTTTTTAGTACCATGGCAATATATGTCCCCCCTCCCCTTTTGCACCTATGGCTGTATAACTTGCTAGCTATAGGGAAAAGTACACCGGTCAATGTGTTTCGCCAGGCATTTGAGTGAATTAAAGTAGCCAAGAATAGATCTTCACTTTCTATCAAGGCTCTAGTTTTAGGTGGTGTCTTGGAAATTGTCAGCATTGGTCAGAACATGCTTCTATGAGGATCCTGCTGAAGGCTGCTCAGGTGGTTATTTAATTGTCTGAGGTATAAGTTCTAGAAAAACAAAGAAACCTGTTTTTTGTCATGAAAATCATTTGAAGGAAGCTGAGGGTGATATTGGTATATTAGTTCTTTTATTGTATCTGAAGACATGAAATGTAGCTGCAGCCGATGGAACTGGACTTGAAAGTATGGCTGCAATAATTGTGTAAAAATTATTAGGCTGAATACATACGGGTATGCCTAAAGTTGCCACGATTTTTCATTTCGACACCTTAACTATGCCTTGCTCCAATTGAACACTTGTAGTAGGCCCAAAGTGTATCAATTGGACACATTTGCATTGGCTTGGAAATACCTCAAGCTCATGTTTGCAAGCACTCCTTGCATGTTTTTTTTTTAAAGCACTTCAGTGTGAAAGATGAACCTAGAAGAAGTATGAAAAGTTGTATCCAAGGGTGTGGCCTAGTGGGTTGAGAACCTGAGGTCTCAGGTTCAATCCCATGGAGACAAAAAAAACTAGGTGATTTCTTCCCATATGTCCAAGCATTGTGGGATAGAGTTGCCTGGTACCTGTTGCTGGTGGGAGGTAGCATGTATCCTGTGGAATTAGTCGAGATGCGTGAAAGCTGGCCCGGACACTACTCTTATAAAAGAAAAGAAGTATAGAAAGCTGTCCAAAAGAGGTGTGGAAATGACCTGTTCCAAGTGTAATCAATGATTTGATTGGCTAATTATTCCACGTGAGGAGGAAGTGGTAAAAAATGCACCTTAATATTTGGTTGTTCTTATGAGAGAGATCCTATCAGTATGTATATGTTATTCCTTTTTAATTAGAAATGTTATGCTCCAGAGTCCAGACTGCTGCAGATAACATGAGCTTCATATGTCAAAATTCTTTTTGAGGACTTTTGACATATATGTACTTTAGTTTTTAGTAGTTATAAGATCTGGTTTTTCTGCAAGCAGCCAAACATATTGTGGACAGTGATCTCAATTTCCTTTAGAGTAGCGATGAGGTAGGGTAATTAAGTGGGACAGATATCAAAATAGAAGAGGTGGAAAAGGGGGCACATTG
Source organism: Nicotiana tomentosiformis (assembly GCF_000390325.3). Classification (NCBI taxonomy): domain Eukaryota; kingdom Viridiplantae; phylum Streptophyta; class Magnoliopsida; order Solanales; family Solanaceae; genus Nicotiana; species Nicotiana tomentosiformis. The sequence continues at coordinate 24,473,990 of NC_090815.1, read as the reverse complement.
TACAAATTTCTTTATAATTAGGCAACAAAGGCTTTTATTGTTTATGATGACCTCTCTTTTATGGTTTTACTGTTTTCTGATATAGTTTACACTTAAATTGCTTAACCAATCCTTTGCCTTGACATGTAATGTTTGCAACTTATTCTGAAATATAGGTAGCACTGAAGACATTGATAGTAATCCACAGAACATTGAGGGAAGGTGATCCAACATTTAGAGAGGAACTACTGAATTTCCATCAGAGAGGACGCATTCTCCAAATGTCCAATTTCAAGGATGATTCAAGCCCAATTGGTTGGTAAAATTACCGTAGTTGTTCTTCTGAGCTTACTGTTTACCTTTAGATTCCGTCAAGTTCAACCAGAATTATTCTTTCTTTTCCGTCCCTCCAGCTTGGGACTGCTCAGCGTGGGTACGAACATATGCACTCTTTCTGGAAGAACGGCTTGAATGCTTTAGGGTTATGAAGTATGATATTGAAGGGGAGCGCCTTCCTAAACCTGCCCAAGGGCAAGAAAAGGTTAGCATAATACTGTTAACTTACGGTTCTGCATACTTCAAAAAGTAGTCTTCTTCTTTTGTGAAGAAAATCGAATGATTTTAGCCTACTAGAACCAAAGTCATTTTTCATTTTATGTTTCTTTCCATGAATAAGTCATGTGGTCCACACCATTGGGCACTTCAGTGTCTGAAACAGTGTGGAGAAGGTGCTTTCTCTGTCCATTTGGCTATTTTCTTTCCCTTCTTTCTTGCACTAAATTGAGGTTCTGTGAACATGCCCCAGTACTCTATATGATGTTCGACCTCGGGTGCAGGTACTCGATATGGGTGCGGTTCTAGAGACCCGATTCTTCATCACATAAATTTTAGGATTCGGGGGTATGAATCCAAGTGTGGATACGGGTGCTGGGATACGGCCAGTAAATATATTACTACATCTATAAGTATACATTTCGATTAATTTAGAGTTATATGACATAAAACCAAAAATTAAACCAAATATCTAAATCAGTCTACACCAAAACCAAAAATGAAACCAAATATCCAATCAATCTACACTTTTTGGTCATAGAAGCAGATTGCAGTTGTTAAAGATAAATGCATAGACAATTTAATCTAATTGTGTAAGGGAAGCGCAGTAGGGAAACTATCAGTTGTGTTAGATTTCATAGACTTTTTGCGATGATTGTATGAGATGTCCCCAAGAAACTTCTGTCGCTCTGTAATTTTCTTTTTTTTTGCAGTACCTCCGTGGTACTTCAATAAAATTTACTTACTTTTTCCACACGAAAAAAGGATGTAGTCGAAGCAGCCAAGGTAAGTTGACCAATCCAACGTGGATCCCACACCCATACCCAAATCGTGTTGAACCGTGTGGCAGGGATTTTGAAGGGTCCGAGCAACATACCAATACCAGATCCACATTTTCTTTCAGATAGCTTGCATTACTATGTAAAGTTGATTAACAATAGAGTGGAACCTCCTTAATTTTTCTTACTTTTTCTGTACACGTATGATTCTTGTGAAAATATTAACTAGAAAAAGGTTTACAAGGCGTTGGAAAAGCTGGTAGCTTTTGTTCCTGAGTTACTGCTTCTCTATGTTGTCTTGACATGACATAAGGCAAATGAAGGACAAGGGACTTGACATTCACCCAACAAATTGAAGAGTGAAAAAAAGGAAGAAGAAAGAAGAGTATCATGGTAGTCCAGACACAAAAATTTATGTGTGGGCATTTAGTAGATTAAGCACATATTTTTCTGGTAAGTAGATTAAGCATATAAAATACAACAAAGTTTGTATTTGAAGCAAATTTGCTCTGGTGAAATCAAAGTGAAAGCAGACTTAGAGTAACTTGTAAATATAAACCTATCAAAAAAAAAGTAACTTGTTAGCTATAATATAGAAGTACAATAACCGATATTGAAGTTCCTTAATGTGCAATGCAAAAAGAAAACAATAATGTGTCAATTTTTTTCTGGACTAATATAATCAGTGTGATAATTGAGGCTTTTTACAGGCGCCTTATGGTGAATTTGATACAATATTATGATATTCAGAATTGGAAAAGAAGATTGTTCTACAGTTCTATGGATGATTTACAACTTATTAGTGCGTTCATAAAAATTCCCTTCCGTGCTAATAGAAAAGAAAGCTTCTCGTACTTGCAAGAAAATCCGGCAGAAATTGGTTTATTTGGTACAACACTTAAAAGAGGACGTTTGAAGAGCCAGACTTAAATTTATTTTCCCACACATTAGGAGAAATAGATTAGGGCTTTGGTCTTTGTATACATTTAAAATATCTTCTATATCAGTATTGGACTATCATGTGTATTGCAAATTTCTCCGTTCTAGTTATATTTAGGAAGTATAACTCAATGAGTGATTAACATTTGGCAGGCTAGCAGCACGCCGTAGTGTCATTTTCAATTTCTGTCACAAGCATGCTAACTAACCAAAATAAACTGTTCTACTGGAACACGGATACCGCTCTTCTACTGGCTGCTTAGACACTTTCTTTAAGTTTGGCGGATTGAATGAGCTTTTGTTGCTTCTTTAGTCAGTATAATGTAATTTTCAATTTCATTTACTTTTTGAGCAGGGATACAGCAAAACAAGGGAGTTGCCCAGTGAGGAACTTTTGGAGCAGTTGCCTGCTTTGCAGCAGTTGTTGTATCGTCTTATTGGATGTCGGGTATATTTTGAAGCTTGATAAATTCTGTTTTTTGTTGCAATCCATTTGTCTTTTGGACGATATTCCTAGTCGGAATTCTGAGAGTTCTGTATTTTATCTATTTGGGGCATAAATTTAAAAATCTTACTGACATTACAGCCTGAGGGAGCAGCAGTTGGAAATTATGTGATACAATACGCCCTTGCCCTGGTATGCTTATTTATTTTGGCTGCCTGTCGTAAGTTGATTGATATTTATGCTTGTCAAAGTTGATTGATATATATTAATTAAACACCAAAAGTGTGGTCTAGCGGTCAATGAAGTCGGTGAAAACTGTGGGAGACCAGGATTCAAATTCCAGCAGAGATTAAAAAAACACCAAGTGATTTCTTCTCATCTGCCTAAGCCTTGGGGCATCATACTCGGTAACTATGCTTGTCGGAGGCAGAAGATACCCTGTGGGATAGTCGAGGCACACCCAAGCTGACCATACCCCACTGTTGTAAAAAGGTTATAAATTAACTTATGTCACATGGATTCTAGCCCATGTCTTTCCAGAAAATAAGGGGGATGCATAGGAAAATGCTTGTTCTTAAACAAAAAATTGCTTGTTCTTATGCACGCAAGGAATGTTAAACCTTCCTAATTCTGGTTCTGGTGAGGGAAGTTCTAGATAGGGGGAAATATTGTAGGAAAACTTGATGTACTTGGACCATTTGTGAGGATGCGGTGTAATGTGAAAGCTTGACTTGCCTGAGACTGCAAAGAATCCTCTGTTGCAAATTAATGTTCATCATTATTTCCCAATTAAGTAGAGGTGCCTTCACGGGTAAAACTGTATTTCAGTTTGTCTTGAGTCCATTCAGGAAAGGTGGAAACTTCTGGCCATTGATATAGTTAGTCATATGTGTTTAGCCGCAAGAGTACATGTTGGTTGTCCAACCTTTTCCAGTGCTTTATTATTTTATTGAAATGGTGGAAGTATAAATGTATTGCTTCTGCTTACTACGCCTTTGTGCAGCTGAAAGGCTCATATCAATTTATAGACTTCACAATTGAATGAATGGTGGTGTAAAGATTTACTCATTTTCCATTCCAGGTCCTCAAGGAGAGCTTCAAAATCTATTGTGCTATAAATGATGGAATAATTAATCTTATTGACAAGGTGCATTTGACGTTAGCTTTTTCTGCAATATGACCTTATCAAAATATTGCTCGTTACTGTCATATCTGTTTCATCTTGTGACATTATTTTTCTGCTGATTTTAATTCAGTTTTTTGACATGCCAAGACATGAAGCTATTAAGGCCCTTGATATCTACAAAAGAGCTGGCCAGCAGGTGAACACACTGACGAACTTGATATAATTTTTGTACTCTACATTTTTGTTTCTTACTACTTGTCTGTCACTATGCGGACGTCTCCCTGGGTTTATGGTACTATCTGTAAGTTTATTATCTTGTTTTAGGCCAAGATCTGTAAGTTTATTATCTTGTTTTAGGCCATGAGCCTCTCCGACTTTTACGAGGTTTGCAAAGGATTGGAACTTGCCAGGAACTTCCAGTTTCCTGTGTTGAGAGAGGTAATCATAACACTTAGCTTATGTATTGATTCATTTGTCTTCAAATTTTGTGGGCCATCACTTGACACACTAATCTATTTTCAGCCCCCTCAGTCCTTCCTTGTGACCATGGAAGAGTATATAAAAGAAGCACCCCGCATAGTCTCTGTCCCAATAGAAACTCTGGTAATACGTTTATCTTATACACATTTACGCCAAACAAATTATATGCCAGCTTATGTTGTTCCTCTCTGTAGTGCCGATCTATATTTTCCTTTACATATCTGTATAAGGTAGCAATACACAGGTCCGATATCATGATAGAATACTAACATAATTAACGATTATTAGGAATTTCCTGAGAGGCTTATGCTGACCTATAAACAAGAGGATGAACCTTCAGCTTCTGAAGATGCTGAAGAATCAGCTAATGAAACCAAACCTCCGCCTTCAGATGATACTGTTGTTTCAACCACTGAGGCTCCTGCCCCGCCAGTGCAGCCGCCTCCAAGCATATTGGAAACTGATGATTTACTGGTACAGTCAGCTAATCTTATTAAATTTGTTGTTTATCTGGAACTTGAGGGATACTCTCTTTGGATGTCTTTTTTCAGCCTTTCTTTTACTAGTATTTTCGGTTGTTTCAGGGACTAAATACACCAACTGGTTATGCATCAGCAATTGAGGAAAGCAATGCTTTGGCTTTAGCAATAGTACCATCTGGTAATTATTTTATTTCACCACTAATATGTAGTACTCTTCTCTTCGTAAGTAATGGTGCTTTGGGCAAATCGGGGTGTTGGTTTATTTGAATGAACTATTAATACTTGCAGGGACAACACCGTTTGACTCAAACCCTGCTCAGCCAAAAGATTTTGATCCTACTGGATGGGAACTTGCCCTGGTCACTACTCCTAGCAGCGACTTATCTGCAGCTCAGGAGAGACAATTGGTAAGCCCTCTGAATCCATTTTTAAAAGATATAGTTTTTAAGTGGCTTCTCTTTGCATGTGCTTTTGCAAATGCATCTGAGGACAAACATGTAAAAACATTGATGGTTGTAAAGCTTGCAGTGCACGGAGTCTTGGAGTTGACACTCAAATCTATATTAATAATATGTTGTCCATAAGTGACGCTCGCATGCTTTTAGCTTGTTTGGCCAAGCTTCTAAAATCTGCATATTTTGAGAAGTGCTTTTTCCAAAAGTGCTTTTCAAAGTACTTTTGGTGAAAATTAGTTTGTGTTTGGCTAATCAATTTGAAATGCACTTTAGTGTTTGGCCAAGCTTTTAAAAAGTGCTTCTCGGGAGAAGCTACTTTTTTCTGCTTCCTCTCAAAAGCACTTTTTCTCCTAAAAAAAAAAACTTGGCCAAACACCTTTAACTTTGAAAAAAAAACACTTTTGGCCAAGAAAAAAGCTTGGCCAAACAGGCTATTAATACTAATATCATCTCCTTATCTTATATCTACTTTGTGAAATCAAGTAAGTACCTTCCCTAACATTTGTTTTTTCTAAAACGTTCTAACAGGCTGGTGGATTGGACTCCCTCACGCTCAATAGTTTGTATGATGAAGGAGCATATAGAGCATCTCAACAACCAGTATATGGACAACCAGCCCCTAATCCATTCGAAGTTGCTGATCCATTTGCCATGTCTAGTACCATGCCTCCCCTTCCATCCGTGCAAATGGCTATGGTGCCTCAGCATCAAATGAATCCTTTTGGACCATTCCAACCTCCCTATCCACAGCCCCAAAATCCAATGATGAATCCACACAATCCTTTTGGCGATGCAGGGTTCAGTGCATTTCCTGCCAATAATGTTGCTCATCCACAAACAACCAATCCTTTCGGGAGCACTGGCCTGATATAGCAGACTTGAAGTTGACAGTTCGGTGCATTGCCTGTCAATCCTTTTGAGACCACTGGCCTGCTGTATTAAAAGTTGCACATACACGGGATGTAGCAGAATTGGCATAGTTGATTTTTGTAGTGAATCTGCGGTTGTGTAAATTGTTCACGTGAAATATAGTTTTTCAGCTTGACCTATATGTTTGCTTTAAGATGTAAAGATGGTTATAAATGGAGATTCAACTTTCTTGATCAGTCGATTGAAACCATTCGTGCAATGTTATGGACTTATAGATGATAATATCTCTCAGCTTTGTGCATTCTATCACAAGTACTCTTACTGATTGTTGATGGAAAGATAGTACCAATAGACAAATGTTAAACTGTTCATTCAGTGTGGGAATCATAAGAAATTGTTAGAAAGTTTCGCTGTAATTTCCTATTTAAATAGAGTAATTGCATCTCTGTTGGTTAAACCTTTGTGGGAACATTTCTGGAGAACGTAAAGAGAAGTTTGTATTCACCATGTCTGTATGTAATTTTCACCCCTGTAGTATTTTGTGTTTTTTTAAACTCATCTCACACGTTTGTTGGAAAATAAAATTTATGAAAAACTCGCCATAATAGTAGAGATGATATCAATTTGAGCAAACTAAGATACTGGGTATTTCGTACCGTTGTTTTTAGGGTTGGTCTGGTAGTTTTTCTTGTGTTAGATTGGTAGTAGTTCATGCTGTTTTCCTATTAACTTTTCAAAGCTGTTACAGTTTGTTACTACTGTTTCCTTCTGTTGTTATTATCTTTCTGGCCCTCTTTGATATTGCTTGTTTCTACTGTTTCGTTTCATTTTTCTTGAGCGAGGCTCTATTGGAAACAACATCTCTACCTTCCCAGATCCTGTATACAGACTGCCCTCTCCGGATCCCACTTGTGGGATGTGTCGTTATTATTAAGATACTGGATAGATTTTCAAGAGTTCGCCTAATAAGAAACATAAAAATAAAAAGATGCATGTATGTAGAAGAAAAGCAAAAGAGTTATATAGATAATTTTTCAAAAAAATACTACTACTACTACTAAACACTAATAGTATCAAAAAGCTTAAGAATAGGCAAAAGTATGTACGGTACATAATTTGGCATCAACAAAAGGCTAATACATAATAGGATTAAAAAGCCTTGGCCTAAAATAAAAATCTGTGAAGATAACTATGGTTCTTACTCCTCTTGTTCATTTTCATTTCTCTACGATTTGCTGATAAATAAATAAAAAGGAAAGAAAAAAATCTGCTAGCCAAGTCTTGACTTGTTGATTTGAAGATGTCCACCATTCCATGTATAATACTTTTATCCAATCGAGTCCGAACAACTCGAAAAACAAAAGGACCAACTCGCTTGACTTCAAACTTAACACAAGACTATCATATGACAACAAAAGAAAAGTGCTAAATTGGATAGGTGAATCATCATTCTTACTTATCCTTCTTTGAGCTATTATAACATTTCAAGAATGTTGAGCCCTCCACCTTCCTTGAAAAAGAAATTATACTAAACTTAGGTCCCTTGACAACGAGGGTTGTGTTGGTATATTAAATACTTCTTCATCCTTAATTGGAGATCCCGGGTTAGAGCTTTAGATATGAAGTCGCTTTTGTTAGGGAGTGTTTTACCCCCCAATGTGGTACTTTCCGACGCGAATCCGAATTTAATCGGGCCGCAATATGGGTACTGAATACCGGGTGAGAAACCAAAAAAAAATTGGGGTCCCTTAGCTGAAGGTCTTAAACTTTTATCAAGTGCACTGCCCCCGTTAATTTTCACACACACAAAAAAATATAGTAATAGGTTATCTAAAGATTACTTAATCAATATTTGCTTAATGTTTAAACTTTATGACCAAGAACCTGGATTGTGTTTTCCATCATTTTGGAATAAGTTTAGGGTTCCCAAGTATTGCTATAATTATTCATGTATTAATTGCCTTCATTAATCAAAATAAAATAATCGAATAACACATGGTTCTTCTCCAAACTGTCATGAGAGGTTTTTGATTTGAATTTGTTAAAGAAGTACCAATTTGGTTTTGGATGCAGTTCGTAAAATAAGAACTTTTTTTTTTCATTACAATATTGATATGAGAATTTTTTTTAATTAAAATTCAGTGATCAAACATGAAATTAATCCAGCAAAACAAGGACTATAAATGTTAATACTTTTAATGTTTTTTTAAAAAAGAAACTTTTTTTGGAAGATATCTTAATAGCCACGCGAAATAAACCAAATATTATCATTTTGGACTTTTATTCAATGGACAGAGCGTAAAAGGTTTTTAGACTGCTTTATTGTTGGCTAATTTAGAAATAGTCAAAAAGTGGAGATTATTGAAATGATGTGGGCCAAAACAGCAATATATTGGAACTAAGTGGCTTAAGTATTAACAATTCTTTATCAGAATGTTATGTTCACTGAATCGTGCCAATCTTCAATCGTCAAATTTATTCCTTTTATTATGTGAAAATGATCGATTTTATCTCTATTATATTTTTTATATGAAAATACCCTTGATATTATTTAAGTGACTCAAATATACTACATAATGTAGACATGGCTAGCAATCATATCATTTAAGGTTTATGTTCATAAGATAACAAAAGAAAGACAATTTTCCTTTTTTCCCCGATGAAACATTGAACATATAGAATTAAATACTGTTCAGGAGACTTGTAATAATAAGAATGAGTGTTTACTTGTAAGGAAAAACTGATACGTGTGACAATGAGTTCATGCATAATTTCATATGTAATGATTTGGTTTATTAAGTTTACAATAGTGCTTTATATTCTCATTGTTATGTTAAAAAATAAAATCTAAAAATAATAAGAATGAGCGTTTATTTCTCTTTTGTTTGTCGTAGTTTGATTTGGTACAAAATTAAATAGAAAAAAGAAAATTTTTAAAATTTGTAGTCTCAAATGTGTCATAACATTTGTGTGACTATAAAACTTATGAAACTTGTGATTTTAAATATGTCATAGGATTTGTATGACTATTAAAGTTTCTCAATACAAAAATATTAAAATATATCATTTTTTTTTAAATAAACATAAAAAAAAATATCAAACAAAGTGGGAGAAAGGGATGTCTAGGTGCTTGTTAGTCTTTATATAGTACTTCTTTAACTCGGATATGAGTCTTACAGATCCGTAAAACAATATGAATGATTAATTTAAATAGTCGTTCACCCAACTGCTTAAACTAAAAAAATTGGTTTACGTATAATATATATGTACAAATCATATATAATATATGTATAATCATATATAATCAATGTATAATTTGTATATATATATCGAATAGAAAAATTAAACAATAAATTCTAATGTCTTGTTATGTAAACATACCAAACAATATATAGTCATATTTTGTGGCTAAAGTGAATAGAAAAAACTAAATTCAAAATTAATGCATAAATTATAAACAGTTTCAAAAATTAGCACATACACCACTATCTGATAACTGACAGAGAAAAAAGCAAAAGGGCGTGCGACACATATATGATGAAATCCAGCTTTATGGGGCCCAACCTAACTTTTACTGGTGGCCCACATTTCATTTTCTTGCTTGGTGGGCCCCTTTTTCATTCGATACCCAAGAAAAACAGAGTGGAGCGGCAGAAAATGCAAAGCAAAAGGTTTTAAGAGATATTTCGGATCCAAAGGCCTACACTATGTTAAAGAAAAGGAATTCTTTTTCTTTTAGAAATTAAAAATAATTACTTTATTTGTTTTAATTTATGTGAATCTATTTGACTGAGCACAGAGTTTAAGAAAAAAATAAATTTTTTTAGAATTTGTGGTCCTAAATAAGTCAGAATATTTGTATGGTTACAATTCTTATGAAACTTGTGGTGGTAAACATGCCAGAGTATTTGTATGGTTATAAAATCTTCTCGTTAAGGGTATAATTGAGAGTTTAAGCTAAATTATTTTCAAATTTAGAAAAAAGTCATTATTTTTGAAATGATGCAAAAAAAAAAATAGGTTTACATAGATTGGAATGGAGGAAGTAATAGACAACGATAATAGAAAGTAAAGAAGCTCATTTCTAAAAAAAAAGTTATGATAGAGTGATACGTACTCGATCATTATTAACCAAATATTTCAGGTTCGAGTTTTAAGTATAAAGTTGTCTTTATTAGTTAACGATTTGCCACTTAATGTAGGATTTTTAGGTTCAAATAAGTATATAGTCAAACCCAACACTGAAAACCAAAAAAGAAACTCTTTTCCTATTAATGCATTTTCATGTACAAAGAAAAGAGAAAGTAAAGAAGCTCTTTTCTCACTTTCATATTTTCATCATGTATTTCTACAAACAAAATGATGCCCTAGTTGGATTACACTAGTTGCAATTGGAGTTCGGACCAATTAAATTATAATACAAAGAGAGTTGGATTAATTTATATGCAGCGGATAGTGTATAGATCTTTTTACCCTATTAGTATATTTTAACACATAATAACATATTAGTTATCATTTTTATCAAATTATCCGTTAATATTTATCAAGAAATTAATGAACTTGTAATTACTAATAGTGATTCAATTGTAAAATACTTTTTACACAATAAACTCACACAATTTTAGAGATTATTAGTGTTCTAGCCTGTAACAACACATTTGAATTGTCTTTTAGTAATTTTGTTTTTTAATTAATATTTTATTTATTTGAGAAGCAAATGTCAAGTAGAGCATCAACCTAACCTCTTTTAACATAAGATAGATGAAACAAATAAAAAGGTATGAAATATAGAATTACTCTAAGAAAAGAATCAACATATCTTTTATTCTTCTTCATCTTTCATCTGATTCTGAGTCTTAAACAAAACATCTAGATCTTTTAGTTACTGAATTTTATTTCTCCAAGAACATGAGGGTTTAATTTGTGCTCAAGGTAAAAATTCTTTCTTCTTTTAAAGTGAAGGCAAATGCTAATAAGAATAAAGAAAATGAGAATTTAAAAATAACTACATAAATAAATCAGTATAAGAACAAGAATCCAGCAAATGTTAGCTGTTGAATGTGCAAAAAGGTTAGATTAAACTGTCAAAAATTCTCCAGACCCAAAAATGCTTTCATATACCTTCTTTTCTTTCATTTATTTATTTCAGTTTATTCTTTTTCTTCCATATAATCTTTATAATTCTTTTCTACAGATTCAGCTTTCATTTGGCCTCCCTTTCTCCCTTCATCTATCTAATTAAACTCTCTCTCCCCTCCCTCTCTCTCTCTCTCTCTCTCTCTCTAGATTATCTTTCACTGATTCTTGAATTAGCTCTTCAACTGTCCCTTTGTAACAAGTTTAATTTTTTTGTTGTTGTATTTTCCTTTGATCAGCATAAATGGCTGCTAACAAATTTGCAACCATGTTACATAAAAATACCAACAAGATCACACTTATTCTTATCTACGCAATCTTAGAATGGACTCTAATAATTCTACTTCTCCTCAACTCTCTCTTCTTCTATTTGATCATCAAATTTGCTGAGTATTTTGGCCTAAAACCACCTTGTTCATTATGTTCTCGAGTTGATCATCTGTTTGATCAATATGGAAATAGTAAAACTTTGCGCAAAGATCTTTTATGTGAAGCTCATGTCACAGAGATTTCCAAATTGGGATTCTGTTCAAATCATCAGAAGTTGGCTGAATCTCAAGATATGTGTGAGGACTGCTCGTCCTCGCGCCTTGAGATTTCAGAGAATTCAGCTTTGTTAGCATGGATGGATGAGATTAAGTTGATTCAGAATGGTAAGGAAGTTACTGTGGGAAATGGTGAGGTGAGTGTGATGTGTTCTTGTTGTGGTGTGAATTTGGAAAGCAAATTTTCAACTCCTTATATTTTGATTAGGGAGCCTTCTTGGGATGATTTGGCATATACTAAAAAAGGTAATTTGGTTATTGAAGCAGCAGATGATGATCTTATAGATAAAGAAAGATCAGATTTTTCCATTGAAGAATGTTGTGGAAATGAAGAAAAAACTGAAGATCAGGTTCTGTCTGATGTTTCTTTGCCTAATTCTGAGGTTAGAATGAAAGATCAAGCTGTTCAAGCTTGTGAGAATGAGGACTTATCTCTTGAATTTTCTTCTCAGCATTTGGATTTCTTTATTGAATGCAGTGGTCATAAGTTGGTTCCTATTGAATTGATTGATTCAATAACTGATGAAGATCATAGCAAAAACCAAGAGAAGGGAGAAAATCATAAAAAGATTGATGCTGAAATGAATTTGGAGTTTAGAGAACAAGTTAACAAAGAATTTGAATTTGTTGTAGAGAACAAGATTCTTCAAGTGGAGGAAGAGACAGCAGTTTCTGAGCTCAAGAGTGAGGAGGAACCAATAATTGCATTTCTTGAATCCACGGAGCTTGAAGAAGGTGAGAATAGTTTGGATTTTTATGCCAAAGAATGCAATCCAGTAGAAGAGGTTTATGAAAAATTTGACAATACTCAATTTCAAATTGTGGCTGAAAGTGTAAGGGAAGAAAAAGATTCAGATGTTGCACCAGGTACATATTCTACCAAGTATAATACTTATGAAGACTATCTTATTTTCTTTATTCTGAATTTTTGGATTTGATTTGTTTTTGCTTTACTTTTGTAGTTTCAGAAGTGGTTTCCCAAATGCCAATTGATGAAACTGATGCAGAAGTGTTAGTTGGAACTGAAATTCTTGATTTGAACTTAGTATATGAGATTCCATGTCAAGGAGCACTTACTTCAGGTAAACATGAAGAATCTTCCACAAGTTCTGCTCATTTTCATCAAGTTGATCAACAAGGTATAGTTCAGATTCCTTTCAATCTACCGACAAAAGCAAATTTTCCCCTCTTAGTAGCTTAATTTTCCTTTCTTCACTGATAATTTTCTTAGCACGAAGCAGAAAATGTTTTCTTGTCGTTCTTAGATTGCTAGTAGTATGGCTGTTTTCTTACTATCTTCTGCTTCGGTTCTCTAGTATCTTGTCGTGGTTACTGCTTGTTGTTATTGCTATCGCTGTTGCTAGTGCTATTGCTTTCTTCCATCTATTTTTTTGGTTCTTACATTGTTATTATCATTTTTTTGGCTATTGTTGTTGATATTTGACCGATTTCTATATATCCTCTCGAGCCGAGAGTCTTTCGGAAATAACCTCTCTACCTCCCAAGGTAGGTTAAGGTCGGAAATAACCTCTACCTCCCAAGGTAGGTTAAGGTCGGAAATAGCCTTTCTACCTCCCAAGGTAGGTTAAGGTCGGAAATAGCCTTTCTACCTCCCAAGGTAGGTTAAATTTTGCATACACACTACCCTCCCCAGACCCCACTTGTGGAATTTTACTAAATTTGTTGTTGAAGCAGAAACTGTTTTTAATCCCTGTCCTCTAAGGTTGTGCAATTGTATACTTATTAATCATGTTTTACCATGTTAGGTCCTAAAGAAGGTCAAGAAAAACTAGTAGAGTTGAAATTATTATCAGTTGAGTTTGATGAGCATGTGATGAACAACCAATCATCAATATCTTCCAAATTTAATGAGATTGAAGAAGATAAAGTTCCAGAAACGCCAACTTCTATCGATAGCTTCTATAAGTTGCATAAGAAATTACTACTCCTTGAGAAGAAAGATTTAGGGACTGAGGAGTCTTTGGATGGAAGTGTAGTTAGTGAGTTAGAAGGCGGAGATACAGTTTCCACGATCGAACACTTGAAATCAGCACTTAAAGCTGAGAGAAAAGCTCTACATACATTGTATACAGAGTTAGAAGAAGAGAGAAGTGCTTCTGCTGTGGCTGCTAATCAAACAATGGCTATGATTAATAAACTTCAAGAAGAAAAGGCAGCAATGCAAATGGAAGCTTTGCATTACCAAAGAATGATGGAAGAACAATCGGAGTATGATCAAGAAGCGTTGCAACTATTGAATGAGCTTATGGTAAAGAGGGAGAAGGAAAAACAAGAGCTAGAGAAAGAATTGGAAGTATATAGGAAAAGGTTAATGGAATATGAAGCAAAAGAAAAGATGAGGCTGTTGAAGAGAAGCAAAGATGGAAGTGCAAAGAGTGGATTTTCATCTCCCTCTTGTAGCAATGCTGAGGAGAGCGACGAGTTGTCTATTGATTTGAATCAAGAAGCAAAGGAAGATGACAGTTTTTACGATCATCAGTATTCTTATCACAAAGTTCATGTTGATGCTAGTCTAGAATTGGAAGAATCATTTGCTGATTTCGAAGAAGAGAGGATGTCGATTCTTGAGCAGCTAAAGATGTTGGAAGAGAAGCTTATAAATATGGATGGTGAAGATGCAAAACATTTTGAGGATGTTAAGCCAATGGAAGAATCATATAAAGAGAATGGCACTTCTCATTTTAATGGAGAAATAAATGAACATGCCAATGGTTTTTCGAGTGAAACGAATGGAAAACATCATCCACTGAAGAAAACTGTCAATGTAGAGGGAAAAGGACTTCTTCCACTTTTTGATGCAATGAGTGATGAAAATGGAGATGTTGTACTAAACGAACACGAAAATGGCTTCCATTCTAATGGTGTTCATGATGCGTACATGACAACGTTCGATGTGGAAAACAAGAAGGTTGATGTGGAAGAGGAGTTGGATCATTTACATGAAAGGCTACAAGCTCTTGAGGCAGATAAGGAGTTCCTAAAGAACTGCATTAGTTCATTAAAGAAAGGCGATAAAGGGATGGATCTTCTTCATGAGATTTTACAACATCTTCGCGATCTTAGAAACGTTGAACTTCTTGTAAGGAGCTCAAGTAATGGTCTCATAGTTTAGTCGAGTTCTAGCTCAATTGTCGTGCCAATGAAGATAATTGGTAATTTTGCTATCTTTTAACTCAATAATGTCATATATTTTTGAATGTGTATCACATTGTCTAACTTCTGTCATTTATTTCTTGGCAATTTCAGGCCATGATCTTGGAGTCCTCGGCAGCTGTTTAACCAAAATGGAAACTAAAAAATGCAAATGAAATATATGGAACATCTGATAAAATCTCTGCAGCCATTGCAGAAATCTTTTGGAAGGTTAAATCCCTTGAAATCAGGCCCTGGAAATGGTCTGAGCATTTTAATTATAATGGTAAGACACCAATGGTTTTGAGGTCTGCCTAACTTTTTGTTCTCAAGCTCCAATGGTCATTTGTCAAAGTAATTTCCAAAATTTTGATGGAAATTGGGGTCAAATTTCCACCCTTTGTGGGCAAAAGGGGGGAATGATGAATGTGTGTAGTCCAGTTAGGATGAATCCATTGTGTAATTTTTTAATTTTTATATTGGTTAGTTTGTACGAACCTTGACTATTTAGTCCCATCCCTACTTCTCCCACTGGTATTGGTCTGTCTTTTGTTTGTTGTGAAAGGTAAAAGCATACTGGCTTGCAAAGCTGGAAAGGTCCAGCAAAGATTCCAGATCTAGGCATTTGTCCTTGTTTATTGTACACAATTAGGACTACAAACAATTTTCTTGTCCATTTTCTTTTTCGAAGGCATAGAGGGGAAAGTAACTTCTTTATTACCTTATCTCTCATCTTTTTCATCATTTCATCACATGAGATTTGTTATTGTTTTAGAAGGCAAAGTTGTCTAGTTGTACGCTACATGTGTCCATTTGTAAGTATGTATCTGAAGAGTGCATGTTTTCTTTTTTTATTCTGTTTCTTTTCCTATCTTTTATTATTTGGACAGTCTGCTTTCATTCTTTTCTTTGTTGTAAAGTTCATTCCAAAAATATGAATGTACAAAAACTACACTATCTATATACTCAATATAATATATAATTGAATAGTACTTAGTAAAGAGAGAAGAGAAGCAAAAGATTGCTTTCAACAGATTGTTTTGCTTTAAGTCCCTATAGTAGATAGGGAGTGAGAGACAAACATGCATAATTAGTGAAATCAAAAAGGGGTTTAACAGCTAAGAGGGTGGCTCTAAGGCATGATTACAAAAGTAAGCTTATTTATATGCAAGCTAAGAACGTAATCATTATTAGCATATTCTAATGATATTTTAGGACACATTATGAGACATAAAATGATGACTAGTTTCATACTGGTTGGATCAGTTCACCTTTTGCTCGGAATTTTTAAAATGCTGCTACGTTTTAGGTGGTACTTGTTTAAATTTTTGAAAAATTTGTTTTGCGAAAGAATTTCAAATTTTCAATGAAATGCCAAGATAATTTTTTTTTCTTTAGTTTTTGTTAAAAGTTAGTAAATCTTTGAAACATCAGTTTCATGTAGCTTTTAAGTTGTTCAAAAACTGAAAAACTTATCTTTCTTGATGTTTGATAAAAAGGTTACTAAACTAATTTTGGTTTAAACTTTTTTCTCAAAATTTTGAAGCCAACGAAATCGAGATAATTAGCCATTTGTATCATAAAGTTTACTTTCTCCTAGAATGTAAATTTGACAAGAGTTGATGTGATTTTACGTAAATTTCTTATGTGGGGATACGTATGGTATACTCATGCTATGAATAAGTTCCCACAAAAACTATAATATTTCAAGTGAAATACATATTCAAATATAATTTTAATTTTTAAATCAGATGACTTACATTCGAGTTTTGAAAATGGAGAATTCATAATAAAAAGTGTTTTCCTTCTATATGAATCATAAACGTCATAATTCGGATTAATTGGACTTGTAAATTTCGAATGCCAAAAGATAAAAATAACAAAAACTCAAATATCATAATTGATCAAACTTCCTTCTAACTAAAAGTTTAATTCCCACCTTAACGTGTGAGAAAGTCCCAAAATAATTCCACCTGTATGAAAAGAAGAAAGAAACTAACTTCTAACTCGGTTTGAGTTTTACCAAGTAATGATCTGATATGCCTAGTACCGGTGGCCCTCAAGATGGAAATGTATAATTGATAAGAACTTGAATGGTTGAAACATTATGTCCTACAATTTTGATTTATTTCCCACCAGACCATAACATATATTTTCCACTTAATTGAGACTAATAATGGCAGTATCATTTTTGTACATATCCCCTATGACAAAATCCATCACACTAACTAATTAAGTACTAGCTTATTTGATATTTCCTTTCTCTTTGTTTTTTTTTGTCCTTTCAAATCTTTCGCCTGCATGTAATGGCAAATTTAATTCTGTAATTTCTCCATTTAGTAAAAGTAGGTAATATTATTGCATAATTGTAAGTATATCAAATAATATAATGTTGCAGCAATATCTGCAGCGAGATTGCACATGGAAATGTCCAGCCAATTCCCAAATTACACGCGCAATTTGGATTTTTTTAATTGATAAATAAAGAAATTAACATATTTTAAACCTATCACACAGACTATATTAATCCCTAAGGTAATGATTTGGAAATATTCTTAAATATTTTAGTTAAAAGCAATTATTATGTTTTTTTCAACTAAGAGGCCATAAGATACTGTTTTGACATGTTCTGCTTTAGTTAGAATTATAAGTAAGATTCTAGTCACATTCTCAGAGATTAAAAGGGCAGTCCGGTGCTCAAGATATCCCTCATTAATCAAGGGCGGATCTGTAAAGCCCTAAAAATTTTCAAATACGATTGAGCCTAATTCAAGATTAAGAGAATAATTAGTGATACCTCGAAGTACGTACAGACCCGTGCGAGGGTAGCAAGGTCATTGGGATCCTTGAACATAAGGTCATAAGGGTTGGGGGTCCTTAGGTCGAGTGGCTAAATGTATGACTTGAAGGGTTTAGCAAATAAAGGAGGAGAAGAAGTTTTGTAGCCAGCGTAGCTACACTGGCATGCGTAGCTACGCTGGCATGCATAGCTAAAACCAGTAAGAAGAGATGAGAAGGAGAAGCTTTAGCCGTGTGTAGCTAGGGAGCGTAGCTATGCTCGCATGCGTAACTAGAAACAGAGAAAAAACAAAAGGGACTTCAGATGCGTAGCTAGAGTGTGTAGCTATGCTCAGCTCCTACGCACCCTTATTTTCTATAAATAAAAGGAGGCGGGGAGAGAGAATTTGAGCAAGGTTTTGAAGCTTTATTATTTTAGAGAGAGAAAGGGTCAACCCCCACATCTAATACACTTCAAAGTATGATTTCTTGGCACATCTATGATGTTATAACATGATTATATATTAGAACTAACACATATATGTATCCAATCCATAGGAATTCACTTGAATCTTAAAGAATCACCAAGAACACCAAAGAAGAGATTTCCTAGGGTTTCCTTCAAAAGGTAAAGTATTCTACTCCAATCTCGTTTATAAGATATAAATGAGTGTATATATAGTATTCATGATATTAAGAAGTAGCTGAGTGTGAGTAATTATGAAACCCTAGCTGGATATTGGTGGTTGGTAATTGGAGAAGACATGAATAGTAACTTGGGGTATTAAATGGAGATTGTTTAGTTGTTTATAACCCTAATAGGCAATTAAATACTACAAATGAGATTGTTAAGAATGGATGAACAAATTTGGTAGAAAAAATGAACTCTAAGTACCTATAGTCAAAAGTAAAGGTCTAAATGAGTCTTGTTTGGGCATTGTTGAACAACTCTTGACTCGTGTTGGATATAGTTATGTAGATTGTGATTGGTTGAAGACCTTGGATACTTGTGGTAAAGTTTTGGAAGAATATTGAGGTATATTGAAACCTACTACTTCATGGAGTTTTTCCTCCAAATCGCATTTCGTAAAATGTTTAGAACATGACTTCTAATTGTGGATCCTAACTTGTGGGGACGAGCGGGTTGGGATTACACCATTTCTTACATTATAAATCATTATGTGCCATTAATGAGTTATTTTATTGAAAATATAAGGTGTAATATTTTTAAAATATCTTTACATATTGGAGTGACACTTGTTGAACTAAAAGATAAATTCTCATTTTATTAATTCATTTTTACATGAAATTGAAGAAGGTTTTCATTTGGTTCTTGTTCAAATGGTTGGATCGGTTATGAACATCATAAATTGATTTGAGGTATATTTCTTTAAGGCTTATAAGCTATGAATCTATTTTAGAAAAATCAAATATTTTAGGAGTTACTAGTGGAGACCACCGAGATTGGTTCGAATTTTGAATTCGTTACCATGGAACTAAACGTACCGGTGTAGGTACACATTCCAAGGTTAAGCCGAAGATTGTGGGATAAAGTCCCCTAATTGTGGACAAATGATCATTACTAAATGTAATGAGGTTAAGTCGACTCGTACAGTACTAAGGGAAGCCGTCCGGATAAGTAGGGTCAAATATTTGTGGCTAGGTTAATCACCTAGTGTTGTTTCTATTATATCAGTGTCGGTATATTGTTCCCATTAAAAGTAAAACCTCACATGATTTTGGTTGAACTTAAAGGCTAAAGGAAATGACTTTGAACTATGTTTTACATTATTATTTCATCTTTGTTTAAGTTATGAATTGATATAAATGCTCCCTTGTCATATCAACGTTATGCATATCTCTTAATATTCTTTTCCTACCTTGTCCCACTCTTTGGGAAAACGGTTTATAATTCATGCTAGGCATGTGGAACTTAGGCCCTTTGGCTAAATTTCCATTACTGTTTTCAGGCACCGGTCCTAAGTAGTGCGAGCCCTGTGGATAGGACAACTCCACATCTCCAGTTGATTCTTTTGGTGAGGCTCCACTCTTACTATCGTGGAGTAATATTTATTTTACGCTTTTGGGTTACCGCGGCTTGACTCGGTCGACTATATTCATTCCGTGTCATAGTGATTCCATAGATAATAGTAGTTTATTCTTTTGGGTTGTAAGCTATGGTTACTCATATGACATGCATGAATGAACATCTACATTTATGCCTTTTGTTTATTGAAAAGATTCATTTTAAAGGTTAAGTTTCATGCATGCATTTTTATTGTTTAAAAATATTTGTGTTTTAAAAGGCTTCCGCATACATATAAGAGGGGAGTTATATATGGGTTTGATTCACTTGGGTCGAGTAGTGTGTCGAATGCTGGTCACGTGGATCTTGGGTCGCGACAAACTTGGTAACAGAGCACTAGGTTCTAAGTCGAGTCCTAGGGTGTCTCTGAAATCGTGTCTAGTAGAGTTCTCTTTATCAGTGTGTTATGCACTACATTTATATCGGGAAGACTACATGGGCATAATAGAAATGTTTCGTTCTTTCTCCCTATTCTAGATCGTGCATTAGATCTTGAATCTAAGAGGTTTCTTAACTCGTGCGTTATCTCGATTAGCAGAACATGGTGAACACATGCGGTAGCAATGTGAACAGATAAGTTGCTCTTATACTTAATACGGCTTCGGGAGGGACACCCATCATACCTAGGGGCTGACCTCCGAAGGCCGCAAAGGCACATATTGTGCCAGCTCCTGTGGCTCCCAGAATAATGGAGGAGCATAAGGAAGAAGTTGATGAGGCACCTACCCCACCTCTAGTGCCAAACCGCTTAGATGAGACCCTTCTCGGCATAAGGAAGGCCATGGATACTTTTGCAGAGCTAATAGCTATACAGACCCAACATAACCTGCAGATGGGTATTCAAGCTCTCTATCAGGGAGGCATGAGATCACCAGTGTCCGAGGACATGGCACAATTGGCCATGAAGTTTGTAAGGCTTGGATCAACGACATTTACAGGAACGAATCCTCTTGCCGACCCACAAAACTTTCTTGAGGAGATGGAGAAGGCCACTACCTTACTAGGAATGAAGGATCATCGAGTTGTTAGGTTAGCAGCATACCAGTTGAAAGATGTAGCTGTCCTCTAGTTTAAAGGGGTAGAGAAAAGTAGACCGGAGGATGCACCTCTAATGACTTGGGAAGAATTCACCAAAATATTCATCAAGAAGTGATTGCCACCGGGAGTTAGGGATGCTCTCACAATATCATTTGAGACCTTAAAGCAGGATAATATGTATGTTTCAGAGTACAACATCAAGTTTGAGAAGTTGTCTTGCTATGCTCCCCACCTCATCCCCACGGATGATGACAGGATTGATCGCTTTGCTTGTGGGTTGATTATGAGTATTCGAAAAGATGCGGCTAGTGGAAGGAGGAACACTACTTATGTTGACTTTGTGGACTTGGCTATGGATCTTGAGAGGATTCACTAAGAGGAAAAAGTTAACAGACAACAGAACAAAAAGGCTCGTACCTTTGGTACTTTCAGTGCAGTGCCTAGTTCGGGTAAGAGTCAGAATAGTAGGGGGACATCTGGGCCATCACAATCTATGGTACAAACCGCTTTTAGTGGCCCACCAGTGGCTTATAGTTTGGGACATAAAGGTCAGACTAGACTAACTCAAAGTGACCGCACGACCACTCAACAGGTTCAGAGTAGTGTAGGCTCACGTTCTAGATATTTTGACTCATCTCCAGTAATTCGAGGCTCATGATATGGGTATGGACAGATAGGCCACATAAAGAGGTTCTGCCCCAATGGGCAACATGGATTGAGGGCTTAACCGACAGCTTCCATGGCTACTATTTCATCTACACCACCCCCACCTCGGGGAAATGTGACCCATGGTGGTCGTAATGCAGGAAAGACACCATGGTGGTCGTTGTTACAGGTATACTCATTGTTTGCACACTTGATTCTTATGCTCTTATGGATCCTGGATCCGCATTTTCCTATGTTACCCCATATTTTGCTTTGGATTTAGGGATAGAGCCAGAATAATTATTTGAACCATTTTTCATCTCCACTTCGGTTGGAGATTCTTTTATTGCTTCTCGTGTCTATAGGGGTTGTATAATCATAGTTCAGTATCGAGAAACTATGACATATTTTATTGAATTAGAAATGGTTAACTTTGATGTAATCATGGGGATGGACTGGCTATTCAAGTGTTATGCCACCCTTGATTATCATGCTAAAGTAGTCAAGTTTGAATTCCCCAATGATCCGGTTCGTGAATGGAAGGGCAATATTATCGAACCTCGAGGTAAGTTATTTCTTATCTTAAGACGAAAAAGATGATTACCAAGGGATGCCTCTACCACTTAGTTAGATTCACGGACATGGGCGCTGAGATATCAACTCTTCAATCTGTACCAGTTGTTTGTGAGTTTCCAGTTGTCTTTCCCGATGAACTTCCGGTTATTTCTCCGGATCGGGTTATTGATTTTGGGATAGATGTGATGCCAGATATACAACCAATATCTATTACACCATACCAAATATCCCCAACAGAGTTACAATAATTGAAAGAGCAATTAAAGGACTTGCTCGACAAAGTGTTCATTAGGCCGAGTGTCTCGCCGTGGGGTGCACCAGTTTTATTTGTGTAAAAGAAAGATGGATCTTTGAAAATGTGTATTGACTATCGGCAATTTAACAAGGAGACTATCAAGAATAAGTATCCATTACCTCAGATAGATGACTTATTTGACCAGTTACAAGGGGAAAAGTATTTCTCAAAGATTAACTTAAGGTCACGGTACCATCAATTCAAGATCCGAGAAAAATATATTCCTAAAATAGCTTTTCGTACCCGCTACGGGCATTATGAATTTTTGGTGATGTCATTCGGGTTGACGAATGCACCTGCAACTTTTATGGATCTGATGAATTGAGTTTTCAAACCATTTCTCGACACATTTGTAATAATGTTTATTGATGACATTTTAGTCTACTCACGAAGTCGAGAAGAGCATGCCAATCATTTGAGGATAGTATTGCAAATGCTATTGGAGCATGAGTTGTATGCAAAATTTTCTTAGTGCGGGTTTTGGCTTGTATTCGTGGCGTTCTTGGGTCATGTGGTATCAAGTGAAGGTATCAAGGTTGATCCGCAAAAGATTGAAGCAGCTAAGTTTTGTCCTAGACCAATAACACAGGCAGAGATTCAAAGCTTTTTGGGATTAGCCGGCTACTATCAGAGGTTTGTTGAAAGTTTTTCTACTTTTGCATCTCCTTTGACCAAACTAACACAGAAAGCTGCCAAATTTCAATGGTCAGATGCTTATGAAAGGAGTTTCCATGAATTGAAAACTAGACTGACTACAGCACCAGTGTTGACCTTACCTACGGGCTTAGAGGGATTTATGGTGTATTGTAATGCTTCAAGAGTTGGGTTGGGGTATGTGTTGATGCAACAAGGTAAAGTGGTTGCCTATGCTTCAAGGAAATTAAAAACCCATGAAAAGACCTATCCCACGCATGATTTAGAACTCGTCGCGGCGGTGTTTGCGTTAAAGATATGGTGCCATTATCTGTACGGTGTCCATTGTAAGGTGTATACCGATCATAGGACTTTACAGTACATTTTCAAGCAACGAGAATTGAAGTTGAGGCAAAGAAGATGGATTGAACTCTCAAATACTATGATGTGGATATTTTGTACCATCCGGGAAAGGCCAATATGGTGGCAGATGCTCTTAGTAGAAAGTCAACAAGTAACTTAGCTTGTTTGGAGGTACGTGCACAACCTATGATGAGAGAGCTCCATAGCGTGGCAAACTTGGGTGTACGAATTGTCGAGGATGATAGTGGTGATGTGACCATACAAAATGGCCCCCAGTCATCCTTGATCGAACTGGTAAAGTCCCATCAATATGAAGATCCGCATTTAGTGAAGTTGAAAGAAGGGGTCGACCACTAGAAAGTCACAATTTTCACGGTGGATGTAATCGATGGTACTTTGAGGTATCAAAGTCGACTATGTGTTACTAATGTGAATGATCTCAGATGAGAAATCATGACCGAAGCACATAATTCGAGGTACTCTGTACATCCAGGATCTACAAAGATGTATCAGGATTTAAAAGAGGTCTATTGGTGGAATAATATGAAGAAAGATATAGCCGAGTTCGTGTCCATGTGTATTAATTGCCAACAGGTAAAGGCTGAACATCAAAGACCCGGTGGGTTAGCCCAGAATATTGAAATTCCACAGTGAAATTGGGAGATGATCAATATGGACTTTGTTGTTGGATTGCCCCGATCTTTTTGCAAGTATGATTCTATTTGGGTAATTTGTGGACCAACTACAAAGTTGGCACACTTCCTTCCAGTCAAGACTACTAATACCGCAGAGCAGTACGCATAGATTTACATCAGGGAAATTGTCAGACTGCACGGTATCCCTGTTTCTATCATTTCAAATAGAGGTGCTCAATTCACGATGAACTTTTGGCAGTCGTTTCAGAGGGGTTTGGGTACACAAGTAAACCTTAGTACGACTTTCTACCCCCAGACAGACGGACATGCAAATGATCATTCCAACACTTGAGGATATGCTACGAGCCTGTGTGATTGACTTCAAGGGAAATTGGGATGATCATTTACCGTTCATTGAGTTTGCTTATAATAATAGCTATCAAGCGAGCATACAAATGGCACCATTTGAAGTTTTGTATGGGCGGCGATGTAGGTCTCCTATTGGTTGGTTCGAAGTTGGTGAAGCCCAATTATTAGGTCCTGACATGGTGCACTAAGCCATGGAAAAAAGGTGAAGGTGATTAAAGAGAGACTCAAAATGGCTCAAAGTCACCAAAAGTCCTATTCGGATGTTCGACGTCGAGAGTTTACCTTTAAAGATGGTGAATTTGTTTTCTTGAAAGTGCCACCAATGAAAGGTGTGATGCGTTTTGTCAAGAAGGGGAAATTAAACCCAAGATTTATTGGGCTTTACAATAGTTTGAAGAAAATAGGAGATGCAGCCTATGAATTGGACCTGCCACAAGAGTTATCTTCTGTGCACCCAGTCTTCCAGGTGTCGATGTTGCGAGAGTATTTGAGGGACCCCTCGCATGTCATTTCCCCACAAACTATTGAGATAAATGAGGGACTAATATATGAGGAGCTTCCTATTGCTATACTTGATAAACAAGTCAGGAAATTGAGGATAAAGAAGATAGCATCAGTTAAGGTGCTATGGCGGAGTCAAGATGTTGAAGAAGCAAGATGGGAAGCGGAGTAAGACACGAAGATAAGATATCCTTATTTATTTCAAGAAAATGAAGCTTAGGCTAGAATATTGTACTAATATGCCTTATATTTCCTTTTGAGGCTTACATTGTAATAACTTCTTTTGGTGATGTGTATTAAACTTTTGTTGGTATATAGAGATGTCTTATGTCTGAATACGAGCCGTGTGGGGCCTCTTTGCTTTATGCATTTCGGATTCTTGTGGTTGGATAAAAGGTAGAAATCTTGGGATAGTCCTATTTATAAAGGAATCTTTGTCGAATATTTTTGAGAAGGATGACTAATAAGAGGCCATTTGGTGTCAAGGCCTAGGAGGGCTATTGTTGGTTATTTGAACTTGATTATGGCTTCGGCTTAACATTCGAGGACGAATATTTCTAAGTGGGGAAGATTGGAAAGCCCTAGAATATTTTTAATATGATTGAGCCTAATTCAATATTAAGAGAATAATTAGTGATACCTCGAAGTACGTACGAACCCGTGTGAGGGTAGCAGGGTCACTGGGATACTTGAACATAAAGTCATAAGGGTTGGGGGGTCCTTATGTTGAGTGGATAAATGAATGACTTGGAGAGTTTAGCAAATAAATGAGGAGAAGAAGTTTTGTAGCCAGCGTAACTAGGATGCATAGCGAAAACCAGTAAGAAGAAGAGATGAGAAGAAGAAGCTTAAGTTGTGCGTAGCTGTCATGCCCCGACCTGGGAGCGAGACTGGCACCCGGTGCCTCAATTAACCTGGTGTACCAAATTGCGACTAAGGGACTCTGAACATATAATGTCATAATTTGGCCATGGGGCCACCTTGTAAGATAATTTGCGAAGCAAAATATAAAACTGAATGGAAACTAGCGCTGACTAAACATCAATATAAAGTTGGGCCGACAAGGCCGTCATAACTACTACAACTGACAAACCACCCAAATATACATACCAGGCCTAAAGCCCAACATAGTGCACTAACTGACAAGATATGTCTATAAGCCTCTACTGATGGATATATTGTGATCAGAACAGGGCCCCGACCTACCCATAACATATATACATACATACATATAGAAGATGTACACGAAAACCTAGACCCGATAACTCCGAAGGACATGGAGATTATTGATCATGCTGAACTCTGGAAACACCTACTGAAGAGGTCTACCCATTTGTCTATCTGAACCTGCACGCATGAAATGCAGCGTCCCCAGAAAAGGGACGTCAGTACAAAATAATGTACCGAGTATATAAGGTAATAACATAACTGAAAGTTGAAACTGAACTGATAATATAAGAACTGAAAGTAATTGGGAGTCAAAGATGATCTAGAGATATACTTACTTGCTGATACTGACTCAACTCCTTCAATATAGTAAGTAAAATAATTGTCCGGCCTTATAAGGCTCGGTATATATAACTGATCTGCCGTAGTAGGCTCGCTCATAGGCGCTCGGCCATACTAGGCTATGTATCTCAGCCATGCTGGGCTCGCTCATAGGCGCTCGGCCACAGTAGGCTCGGTATATAACTTTCCATTTGATCATAGGTTGCCCAATAGGGGCCTGCCCATCGATTATAGCTCGATGGTAATGAAAATACTGTAATACTGTATATATAGGCTTGCTGCTCTCTTGACTGGAAGAAGATAATACTAAATTGAATATAGAGTCTCGATAAGAAATAATATTGTAACTTATGAGACTAGAATAATGTTAAGAAATTCATGATTACGAACTTCTCTTTATGTCTCATTACTAACACATGTAGCTACGAGATCATGCCAAAATGAAGGAAAGCTTAGCCTTAACATATCTTATCACACTCTTTCCGATCGCTAAGTTGAACTCGCCTCTTCTCACCTTAATCTACAACAACGATAATAATACTATCATTAAGTTATGAAATGTATAACTATCGCATAACGAATGACATGCTTATTTTGTATTAAAACGGACAGCATCTCCCCTATAATCCTTACTTCTTCCAAATTCAAGATAACACCAGCAACACCAAAAACAACAATAACAACATATATACATTATTTTCCAACCTTATTTACACCACACAATACTACAAAACAGCCCAACACACCCCAATCTCTTCATACACAAAACGACCACCGTAGTAGTGTCAACAACCCCGAAAATGTTACGACGAACTACCAGCCCAACATCCTGCATTTATGTGGTGTTTATCCACACCCTTCCTCCTCCAAAACTCCACAAAATAGTAGTAAATCACGCAGCCCAACAATAATACCAAACAGTACACAAAACAATCCTTAAAACAGTCCGCTACAAGTGAATAACTCGAACTCACGGCTTCCGATCACCGTCCAGTGAGTTCTTACAAATATAGAACAACTTACCATGCATCTACAACTGTAAATAATGGATGAAAGAGAGCAGTAAACTTACCTTATTTGTGGGATAACTCAGCTCCTATTTTGGTTCTTCAAACTCTAGACTTTGACTTTCTGCGCAGTCTCGCAAAACTACCCATATGTCTCTACTCTGATATCGTATTGACAAACGGTTTAATGCGTTAGAAAGTAAACTCATAGATATTTAATTTTATGGGTGGAACACCCCATAATTCTAAGTATATTAGGAGAAAATTGCAGTTACATTTGACCCAAAGTTTCAGTAAAACTTATGAACGTAACTTGTGATGACTTTCATCGACTTTTATTCCACCACTCGCTTGAATTCAAAACATAACACACGACTATCATACGAATAACATAACTCGTAACATAACCTCCTTATCATGTAAAACACCCTGGTCTCATCCCAAAAGTACATGCTATAACATTCCCAATTTGTCGGCTTTCGACAAAACATTATTTTCTTCAATTCCTTTAGCTTCTAAACCTTCCAACCCTCTTTTTACATGTTGTTCATGATATTCAATATTTGTATCTTCCGAGGTAACATGATTAACTTGCTTTATATATTTTCAAAGATGATCTCATTTTTTGGTCCTACATTAGTTTGCTCACGACGCAGTTTTACGTACAAAACAATATAGGGTGTAACATCATTCCCCCCTTGGGAACATTCGTCCTCGAATGTTTACTTTTAGAGACTTTGGAAAAATTTTGGCAGAGTTTCCTCCGTACACTAGACAATAACTAACTTGCATGCAGCCAGAAAATATACTATGCATGCCACACATGGCCAATGTCTATAAATAACAACACTTTGCCTCAAAGAGTCGTAAATCACAAATACTAAAAGTCAGAAAATAAGAGCTTACCTGATGACCTACTAGCCTGAATAGAGTTGTGCTGTAGCATCCCATCTCGAGCCATATTTTCAGTTTGAAATAGGTGGGGGTATTTATACTTCATTTCTTCCTCCGCCTCCCATGTCATCTCTTCCACATTATTGCTTCTCCATAAAACTTTCACGGAGGCTACCTCTACCTACTTATTTCGTAGCTTGCGAATTTGTCGGTCTAAGATGACAATTGGAATTTCCTTGTATGACAAGTCCTCCGTAATTTGTACATCATCTGTGGACACCACTCTGGTAGGATTGCCAATGCACTTACGTAGCATAGATACGTGAAAAATCGGATGGACTGACTCCAATTCTGAGGGCAATTCTAACTCATAAGCTACTTGGCCCACTCTCTGAATAATCCTGTAAGGCCCAATATACCGTGGGCTAAGCTTGCCTTTCTTGCCAAACCTCATCACGCCCTTCATAGGGTATACCTTTAAGAATACCCAGTCATTAACCTCAAACTCTAAGTCTCGTCGCCGCACGTCAGAATATGACTTCTGGCGACTCTGAGCTGTCAACAGTCGCTCCCGGATAAGCTTTACTTTCTCTACGGCCTGCTGAACTAGGTCTGGCCCATGTAACCCAGATTCTCCAATATCAAACCACCCTATAGGAGATCTGCACTTACTCCCATACAAAGCCTCGTACGGATCCATCCGGATACTGGAGTGGTAACTGTTATTATATGCAAACTCGACAAGAGGTAGATGTTCATCCCAACTTCTTTTAAAATCCAACACACATGCTCGTAACATATCCTCGAGCGTCTGAATTGTGAGCTCGGCTTGTCCATCAGTCTGTGGATGAAAAACTGTGCTGAGATTCACCTGAGTCCCTAGAACTCTCTGAAATGACCTACAAAATGGGCTGTAAATTGAGCCCCACGGTCAGATATAATAGATGCTGGTACTCCGTGTAGACGCACTATCTCCTTAATATATAACTTTGCATAATCTTCTACTGTATATGTAGATCTGACCGGTAGAAAATGAGCTGATTTAGTGAGCTTATCGACTATCACCTATATAGAATCGAACTTATGATGAGAACGAGGTAAACCCGTAACAAAGTCCATGTTTATCGCCTCCCATTTCCATGTCGGGATCTCTATAGTCTGCATTATCCCTCTGGGCTTCTGATGCTCTATTTTCACCTACTGGCAACTAGGACACTGGGAGACAAACTCTGCAATGTTCTTCTTCATATCGTTCCACCAGTACACATCCTTAATGTCATGATACATCTTCGTCGACCCAGGATGAATGGAGTACCACGAATAAGATGCCTCTGACATAATCCTATCTCGTAGCCCTGCTACATCTGGAACACACAAACGACCCCTGTATCTGAGAACCCCATCCCCCTTGAGCTCTAACAATGGATTCTTCTGCTACGGAACTCGCTCTCTCAACTCGACCAACTATGGGTCATCGTACTGCCTTTCCTTGACTTCAGCTATGAGAGATGATTTTGCAATGTTTTGGAGTACAACTCCACCATCGTCAGAATCTACTAATCGAACCCCCAAAAAAGCCAATTGATGAATCTCTCTAGTTAATTGTCTTTTCCTAGCCTTTACATGTGCTATGCTACCCATAGATTGGCGGCTTAAGGCGTCTGCAACAACATTAGCTTTCCCTGGATGGTAGAGAATGTTAACATCATAATCTTTCAATAACTCAAGCCATCGCCTCTGTCGCAAATTCAACTCTTTTTACTTGAATATATATTGTAGACTTTTATGATCTGTAAATACATCAACATGAACACCATATAAATAATGCCGCCATATCTTAAGTGCATGGACAACCGCAGATAACTCGAGATCGCGGGTTGGATAATTCTTCTCGTGCTTCCTTAATTGCCTTGAAGCATACGCAATTACCTTCCCATGTTGCATCAGGACACATCCTAACCCGACACATGAAGTATCACAATACACGACATAACCCTCTGAACCCTTTGGAAGTGTTAGAACTGGCGCTGAGGTCAACCTGTTCTTAAGCTCTTGGAAACTCCGTTCCCAAGCCTCCGTCCACTGAAACTTAGTTGATTTCTGCGTCAACTTCGTCAATGGTGCCGAAAGGGAAGAAAAACCCTCTACGAACCTCCGGTAGTATCCTGCTAAGCCTAGAAAGCTACGAACCTCTGTCGGAGTGGTAGGTCTAGGCCAAGATTTCACGGCCTCAATCTTCTGAGTGTCTACCTTTATACCTTCATCGGATACAATATTCCCCAAGAATGCTACAGACTTCAACCAGAACTCACATTTAGAAAACTTAGCATACAACTTACGATCACGGAGGGTTTGAAGTACCGCTCGTAAGTGGTCCACATGCTCATCCTCTGAACTTGAATAGACCAGAATATCATCAATAAATACTATCACGAACATATCTAAAAATGGCCAGAATAGGCTATTCATCAAGTCCATAAATACGGCGGGTGCATTCGTCAACCCGAAGGACATGACAAGGAACTCGAAGTGGCCATATCGGGTCCTGAAAGCTGTCTTCGGAATATCTTTCTCCCGAACTCTGACCTGGTGGTATCCCGATCTCAAATCTATCTTTGAAAAGAATCTAGCCCCCTGCAACTGATCAAACAAGTCATCAATCCTTGGAAGTGGATACTTATTCTTTATAGTTATCTTGTTCAGCTGCCTATAATCGATACACATCCTCAACGAGCCGTCTTTCTTCCGCACAAAGAGTACCGGTGCACCCCAAGGTGAGGTACTGGGCCTGATGAAACCTTTCTCCAGCAAATCTTTTAACTGCTCCTTCAACTCCTTTAATTCGGCAGGTGCCATTCTATACGGAGGGATGGATATTGGTTGAGTTCCTGGAAGCAAATCGATGCTAAAATCAATCTCTCGCTTTGGAGGAATACCTGGAAGCTCATCTGGAAACACATCTGCATACTCATTGACTACGGGAATAGACTGAAGTGTATATATCTCAGCATCTGCATCTCTAACTCGCACAATATGATAAATGCACCCTTTTGCAATCATTTTCCTCGCCTTCAGATAGGAAATAAACCTACCTATGGGTGCCGCTGT
This sequence comes from Nicotiana tomentosiformis, assembly GCF_000390325.3. Lineage (NCBI taxonomy): Eukaryota > Viridiplantae > Streptophyta > Magnoliopsida > Solanales > Solanaceae > Nicotiana > Nicotiana tomentosiformis. The sequence continues at coordinate 24,442,612 of NC_090815.1, read as the reverse complement.
ATTACCTACCCATTCAAGGATTGCCTCACCTGGAAAATGAAATCTGGCTGCCTTTGCTCGATAATCAAATGTAGCATAGCAAGCTGACAACAGTCCATGCCCATGATAGCATCAAAATACATCATCTCTAGCTTAACTAGGTCGGCTGAGATCTGACAACTACAAACTGTCACCGTACAACCTCGGTAAACCCATCTATCAATAATCGATTCTCCGACCGGTGTAGATACCGCAAAAGGATCACTTAGTATTTCAGGCACTATACCAAATTTCCCCGCGACAAATGGGGTAATATTTGATAAAGTAGATCCTGGGTCTATCAAGGCATAAGCATCGTGAGAGCAAATGGTCAATATACCTGTCACAACGTCTGGTGAAGACTCCTGGTCATGTCGACCCGCTAAAGTATAAATACTGTTCTGATTAACACCTGAACTGGAACCTCTACCTCTGCCTCGACCTCTACCAGCCGAAGATTGAGACTCGCGCCCAGAAGGATACACAGACATAGATGATCCTGTCGCTGAACTTGTTGGTTGTGCCATACCCCCAGAATCTCTATTTGGGCAATCTCGCATCATATGCTCCGGACGCCCACATGTATAACAAGCATCAGAACTTGCTCGGCATTGGCCCAAGTGTCCTCTACCACAGATGTCACACCGCGGCAGAAATGGCCATGTCTGCCTTGTACCTCATTGTCATTGCAAAATCGACGCCCGTGAGCTCTCACCTGGTCCTGACTGAGTATAGTGGTCATACCTGTAACCCTGTAACTGAGGTGGCGGAGGCCTAGGTGGCCATCCGAAGTACTGGGGCATATAACTACCCTGAGACTGCTCCTGAGACCTAGGAAATCTCATCCTCTTACGTTGCCCTTGCTCAGTCCTCTCTGTACCCTGCTGTCGACGCTTACCCCTTTCTATATTTTGAGCGAATGCCTGAATCTGGAAGATATCCATATTATCATGCAATGCAGCGGTGGTACATGCCTCGGTCAACACTGGGGCTAACCCTGCTATAAACCTGTGGATCCTGCCATGCATAGTAGCAACTATGGATGGTGCATATCTAGCTAATGAGTCAAAACGGAGACTATACTCTTGAACACTCATATTGCCCTGCTTAAGGGCTAGAAATTGATCGACCCGAGCCTGTCGGATCTCCCGCGGTAAGTACTGGTCAAGGAAAGCATCTGAAAAATTCTCCCAACTAGCTGGAGGTGCATCACGTGCCCTGGACCTCTCCCATCCCTCGTACCAAAGGATGGCTATATCTCGGAGTCGAAAAGCTGCTAGCTCAACTGCTTCTTTCTCTGTGGCATGCATAACCCGAAAGATCATGTGAGGCTGATCTATGAAATCCTGCGAGTCCTCCCTCTGATCTGACCTCGTAAACTCTGGGGGACTCAAAGCAATAAACTCTCAGACTCTTGAACTCCCAGACCCCTCAGAAGATCCTGCACTAGCTGATGCCCTAGCTTGTTGCTGGGTAGCTACCAATTGTATCAATAATTGCACCGCACTCCTCAAGTCCTGATCTTGTGAAAATGGAGGGGGAACTGAATGTGCGGTATCCCTAGGAATCTCCTTAGGTGGTGGAGGAGTTGGTAATGGCTGAGTAGGGGTCTCGCCTTGGGCCTTAGACTGGGACCCATCTACTGGGGGTACCCTGCTGGTCCCCTCACCTGTTGTTGTATCTCCCCTCTGGTTAGCCGTAGTCTTCCTAGTCACCGTTATCTGTGTATGAAAACACCAACATGTAAGTTTAACTCAAATTTCCTATAACTAAATTCTACAGCACAATTTAGATTTGAAAGAAGAGTAACCAACTCCTAAATGCCTTGTAGCTCCCTGCTTATATAATGTGGTGCACAACACATCTATAAACAAGATCCCACTAGACACGGCTTGTATATTCCTAGGACAGAACTACTCTGATACCAAGTTTGTCACGCCCCGACCTGGGAGCGAGACTAGCACCCGGTGCCTCAGCTAACCTGGTGTACCAAATTGCGACTAAGGGACTCTGAACATATAATGTCATAATCTGGCCATGGGGCTACCTTACAAGATAATTTGCGAAGCAAAATATAAAACTGAATGAAAACTAGCGCTGACTAAACATCAATATAAAGTTGGCCGTCATAACTACTGCAACTGACAAACCACCAAAATATATATACGGGGCCTACAAGCCCAACATAGTGCACTAACTGACAGGATATGTCTACAATCCTCTACTGATGGATATATTATGATCGGAACAGGGCCCCGACTTACCCATAACATATATACATACATACAGAAGATGTACATGAAAACCTAGACCCGATAACTCTGAAGGACGTGGAGCTTACCGATCAAGCTGAACTCTGAAAACACCTACTGAGGAGGTTTACACGTCTGTCTATCTGAACCTGCACGCATGAAATGCATCGTCCCCAGAAAAGGGACGTCAGTACAAAATAATGTACCGAGTATATAAGGCAATAACATAACTGAAAGTTGAAACTGAACTGATAATATAAGAACTGAAAGTAATTGGGATTCAAAGATGATCTAGAGATATACTTACTTGTTGATACTGACTCAACTCCTTCAATATAGTAAGTAAAATAATTGCCCGGCCTTATAAGGCTCGGTATATATAACTGATCTACCGTAGTAGGCTCACTCATAGGCGCTCGGCCATACTAGGCTATGTATCTCGGCCATGCTGGGCTCGTTCATAGGCGCTCGGCCACAGTAGGCTCGGTATATAACTTTTCATCTGATCAGAGGTTGCCCAATAGGGGCCTACCCATCGATTATAGCTTGATGGTAATGAAAATACTGTAATACTGTATATATAGGCTTGCTGCTCTCTTGACTGGAAGAAGACAATACTTAATTGAATATAGAGTCTCGATAAGGAATAATATTGTAACTTATGAGACTAGAATAATGTAAAGAAATTCATGATTACGAACTTCTCTTTATGTCTCATTACTAACACATGTAGCTACGAGATCATGCCAAAATGAAGGCTTAGCCTTAACATACCTTATCACACTCTTTCCGATCACCAAGTTGAACTCGCCTCTTCTCACCTTAATCTACAACAACGATAATAATGTTATCATTAAGTTATGAAATGTATAACTATCGCATAACGAATGACATACTTATTTTGTATTAAAACAGACAGCATCTCCCCTATAATCCTTACTTCCTCCAAATTCAAGATGACACCAGCAACACCAAAAACAACAATAAAAATATATATACATTATTTTTCAACCTTATGTACACCACAAAATACTACAAAACAGCCTAACACACCCCAATCTCTTCATACACAGAACGACCACTGTAATAGTGTCAACAACCCCGAAAATATTACGACGAACGACCAGCCCAACGTCCTGCATTTATGTGGTGTTTCTCCACACCCTTCCTCCTCCAAAACTCCACAAAACAGTAGTAAATCACGCAGCCTAATAGCAACACCAAACAATCCACAAAACAATCCATAAAACAGTCCGCTACAAGTGAATAACTCGAACTCACGGCTTCCGATCACCATCCCGTGAGTTCTTACAAATATAGAACAACTTACCATGCATCTACAACTGTAAAGAATGGATGAAAGAGAGAAGTAAACTTACCTTAATTGTGGGATAACTCAGCTCCTATCTTGGTTCTTCAAACTCTAGACTTTACCTCCAATTAGAACTTGAAAGGGAGAGAAAATCAATTGGGTTTTGTGGAAAATATTTGGAAGGATTTTTGCAGAGATTAAGTCTGGTTATTTTGCCCTATTATCATCCTAATATATGAAGGGGATAGGACTTTAAAAAGGCCTCTTTGAGCGACCCGAACTGGCCTAGTTTTGGACGACCCGAACTGGCCCAGTTTTGGATTCTCGTTTAAGCAAGTAGGTGACTTTCTGTGCAGTCTCGCAAACCTGCCCATATATCTCTACTCTGATATAGTATTGACAAACGGTTTAATGCGTTGGAAAGTAAAATCATAGATATTTAATTTGATAGGTGGAACACTCCATAACTCTAAGTATATTAGGAGAAAATCATAGTTATATTTTACCCAAAGTTTCAGTAAAACTTATGAACGTAACTTGTGATGACTTTCATCGACTTTTGTTCCACCACTCGCTTGACTTCAAAACATAACACACGACAATTATATGAATAACATAACTCGTAACATAACCTTCTTATCATATAAAACACTCTGGTCTCATCCCAAAAGTACATGCTATAACATTCTCAATTTGTCGGCTTTCGACGAAACATTTTCTTCAATTCCTTTAGCTTCTAAACCTTCCAACCCTCTTTGTACTTGTTGTTCATGATATTAAATATTTGTATATTCCGAGGTAACATGATTAACTTGCTTTATATATTTTCAAAGATGATCTCATTTTTTGGTCCTACATTAGTTTGCTCACGACGCAGTTTTACGTACAAAACAATATAGGGTATAACAGTAGCTAGGGAGCGTAGCTATGCATGCTAGCATAGCTAGAAATAGAGGGAAAATAAAAGGGACTTCAGATGCATAGCTATGCTCAGCTCCTACGTTACCTCATTTTCTATAAATAAAAGGAGGCGGGAAGAGAGAATTTGAGAAAGGTTTTGAAGCTTTGATATTTTAGCGAGAGAAATGGTCAACCCCCTCATTTAATATACTTTAGAGTATGATTTATTGGTACATCTATGATGTTATAATATCATTATGTATTAGAAATAACACATATATGGATCCAATCCATAGGAATTCACTTCGATCTTGAAGAATCACCAAGAACACCAAAGAAGAGATTTTCTAGTATTTCCTTCAAAAGTAAATTATTCTACTCCAACCTCATTTATGAGATATAAATGAGTGTATATGGTATTCATGGTATTAAGAAGTAGTTGAATGTGAGTAATTATGAAACCCTAGTTAGATATTGATGGTTGGTGATTGGGGAAGACATGAATAGTAACTTGGAGTATTAAATGAAGATTGTTTAGTTGTTTATAACCCTAATAGGCAATTAAATACTACAAATGAGATTGTTAAGAATGGATGAACACATTTGGTAGGAAATATAAACTCTAAGTACCTATAGTCCAGAGTAAAGGCCTAAATGGGTCTTGCTGGGCATTGTTGAACAACTCTTGACTCATGTTGGATATAATTGTGTAAATTATGATTGGTTAAAAACCTTGGATACTTGTGATAAAGTTTTGGGAGCATATTGATGTATATTGAAACCTAATACTTCATGTAGCTTTTTCTCCAAATCGCATATCGTAAAATGGTTTAGAATATGACTTCTAATTGTGGATCCTAATTTGTGGGGATGAGTGGGTTAGGGTTACACCATTTCTTGCATTATAAATCGTTATGTGCCATTAATGAGTTATTTTATTAAAAATATAAGGTGTAACATTTTTGAAATATCTTTACATATTGGAATGACACATGTTCAACTAAAAGATAAATTCTAATTTTATTACTTCCTTTTTACATGAAATTGAAGTAGGTTTTCATTTGGTTCTTGTTTAAATTGTTGGATCGGTTATGAACATCTTAAATTAAATTGAGGTAGATTTCTTTGAGGCTTATAAGTTATGAATCTATTTTAGAAAAGCAAATATTTTGGAAGTTACTAGTGGAGACCACCGAGATTGGTTCAAATTTTGAATTCGTTATCATGGAACTACACGTATCGGTGTAGGGGCACATTCCAAGGTTAAGCCGAAGTTTGTAGGATGAAGTCCCTTAATTGTGGAAAAATATTCATTACTAAATATAATGAGGTTAAGTCGACTCGTACGGTACTACGGAAAGCCGCCCGGACAAGTAGGATCAAATACTTGTGGCTAGGTTAATCACCTAGTGTTGTTTCTATTATGTCGGTGTCGGTATAGTGCTCCCGTTAAAAGTAAAACTTCACTTAATTTTGGTTGAACTTAAAGAATAAAGGAAATGACTTTGAACTATGTTTTACATTATTATTTTATATTTGTTTAACTTATGAATTGATATAAATTCTCCCATGTCATATCAATGCATTGCATATCTCTTAATCTTTCCTATCTTGTCCCACTCTTTAGGAAAATGGTTCATCATTCATACTAGGCATGTTGAGCTTAGGCGCTTTGGTCAAATTTCCATTTCTATTTGCAAGCACCGGTCTTAAGCAGTGTGAGCCCCGTGGATAGGACAGCTCCACATCTCCAGTTGATACTTTTGGTGAGGCTCTGCTCTTACTATTGTGGAGTAACATTTATTTATGCTTTTGGGTTACCGCGGCTTGTCTCGGTCGACTATGTTCATTCCGTGTCATAGAGATTCCATAGACAATAATAGTTTATTCTTTTGGATTGTAAGCTATGGTTACTCATATAGCATGCATGAATGAACAATCACATTTATATCTTTTGTTTATTGAAAAGAGTCATTTTAAAGGTTAAGTTTCATGCATGGATTTTTATTGTTTAAAAATATTTATGTTTTAAAAGGCTTCCGCATGCATATAAGAAGGGAGTTATATATGAGTTTGGTTCGCTCGGATCAGGTAGTGTGTCGAGTGCCAGTCACGTGAATCTTGGGTCGTGACAAGATCTATATGAGAGAGCTTGGGTTTACGTGAACTCATGCTCTCCTCCCTGTACTATATATAGTAGCATTTATATTTTTCTAATTTGATTAATTAAGAATGTGTGAACTCATGCTGGAGTGGGCACTTTGGCTCGGAGGTTAATAAGTGCATATTAGACCCAAATGTCAAAGGTTCAAGTCCTACTTTCTCCCTTAGAGCTTTTAATTAAACATGCTTCTTTTTCTTTATTGTTTTTTTTCTTAGTTACTCGGCCTAAAGTTATTCTTTAAAAGGAAAGCTTTCACTAATAATGCAAATCATATATCTACAGGGAAATAGAAGTACATAAAAAGATTTACGTAATAGGATGGATGAGAAATTTTTAATGATTTTCAGTTTGCTATATATAACGTAAGATATTTAAAACAGTAAGTAATGATTTTTTTATTGATAGTTTTCAAAATATGAAAACTCGTCGAGGAAAAATAATGCTAATAATATTAATTAGAGTTTGCTCGTCAACTTGGGTCATCGTAAAAAAAAATTATATTGTCAAATCATATATTTATCTAAAGACATTAGTGCACCCATGCTTTTAAAATTCTGAATACGCTTCTGACATTCGTGCAGGGCCCGAGAAAGTACTGCACGTCCCGAGAGATTGTCAATAAAAAACAGAGAAACGGAAAATTCTCCTTTTGTTTTCAGTTTTCATTTTTTCTTCTTGGGTTGATGTACTTATTCCATACATGTGAATTGACCAGCTAATAGAAACTTATTTATAACTAGTTAATAAGATATATCATATGTTAAACTTTCCGTTGTGGAGTTTGTTTTCTAGACTCGTCAACTTTCCTCCAATGTACTATTATTCGTTGACAAGGTAATGACGAATAAAAGGTATTCAAAAAGTCTAAAAGAGGGTCAAAGGTTCATTAAAATTGTCTAGTTCTTTTCTTTTCTTTTTGTAAAAAGAACTCAGAATAAGGTGAAATTGTTTTGTGACTACTGCCAGAGGCGGACCTAAGGAGGTAGGGAGGTTTCCGGGCCCCGATAACTTCGAAATATATATATATATATATATATATATTGACACTCTAAAACTCAAAAATTAGACAGCTGATTGGTAGATTTGGGATCACAATTTTACTTTTCGTGCGCTATCTGAGTTATTCAACAGTGTGCTCCCGCAACTTTCAAATTTTGAGTCCGCTACCGAATCTAATGCAACTACATGTCAAAGGGCTTTAATCTAAACATGTCAGGATAGGATAACAATATATTATACCTTAGTACTCGTGATTTAATAAAGAAAACAAACACAAGACCCTTTGAATTGAAAGAAAATTTCAACAACAACGACTGCGTCTAATTTTTGCGTTTCCCTTATTAGAATAGACGACTAGAAAATATGTTATTACTTTTGGGCTCCAATAATTTAGCAGCTGAATAAGCTCTTTTGCACGAGCAAGAAGGATTCAGTCAACGCAAATTAAACTATGTGAAAATTACATCAACATTGTCAAAATACAAGAACCACAAATAAAGAGGAATACTTAAAAATTATAAAATAAAGACAAGAAAAGAAAAACGTCGTACCTGTGCAAACCAAATTATAAAAACAACATAAACCCAACAACATAGGCTTTATTGTAAGAGTTGACTGGCCATAAAAAAAAAAAAAAGCCATAATTTTAATGCACGATCGAGCTCTAAACCTTGAATCTTAAAAACTTCATACTCTAACTTTTGTAGCTTTATTAGGTTCACGGTTAACTTCATCGATAATTACTCAAATTTCACTTTATTGTATTAAAGTCAAAAACTATCTTTATAACGAAAAAGTTACTGAAATTTACTTAAGAATAATAAAAGTTAATACTTGGATCTTGAGTGACGGAATAAGACAGCCCTATGATAGAAAGTTAATTGGAGGAAACAAAAAACATATTTTTTTATACGCAGACAAAGTTGAGTGATTTTTGTATTATAAAAAATATTAGTATAATTTTAATGCAATAAAATATTTAACAGTCGAGTGATCATATGAGAAATTTCTCTTATAGGTAAAGTAAGTAGTTGGAGAAAAGAACTATGTTGGATTATTTAATTTCTATGTACGAACTTTTTCGATTGTACGAGCATTGTCGCGTTGTGCAACAGTACCGTACTACTAATAAAATCGGTTCTTTTCGTTCAAGTTTTGCGTCCTCTTAAAACTTAAAAGGTGAGAGGCTGAAAATGATCAATGCATATACCAAAAGAGAACAAATTAGGCGGAGTACTATTGATAACCTGTATTTGTATTAAAATATTCGTTAAATATATACAAATATTAAATTGCAAACTCAATAACTAAGATGAATTATGAGTTAGATAGAAAGTTTAGACCTTATAATCTTTAAATTCTAGTTACGACTTTGTCTAACTAGGGACTGAGTAGCAGAACCTGATATTATTATTATTTCATGTATACTTAGCTTGAAATACAGGATTAGAAAAGATACATAATGCATGGTATAAATAGAGTCACTTGATAAATTAATGCTAGCGAAACACAAAAACGCTTTCTTATCATTTGATCGGTAAAATATTGGAACGTGAAATAAAATGTGAAGGTATAACAATCCTATTTTGTTAGGATCGGGGATCCGGTTAGTACGAAATTTAGTCAAACAATATTATAATGAGAATAACAAAGACAATGCAAGTTGATAATGACGGTAATTAAAGCATATAAAGAAGGCACTAATTTAACGTGGTTCAGTCAGTATGACCTATGTCCACAAGCGGAGAAGAACAGTTTCACTATAATAGCAAGAGTACAAAAGAGAGTACAAAATTAGAGTAAATACTTTAATCAACCCAAAATATCCCAAGAGAATATCCTCACAAGATCACTTCAAAGAAGAGTTCACACAAGTGTTTCCCGACACTCAACTCTCTTACAAAATACTCTCAATTACTAAAAGAGAAGAATAAACAAGAAATGAAAAACACAAATCTTGTTGGTGTGTTTGGAATGAGCTAGAATCAGCTCAATTTATAGCCAAAGGAATTGGCCAATAAGGCCTAGAATGAGAGGACATAATATGTCCAACAAGATCACTAAGGAAAGGCATGAAGAGGCCAACAAGGCTAATAATTATTGGCCAAAAGTAAGCCACATATATTACAAATCTCCACCTTGGACTAGTTGTGGTTGATGTAGTAAACTTGCTTCACCTTCTCCGGAAAAGCCCCAATAAAAAAATCATTCTTCATAAATGCCAATCAAGTTTAGGCAAAGCTTGAACTTGGACACTGGAAGAGGTTTTGTGAACATGTCAGCAGGATTGTCTCTAGTGCTGATCTTCTGAATATAGACTTTTCCTTCAACAATGATTTCTCGGATGAAATGATACTTTATATCAATGTGCTTCGTTCTCTCATGATACATCTGATCTTTAATCAAGTGAATGGCACTTTGACTATCACATAAAATGGTAATACCACCTTGGTGTGAATTGAGTTCAGCAAATAGACCCTTCAACCATAAGGCTTTTTTGATCGCCTCGGTCATTGCCATATATTCTGCTTCGGTAGTAGATAAAGTTACTACATGTTGTAATGTAGCTTTCCAACTGATAGCGCAACTACCAATGCAAAATATATAGCATGTCAGTGATCTTCTTTTGTGAAGATCACTTGCATAATCTGAGTCTACAAAACCAACCAAAGTGTTGGTATTTCTCCCAAACTTCGAACATGTGTTGAAGTACCGTGCAAGTATCTGAGAATCCATTTCACAGCCTGCCAATATGCTTTACCAGGGCAAGCCATATACCGGCTTACCACGCTCACTGCTTGTGAATTCTCTGGACGTGTACAAACCATTGCATACATAATATTGCCGACTGCACTAGAATAAAGAACCTGTGCCATGTACCTCTCTTCTTACTCTGACTGCAGGGGCTGAGCAACTGATAATTTAAAATGAGCAGCAAGAGGGGTACTAACTGGTTTAGCATCTTTCATGCCAAACCTCTCCAAGACTTTCTCCAAGTACTTCTTCTAGGTCAAGAATAGCTTGTTGGCTTTTCGATCTCTTTTGATCTCCATGCCAAGGATTTTCTTAGCTGCTCCCAAATCTTTCATCTCAAATTCACTTTTCAGTTGACTTTTCAAATTGTGAATTTCAGTTGAATCCTTAGCAGCAATGAGCATGTCATCAATATATAATAATAGGTACACAAATGAACCATCATTTAACTTTCATAAGTAATCACAACTATCATACATGCTCCTCGAATAACCATGACCCAACATAAAGGAATCAAACCTTTTGTACTATTGTCTTGGAGACTGCTTTAATCCGCAGAAGGATTTATTCAACAAGTAAACATGATCTTCTTTTCCTTTAATTTCAAATCCTTTGGGTTGATGCATGTATATTTGTTCCTCAAGTTTGCCATGGAAGAAAGCTATCTTAATATCAAGTTATTCTAATTCCAAAGCATACATGGCAACTAAGGCAAGCAAGACACAAATAGAACTATGTTTAACAACATGTGAGAACATATCATTAAAATCATCTCTTTCTACCTGACTATAGCCCTTTGCAACTAATCATGCCTTATACCTCGCAGCTTCAACCCATGGAATACCATCCTTTTTCTTGAAGACCCATTTGCAACCAACAATTCTTTTTCCTAATGGCGGCTTCAAAAGAGACCAAGTACCATTCTTGTGGAGAGACTCAATTTCTTCATTCATTGCAATCAGCCACTTGGCTGAGTCAGTACTAGAAACTGCTTCTAAATATTTTGATGGTTCTCCAATTTCTTCAGTTTTCTGTACAACTGAAAAAGCAAATGCAATATAATCTCCAAACCTTAATAGTTGTTTAATTTCTCTTCTTGGTCTATGTTTGGCTATATAATACTTCTCTTCTTCTAGTTCAACTTCAGGAGTCTCAACTTCAGGAGTTCCAACTGTATTTTGATCCAAAGGTGATTAGCTTGGCTCAGAAGAAATGTCAATCTCAACCTCCACTTACTTCCGTGTACTCTTTCCTTTATCTGTATTACAAGAACTAGAAGATTCTTTTCTAGAATGTAACATAGAGGATTCATCAAAGGTTACATCTCTGCTAATTTTAAATTTTGGTGTCGTGGGATCAGGATACCATAGTCGGTATCCTTTCACCCCAGATGCATACCTAATGAAAATGTACTTTTTAGCCCTTGGCTCTAATTTTCCATCATTTACATGCATGTGTGCAGGACAACCAAATATCTTTAAATCAGAATAATTAGCAGGAGTACCTGACCACATTTCCTCTGGAGTCTTAAAGTTCAAAGGTGCAGAAGGAGCTCAGTTGACAATATAACAAGCTGTAAAGATAGCTTCTGCCCAAAAGGCGTTTGTCAACCCAGCATTTGAAATCATGCAACGAGCCCTTTCCAAAAGAGTTTTATTCATACTTTCTGCCACACCATTTTGCTGAGGTGTCATTCTCACAGTACGATGTCGAGCAATTCCTTCATTCTTGCAAAATTCGTTGAATTCATCATTACAAAATTCCAAGCCATTATTTGTTCTAAGCCGCTTAACCTGTTTTCCTATCTGCTTCTTAATCAAAACTTTTCATTGTTTGAAAATTAAGAAAATAATACTTTTATTTTTCAGGAAATAAACCCAAACTTTCCTTGAATAATCATCAATGAAAGTTAATATATACCTGGAACCACCTTTTGATAGGGTACGTGAAGGACCTCAAAGATCTGAATGAATGTAATCCAAAGTACCTTTTGTTCTATGAATCGCTGGAGATTTGAAACTGACTCTTTTCTGCTTCCCGAGCATACAATGTTCACATAACTCCATATTTTTGGTACTTTGGCCATATAAGAGACCTCTTTTGCTGAGGATGGAAAAACTTTTTTCACTCATATGCCCCAATCGCATATTCCATAATTTGGTGATGTTAGAATTTGATTTATCTGATGTTGAAACTGCAGCAGCACCTGTAACAGTAGATCCTAATATAGTATACAACGTACCAAATATGAGTGCTTTCATGATCACAAGAGCACCATGAGAAACTTTCAGAACTCCACCTTCACCTGTGTACTTGCACCTAAGAGATTCTACAGTGCCCAAAGAGATGAGATGTTTCTTTAGGTGAGGAACATGTCTAACATCGGTGAGATTTCTCACTATACTATATACATTTTGATTCGGACTGTACCTTTACCAATAACATTGCAGGCATCATTGTTGCCCATCAAGATAACTCCACCTTCAACAAATTCATATGTGGTAAACAAATCCCGACTGGGACACATATGATAAGAACAACCCGAATCTAAAATCCACTTATTGTTAGATTTAAAACTATTATTAGTTGCTAAAAATATAGTTCCCTCAGTCTCATCAGCAACTACACTTGCTTCGGCAGTGTCAGTATTTTTGTGCTCATTTTTCTTTTCTATATGCTTTTCTTTATTTTTCAATTTAAAGCATTTAGAAATAATGTGGCCTTTCTTATGGCAGTATTTGCACATGACATTTTTGTATCTAGATTTTGATCTTCATTTAGGTCTCTCACTACTTGAATCTTTCTTATTGGATCTACCTCTTACAAACAAGCATTCCCTTTAGTTCCCACTAGTTTCCCCAGTAATATCTCTATCTATTTGTTCTTTTGATTTCAAAATAGATTTGATATCTTTATAAGAGATATTATCCTTTCGCATAGTATCTCTTATATGTTTAAACGACTGGGTAAGGAAAAGAGCAATAATACGGCTTGATCCTCATCTTTGATTTTAACATCTATGTTACTTAAATCCATAAGAAGAGAATCAAAAGTATCAAGATGTGTAAGTATAGAGGTACCTTCAGCCATACGAAAAGTGTAGAGTTTTTCCTTTAGGTAAAGCCTGTTTTCTACTGTTCTTTTCATATACAGGGTTTTCAGCTTTTCCCATATGCCTTTGGCTGAGCTTTCTGCAGCAACTTCACACAAAACCTCATTTGATAGATTTAAAATGATACCTGTTTTTTTCTTTTTGTCAATAACGGCAAATTTCTCGTCCATCATTTTATCCAGCTTCTTCTCCTTTCCTTGCAGTGCCAAATCTAAGCCATCCTAAATTAGGATAGCTTCCATCTTTAATTGCCACATTCCGAAGTTTGCACTTCGATCAAATTTCTCAACATAAGTTTTTGTTAAAGTCATATTGACTACTGAAACAAACCCGGTTAGATTCGGCTCTGATACCATTTGTTAGGATCGGGGATTCGGTTTGTGCGAAATTTAGCCAAACAATGTTATAATGACAATAACAAAGACAATGCAAGTTGATATTGACGGTAATTAAAGCATATAAAGAAGGCTCCAATTTAACGTGGTTCGGTCAGTATGACCTACGTCCACAAGCGGATAATAACACTTTCACTATAGTAGCAAGAGTACAAAAGAGAGTACAAAATTAGAGTAAATACTCTAATCAACCTAATATATCCCAAGAGAATATCCTCACAAGATCACTCCAAAGAAGGGTTCACACAAGTGTTTTCCGACACCCAACTCTCTACAAAATACTCTCAATTAGGGCTGTGCATAATTTGGTAAATACCGAATTACCGTACCGAAATCGAAAATTTTGGTATTTGGTATTCGGTATGGTATTTGGTTTAAGTTTTAAAAAATAATGGTATTTGGTATTTTAAAATAAAATAACAAAATACCGATACCGTATCGAATATATATTATATTACACAATAGATATATTATTAATTATAACGCAAATATAAAAAAATTAAAATTTTACTTTCTTTTATTCTCTAAGTTCATCAATTAACGCTAAGCAAATAACAAGACATTTCTAATGATCAAATTTATTCTTTTATGTACAGTTTTCTCTATGGGTTGATATTTGTTGGTTATGGACAAAACTTTTGACAACAAATATTTTTAGTTTTGTACTTTTGAATATTTTAATTAAGAATATTACAGTCTATGGCTCTATTTATTAGTTAGTATTCAAACCGAATTTACTGAACCGAATAAACCGAAACCGAAAAGAGAAAAATTGAACCATACCGAATTTAATTAGGTACGGTATTGGTATAGCATTTTAAGAAATCGAATACCAAAAATACCGAACCGAAATATTTAAATATTGTACCGTACCGACCGACAAACACCCCTACTCTCAACTACTAAAAGAGGAGAAGAAACAAAAAATAAAGAACTCAAATCTTGTTGGTGTTTGGAATGAGCTAGAATCAGCTCAATTTATAGTTAAATTAATTGGAGTTGCTTGGTATACAATTGGCCAACAAGGTCTAGAATGAGAGGATATAATATGTCCAACAAGGCCGCTAAGGAAAGGCCATAAATAAGCCAACAAAGCTAATAATCATTGACCAAAAGTAGGTCACATATATTACATATTTCTTTTTCTTGAAGCAAGACAAGTTTTTCAAAATAAATTTAAACAAACGCTGTGCATGATCTTGACCTCGTTGGTCAGAAGGTAGTATTGAAAATTTGTGCATCTTCCAAATTACAGTAATTAAAGTTTAGTACCTCCAAAGCAAAAATAGGTTGACTTCGAAAGCCAAAATTAGGCAAACTAAAGTGCTGAATTTTTAGGCGTGCGATGCAGGGCTGTTCACGGTTTTACGAAAACCGATCCAAATCGAAATTCGAACCAAACCGAATAAGTAAATCGATATTTATTTTAATTTGAATTGGTTTTGATTTTAAATTTTAAAAATCGATAATATTTGGTTTGGTTTTGGTTCTATTATAAAAACTCGAAAAATAAACCGAACCAAACCGATAAATTATTTACAAAATTTAATAATTATTTATATATAGTATCATATCTTTTTTTTTACATAATTTTAAATATTTTATGCATTTCAATTATTATTTTGACTTTTAGTTTATCCTACTTATATCTTAAAAGATTGCATAGGCCCAAAACAATAGGAATCGGCTAATTTTCTTTTCCTCTAATTCTCTAATCCTACGCAACTTTGGTCTACTTTTTACTTTTTTTTGTTCATTCTTTTCATATAAATAAGTAAATGAACTTTCAGTTCCGAAAGAAATATATAAAAGCAAAAATTTAGCAAATTATTTTCAGATTATTGTTTAGTGTCGTTTTACTATTAGACTTATCATTAGCCTGCTAAGAACCGAAAAATCGAACCAATTCGAATCAAACCAACAACAACCAAACCGATGGTTTGTATTTAGTTTGATTTGATTTTGGTTTTAAAATTTTAAAAATCGATCAATTTGATTTGATTTTGATTTTAATCAAAAATCGACCACACGGAACCTTGAAAGAAAATATATGTTCACAAGACTTTCAAAGCACAAAACTAATTTAAAAGGAAATTAGACGAAAGTTCCAAGGAATCAAGAAAAAGAGGAAACTATGATTTTTACATTCTTTGTCACATAAAACCAGACAAAGAACTCAATTTTAAGGGTTAAGCGATCAATGACAAGACATGTAAAAATTCGACAGTTTTAGGTCCAGCGCCTGTGTCTTTGAAGGAACAAATTATATACGGTAGAAACGGATTTCGACTTTCATACGACTGGACGATAGAAGAACATAATGCACCAAAGAGAGTCTTCATAATATCGAGATGAGATCCGAAAAAGGCACAAACGAGCTTCGAGTTTCAGGGACAGATCAAATACCGAGCTCGAAGTCATTATCGAGCTCGAATCCAAATCGAATTATGATGAGAAGCAATGGAATCGACCTTAAGAGCCAGATGCCAACCAATATCGAGCCTGAGTCAATACCAGACCTCGAGTTAATATCGAGCTCAAGCCCATATCGAGTTCTAAGCCTGGAAACCAACCGATAACAAGTCCGATCAAGATCGAGCCAAGAGACAAGAGCCATTACAACCACACTAAGAAAGGGAATCTCGGCGAAAATTAGAGAAAAACTGATTTATCATGGGTTCCCCACTATGTATTTTTTTATTATATCCAAAATAGGATCCCTCCACTATAAGAGGGATGATTATTATTCCTCTAAGGGCATCAAGTCATTAATACACTATAACTCAAATATTGTTGATACATTCACATATGAAGAGATTATCCTTTTTTAGCTTCATACATAATTTTATTTTTGCTTGTTCATAAATCATCTTCCTTTCAACTCGGTTTGTATCTTTTCTTTATAGTCAATATTCGATATTTCTACTTACTCTTACGATTTGTGTCAAGTTATACCACATACCCTTAAAATAATGTACAAATTCAACTCATCCGTTTTTCGGGTAAACAGTTTGGCACCCACCGTGGGGCTGAGGATAAGAGTGGTTATTTGATATGAATCTCTGCAAAACACGCCATTTTACGCTTATTTTTGGAAGTGTCTTTGATTTCACATTAGAAACTACGAACTCTCAATTAATGGCCCAGTCTATCCCGAGAAATCACCCACAGAACGGAGCCAACAATAGTAAGATCAAATGAGCAAGAATCGGGGACTAATCCTGAAATTGCTAAGATACTCAAGGAACTCACAAAATGGATCGAAGCAAACGATAAAAAAGTAGAAACATATAACTCCAGGGCCGATCAGATCCTGGGGGTACCACCAGTGTTGAAAGGGTTGGATTCCAAAAAATTAGCACAAAAGCCTTTTCCACCAAGTGCAGCTACAAAACCGATCCCCAAAAAATTTCGCATGTCCGAGATTCCTAAATATAATGGAATGACCGACCCCAACGAACACGTCACCTCTTACATATGTGCCATCAAGGGTAACGATTTAGAAGATGATGAATTCGAATCTGTGCTGTTGAAAATATTCGGAGAGACCCTTTTGATGGGAGCAATGATTTGGTATCACAACCTACCGCCAAACTCCATCGACTCATTCGCCATGCTAAAAGATTCTTTCGTAAAGGCACACGCAGGGACCATAAAGGTCGCAACGAGGAAATCAGACCTTTTCAAGGTAAGACAAAGGGATAATAAAATACTGAGGGAATTCGTGTCCCGATTTCAAATAGAACGCATGGAATTACCACCGATCATAAATGATTAGGCCGTTCAAGCTTTCACCCAAGGGTTGAACGAGTGGAATTCGGTAGCATCACGTCAGCTGAAACAAAATTTGATCGAGTATCCGACTGTAACTTGGGCAGATATGCACAATCGATATCAATCGAAGATCAGGGTCGAGGACGACCAATTAGGAGCCCCTTCCGGTTCAGTACATCCAAACAGGTCGGTAGTTAAAAACCATAGGATGCAATTCCGCTCGGAACAATCAAAGAAGTGATCGAGTACAAAATTTTCGGGGACTTATGAGCAAAAGTGGTTTCGACAAGTATGCCGATCCCATATAAGCACCTCGGTTATCGGAATATAACTTTAGCATAAATGCATCTGGCATTATGTCGGCAATCGGAAGGATCAAAGATACTAGATGGCCCAGACCCATACAAACCGATCCTTCCCAAAGAAACCCAAATTTAATGTGCAAGTGTCATGGCACGCATGGTCACAAGACCGAAGATTGCAGGCAATTAAGGGAGGAGGTAGCCCGTCTATTCAATGAGGGCCACCTTCGAGAGTTCCTCAGCGATCGAGCCAAGAATCATTTTAGAGAAAGGGACGCCAACAAGAAAAATGAATATGAGGAATCCCAACATGTCATTCATATGATCGTTGGTGGGGTTGACACTCCACAATGACCCATATTCAAACGCACTAAGGTATTATTTACTAGGAAAAAATGAGCCCGAGATTATGTGCCCGAAGGCACTTTATCATTCAACGTAGAAGCAAAAGGCATTTCTCAGCCCCACAACGACGCTTTAGTAATTTATATCTTATTAAATAAAGCTCAAGTTAAGCGTGTTTTAGTGGATCCAGGTAGCTCGGCGAATATCATCCGATCGAGGGTCGTGGAGCAGCTTGGCCTACAAAATCAAATCGTGCCCGCAGCTCGGGTCTTAAACGGCTTCAATATGGCCAGTTAAACAACTAAATGGGAGATTACTCTACCGGTGAACGTGGCTGGAACCATTCAAGATACCAAGTTCCACGTAATCGAGGGTTACATGAGGTACAATGCCCTACTCGGAAGGCCTTGGATCCACAATATGAGGGCAGTCCCTTCGACTCTCCACCAAATGATGAAATTCACAATGTCGGGCGGTGTACAAAGTATACGGGGAGCAGCATGCTGCAAAGGAAATATTTGTGGTCGATGAGGTAACACTGATATCAACACTATCAACCTCAGAAATGTCGAGCATCGAAAGTAAACAGGAAGTCAAATAGCAATCACAGCCACCAGCCTCGACCGAATCAAGGAAGCAGGAGATAGAAAAAGAATAGGAGGATTTTCTGACCCCTCGAGCTTTTATTGTTCCCGAAGATTCTGACGCCACCAAATCAACGGTCGAAGAGCTGGAACAGGTTATATTGATCGAGTACCTGCCCGAGCGAAAGATATACATGTGAACGAGATTAACCCCCGAACTCAGGAAAAAGCTTATTCAATTTCTTATTGATAATATAGATTATTTTGCTTAGTCCCATTTAGACATGACAGGGATCCCACCGGAGATAACGATGCATCGGCTAAGCGTGAACCCTAGGTTTAAACCAGTGAAGCAAAAGAGAAGACCCCAGTCACAGGTAAAACACACATTCATAAAGGACGAGGTAATTAAACTTCTCAAAATAGGGTCATTCGGGAGGTGAAATATCCCGAATGGTTAGCCAATATAGTGGTAGTACCTAAAAAAGGGAACAAACTTAGAATGCATGTAGATTATAAGGATTTAAACAAGA
Source organism: Nicotiana tomentosiformis (assembly GCF_000390325.3). Classification (NCBI taxonomy): domain Eukaryota; kingdom Viridiplantae; phylum Streptophyta; class Magnoliopsida; order Solanales; family Solanaceae; genus Nicotiana; species Nicotiana tomentosiformis. Next base: position 24,423,168 of record NC_090815.1, on the reverse strand, counting down.
CGCGCCCAAAGATTCTTTTTCACTGCCTAGCATCAATCGCACGATCGATACCACAACCGGCCACGAGATCCTTACTTTTCTCGATGCCTATTCCGGGTACAATCAAATCCAAATGAACCCGGAGGACCAAGAAAAGACTTCATTTATCACCAAGTATGGAACATATTGTTATAATGTAATGCTCTTCGGGCTAAAAAATGCGGGAGCTACTTACCAATGCCTAGTAAATAAAATGTTCGAAGAACAAATAGGTAAATCAATGGAGGTTTATATTGATGACATGTTAGTTAAGTCCCTGTGCGCAGAGGACCATTTGGTTCATTTGCAGGAAATGTTCGAGATTTTAAGAAAATACAACATGAAGCTCAACCCTGAGAAGTGTGCTTTCGGGGTCGGTTCGGGCAAGTTCCTTGGCTTCATGGTATTGAATCGGGGGATCGAGATCAACCCCGATAAAATCAAGGCCATCGAAGACATCACCGTCGTAGACAGTGTAAAAGTCGTGCAGAAGCTAACCGGGCGGATAACTGCTTTAGGCCGATTCATTTCGAAGTCGTCGGATCGAAGCCACCGATTTTTCTCTGTACTAAAAAAGAAGAACGATTTCGCCTCGACCCCGGAATGCCAACAGGAATTAGAGGAATTGAAGCGATACCTATCGAGCACTCCGCTGCTTCACACTCCGAAGGTAGATGAGAAACTTTATTTGTTCTTTGCAGTATCGTAAATAACAGTAAGTGGTGTCCTAGTTCAAGAAGAGCAAGGTACGCAATTTCCCGTTTATTACATAAGTCGAACCTTAGGGGAAGCAGAAACTAGATATCCGCACTTAGAGAAATTGGCACTTGCACTGATAAGTGCCTCTAGAAAGTTAAGACCATACTTTCAATGTCACCTCATATGCGTATTAACCCCTTACCCACTTCGTAATATTTTGCACAAGCCCGAACTATCAGGCCGATTGGCCAAATGGGCCGTCGAACTCAGTGGGTACGATATCGATTATCAACCCCGGAGGCCGTCGAACTCAGTGGGTACTCAGTGGGTAAATCAAGTAAACAAAACCTTTGAAGTTCGAGAGGATAAAATGCAAAGGTATTTGGACAAACTGCAGGTAACTTTGCACCGTTTCAAAAAATAGACTTTACAGCATATAGCTCGAGAACAAAACAGTGAGGCCGATGCACTTGCAAATTTGGGGTCATCGATCGAGGAAGACGAGATCAGCACAGGGATTGTTCTCGAAATCTGTGATCGAGGAAGGTCATGCCGAGATAAACTATACAAGCTTAACCCGGGATTGGAGGAATACATATATATTGAATACTTAAAGAACGGAAAGCTCCCATCGGACCCTAAAGAGTCGAGGACCCTACAAACCAAAGCTGCTCGATTTACATTGGCTGAAGATGGAACATTATACCGAAGGACATTCGATGGACCATTGACAGTATGCTTAGGACCAGGAGACACCAATTATGTTTTACGAGAGGTCCATAAAGGCACTTGTGGGAACCACTCTGGCGCTGAATCACTGATTCAAAAAATCATTAGAGCAGGATACTACTGGGATAGCATGGAAAAAGAGACTAAGGAGTTTGTTCAAAAATGTGATAAATGTCAAAGTTTTGCACCGATGATCCATCAACCCGGAGAACAACTTCATTCAGTCTTATCCCCATGGCCATTCATGAAATGGGGGATGGATATCGTCGGCCCTCTGCCATCGGCCCCAGGTAAAGCTAAGTTCATTTTATTTATGACTGACTATTTCTCTAAATGGGTTGAAGCACAGGCATTTGAGAAAGTGAGAGAGAAAGAGGTTATAGACTTCATCTGGGATCATATCATATGTCGATTTGGGATACCCGTCGAAATAGTGTGTGACAATGTAAAATAATTTATCGGCAGCAAAGTGACAGAATTCGTCAAAGACCATAAAATAAAAAGGATATTAACAACGCCGTATCACCCTAGTGGGAACGGACAAGCCGAATCGACGAACAAGACTATCATTCAAAACATAAAGAAAAGGTTGAACGACGCTAAGGGGAAATGGAAAGAAATTCTACCCGAAGTCCTTTAGGCATATCGATCGAACAACATCAAAGTCCAGTATGGGGGCAACCCCATTCTCCTTAGTATATGGCTCCGAAGCCTTAATTCCAATCGAAGTCGGGGAACCCAGTGCCAGGTTTTGGCATACAATAGAAGAGTCAAATCACAAGGCTATGAATACTAGCCTCGAATTATTGGATGAAAAATGAGAAGCCGCTCTCGTCCGATTGGCTGCCCAAAAGCAACGGATCGAAAGATACTATAATGGAAGGACTAATCTTCGCCATTTTAAAATCGGGGACTTAGTGCTAAGAAAAGTCGCCCTCAACACCCGAAATCCAAATGAAGGAAAACTGGGTCCAAACTGGGAAGGATCGTATCAGGTACTCGAAATCGTTGGTAAAGGATCCTACAAGCTCGGTGTTATAAACGACAAACAACTAAAAAGCAATTCGAATGTGTCGCACCTAAAACGATATTACTGCTAAGGTACGACCCTCCCATGTTGGTTTATATTTCGAAACTAACTCTTGCAGGAGTTCGACTAGGAACAAGGACAGATTATTCAACACAAAGCCTTAGGCCTGAGAGCACGCATTGCACTCTTTTTCCCTTAGACCGATTTTATTCCAAATGGGTTTTTCGGCAAGGTTTATAATGAGGAAACCATTGATCGTGCTAACTTAGAACAATTCAACAGTATCCGAGGCCTCTTTACAATTAACCTCGAATACTGGGGGACATTACCATCGAATAAATGAAGTTCGATACAGGAAAGTTACTTTATGTCAAACAGGGTCTCGATAGGGAAAAGTGTAAGGGCCAAATGGTCAAAATGAACCATGCCCACATAGTTTTGTTCAAACCTTGGCACAAAATACGAACACATGTATAAATACTTATGAAGAGAAACTTCTTCTTTACCTATATCTCATATTTTGGAAAGTTCGTTCTACTTCATGATTCAAATAGGCTTAAGGGTCGATCACGACCGAAGGAGTTTGAAAAACTTACCCCATAAATCGGGTACTGCCAATTAAAATACCGAAGAAATCAAGATCCATAAAGCCTACGCGCTAATCATACTTCGAGTTCGAGCAAACACTCACTCGACTATTAAGCCTAAGTGCTACATTACTACTATAAAGCCTAAGGGCTACTTTTTACTTCGAGTTCGAGAAACCAAACTCACTCGACTACTAAGCCTACGGGCTACTCTTACCTCGAGCTCGAGCAAATGCTCACTCTACTACTAAGCCTACGGGCTACATTACTTCGAGTTTCAGCAATCACTCACTCGACCACTAAGCCTACGGGCTATATTACTTCGAGTTCGAGCAAACACTCACTAGACCATTAAGCCTAAGGGCTACGTCATTTCAAGTTCGAGTAATCACTCACTAGACCATGAAGCCTAAGGGCTAATCTTATTTTGAGTTCGAGCAATAACTCACTCGACTATTAAAAGCCTACGGGCTACATCACTTAGAGTTCGAGCAATCACTCACTCAACTATTAAGCCTACTAAGCCTACGGGCTACTCTTATTTTAAGTTCGAGCAATCACTCACTCAATTACTAATCCTAAGAGCCTATGGACTATATTACTTTGAGTTCGAGCAATCACTCACTCGGTTATAAAGACTTCAAGATCCGGCTTCGATCAAATTGCCTAAAGCCTCGAACTTATGAAAACTTTCATAAGGCATGAATGGAACAGAATTTTCATAAGGCATGACTGAAACAAAGTTCTCACAAGGCAGAATATGAAACAAAGACAAATCAGGAAAGGAAAAGATCTTCATATATATGAGTATTTACAAGGTCCGATCAGGACCTTACACAAAAAAGATCAAAAACAAAAAACCCTAAGGTTCCTGATTATCTCTGGGAGCAGCCTCTTCTCCATCAAGCTCCTCCTCGCTCTCAGACCCGCTCTTGCTCTCATCATCATCATGATCATCATCGGAAGCCAGGTTTCCAACTTCGGCTTCAAGTTCTTTAGCCTTTTTTATCTCTTCGGTGAGATCGGAACCTCGAGCATGAATTTCCTCGAGGGTCTCCCTCCGAGATTGGCATTTGGCGAGTTCAGCAACCCAGTTTGCTCGAGTTTGAGCGGTTTCAGCTTTCTTTCTCGCTTGTACTTGAGTGGATTCGGCATCGGCCCGGTAGACATCCACGAATGCATCCGCCTCGACCTTTGCTTTTACAACTTCTGATTTGGCCTTGGCAAGTTCGGAAGTCAACCGAGCTTCGAGCTCCTCTATTTTTCTTACTTGAACTGAGCTCCTCTCCTTTATGCCTTGAAGTTGACTTTCGGCCGATGATAATTGGGCTCGAAAAACCTCTTTATCTGCAGCAAGGCGATCCATACCTTCTTTCCACCCCAAGGTCTCCGCCTTTATTATATCAACCTCCTCACAAAGCTGCCCGATCATCTCGAGCTTCTGCTGCAGCTGTGATATCGGAATATTAGCCTCCAATCCTGAATCAAGCCCATGAGTTTTTAAGATTATCATTACCTGCTCAGTCAGGTCGGTCTGGTCTTGATGAGCCTTGGCCAACTCGGCTCGGAGCTCCCTGATTTCCTCTTCCCTTTGCCCGCAAAGGAGTTTAAGGGTGTTTCTCTCTTCAGTGACCCTTTGGAGATCAGCCTCATACCGACTCAGCTCAGCTCGAGATCGAGAACATGCTTCTCGATGAACCATTGAGGCCTACGAAGGAAGAAGAAAACAAGTTAGAAAAGAAAAAAAAACATAAAGGTGGTACCAACGAAGGGAGTTAGAGCTTACCCGATTCAGAGCTTGTTGCACTTCATAGGAAAGACCTGACACATCACTAGGACCAGCAACATCCTCGACACCAGTAAACAAATCACGGAAGGGGTCCTCCCCTTCGTGAGACCGGCCTACCTCGAGGGTCCCCAAAGCTTGGGCTTCCCGAATTGACCCTTCGGAAAAAGCGGGGAGAGTAGGCGAGTCTCTGATTACTATTGCCCCACGCGAGTCACTTGGGGCGTTCTCTTCGGTTCAGAGATGTTCAGGGCTGGCCCTTTCAGATATATCCACCGTTTGTTAATTTCGGTGGGAGGCATCCTCGATCTCCAGTAACACGGGGACTTTGCCCGAACCCTTCTCCGATATCCCCTCAGTTCGAGGCAGAGGCTCATAAACCACCATCAACCCAGTTGCCTTTGGGGCATCGATGGTTTTCTTCACTCGGGCCACTAGTACAGACCCGTTGTTTTCTTCTTCTTCCTCGTTTTCATCCCTTAAAAGCCGAACTGACTCTTCGGTCTAAGGGATGGTATTCTTCCTCGGCTTACGAGCCGCACTTGTCTTAGGTTGTGGATCCTCGGAAGTAGAGGCCCTTTTTCTCTTATGGTTCTTCGCCTGTTTCGGGACCAGGGCCGGTGTCTCTTCCTCACCAGACGGGGGCCTCAAAACAACATCTTTGCCTAGGCCTACACACAAGAAAATTGGTTAAGTATATGGAAAATATTTCGTTTGAACTATCAAAGACATGAGAAAAAACTTACCATGATTTTTGGCCTCCTATTGACCCTTTGACAAATCACGCCACGAGCGCTCGGCGTATGTAGAAGTCAAAGCCAAGTCCCGTACCCAACTCTTAAGGTTAGGAATTGCACCGGACATCCAAGGAACCACTGCATCGCAAAAGGGGATATCGGTGAGAAAGAAACGAAGGGGAAAAACAATAGGAGATAACATCAGAATTACAGTTACGCTTCATGTTCCTTTCCTCGGGAAATGGCATCTTCTCGGCCGGAATTAGGTCCAAAGTCTTCACTCGAACGAACCTTCCCATCCAGCCTCGATTCTTGTCCTCGTCTATGCTCGAGAACAACATCTTGGTAGCCTGGCGCTGGAGTTTTATTAACCCGCCTCGAAAGAAGCAGGAGCTGTACAATCTAATAAGGTGGTCGAGGGTGAAAGGCATCCCCTCAATTTTGTTCACAAAGAAGCAAATCAGAATAACGATCCGCAAAAAAGAAGGATGAATTTGGCCTAGGGTTATTTGGTATTGACGGAAAAAATCAATGACAATATGGTCGAGGGGGCCTAACGTGAAAGGGTAGGTATACACACTTAAAAACCCTTTCACATGGGTAGTAATATCTTCCTTGGGAGCCGGGATTACCACTTCTTTGTTCTCCCAGTTGCAATCTTTCCTTATCTGTTCAAGATGCCCCTCAGTTATCGAGCACATATACCTAGATACTGGCACGCATCGACCGGGAACCGACGAGCCTTTGTCAATCTTAAAATCAGAGGTAAGAACACACGCCCCGGGAACACACTCCTCAGGCCGTGGCTCCACCAGTGTTTTGTCGGCATCAGGCTGTGAAGAAGAAGCTTTTTCTTTTTGAGGAACAGTTTTAGATGTTTTCGCCATTCTGGATTTAAAGATCGAAAATAGAAGGAGATGACAAAGTTTTTAAAAAAAGAGATTTTGCAATGAAAATTACAGAAGAAAGATTTTGCAGTGAAAATCACAGAGGAAAGATTTTGCAGTAAAAATCACAGATTTACAGATGAACTTAGAAGGTGCAAGAAAGAACTTGGAAATTTTGGAGATTGAAGATGTAAAAGTAATAAATGGTAAAAAAAAAGGGGGGGGGGGGGGGGGAAGGGAGGCTATTTATAGATTGAGCAATGACGGTTCAATATCAGCAGTGGTCGACCATCGTCTCACATGCATTAAATACCTTGGTAAACTGAACTGACAGGATAACTATCACGTACGTCATGGTCGGGCTCGATGCAAACGTCAATGTATATCTAATAGCGCCGTTGAAAAATCATGTTATTTCTCGCCACATTCTTCCAGAGAAACGAGGGGACTATCTGTATACGGTCGAAACTGATTTCGGCCTTCGTACGACTGGTCGAGATGAGAACATAATGGAACAAAGAGAGTCTTCATAATATCGAGATGAGATCCGAAAAAGGAACAAACGAGTTTCGTGTTTCAGGGACAAATCAAATACCTAGCTCGAAGTCATTATCGAGCTCGAATCCAAATCGAACTATGATGAGAAGCGATGGAATCGAGCTTAAGAGCGAGAGGCCAACTAATACCGAGCCCGAGTCAATACCGGACCCCGAGTTAATATCGAGCTCGAGCCCACATCGAGATTTAAGCCTGAAAACCGACCGATACCAAGTCCGATCAAGATCGAGCCAAGAGACAAGAGCCGTTATAGCCGCACTAAGAAAGGGAATCTCGGCGGGAATTAGGAAAAGACTTATTTATCATGAGTTTTTCACTATGTATTTTTTATTATATTCAAAGTAGGATCCCTCCACTATAAGAGGGATGACTATTATTCCTGTAAGGGCATCAAGTCATTAATATACTGTAACTCAAATACTGTTTATACATTCTCATATGAAGAGATTATCCTTTTTTAGCTTCATACATAATTTTATTTTTGCTTGTTCATAAATCATCTTTCTTTCAACTCGGTTTGTATCTTTTCTTTATAGTCAATATTCGATATTTTTACTTACTCCTACGATTTGTGTCAAGTTATACCATATACCCTTAGAACTACGTACAAATTTAACTCATCCGTTTTTCGGGTAAACACAAATCAATAGTCAAAAGATTTGAACTGAAATCGCAATAATATGTGGATCTATGACCTCATGATCCTGACTATGGAAAAGTGAATTTACGAGATTTAAAGAGCGGATTACAGCTCGACATTTGATAGTGTTGGAATGAACGAATGGATTAGGCGAAAAGAGGCAGATTACCTCTAACAAGGGTATGCATTCGAGTCCAAATTTTCATTAATCTCGACGGAAAATTAGAGTTTAGACTTCCTTATTTTTCTATTAATAACGTGGAAGAAGGCAGAAAATATCTAAGGATCCTTAGAGTTTCCACCATGAAAAGACAGTTTGCCACCGTAATGAGAAAGAAAAATAGCTAATTAAGGATAGAGAAAACATCCAAGTCATAACAAAATCTTAGAGCTCAGTACTCGTGATCTAATAAAGAAAACAAACACAAGACCCTCTAAGTTGGAGAAAATTTCAACAACAACGACCGCGTCTAGGGATGGCAATGGGGCAGGGCGGCTGCGACAAAACCCACAAAAATTTTAACCTGCCCCGTCTCGCTTAAGTTTTTTTCTCTTTTTTATTTTATTTTTATTTTTATTTTAAAACAAACTAGTTTGATATTTTATTATTTTATAAAATGGAGAGTTTAATATTATTCGAGCAATTATGTTTTTCTCTTTGTTGTAGTGTGAAACTACCTGCTCATACCAATTAATCTCATTAGTAGTAACATAATTTTTCAAATGTGTAAAGTAACCACGCATTGCCCATGAAATAAGAGAGACGAGATTCTTTCAACTAATAAGTTAGTTGCTACATGCATAATACATTCCTTTTCAATTTTGCGTTCATCCTTAATTAGGATATTTAATTACTACCCGCAAAATAGAGCTGAAATAAAACAAATCTTAAAAGCTTTATAATCATTCTTTTTAATAGTTCATAATGTAATTCACTGCCATGTTTTTCCATATGAACACTCTAAAATAGTAACCATTATCGTTTTTAAATATGAAAAGATTGAAAATAAAATAATTACAAGATAAAGAAACAAGAATGCTTACTAGGAATAAACCGAAAGTTAAATTGCTAGTAAAAAAGAATGTAAAATTGTAATTGAAGTGATTGCTTTGTTCAAAATAAAAAACAATTCATAGCTGCCCCGCATTGAACCCGCGTTAAACCCAACCCGCCCCGCTTTAAAAATTTTAAATATTATTTTAACCCGCACCACCCTGCACCCAAATAAGAGTAAACGCCTCGCCCCACCCCGCCCCATTGCCATCCCTAACCGCATCTCATATTTAGAATATACGGCTTGAAAATATGTACTCTCACTTTGAACAAAAGCTACTAGGTACGATCAATTATACATCCTACACTCTGGCTCGCCCCTGATTAAACGTAATTTACCTTGACACTCTGAGTCATGTTTACCCTAAAAATGGATAACAATTGAATTTATATGTGGTTTTAAGGACACGTGATTTTACTTGGCACAAACTAAGAAAATATACAAATTGATATTGAAATTGACTGTAAAGAAAAATAAAAGCAAACCAAATGAGATGTGCAGCTTTGGCCCTCGAACCAAATAAAATAGCAAATAAAATATGAGCAGAGTAACAGAGTATTGAGAACCTAAAGAAAAAAGTAGTATATTATTTTTTACTGCCTGAGTCCCATTTTACAAATGACCAGACCCCCTTTATATAGTAGGGGAGTCCCACTATTGATACAATTCTAAATACAGTAAGGACTCTCATGATAGGTTAATTAATCGATATCTTCTTGATATGTGCCGTGATTTCCGCCGAGATTCTCCCCCTAATTGCGGCTATAACGGCTTTTTTGTTTCTTAGCTCGATCTTGATCCTGGACGATCTCGATCTTGGCCGATCTCGATCTTGATCGGTCTTTGGGTCTTCGAGCTCGATCTTGGCCGACCTCAATCATGATCGGTCTCTGGGTCTCGAGCTCGACAACATATACTTCGCACCATGGCTTGATATTACAATGATGAGCCTTGGACTATCATGTTCCAATCTCGATTAATCATATGAAAGGCAAACCTCGGTTTTGACCGTATACAAATAGTCCCCTCGTCTCTCGGAAGGAAGATGATGAGAAACGATATGAATTTTCGGACTCCGACTTGGTGGAGGATGATGTCAACGACGAGCCCGATTATGACGTATGTAACAAATGTCCCGTCGGTCCAGTTATCAAGGCATTAAATGCATATCAGTCGTTGGTCGGCCACTACCGGTTCTGAACCGTCATCACCAGGCTATAAATATTCACACTTTCATCCTCATCCAAACTTTTCACTCAAAATCTTTTTCTCTACTCTTGCATCTTCTTCAAAAAAAATCCCTTTGATTCATACATTTTACATCACATACAACCCTAATTCTCGTTCCTTTTGTTCATCAATGGTGAAAACCTCCTAAACGGTGCCGCAAAAAGAGGCCACTTCTTTATCACGACCCGTCGGCGGCGAGGATACGACGGAGCCTCGCCCTGAGGAATTCATTCTGGTAGGGTCTTAACGGTCATCGATTTTAAGGTTGAAAAACCTTCTTCGATACCGGGCCGATGTGAGCCGATCTCGAGGTACCAATATTCAATCACCGAGAAAATTCTCAATAAAGTAAAATAGGAATGCAACTGGGGCGACAAGCACATGGTAGTCTCATCGCCTGAAGAATCAATTACTACCCACGTGGAAGGGTTCTTAAGTGTTTATACTTATCCTTTCATGTTGGCTTCATTGGACCCTGTCATCGCCGTCTTTTGCAAGAGATACGACGTGACCCTTGGTCAAATTCACCCTTCATTTTGGAGAATAGTGATTCTTCTTCGATTCTTCTCACCTTCGATCATCTTATGCGCCTTTATAGTCCCCGACTTTATCGAGGAGGGTTAATCAAGCTTGCTTGCCGAGCCACCAAATCGTCGTTCTCGAGTATAGACGAGCCTCATGAGCGGATGGGCCGATTTATTTGAGTCAGAACCTCGGACCTGATCTATGCTGATGACATGACGTTTCCTGAGAAATGAAATATGAACCGTGAGTACTTATTTCCCATCGAGCGCTTTAATTTGTGACTGTCTTTCATTTTCTTGATCCACTTTTTCTTTCTTGTTACAGTCGTGGCTCGGATGCCGGAACCGATTACGGTTCTTAAACAATGGGTTAAAGGTTTGGTGATATAGAGACTGTACTCCGAGTGTGCTTGGGTGGAACTATCAAAGGGTCGATAGGAGGCCCGCATCATGGTAAGTCTCTTTCGTAGTTTGTTTGTCATTTGTTCTTCTTCACTTGCTTACCCCCATTTTTTCCTTTGTAGGACTTGGGAAAGATGTTTCCATGAGGCCCCCACCTGGTGATGAAGAGGTCCCTGCCCCGAAGAAGGTTAAAGAGAAGAAGAGAAAGGATGCATCGAGTTCCCCGGTCTCGAAAAAGAAAACATCGGCGAAGAAATCTCGCAAGCCCAGGGGGGCTCCGGTATCATGCCTCGGACTTGATCCTCCGATGAAGGGATGAGCCCGAAGGAGGAGAAGAGTAATTAGCCTGTGTACGGGCTAATGTTGTGATACAACAATCCTCTGAATCGGTGGAGGTAGATAAGGGAACCCTGGCCATAATTCCCGAATCGGCGGAGGTAGATTATCTCGTCTCGAGGTGAGATGGTTGAAGGGGAGACCGAGGGCAAGACTTCTCGGATAGCAGAAGATATCTCGAGGGACGAGCTCGGGGTAATCGACATTAGTAGATCCCCTCAGATTTCGGATGCTATGATACGTGAGGCTAATATGTTAGAAGGTCGATCTTACGAGGGTATTCGGGAGTTGACCGACATCCACAACTTTCTGGATGGGCTCGAGTCAGCTGCCTCGGATGAGATTATCGGGTTCGGTGGATTACCGGTGCCGAAGAAAGTATCATGGTCGGGCTCTACCGGGTCTTCATCGTTTCTAAAATTGGTGGACCTATTCCTGGCCCCGAGTGTTAATCCCGATCATAAGCGGAAGATAGTGCTCTCCGTCTCGGAGGATGCCCGAATTTCCTCTCCCCCTATGGGGATTGCTTGTTACCTTCGGTCCTTGGTGATCGAAGAGGATCAAACCGTGATGAATGTGGTAGGAGCCGCTTGCCTATTCAACGAGCCCTGAACATGCTCTGAATCGGGTAACTTCGATGGTATCTCTGTCGTTTCTTTTACACTTAGAATTGTAGATAATTATAACATCTTTTTCCATGTTAGTAGGCTTCAGTGTTGCATCACGAGGTTTTCCTCTGAATTTGGGAGGAGCATGGGGCCGAAGTTCGGAACCTCACTGAGAAGAGTGACTCCTACAACTTCTTAGTGAGAAGCTTCGGGCAGATTTGGCAACGGCTCGAGATGAGCACGAGAAAATGGCTGAATAGGTATTCTGAATCCTTCACGATAGTGAAGATGAATTGGAGATAACCACTAATGATCTGATTTTGGAGGTTCGGTAGAGGCTCAAACAGATTGGAGGACTCAATTCGCAGGTAGATGAGCTACTGGCCGAGGCAGAAAAATTAAAAGAAAATATGGATGTCCTTGCCTCAAAAAAGAAGGTCGTTCAAGAGCAGTTGGAGTTGGCTGAGACCCAGCTTCGGGCTGCAGAAGAAAATGCCTCGGTGCAGATCGATAAGATTAAGGAGCTTCGGCATCGATTGGATTTGGCCACTTCTGATAAGGCAGGCTTGACTGATGAACTCGAAATGGCCATATCTGAGATGGCCAAGGAAATAAAAGAGTTGATGCTAAAGTGGCCCAGCTCAGGATCGATGTTGATGTCAACCAGGCCAAGGCCAAGAGCATGGTCGAACATGCTAAATGACAGGCTCAGAGGGAAGCTCTCGAGGAGGTCAGTGCTCAGGGCTTTGATATTGCGGCCGAAATTGAAAATGCCAAGGCGGAGGAAACTAGAGCCCGAAGACTGGCCTTCCCTGAGGAAGACTCCGAGAGCTCGAGTGAATCTGAGAACGGAGAAAATTCCAAGGATGCAGCCTCCAATGAAGACCAAGCCACTTAGGATATTAGGTTTCTTATTTTTCTTTTGTATCTTTTCTGGGGTCGATTCGGCCTTTTGTAAAAAACTTTTGAATATATATATAAAAGGCTTTTTTTGCTTTTTTGATTCTTGTGTTTTTCCTTTACTTTTCTGTATTTTACGAAGGTCGAAAATGCCTTAGCATAAAATTGTGTCCGAGGTTTAGATAATTTGATTGGAACCGAACTAGTATAGTCTTTAGGTTTTTTAATCGAGTGAGTGCTTGCTTGAACTCGAAGTAATGTAGGTCTTTGGCTTTTGTAAGAAGGGTTGTTTATGGCATTCTCCCCTTTTCGGCTTGAAAAGTTTTTTTATCATTTGTATTTGCAAAAAACTCGTAATGCCTTGGCTCGAAATAAGGAATCTTTCAAGAGTTCGAACAATTTTGTACTCATTAGAGTTTTCGAGGCTTGATATTATCAAAGCCTTTTATGATTTTTCTGGGGGTAGCCTTTTTTTAACCGGTTTATGAAACAATTTGAAGGCCTATTTTGTCACGGAATTCGGACGTCTCTGATCCGTGTTAATTCGGCCGTAGCCTCTTTAGTTCGGGATTTGCCCCTTGGGCTTATTTTCCCGTTTTACTTCGAGTTTACTCTAAGAGTCAATCCCCGAGTGGATTGGATGTGGCCTATAAAAATTGAGGGTTGCCTAAAAGGTCTTATGATCTCGGAATTTTAATAATTCGATTTCGTTTATTTTTCAGACGGCAGTCCTCGGGCGTGGGGGTAATTATCCGAACTCTGGTTATAGTCGACCCTTAAGCTTGTTTACATAATAGGTCGAGAGTATGGAATTGTAAAGAAAAATACTTCTCTTTATAAATGATTATACATGCATACATGTTCTGTTCCAGGGCTCGAGCAAACTACGCGGGCATGGTTCGTTTGACCGTTTGGCCCTTACAAATTTTTCCTATCGAGACCCTACTGTCATGAAGTAACTTCCTCGCATCAAAGTTGACATTCGAGGGTAATGCCCCCCAGTGTTCGAGGTTGATTGTAAAGAAACCTCGGATACTATTGAATTGTTCTAAGTTAGCACGATCAATGGTTGCCTCATTAGAAACCTCGTCGGAAAACACATTAGGGATAAAAACAGTATAAGGGAAAAAGAGTTCAACGTATGCTTTCAGACCTAAAGGCTTCATGTCGAAGAATCCCTCGTTGTTTTTGGTCGAACACCTGCAAGGGTTAGTTTAAAATATAAATGAAAACGGAAAGGGTTGTACCTTAGCAGTAGTATCATTTTAGGTACGATACGTTCCAATTGCTCGGCAGTTGTTCGCCATTTATCGTGCCGAGCTTGCAGGATTCTTTTCCGATGATTTCGAGGACCTGGTACGGTCCTTCCCAGTTCGGACCCAGTTTTCCTTCATTCGGATTTCGGGTAGTGAGGGTGACTTTTCTTAGCACCAAGTCCCCGATGTTAAAATGTCGAAGATGGTCTCTTCGATTGTAGTAACTTTCGATCTACTTTTTTTGGGCGGCCAATCGGACGAGATCGGCTTCGCGTCTTTCGTCCAACAATTCTAGGCTCGTATTCATGGCCTCGTTATTTGACTCCTCCGTTACATATTGAAACCTGATGCTAAGTTCTTCGACCTCGACCGGGATTAGAGCTTCGGCGCCGTAAACTAATGAGAACGGTGTTGCTCTGGTACTAGATTTTGATGTTGTGCGGTATGCCCATAGAACCTCGGGTAGTATTTCTCTCTGTTTTCCTTTGGTGCCGGTCAATCTCTTCTTAAGATTTTGGATGATGGTTTTGTTGGTCGATTCGGCTTGTCAGTTCCCGATGGGATGATAAGTTGTTGATAGAATCCTTTTGATCTTGTGATCCTCGAGAAATTTAGTTACTTTGCTGTCGATGAATTATTTTCCATTATCACATACAATCTCGGAGGGCATCCCAAATCGACATATGATGTGGTCCCAAATGAAGTCTATGACTTTTTTTCTCTGACTTTCTCAAAAGCCTGTGCTTCAACCCATTTAGAGAAATAATCAGTCATAAACAAAATAAACTAAACTTTACCTGGGGCCGACGGGAGAGGGCCAACGTTGTCCATTCCCCATTTCATGAAGGGCCATGGGAAGAGGACCGAGTGGAGTAGTTCCTCGGGTTGATGAATCATGGGCGCATGCCTTTGTCATTTATCGCATTTTCGAACGAACTCATCCTTCCCCATATCGGTCCAATAGTACCCTGCTTTGATTACTTTGTGGACCAGCGATTTGACACCGGAATGATTTCCACAAGTTCCCTCATGAACTTCTCGTAGGATGTAGTTGGTATCTCCCGGTCCCAAACATATTGCCAACAGACTATCGAACGTCCTTTTAAACAGTGTTCCGTCTTCGGACAAAGTGAAATGTGTTGCCTTTGTGCGCAGAGTTCTCGACTCCTTTGGATCCGATGGAAGCTTCCCGTTATTTAAGTACTCTATGTACTTGTTTCTCCAATCCCATGTTAAACTTGTGGAGTTTATCTCGGTGTGACCTTCTTCGATTACCGATCTTATGAGTTGTACAATAGTCCCCGAGTTGAGTTCGTCGTCCTCGACCGATGAAACTAAGTTTGCAAGAGCGTCGACCTCATTGTTCTGTTTTCGAGGTACATGTTGCAAGGTCCATTCCTTAAATCGATGTAGAGTCACCTGTAGTTTATCCAAGTACCTCTGCATTCGGTCTTCTCAGACTTCAAAAGTCCCGTTAACTTGGTTTACCACGAGGAAGGAATCACACTTAGCCTCTATGACCTCTGCTCCCAAGATTTTAGCTAGTTCGAGACCTGCAATCATGGCCTCATACTCGACCTCATTGTTAGTCAATTTTGTAGTTCTGATATACTGTCTTACTACATTAGCAGTGGGTGATTTTAGTACGATGCCTAGTCCGGACCCCTTCGCGTTCGAAGCACCATCCGTAAAGAGGGTCCAGACTCCCGAAGATGTACCTAATTTTATCAGTAGTTCTTTTTCAACCTCGGGTACGAGGGCCGACGTAAAGTCAGCCACGAAGTCTGCCAAGATTTGAGACTTGATGGCAGTTCGGGGTCGAACTCAATATCGTACCCACTGATTTCTACGGCCCATTTGGCCAATCGACCCGAAAGCTCGGGTTTATGAAAAATATTTCGAAGAGGATAAGTTATTATAACACATATTAGATGACATTAGAAACGTATTTTAGTTCCTAGAGGCGCTTATCAAAGCAAGCACTAATTTTTCTAAGTGTGGATATCTAGTTTTGGCCTCACCTAAGGTTCGACTAACATAATAGACAGGGAATTGCGTACCTTGTTCTTCTCAGACCAGGACTCCACTTACCGCTATCTCCGAGACTGCCAAGTACATGTAAAGCTATTCGTCTACTTTCGGGGTTTGAAGCAGCGGCGGGCTCGATAAATACCGCTTTAGTTCCTCTAAGGCCTGCTGGCATTCCGGAGTCCATGCAAAATTGCTCTTCTTCTTAAGCAACAAGAAGAATCAGTGGCTCCTATCTGAGGATATCGAAATGAATCGTCCTAGGGCGGCTATCCGCCCCGTCAGCCTCTGCACGACCTTTACATTATCCACTACCGTGATATCATCGATAACTTTGATTTTATCGGGGTTGATTTCGATTCCTCGGTTGGACACCATAAAACCAAGAAACTTGCCCGAGCCAACTCTGAATGCACACTTTTCGGGGTTGAGTTCATATTGTACTTCCTTAATATATCGAAAGTCTCCTGCAAATTCTTTAAATGATCCTCTGCTCGTAGGGACTTAATTAACATGTCATCAATATAAACTTCCATTGATTTTCCTATTTGTTCTTCGAACATTTGGTTTACTAGGCGTTGATAAGTTGCACCAGCATTTTTTAGACCGAATGGCATTACATTATAACAGTAGGTGCCGTACTTAGTAATAAATGAGGTCTTTTCCTGATCCTCCGGGTTCATCTATATCTGGTTGTACCCAGAGTAGGCATCGAGAAAACTGAGAGTCTCGTGACCGACCGTTGCATCGATCATACGATCGATATTAGGCAAAGGAAAAGAATCCTTGGGACATGCTTTATTCATGTCTTTATAATCTATACACATTCTAAGTTTGTTTCCCTTCTTAGGGACTACCACTATGTTTGCTAACTATTCGGGGTACTTTACTTCCCGAATGGATCATATTTTGAGAAGTTTGATTACCTCGTCCCTGATGAAGGCATGTTTGACCTCGGATTGGGGCCTTCTTTTTTGCTTTACCGGGCGAAATTTAGGGTCCAGGCTTAGTTTGTGGGTGGTAATTTCTGGTGGAATCCCTGTCATATCGAGAAGGGACCAAGCAAAGCAATCTGTGTTAGCTTTAAGAAAATGAATAAGTTTTTTCCTGAGTTCGGGGGTTATACCTTTTCACTTTTTTGTCATTCGCTTCAATATTATTCTCCCCCGATTCAATTCGCTTTGTCAGTTCCGCAAACATTTTCAAGATAGCGGGGTCGGTTCTTGACTCATTCACATTTGATCTCCCCAGCACTAGTTCGGCCCTGTAAATAATTTCCTGTGATGGCTTGGCTTCGACCCTACTCGGTGCGTGGTTCTGATTTTGAAATTGTGCTATTACAGCTTGTTGAGCCTGCAGTATTTCGAATATTATTCTAAGGCTGATCCCGCCTTCTTCGCCGCCCTGTGAGTTATGACCGGCTGATCGAACATCTCTGCGGACTCTATTTTCGGGGTCGACACCCAGATTTGCATTCAGGGCAACATGGAAACTGGCATCGATAGGGTCTGTAATTGGTACTCCCTCGAGGTCAATTGGAAGCATTTCATTTCCTGGGCGGCTACATTGTCGTTTTCGCCATGAAAACCAAGGCCGTTGTCGATGTGTGTGGGTACTGCTTGAGAATTCGACATACTGATCTTGGAATCAAAAACGCTTACAAGAACAAGTGTAAAGCAATGTGTGTTATGAAAATTAGCACAAGGCAATCACTATTATCTTTGGCCCCACGGTAGGCGCCAAACTGTTTACCCTAAAAACAGATGACAATTGAATTTATATGTGGTTTTAAGGACACATGATTTTACTTGGTACAAACTGAGAAAATATGCAAATTGATATTGAAATAGACTGTAAAGAAAAATAAAAGCAAACCAAATGAGATGTGCATCTCTGGCCCTCGAACCAAATGAAATAGCAAATGAAATATGAGCAGTGTAATAGAGTATTGAGAACCTAAAGAGAAGAGTAGTATAGTGCTTTTTTACTGCTTGAGTCCCCTTTTTACAAATGACTAGACCCCTTTTATATAGTAGGGGAGTCCTACTCTTGATACAATTCTAAATACAGTAAGGACTCTCATGATAGGCTAATTAATCGACCTCTTCTTGATACGTGCCGTGATTTCTGTCGAGATTCTCCCCTTAATTGCGGCTATAACGGCTTTTTTGTTTCTTAGCTCGATCTTGATCCTGGCCGATCTCGATCTTGATCGGTCTCTGGGTCTTCGAGCTCGATCTTGGCCGACCTCGATCTTGATCGGTCTCGAGTTTGACAACATATACTTCGCACCATGGATTGATATTGCAATGATGAACCTTGAACCATGATGTTCCAATCTCGATTAATCATATAAATGGCAAAACTCGATTTTAACCGTATACAATTCATTTTCAAAGGATTTTAGAACTAGATATAATCGTTCGCGTCTAATATGACACCTTTCTTAGCTTCTGTTTTCCATGATCAAAAATTAAATTGAGACACTTATCTGATTCTTCACCTCTAATATTACTTGTTTCAAGTTTCAACCTAATATATGATTAACAGTTTTCTTCATAACAGTTGTATCCAGGCAAATTTATGCACCTTAACTAATTCAATATGATACATTCTTCTATCTCTCCCTAGCATAAATAACAAATAATTATGTCCTCATATCCGATCAGCAGTTATCATATCCGATCTCAGAAATTCAGCTTAATCTATTAGTGTCGTATCCAAATGATGAGTTCCTAAAGTTTTCAACCAAATTGATGAGTTCCCAATGTTGCAATATTTACGTTGGGGACAAATTGCCAATTTCCACGCTTATGATATGTTGATTCTTGATAATTAGGGTTCATTTGGTAGGGTGTATAATAATAATGTTGA
The DNA here is from genome assembly GCF_000390325.3 of Nicotiana tomentosiformis. Lineage (NCBI taxonomy): Eukaryota > Viridiplantae > Streptophyta > Magnoliopsida > Solanales > Solanaceae > Nicotiana > Nicotiana tomentosiformis. The sequence continues at coordinate 24,404,284 of NC_090815.1, read as the reverse complement.
ATAAGGTGTATTAGTAATGCAGAGATTAGTAATGTATGAGTTAATAACACAAACATTAGGTATGAATAGATTATTTCTTATCCACAATTTGGTATGGTATATTAATATTTAAAATGTATTACATAATTTTTTAAAATATTAATTATTTACAAAAATGTCCTCCATATTCTTTAGCTTTAAGGGACTTTAAAGACAATTTTGGCTTTAATCATGCTAATGCACGCATTTATATAATAGCCTTAATATTGCTAATATCATGGTTTGTTATGTATTAGTTATACATAGAATAATACCAAATAAGTTGTACAACTAATACTTGCATTAATAATACATATGTTGAAAATATGTACCAAACAAGAAATTAATAATACAAAAAGTTAATGCACGCATTATTTTCTTTAATATATTCTACCAAAATGCAAAGTTAGCTTGAAAGTCTACGTTACTTATGGAAGATCAAATTGTAAAGGTTGGCCAATTCTCTTCGACGAACAAGTCGTGCATGATTTCTCAAAATAGTAAATATGGCATAGTAATATTACTAGAAACTAAGAGGCTCGAAAATTAAAAATGTCCTATAGTAGTTGGAATGTCTTCATCACCTTTTCGCATATGTTCATATTATAAAGTCCATGTCACACAACGCTTGATTGTACTCTTTCTCCTGTTTGAATTAAACTTCCATTTGATCATAAATTTTGACTTTATTTTTTTAATTTTCTTTTGGTAACATTGTTTGTTTATGAAATATGATTATATTTTGGAAAAAAAATTTAAAATTTTTAAGTTTCCAAAAACTGGTTTATGGCAGCTTTTGGGCGAAATTTTTTCTTCCACTCACTAAATTTCAAATTTTTTTCAGATAAAATGTATGTTTAAACACAACTTCAACTTCCAAAAATTATTTTGCAACACAAATTTAATTTTTTTTTTCAAGTTTTAATCAAATCTAAGTCCAAACGCTAGCTAAATAAGTCGTAAATCTAGAATAATCATAATCTTTTAAGACGAAAGAAATTGGGTCATATCAAGAAATTGATCGGGTGTATCGAGATGAGCAATTTATATCGGTATTTGAGGCTTTCAAAGCTCAATTAGTGATCTTCAAGGGCAACTCCCATAACACTTCTATATGTGGGTTTGGAGCTCCGTATCACCAATTAATATCTCTTTTACCCTTACACCTTGTTTGGATGGTTGTTACATATTGTTTCATAATGTATCGTATTGTACTGTATTGTTTGATGAATATAATATTTGGATAGATTGTGTCGTTTTCCGTTATTTTATGATATCACACACCAGTAATATGAATAATAAACTTGCAATACTATAAAAAAAATTATGATACGATATATAAAAAGGTAGGGTAAATGATAAAATAAAATTATTTAATAATAATGAAGTATGAGATTGAGAGAAAAAGACAACGTAACGACGCGATCACACCAAATCGGTCGTTACATAAAGTGGCATATTTCGTCATTACGTAACGACGAATTTAATGATACGATACAATAAAATTTAAGTAACAATCAAAACAAACATCGTATATAAAGTAAGAATACGATACAATACAATAGGTAACAACCATTCAAACAAGTTGTAGTTTATATTTTTGAACTTTTCGTGCTTTAAACCTCATTCATCTCTATAAAATTAAAATTCTAACGCAGCTCGATTGAAATTTAGTATATGTAAAACCTAAAGCCTTAGTAGTTCCAAAATGGAAACCTTCGCTACTAAAATAGTAACCTCTATTAGTCAATCACTGTCAAAGGGTTAAAAAAAAAGGGATATTAATATCGATCCCCCAAAATCTATCGAAATATACTTAAAATAAATTTAAAAAAAATTATTTAGAAAATGACACTTTTGACTCTCGCGTGTCTTTTACAAAAGTAAGAAAAAGAGTCCCGCGTGTGGCATTATATTTGTTACTATTAATTACTACTATAATTTATGGAATTTGTGGAGCAATAAAATTCTCATCTCCTATGAAAGGCTCTTTCCATGTTCAAATTGTCAAAACTATTTCTCATCACATTTAGGATTTGATGTTTATAAATTTCAATTTACTATCAAACTCATAATTTATTGAATTTGTAATTATATATTTTATATAAATTCTTTATTACTGGTTCATTATAACTCTGCCATGTCTGCAGACCTTAGTACAAAACAATATCAGCAAATAACATACGAGTAGAATACAGCCGCCCCCTCCCCCCCCCCCCCCCGGATTTTTCTGAAATTCCACGTAGACACGGTTGCTTCTTTAACTTTAACAATTAACATAGTCAAATGATGCATTTCTCTCTGCTTTCTCATAAGATTGGATAGTAATTTCCCCATTAAATGATACATTTTCATTCATGAACTAAGCCGCATACTATACCAATCCTACCAAAATTTTCTTTACTTCAATATCTATAAAAAAGAAAAAATTAGAATTTTTCTGTTTCCTAGTACTTTATACTAAGTCCTTGATTTTCTTAATGGACTAATCATTTTGTGCACCTGCTATGACCAAACCCAAAAAACTTCTTTCAAACTTTCTGAAACCTTTCTTCTCAAGCTCCAATAAAGGTAAGCAAAAATTGTTGTGAGTACCTTTCTTCTTGATTATCTCTTTTTTATTATTTTGTGCTGATCTTGACTTTTATTGACCAATAATAAAGGACAAAATGAAGAGGACTTGGAGAAAATTGCAGCACAAGAACAGAAGCAATTCCCTTTTGAAGTACTTGTTTCTGCTACTAAAGATTTCCACCCAGATAACAAGCTTGGCGAAGGTGGATTTGGGCCTGTTTTCAAGGTAAAACAAATAAATTCACCAAAATTGAGTCTTTTTCTGCATTGAGTATGAAAAAAACTGTTTTTTTTTTCTTGTGAATTGGGTATTCAAAAAGTTGAGTCCTTTTTTAAAAAAAAAAAAATTGGGTACGAAGAAAATGAGTTTTCTTTTTGTGAATTGGGTATGAAAAAATTGAGTCTTTTTTTTTGGATGGGGTATGAAGAAAAAGTCAAGAATCTTGAAAATTTGGATTTTTTTTCATAGGGGATATTGAAAGATGGGAGGGAAATAGCTGTGAAGAAGCTTTCACATAGCTCAAGTCAGGGGACAAAGCAATTCAAGAATGAAGCTAAGTTGTTGGCTCGTGTACAACACAGAAATGTGGTGAATTTGTTAGGGTACTGTGCACATGGGGTAGAGAAGCTGCTTGTCTATGAGTATGTTGCTAATGAGAGCCTTGACAAGATCCTCTTCAGTAAGTTTTGTTACTAGTTTTATCTTCTTAGATCTACTAGTTTTTGGATGTACTTTTAAAATGAACTATAAAGAACTTGAGTACTTCTCATTTTTATTTTGTATAATGTCGGTATGAGATGAATTTAAATGGGGAAGTGAGGATTCATACCGCTGACCCCAACTTGTTTGGGACTGAAGCGTAGTCGTTGTGGTTGTTTTTAAATGAAACAAGCTAAGAGAAAGGATGACCTTCACTATACAAGGATTAAAACAAATGAAAGTGCAAAAGGATGCCTTTGTCGGTCCCTTGAGGAGTGAGTCTACTGGAAATATACTAAGATTTCTAGTTTCAAATAAGCCTTGTCTTTTGGATAAGCATTTGCACTTTGCAATTCGGAAATTTGTTCTTTGAATTATGTTCTCCAAAATCTAGTTCATTGATCTCTGCGTTTTGGTCTAAGTTGCTCCGACACGGCGCTTTAGGTGCCGCACCCGTGTCGGCACGAGTCTAGTATGGGTGTGTGTATGAGATTCGTACTGGATCTGGTCAAACAATTTTGGGTACTTTAACCACCACGGACGGAAAAATTCGAGACGAGATATAATTTGATTCCTGAAATCAGAACCAAAACTAGGGTAAATTTGAAGAAAATAGCATACATTATCTAGGAAATCAATCATTTACTTGTCTACAACTTGAGAATAAAAAAGAAATCGACACTTTGCAAGTTATACGTAAGTATTCCACAATTTCTCATAATTTAGAGATTTTTATATTTTTATTTTTTTGAATTATTTTTAGTTGGATCCTCATACCCGTATTTGTACTAGGATCCGTAGCCCCGAATTTTAGAATTTACTTCTCAAAGGATCCACCCTCTAGATCCGTACTTGTGTCAGACACCTGCACTAGTATAATTCTACTGGCAACCAATTTCTCGCAGTGGTCTTAGCAATAACAGACTCTTTACTTATTGAATCTTTTTAATCTTTCTGAATTTTGAGTAGAAGAAAGATGTTTAGTAGTTTCTCAAGCTATTACTGATTCTAATATTCTTGTATTAGAATCTGCTAATAGAGATGTACTCAACTGGAAGCAAAGGCATGACATAATTATTGGCATTGCTAGAGGGTTGCTATACCTTCATGAAGGTTCACATAATTGCATTATCCACCGCGACATCAAAGCTAGCAACATCCTACTTGATGACAAATGGGTGCCCAAGATTGCCGATTTTGGAATGGCCCGACTATACCCTGAAGATCAAACACATGTTAACACCCGTGTAGCTGGTACTAAGTATGATTCTATTGAACCTCTATGTTGAATCATTTGGTTGAACAATTTTTTGAAAAAAAATTGCTCACTCTATGTTGCTAACGACTCTATTTGATAATTTAAATTGGAAGCAGTGGCTATATGGCACCGGAGTATGTTATGTATGGACATCTATCGGTGAAGGCTGATGTATTCAGTTTCGGAGTTGTGGTTCTGGAGCTCATAAGTGGTCAGAAGAATTCAAACTTTAACAGAGATCCTGATTCTCGGAGCCTTCTTGAATGGGTAAGAACTTGATTTATCCTGTCTGGTTACATCGTCTTGATATTCCTTGTATAACTGGACTAGTAATTTTCCTTTTTATATAGATGAATTTTGGGAACTACAGCTTTTACACAATAGTCACATAGATCATGTTGAGTGTAAAAAGGAGTCCTCGGAATCAATTTACTTAAGAAAGAAGAAAGCAATACACTATTAATTCAGCACTGTTTTAAATCATTTCCTCGGGAATAAGCAATAGTCTATTGAGTCTAAGAAAAAACAGTCGAGGAAAACCCAAATAGATGAGACTCCCAGTAATAATGAGAAAATGACGCCAATTTGGTGCTATATAGAAAATTCTAATCTTATGATTCTTCAGTGAAATATTTCTTCTTACTTTTCATTTGGCGAAAAGTCTATAATTTAAGCTGGAACACTGATTAGCAGGGCATCTTTCCGTGTTGAAGATTGAACAGTTTGATCACAGTCGCATAAGTCATCTTTGGTAGCATAAATTTAAACAGGGATTTGGAAGTAACAGAAGTTGAGATTCAGTGAATCATTCTACAGTAATACTTCAAAGGAATTTTTCCAGCAATTGGATGTGGAATAAGTTGCGATTTTGCACGTTCTGTTAGACTGAGCCATCTTAGGACTAGGTGCAGAATGCAGAACTTCAGTTTACTTGATTCAACTGTGCCTAATGAGGTACTTTGGTCCATACTCTATGCGCTGATCAACTGTGTGTGGAACTAGCACTGAATTTATTAACTACATTTAAAGTAACATGAAATTACTTTTGTTTGTGCTGGGGAAGGAGGGGGGAAGGGGGGGGGAGAGGGGACAAAGTCTCATAGGTAGTTGAAGTAAACAAGAAGATACTTATAATGTGTGGAGATCCTCTTAAATGGTTTGTGGCCTTTTGAGTGAAACCATGCGGGTTTGAACTATAATGGACATTATCACACCATGTTAAGAGCGTCTTTTCGCTGGCTTAGCCTGTCAAAAGATACTATGTCGGATTGACTATGGAGATGGAGTGATGGCTTGGAAACAGGATTTGTTATTAGCCCGTTGGAGACACATAAGGAGAAAGCCTGTCAGTCCTGTGGTGCGTATTGGTGGCGATAAAAATTTTAGTTGGACAATGTGGGTGGCACATAACGGATCTCCAAATTTGGAGGTAAGAACAAAGTCTCACTTTGGTAAATGAAGGAAAGGAAAAGTTACATATAATGAGTAGGAACTCTTGAATGATATGAGGCCTCTCGGGAAAACCATGTGGTTTGGTTCTAAGCAGTTAATATCACACCATGTTAAAAAGTGTATCCGAGTCTGCTTACAGTTTTGCTTGTGACTAATCCTTGTATTAACCTTGACTTACCAAAAAACAAAAACAAAATAGTACTAATCATATGTTTACATGGTAATTCTCATCAGCCACATTTTACCTCTAATCGACCAAACACCATTAGTCTTTCGAATCTTGACAGATATTTGCTGTTGCTGCAGGCATACAAACTTTATAAGAAGGGTAGGAGCTGGGAAATTATGGACCCTGCACTGGCACAATCAGCTATCCCTGATGAGATCGCAATGTACATACAGATCGGCTTATTATGCACTCAATCTGATCCACAAGTACGCCCAACCATGCAACAGGTAGTGGTGATGCTATCAAAGAAACCCGGATCTCTTGATAAAGAGCCAACAAGACCTGGATATCCCGGTTCAAGAATTAGATCTCGCAGACCAGCTGGTACGTCTCATACAACTGGAACCTCCGGTGCATCCAATCTTTCTACGTTCAGCTCCACATCTAGTAGCAACACTGTTAGTGCAACTGCGAGTAGGTCCATAACTGCAAGACATAGATTGGACCCTCATGGAAAACGTCCTATAGGAGATTAACCGCATTCTTGTTTGAGATTTTGCTCATTCTTTTGTGTATACACTCAATTTTGTAGCAATATAAATTGCTTATAGATAGAGATTAATGTGTAGGATTACCCACTGATAGTCCACATGTAAATAACAGTAGTGTCAAATTCATTTTACGTGCATTTCGACTATTTTATCGGTATGCTACTTTCCACTATACATATACTGAGTAATTCTTCCCTTTAAGGCTTAGGTGGAGAATCCGAAACCAAAGTGTGGTTCTTTTGGACTCAAGCGACGTAAATAGGTATAAAAAAAAAACTGGGTACCATTTTATATATTCACCGCGCTATACCTTAACGGCACGTTTGTCCGTTAAGGTATAGTGATTCACCGCGCTATATTTGAACTAAAAAAAAGGCGGGTTGTATAGTGTACATATAGGACGCGCTATAGTATAGCGCAGTGAATACATGCGCTATACATACATAAAAACGCAGGTCTCCATCTTCTCCGACCAGAAACCAGTGCCCTCCTCCTTTCCCCATTCCAACGCCCCCCCCCCCCCCCCCCCAATTTTTAAAGAAAAGAAAACCTCAATGGAGCCGACCCGTCCCACAAAAAGTGTATCTTCTCGGTATTTAGATTTTATTGTTGTACATATATTAATATGTGATTTTATTTTTGTTTAGTGCCCGTAATCGTAATGTAGTGCCCGTAATTATAATGTAGTGCCATTTAGCGTAGTATCTTTGTAGTTATTGAAATTAATCATTTAATTATTTGTTAACCCCAAAAATATCTGAAAAAAAGATGATAGTTCAAACACAAACTCTCTCGAATTTTAGTCAACAAATATAAGAAAATAACATAAAAAATAACAATATTTGTCAAACTAAGTATTTTTATATGAATACTTATTAATTATATAATGTATAGTTACAAAATAATAAAGTAACATATAAAATAAGAAACAAACATATAAAATAATAAACTAACGTATAAAATAATAAAATAACATATAGGCTAATAAACTAACATATAAAATAATAACTAACATATAAAATAATAAATTAACATATAAAATAATAATATAGAAAATGTATCAACTTAAATAATAATATAGTAAAAATATCGATTAAATATTAATATAAAAGATATCGCAATATATTTAAAGATGTTAAGCAATCAAAAAGAAAAATACTTCAATTAATATTGTTCAATTTACAGACATCGTCAAGGAGGTTCCCCATGTGTATCCCGGACCTGCATCTCGAGAGCTAGTGTTGCTACAGGGCAACTATAGGTCTTCATACATCTGGGATGGGCAGTGTTTGTCCCAGACATTCCGCCCCAGACGTATAGACGATATGTGAGAGTTCATTAAGGACCACCCACTCCATCCCCGTATAATTAGACGCCTTCAGGATACGGATTTCTACAGGATCATAGAGATCGGCCGGTTGCAGTTCGACTGGGCGTTGATCACGGCTATGATAGAGCGGTGACAACCAGAGACGCACACATTTCATCTACCCATCGGCGAGGCTACCATCACGCTTGAGGACGTGGAGGTTCTCTTCGGGCTGCCGATTGATGGATTACATGTAGCTTACCCGCATGCTCTTAGAGATTATAGGGGAGTGCATTACGTGCATATGTTGCAGCGACTCACCGGTTTCCAGCCAGCGGAGGAGACTGCATTGAGTGGGGCGAGTCGATTGCAGCTGACGCCCGTCTGGCAGCATCTGGCGGCATGGATGCGGAGATTATGGATGATTCACTGCGGAGACCAGCAAACAAGATTGTTGTTGCTGTTGATGTTTGGTGGTGTACTGCTCCCGAACACTTCGAGAAACTTAGTCAGCTTGATATTTCTACATCATCTGGAGCGGCTAAATGATTTACCTGGTTACAGCTCGGGTGCAGCTGTTCTAGGTTACCTGTATAGGCAGATGTGTCAGGCATGCATGGGCATCCAGAGAGACGTTGCCGGATTCTTACCGTTGCTGCAGGTGAAAACATAGTCAATTCTTTTCATGATTATAACATACATAGTAAAAAAATACAGTAAATTTAACGTCCACAATCTATATTAGGTTTGGGCCTGGAAACGGTTCCTGCAGTTTTTACCATCGATGGCTTCGGATGCACCACATCCACCATTTCTCCCTTTTGCTTGGAGGTGGGTTGATAGGCGAGGCTACGGAGGCGAGTTCGAGGCTCGACATCATCTCCCCTATTACATGGATTTGTTGGATTTGCTTGAAGGCGCGCAGGTACATGCATACTTAAGTTTACTTCGCTTGGATTTATATGTGTTGTGTTTACTTACGATTCTTGTGTTTAATTAATAGTTCGTATGGAGGCCATACAGCGACGTGCTCATAACTGGTTTGCCCGATTATTGCTCCCGCGGCCGAGCTATGTGGAGCTCTTCCGTCCCACTAATATGTCTCGATATTGTCGAGCATCATGCGACCGAGCGAGCCCTTCGCCAGTTTGGTCGACCGCAGCTTGTACCTATTCTGCCCACTTGGCTTAGGACACATTACCAGCGGGATGATCGTTCCAGGGTTGACCAGACATACTTGGCCTGGCTAGAGGCCCAGATTGAGGTTTGGGACTAGAGGTATGACCTGATTCCGCCACCCCCTCCACCTGAGCGTACAGATGGAGAGCATGAGTATATGGGTTGGTATCGCAGCGTTACCCGACTTCTCGTCGGGAATCCCGTTAATCTTGCTGGTGGTCGGTACATTCCATACGCAGGGAGGCATGAGGCACTAGTATGTTATTTGTTATACTTACTTATAACGTTACATTATCCATCCGCAATTAATATTTTACATGTTATGCAGGCTATTGGCCTAAATTAGTTCTACCAGTTGAGACTGCAGATGCTACACAGCCGAGGGAGTGGCAGCTTTGCACAGGTTTGGCCGTCGGGTTATTGATCTTGCTGCCGAGACACTGAGACGTGCTCGAGATGATGAGCGCTTAGGATACGAGGTTGCTTATGTGCCGCCATAGGAGTACCATCATGGGCCACCAGTGGAGCTTGAACGTGGTAGACATAGCAGGCATGGGGAGAAAAGAAGGGGTGCCCCACGAGGTCTTGGTGGTCGGCAAGGACGGGGTCCCTGTCAAGGGAGCGTTGAGGCACCCATGGACGATATTAGAGATGATCAGTCGGGTGACCACCCTGAGCCACACGATGCTCATCATGACATGCCGTCATTCAGCCTTCAGCTGTCACCAGGGACTTCGCAGGTGACCCCATCAGCTCCATTATTGATCGCGGGCACGGCCATTACGTGACAGGAGTGGGATCAGTATTTTCCTGATGCCCCAGAGCCATCGGCGGTTGCTGATTCTCGTCCGACACGAGAGGTGCATAGTGGGCGACGACTGAGTTATGGCTCATCACCGAGGGATGCTGAGGATCTAGCACATACTTCATCTACTCCAGTGCCCCTTGATGTTCTGATAGAGCCTTGCGGCGCTACTCAGGTGCAGGTTTGTTTGTATTACTATTATTTTTATTTGTTTTTATCTCATTGATTAGTCAGTGATATCTAAAGCATTTTTATTTTTTTAAGGACATCGTCATCGCCCGTCACGGAGGCCGCATTGTGCGATACTGACATGTCAGAGACGGATGATCTTATGTAGGAGCCCGTTGAGACCATGGTATGACCGTTAAATTCTTTTTTGCTAACACGTACTTTAGTAATTTATATTTCATATAGTAAAATATCTTATTATTCTGTAGGTTACTGTCGGCCTGACGGCCGCTTCTACCGAGTCTGCTAGCCTTACCGACGATCATGTTGCATCACACCTTCGAATAAAGAGGCGATATGATGAGGATGATCCTAATAGCATAGCCGGGCGGGATGGGGATGCGCCTCAGGCCAGCCAATGCTTTATAGCATACAAACTGTGGGACACATTGACATTTATTATTATTTGTATATATGACATTAAATATATAATAGCAACATTATTTATGTTTTTCATAATTTGCGCATGTATTTTTATTTCTCGAGTTATTTATTAGTTTAACACTAGAACACAAAAAAAAATGGCAACTTAACATAAAATTTAAATTCGTTACCAATTAAAGATAAATACATGACATGTACAACATAAAAATAAAATACTACACTCAACGCATCAATGTGTTTGTTTAGTCACTTTCGCCCATTATTCTGTGCTTCAACCACTTAAATTTCTCCTCCAACCTATTTTTTTTCTTCTGCCTCTTTTAGTTTCTCCTGCAATGCCGCAAGTTGTTCTTGTAGTTTCATGATCTGGAGTTCGTATTCACCGGTCAGATTCCAAATATTTAGCAAACATGATTTGTAGTATTCTTGATTAATGGGTTCATCATACTATTCATCAAAACCACATTTCTTATCGTCCTACCAATGAGAGAATAACATAAGACTATTAATTAACATATAAAAGTATTAACAAACATTTCTTCAAAATCGCACGTTTTTCACAGTAACACCTTGGTACGTAATTGTGTCCAAACATGTCGTAATGCTCGAAAATGGAAAATTAATGGAAAGTTTTTCTATTCGTTTCGTTATGACGCAAATAATAACTAAAATGCGCGAGGTTTTTATAGGCAGCTAAGAGTGATTTTAGGTTACATAACGTATATTGGTGAGGCGCTATGTTTCGCGTGATAATGATTCTTTCGGGCACAAGTGGGTCCAGCTTTTTCAGTCCGACAACTTTTTCAGTCCGACAGCTTTTTCAGTCCGACAGCTTTTTCAGGTCATCAGCTTTTTCAGGCCGACAACTTTTTCATGTCGACATGACAATACACATAGCACATATTGGTGAGGCGCTATGTTTCACGTGATAATAATTCATTCGGGTACAAGTGGGTCCAGCATTTCATGTTAACAACTTTTTCAGGGCGACAACTTTTTCATGTCGACATGACAATACACAGAGCGCATATTGGTGAGGCGCTATGTCTCGTGTGATAATGATTCATTTGGGTACAAGTGGGTCCAGCATTTCTTGTCAACAGCTTTTTCAGGCCGACCGATTTTTCATGTCGACATAATAATACACATAGCACATATTGGTGAGGCGCTATGTTTCGCGTGATAATGATTCTTTCGGGTACAAGTTGGTCCAGAATTTCATGTCAACAGCTTTTTCAGGACGACAGCTTTTTCAGCTCGACATGACAATACACATAGCGCATATTGGTGAGGCGCTATGTTTCGCGTTCTTAAAGGGAGAAAAACTATAATGGGTTCCCCTTTACTCAAAATGATGTGATTATGAAGTACTATGTCATTGGCGTGGTCTTGTTGTACCACAAGCATTGTCTGCAACCTTCCAAACAAACACACACAAAGATGAACCAGAAGTGATTCGGCATTTGATGAAGGAGATTCTAGATATGGAAAAGGCACTTGCTGTTCATCATGCAATAGATGATCTTAACTACCTGGAAGGAACGGAGGATCAGTACTACGATTTATTAGAAAATAAAAAATTGCATAGAGACAATGATTATACTATTTTCCCAACAGTTGTCGAGTGGGAGGGACTACCTAAATTTCTACCACAGACGTTGGACGTAGGAGTCCCATAAAGCAAGTGGTCTTATTGATGATAGCGATGAAATACGAGAAATGTGTGTCAACTGGGGCCTAGATTATGATGCCCTTGGTCCCGAAGGGTGCGTACAAGATGTTGACGAAGAAGATAAAGACGGTGACAATGAAATAGTGCCAGACAATGACGATAATGGCGAATGACAATTGTTTTTTATTCCTTGGGGTGTATGTTAAATTGTTGTATTAAATCATTTATGCTAAATATCAATTAGATTTAACCCCATAGGAAACATAATTTTATTTCATACATTTTGCAACCTGAACATTTACATAAATTTAGTACAACAAAATTACTCCAATAAAACACTATGTTTATCCTTGAAAATTGGGCACATTTGATGAACTTCCACCTAGAGCTGAATTACCATTGCTTCCCAAACCAGCTGAAGGACATTTACGGCGGTTGTGTCCTATTTGGGAACATATATCACATTTACGCGCATAAACGGTATCACCAACATTCATTTGGTTCCGTATATGCATTCTTTTTTGCACTTGCCATTGACGCACATAATCCTTGTTACAACCATTTTAAATGGTTCCGACGGCCAATAATGCTCAGCACCCACTGCTGCAACTGTCCACTATAGACGTTTAAGTATGCAGCAACACTATATTCTTTATCAACGTGCCTCGTTGTCGCGGAACCTGTATGTTGAAAGCACTTCATGGCATGTGAGCATGTCAAGTGATATATTGACCATTTTCCACATGAGCATAATCTTCTGGCTTCATTGACGGTGTGTGTATTATTCCCACGGTTGTGATGCAGACTAGTGCGAACTTCAAAAATATTTCCCTCGCTGCAATACTGCAAAAATAGATGCCACGGTGCTCGCTTCCTATATTTCTCAAATCGTTTTATTGGTTGTGGCATAAATTCAACACCCTTTTCCATCAATGACGATGCACCTCTAGATCTTTCAACAAACCTCTTCGCTATCTGCTTGAATGACATCCGCACAATGGCAGTGACAGGCAATCCACGTGCAGACTTCAATAACCCATTGAAAGATTCTGACACATTTATATTCAAAATTCCCCATCTTCTACCACCATCCGCATGCAAAGTCCACTTGTCAAGCTCATGTCGCATCAACCAACAATAGGCTTCTGGGTCTTCCTGCTTAATCAATTCTATTCGCCTCCTGAATTTACACTCTTGGTGATCTGTTGCATCCATCCACATTAAATCATACAAGTCCTTATTCGGATAAGCCCTCTGAAAGTTGGCCTTCAAGTGTCTAACATAGTAACGGTGGTAGGCATACGGTTCCTGCCATGCATGCAAATTCTGTACAGAACTTAAAGTACCGCCATGCCGATCAGATATTAGACAAATACCTAAACGTTGTTTGACAACGTGCTCCTTCAAGTGGTTCAAAAACAATGTCCACATCTCTTAGCTTTCATTGCACAAATAGCAAATACTAGGGGAAATATACTTTCATTAGCATCTACATCAACGACGATCAACAACTTAATATCATACTTTCCATATCAAATCAGGTTCATCATTCTCGTCCTCATCGTCGTCACCCTCATTAGGGAAGGGTGTGTCATTTCCAAACTCATCAGCATTATTGTCATAATCACTATCATCTTCCTGATTTTGCGCATTTGCCAGATCCCGATTAAATATATCGTCTTCGGGCAATTGAGTAAGGACATGACCTTCAAGTTGCTTATTTTCACTGCACAACCAATAAAATAATGAGTTTCTCAAATTCATCCAAACATTACATATAAACTTTATCACTTCACTTACAAATCATAATGTGTTGATATCCCATGATGCACATTATCCTATTGATGATGACTCCCGGATGGACCACCATGATCCAACACACCAAAACTAGGCATATTCCAATTGTCCGTTGGTTCAGAACTTGTAAAATTCATATATGGTTGGTACCCCATGTGGAATATATGAGTGTTAATACACATTCAATATATAAAAATAAATATTTTAAGACAAAGAAAAATTGAAGTTTACCACTCGGCTTGTGAATTATGTAAACTTGAGGAAAAATTATGTCCTCGCTCCGCATTCGTCCGTGGAGATAAGTTTAGATCTGGCCAAACTCTTTCACCCGAAACCTATTCAGATAAAAGTGCTCCAAAAAATCCACCCGATGATTGAGGGATATCCCTATTTTGCGTAACCTCATTATTGCGAACGTCTTCAGCCTTGACGAACATTTCCAACATTTTTATAACAAGAAGTTCCTGGTGTTCTTCCGGAGTCCTCAAAAAATCTATCAGAGTTTCATTGTCTTCGATGTTAAACTCAGCATAACAAGAAACCCTTTGCGGAGTAACAGAATATAGATATCTTCCGGTTACTTTAGTATTCACGGAACGTTTGTTCGTACTCATTGTTTTACATAACAATGATACCAAACTATCGTACTCCATTGTAAGTGGCAACTTAGCATGACACTGTGGAGAACAACTATAGTGTACTAAGTTATTGTCCACCACAACCTCCCCCCCCCCCCCCAATATAATAAAATCCTAATTTCTCACTCTTCGGACATTATGACAAAATGCAAAATAACTTAACGAAAAAATATTTTGGAAGACTTGAAGGATCCAGAATGAACTTTTACCTAATTCTGGAACTACTTAAATAAGAATACAATCAGCCCCGGGGGTACAATAATTGATTTATAGCACATGCATAGTATGCACTATTTATTTAGCGCATACATCATACGCGCTATACCCATATGAATTATTGATGGTCAGTTAAGTGCAAAAGAATTATTGGTGGGGCAGGGCATTTTATATTCACCGTGCTATATATAAAATAGTACCCGTTTTTTTTTTTTTTTTACCTATTTACGTCGTTTGAGTCCAAAAGAACCACACTTTGGTTCCTGACTCCTTAGGTGGATGGGAAAAAATTGCTTAACATTTTGTTTCCTGCTAAAATTTGAATGTTGCGCCCACTTCATTGAATTAATGCAAAAGGCTTGTTTTAATATGTAGGGTATATTTTTGTATACAATACACATATATACAAAAAAGAAAATATTTATTCGGCTTTGTGAGCGTTTAAAAATATAAATCTCTCATTTTAAATAGGCCTAGTGATCCTGGTATTGAAGTTTGAAAAAAATAGTGAGGTCTTGACTTACATATCTCTCTCATTGAATCTTAGCCTATACCGTCATCTGAGTCTTTTGAGGGCTCAGATCATGCAGGGTCACTGATCTCGCCCAAGTCACACCTCGAATCGGGGTTGTGAAGCGGTCGATTGTAATAATAATACCCAACTAGGAGTCAAGATCGAATCCACAGGGAGCGTAGATGGGACTAGTGGTGTTTTATACTTCAATACCACACAAGAGGGGGGGTGATTTGTGTGGTGTCCAATTTTTGCGTGCACAGATTATAGAAGGACCTGGTTCTTCTATGTGTTCCAATTGCTATTATTGCGGAATAATAAGTACAGAAAATAAAGAACACAGAGATTTTTACGTGAAAAACACCTAGCTCAAAAGGTGAAAAAACCATGACCTATTTCCCAGTAGGATTTTCCCAAAACTGTTTACTAAATCAGTGAGCCAAAACAGCATTTACAAAAACTCTTTTGTAAACCTAGGATTACCTCTAATCCCTTGTAGAAAACTAGCCTCTAGCTATTTGCGACAAACTTCAAGTTAACTCTACTTGAAAACACAAAGTACATATTACAGACGCTTCTAGATAAAGCTAAAAGGGTACAAGTTAAAACCACCTACTACAAATAACTAGACTAAAAGACAACAATTAGAACTGGTTCTTCTAGCTGGTTCAAGTAGCATCAGATTCGCACACTCAAATATCACTCGAACTGCTTACAAAATTGCCTCGCTATTTTGCTCTCAATTCTTGCTTAACTTCTGCTTTTGTGCGTCACTGTACAATAAGAATATTCTGCAATATATAGGAGTTAGTAGATAAATAGTTAACTAGAATCCTAATGCTACTCTTCTTTGGTGGAAGAGTTCTAGTTAAACTCAACTCCTAAATCCTTCCTTATCTTAGATACTGTTCTTACTGAATAAGGAGTCCTTCTCCTTATCATTTTTGCAATCTTTTTGATCAGGAGATATCTCATTCTACCAGAATACGTTTATCTCCTGTACGTGCAACTCACGTGCCTTGACTCTGCCGGTGTCTATGTCTGCCAGTGATGGACCTGGTTCATATCTGAGTTCCTTTGTTAATCTTCAAAACTATTCTCTTTTTTGGGCCAACAAATTCCCCCTTTTTGATGATGACAAACTTTGTGCGTCCATAAGCTTAGGCCTGTTTCAACTTAATCCAACATTGACACATATTAGAGTATTAAGCACTTATCATAAAGAACCAGGATCATTTAGGTTATAAATATCACTTGTTCAGAGCATATTTTCCTCCTTTTGGCATCATCGAAAAGTTGCAAAAATATGTGTGAGTCCCAGATTTTATAAAAATTACTCATGGCCACTGGGGCAACTGCAAATGCATTCATGGATCAATCATCAGTAATCAACTAAGAATTCAAACTATCAAAGAAATAGAGACAGTCCATGAGAACAAGAGCAACAAATTTCATTGATAGAAAGTACGGTTCTTCCAAAATCCACAAAATGAAACAAAATCATTTAAAGCATGAGCAACAAAAAGAAAAAGTCCCGAATCTGGGTTACTGAATTTCTAGGCAGGCTAGGCAACTAAGGCTTGGAAGAACTAGGGGCTTGGGTTTTGGCTTGGATAAGATTCAACATATCATGAAGAATTCCCTCATTCTTCTCCCTTTCCTTTGTAAGCTCAACTCTGAGAACATCCCTCTCAGATTCAACTTCAGCCAAACGAGTTTTCAGCCTTCTTATCTCAGCATCCTTTGCCCCACTCTCCTATACTAGGACTCTGACCTTGCTGTTTACAGGTGTCCTTTTTGATGAACCAGGTTCATTGGGGACGACATACATCTCATAATCACAAACAAGAAGAGTATTGATCCCAAAATGGTCTTTGCTTGTGGCCATCTCCACCTTTTCAATGGTACCTTATAATGAGCAAGAACATAAGTGAGGATGAAACCATAAGGAATGGCAAGAGATTTGGAGCCATTGACAACTCTGTCCAAAAGCTAAATGATAAACCCAGGACAGTTTATCTGCCTCCCACTGTCCATACACTCTATCAAGAGCAAGTCCATGTAATTTGCAATATGCCTCCTTTCCTGCCTTGGCAACACGCACTTGTTGATGAATTCAAAGATCACCTTATGGGGAGGGTTCATTTCACTATTATAGACTGCCTTGGGCTCACTCTCTTCTTCATTATCACAAAATTTTCTTGTGATAGCCAGGGCAGTTGGAAGAGAATCCAGATTGGGCCATTTCTACCTAGTATAGTCATCATAGCCTTCAGAGGATATGCCAAGGATTTCACCAGTTCTTTAGCATCAAAAGAGATTTGGACCCCTTACACTAGGCTGGTGACTCTGCCTTCCTTGACCTCAGCATTGGCCATGAATTCCACAATCTCATTTATAGCCAGTCTCCCATCCAACTGAAGGACCATGTCCTTCCATCCCTGTATCTCAAGTTTCTCCAGCAGCAAAATCATTCCTTCTTCTTCCAAGTCCTTCAACAATCTCCCCTTCATAATTGTTCTTTTACCAAACTAGCTTGTCCTTCTCGCCATCAGATGCATCCTCCTCTTCACCACTCCAATCATCTTCTTCAGTAATTTTCACTTGCTTGGCTTTCACTGCAGACCTGGTTCGCTTAGCCAAGATAGAGGGTTCAGCAGACTTAGAAACAGATGAAGACTTCTTTGAGAAAGTCTTGGCTTTCTTTGGCTTAGAAGTCTAAACCTCTACATCTACCGCCTTTTAACTTTGATAGACCATGTCCATCGCATCCAACTCAACAGCCTCAACAGGCTCAACGACTTTTTCTTTCCCTTTATCCACTCTTTTCTTCTTACTCTCCTCTAAAGCTCTCTGCAACTCCTCCTCACTCTGCTTTAGCTTGCTCCTTGTAGTTCTTCCTTTTGGAAGAGGAATATCAGAGGTCTCAGAAGGAGCAGCTTTTCGTTTCTTGTTGGCTCTTGCTATCCCAGAGGTTGTAGCTTTAGGAGGTCTTTTCTTCTTGGGTTGGAAACTGTCACTTAACCTTTTAAAGAGATCATCCAGGGTTTCCTCAGCAGATGAACCCGGTTCGTCTGCTTGCTTTCCAAGATTTACTAGCCTTTTAGCGGCTTCTCTTGGGTTGGTAACTGTCACTTAAACTTTGTTTTGATTTTACTTCTAAAATTATACTAAGGATTGCAATTGAAAAATATGAAACTAGAGAAGAATGTTTTTGTTTTTTTTTTTTCAAATATGTAAAAGGTCTAGGGCTGTGACTTCCACATAGGTGTTTGCCTAATGGGTTGTGGGCTTTAGAGTGAGTTTCGTTGGTCGGGGTGTATTATAGCAATCAAAACTCAAATACCCACTCAATACCTCTCGGTAAGAGAGTGGTTTTGCCCAATTTGGCTTTCTCAAGTCCAAATGGGTATTGAACAAAATAGTTGACAAATTGCTCAAGTCAGGTTTTACTATCTCTAGGTTCAACCCTTTAATTTGGACTATCAATCTCTTGATTTTATCCCAAACTCTTGTTAGCCAAGTTTTTCTAGACTAAGTCTCTCTTTCTCAAGTAGAGACCAAGACAAATAGGCTTGAACCAATGTTTGCAACTATTAATTCTACAATTATGGCAAGAACTAGGCTAAATAATACACACCCAACCGTAAACAAACCCTAAATCAAACACCCATTAGGTTCTCATACTAGGGTTGGGTCATAACCCTAGCTAGAAAATTAGCTACTCATAGTGGATATTGAAGAAAATGAAGAAGAAAAGATGATAAAACTCATATTGAATGATTAATAGATGAAAATCCAATGTAAAATCAACAATATAAACTAAAGTTGCCTAAAAGAGTAAAAAAAATGGCTAGAGACTTTCTGGTATTCAAAAAAGTCTATTTATACACAGCTGAAACTATCGAACAAAATTGCCCTTTCGGAGATTCTGTGGCCGCACAATTTTGTGTGCGGTCCGCACTTTGCTTTAGCTCTTCACAGGAGTTAGATCTGCGCCCGCACAATTCTGCACTGCGACCACGTCTCTTGAGTTCTGCAGACCGCACAATTCTGGGTGCGGCCGCACATTTGATTTGTAGCTCTGTTAATTCTTCTTCATGTTCTGTGGCCGCACACAGAATTCTGCGGTCCTCACTTTAGCTTTTTGTGCTTGATTTTTGTCCCTGTTCAAAAGCACTCCTCTTGAGTTTGATTTCATCGTAATGGATCATTTTCCAATACTCCTGCAAGTAAGCATATTTCATCAATTTTCGGGAATACCTTTAAACATTTTTGAACTAAAAAAAAGTCAAAAGGAGCAAATAAGTAGTCAAAATCCCCACTTATCAACTCTCCCAAACTTAAGCTTTTGCTTGTCCTCAAGCAAATAAGGTAATTCCTACTTCCACAAGAAAAGAGCTATTCCAGCTAATCTAAGGTGAAGCAAACACACATCAATTGGGACCAACAATTACCCATAACACTTATGAATTATCAACAAGATAATGATTTGAAGTTTTAAGCATAAATAGTTCTAATGTGACACTTGAGCATCAAGAGTTGACTTACTCATCAAGGAAGTTCGCTCTTTCATGTAGGTCACTGTGGATCCTAAACTCCTCTTCCTCTAATCTTTGTTAGCTTATCTCACTTAAGAATGAAGCACTCAATTCAAGGATTTGTGAAAAGTTCGCTCATCTCTCTCAAAAGAATGTCACAAGTATGGCTCTAAGTATCATATGCTTGCCCCTCATGTAAATCACCACTAATGTAAGCTCACTCGATTTGAAATCACGTAGGGTTTTTCCGGCATGTAATGAAGGCTTTTGGACTAAGGTAGGAAATGTTAGAGTAGAATGGGTTCATCTTTCTTTAAGCACTCCATTTTCTCTTTTTGGCTCATGCTTGGCCGACTCTTGAGTCATTTTCTTTTTCCTTAGGGGAACTAGAAAGACTTGACATCACTCTTTCTTGGTCATAATATTCATTTTTCCTTCTTTGTTTCCTCTATGATTTGCACTTTTGCTCTTCTTTGAATCCCTTAAACTCTTCAATTTATTCACTTTCTTTTCTTATTTTTCTTTTGTTCTTTCTTTCTTTTTCTTTGCCTTGCCTTTTCTTCATTTCTTTTCTCTTTTTGTACCTTGATACCACTTTCAAACTCCTCGTCTCTCCCCCAAACTTATGTTTTTGCCAATTGCTTCTTATGAGTGTTAAGAAAAGTTCGGGTGCCAAGAGAGGGTCACTACAAAATGACTAAAGGCTTGTAACATGGTTATCAAATGAGAAAGGCTTTAGGCTCAAAAGGGTTGACTAGGGTATCATCATTGGTGAGCCATGGAAAATTTCAAAACGGGTTAATGAGAGCCTACAATCGCTTCTCAAGCCAATCAAGGTGTCCATGATGGTCTTCTGATTCTCCAATATTTTCTTCAAAGTTTCCTCCACTGACAGAGGAATATAGGGTGTTGGGGTAGAAGTTTGAGCTGCAACAGCACTGGATAGGTCAGACAGCTTTGCAGTAGCTGTCTGCATCCAGTTGTTGAGACTCGCCAGTGTTTGGGAGACTCGCAGCGCAGAGAGTGGATAATTAGAGGAGGAAGGAACTGATACTGATGGCCCTGAAGATGGAGGTGGAGGTATGGCAGTTATATCGGTGGAAGGCATGGCAGCTGAATCTGCAACTACCACTAACGGCTCATCAGACTGGCTTACGGTAGTAGTCGACTTACCCTTGTTCTTTGGGTTCCTTGGGTCCTTCAAAGAGTACCAGGAGAAGGGCTGCTTAGCCCTAACCTTCGTGTCAAAGCTCTTGGGCTCCACCCTCGCATCCGTAAGATACTCCGTGATAGTGTTGGGATACAGATATGAGCTTTCACCCTGCCTGACAACCAGAGACATGTTGGCCGACATGATGTCACCCATATTGATTGGGTACCCGACCATGGTGGAAGTAACTAGGACTGTCCGAGGGATTGGGAGATTGTTTTTCATTCCGGCTTGGGTCTATGCGACTGCACACAAATATTTTCCACCCTTTTCCTTCAAAGTTGAGGGTGTTCCGCAGAATGGGAACCCCTGCTGTGATCCATGGTGGTGGTGGTCCTGGAGCTGCTAGTATCGCAACTAGCCAAGGACGAGCTGCATCACCCAGTGTGAACTTCTCTAAATACTGCATCGGCTCCACATCCTCGAGCCCCAAATAAGTGTTCAGGATGCTCTGATCAAATCGTACTTTCAAGTTTCGCACCTTGGTCACCTTAGTCTCCTTCTTGATGTGCGCCACATTGGTGTAGGACTACTGGACTAAGTGCTCCTTAGCATCCAATACACGTTTCGTGAACCATTTCCACCATTTTCTTTCCCGGAATTGTCTTAACACATTTGGATTGTACATATTCAAGTCTTTCAAAAGAAACTGATGCTTAATTATGAGCGATCTCTGAGGCCACCACTCTCGGAACCTGTTGAATGCAGTCAGTCTCTCAAACCTATCTTCCCAGACTTCCTTCTTCTTTGACATCTCCAGGCCTGCAACTCTGGTATCACCCCTCTAACTGTCATCTGGAATATAATAATCATCATCAACTATGACTGGTGTGGCGGGGGCTTGAGTAGATGGGGGCTCTAAAGCCTAACTGTTCCCTTCCGACCCCTCATAAGTACTCTCAGAAGAGGTAGGCTCATCTATCAGTCGGTATCTGTCCTGGGGCAGCTGTGGTTGTGATATCATAGCAGGCTGCCTTTGCACTGAGTCGCCTTCCGATGCTTCCCTAGACGGGGCATATGAACTTGACTCAGAGGGCTATACAGCTCTACCTTGTCCTGCAGTTGCCTTTTTAGATAATACTCTCTGCACGGAGAGTGGTAGGGTACCCCTACCTCGGCCTCGAGAGGGTTCACCCCTCCCCTTGGATGTATCACCTCGTCCCCGTGATCTAACTATTTTCTGCAATACATAGCAACATGAATCAGTTGAGGTTCAAACACAGACTATAAAATAGTTGCAGACAAAACAGTGGCAGGACGGGGAAGTGCGGTCTGCATAATTTTTAGTGCAACCACATAATGGCTTGTGCGGACTGCATAATTTTGGAAGTGCGGCCGCACAATTGAAGTGCGGTCCGCACAATTCTGAGTGCGGCTGCACAATTCAAGGCCCGGAAATACCAATTCTTTGAAGTTTTGATATGTGGCTGCACACATTTTTCTGCGGCCGCAGTTCAGTTTCTGCGTACCGCACAATTTTGAGTGCGGTCCGCACAATCAATGCACAGACTTTGCCCTCACCTAAGGATCTGCGGACCGCACAATTTCTTGTGCGGCCGCACAATTCAACATTTGACGGCACTGAACTTAGGGTTTTTTTTCAATTTTTGCACAATTTAGATATGGTATTGGGAAATTAAACATGATGCACAGTTTACCCATCCCCCAATTAACAAGTATGAAGTTACCCACACTATTTTAAGTACACATGATGATTAATTTTGACATTTAGGCCTAAAAATATTTAAACTAATGAAGAATAAAAATTAAAAAATTTGAAAGAATCTAAACATGAATTGAACATACCAGTAATGAATGATGCAGGGAAGAATCTAGGGTGATGAAGTGAATGCGAGATGATTGAATCAATTTGAGTGCACTGTGCTTGCTTTGGTATCAACTAGCCAGAGTGTGTAAACTTTTGAACAGTGGTAGATGGTCACTATTTATAGTTGGATGATTTTAGGGCAAGGATTAGCAACTCAATGCGGCCGCACAATTTTGTGTGCGGTCCGCACTATTTACCTGTCACTTGCTTCCCTCTTTGTCGATCTGCAATCCGCACATTTCTGAGTGCGGCCGCAGATTTTTGTGCGGCCGCAAATCGGCCATTACTCTGCAATTCAAACTTCAGATAGTTTGAAATTTTGTGGTCTCCAGTTGTGCGGCCGCAGACTCCTTTCTGCTGTGGCCAACAAGATTGTGCGGTCCGCACTTTTTTCCACACTTAGCATTTTTCCTGAGCACAGTTCCTGCAAAGCATACTCATTCCTGCAACATACTTCAAAATCAGTTAGCACAAAACAAGACTTATCTAAAAAAGAAGAAAAAGAAAAATAAAACAAAACATGGGTTGCCTCCAAAGAAGCGCCTGATTTAACGTAGCGGCATGACGCAGATTACCCTCAATCACTTGAAATGAATCAATGCCACGACGTGCCCATCATTAACTTTTCCCAGATAATGCTTCACCCAGTGACCATTGACTCTAAACACTTCATCATTTTTATTCTTCAAGTCTAATGCACCAAAGGGTGTCACACTCACAACCTCAAGCAGGCCACTCCATTTATACTTCAACTTTCCCGGAAATATCTGTAACCGAGAATTGAACATTAACACAAGATCACCTTCTTTGAACTCTTTGTTCCGAATGTACTTGTCATGGAGGTACTTCATCTTCTCCTTGTATACGAAATAACTTGTATATGCATGGTACCGGAATTCATCAAGCTCATTCAATTGTGCCACCCTTAAGTTGGCGGCGACATCCCACTCAAGATTTAGCTTCTTCAATGCCCACATAGCCTTGTGCTCAAGTTCCACTGGAAGGTGACAAGCTTTCCCGAACAACAACCGGTATGGAGACATCCCAATCAGTATTTTGTAAGTCGTCCTATAGGCCTATAGAGCATCATCAAGTTTCTTCGACCAATCAGACTGGTTGGCATTCACTGTCTTTGACAAAATACTCTTAATCTCTCGGTTGGAGACTTCCACTTGTCTGCTTGCTTGAGGGTGATATGGGGTCATGACTTTGTGAGTGACACCATACTTGGTGAGTAAGGTATCAAAAGCTTTGTTGCAAAAGTGCGATCCCCCATCACTTATAATGGCCCTTGGAGTACCAAATCTTGTAAAGATGTTCTTTTTCAAAAATGCCACCACACTTCGAGCTTCGTTGTTGGGTAGAGCAACGGCCTTAACCCGCTTTGACACATAGTCCATAACTACCAAAATGTAGGTGTTCCCATAAGAGCTTACGAACGGTCCCATGAAATCAATGCCCCACACATCAAAAATATTAATTTCCAAGATGGTGGTGAGGGGCATCTCATTTTTCTTAGAAATCCCACGGCCCTTTGACATTCATCACAATGCTTGACTAGATCACTTGCGTCCTTGTAGAGAGTAGGCCAATAGAATCCACAACTCAACACTTTCGCCGCCGTTCTTGCTCCACCATGGTGACCACCATATGGTGAAGAGTGGCAAGCACCAAGAATTTCCACTTGTTCCTCCTCCGGCACACATCTTTGAATCACACCATCGGTACAAATCCGAAAGAGGTACGGTTCATCCCAATCGTAGTCAAGGCAATCCTGTTTGAGTTTTTTCCTTTGGTTTGAAAAGAACTCATTCGGTACAATACCACTCATAAGATAATTTGCTAAGTCGGCGAACCATGGCATCTTGGTCATTGAAATGGCTAGAAGTTGCTCGTCGGGGAAGGAGTCATTGATTTCAAGGCCGTCATATGGCCTCCCCTCCTCCTCCAAATGAGACAAGCGGACTGCTACTTGGTTTTCACTGCCTTTGCGATCTTGGATTTCTAGATCGAATTCTTGCAATAAAAGCACCCATCTCATTAACCACGCCTTTGAATATTTCTTGCTCATTAGGTACCGAAGCACTGCATGATCCGTGTGGACAATCACCTTTGTACCCATCAAGTACGGGTGGAACTTCTCCATAGAAAAAACAATAGTAAGGAGCTCTTTTTCAGTCACCGTGTAATTTACTTGGGCATCATTCATGGTCTTACTAGCATAGTAGACCGGATGGAAGATTTTGTTGATACGTTGCCTCAAAACTGCTCCGGCCGCCACATCACTTGCGTCACACATGAGCTCAAAAGACAAACTCCAATCTGGTGCTGTGATAAAATGAGTAGTTATTAATTTGGACTTGAGCAATTCAAATGCCTTCATACAATCCTCGTTGAAATGGAATTTGGCATCTTTATCCAATAGCTTACACAAAGAGTTCACCACTTTGGGAAAATCCTTGATGAAATGGCAGTAGAACTCCGTATGACCCAAGAAACTCCTCACTCCCTTCATGGATGTTGGGGGTGGAAGTTTAGAAATCACCTCTATTTTGGCCTTGTCGACCTCAATACCATTCTTTGAAATTTTGTGGCCAAGGACAATGCCTTCCTCGACCATGAAGTGACATTTCTCCCAATTGAGTACCAAGTTCGTCTCTTCACATCTTGCCAAGGCCTTATCCAATTTTTTCAAGAAATCATCAAAAGAATTCCCGACCACTGAAAAGTCATCCATGAAGACCTCAAGGAAATCCTCCACCATGTCCGTGAAGATAGCCATCATATACCGTTGAAAAGTTGATGGTGCATTGCATAAACCAAGTGGTATCCGCGGGAATGCGAAAGTACCATAGGGACATGTGAAAGTAGTCTTCTCTTGATCTTCCGGAGCAATAAAAATTTGATTATAGCCGGAATACCCATCAAGAAAACAATAGAAAGCATGGCCGGCCAACCTATCAAGCATTTGATCAAGGAAGGGAAGTGGAAAATGATCCTTCCTTGTGACTTTGTTGAGCTTGCGATAGTCCATACACACTCTCTATCCGGTCACTGTTCTTGTAGGTATCAACTCGTTCTTGTCATTGGTGACCACCGTTATGCCCCCTTTCTTTGGGACACATTGCACCGGAGAGGTCTACGAACTATCAGAAATGGGGTAAACAACCCCGGCATCCAACCACTTTATAATTTTATTTTTGACCACCTCTTGCATTTCTTCATTTAGTCTTCTTTGATGTTCAACGGAGGGTTTGGCATCCTCCTCCAAAATAATCTTGTGTATGCAAAAGACGGGGCTTATACCCCGAATATCCTCCAATGTCCATCCGATATCTTTCTTCCTCTTTTGTAGCACCGCCAATGTGGAGTCTACCTGCATATTAGTCAAACAAGAGGATAGAATAACTGGTAAAGTAGAACAAGGGCCAAGGAATTAATACTTGAGATATGGAGGCAATGGCTTTAACTCCAAAGTGGGAGGCTCCTCGATTGAGGGCTTTGTTGGAGGAGTCTTCCGATTTTCAAGATCCAAGTATAATTTGCGGGGTTCATAAGTGTAAGACCCCATTCCTTACAATGCATTCACACATTCCACATAGTCATCCTTCTCATCATCATCAAGGTTGAGCAAAACGGCCTCCAAAGTATCATTCACATTCATCATGGCACTAGTATCATCAATAATCACATCGGTCACCAAGTCCACAAACGAACAAACTTCATTGCTATTCGGTTGCCTCATAGCACATGGAAAACCACCATTTCATCACCCACCCAGAAAGTGAGCTCAGCGGCTTCCACATCGATAAGAGCATTCCCCGTAGCAAGGAAAGGTCTCCTTAGAATAATAGGAACCTCATAGTCTACTTCACAATCAAGAATAACAAAGTCCGCCAGGAGGATGAATTTATCACACGAACTAACACATCATCAATAATACCCAATGGTCTCTTCATAGTACGATCCGCCATTTGTAACTTCATAGATGTGGGTCTTGGTTGCCCAATTCCCAAAGTCTTGAAAACCGAATAGGGCATCAAATTGATACTTTCCCCAAGATCACAAAGAGCTTTTGCAAAGTCGGTACTTTCAATAGTACAAGGGATTGTGAAAGCGCCGAGATCTTCCAATTTATGAGACATTGAGTGCATAATTGCACTCACTTGGTGTGTCATCTTTATAGTCTCACAATTCATCGACCTCTTCTTTGTCACCAAATCCTTCATGAACTTTGCATAACCGGGCATTTGCTCCAAAGCCTCAACCAATGGCACATTAATAGATAGGCATTTCATCATGTCAATGAACCTTTTGAATTGGTTCTCGCCATTTTGCTTGGCAATCCTTTGAGGGTATGGAGGAAGAGGCTTTGGCATTGGTGCCTTAGCCTTTGGCACTACCGGTTCCGGTATGTCTACAATGTGCTCCCTAGTCGGGTTTACTTCCTCTTGAGTCTCCTTCACATCGTCATCAATATCAATTCTTACTTCATCATTGGCTTGCACCAAATTGTTTGGAATCACATCTTCTTGAATCACTTGTTCATCGTCCATAATTTTTCTTTGTCTTGAGGTGGTTGCATTCCCACCTTTTCCACTCCTTGTAGTCATGGACATGGCATATCCCGTATTGTTCCCACCCTTTGGGTTCACCACCGTGTCACTTGGTAGTGCCCTCTTAGGACGAGTGTTCAAAGCTTGCGAGATTTGCCCCAATTGATCTTCTAAATTGCGAATTGAAGTGTTGTGAGAGGCTAGTTGAGCATCAGAGTCGACATTCTTCTCCATCATTTGTTTGAACATGTTCTCAATTCGCCCCATCTCATTGTTGGAAGAGCTAGGACCATGGGAAGGATAAGGAGGCGGGTTGCTTGGTTGTTGATACATCGGGGGCCTTTGAAAGCCCGACCCCCGATTCCCTTGGTTATTGTTCCATCCCCCTTGGTTGTTGCCTCCCTAATATCTTTGACTATTGCCACCCCAATTTCTTTGGTTGTTTTGACCATTTCAATTCCCTTGATTATTTTGATTGTTCCAATTGCCTTGATTGTTTGAGTCCAATTCCCTTGATTACCTTGAGATCGCCATTGTTGTTGATTTGGGCCTTGAGAGTTGTTTCTTTGCCTTTGGAATTTGTTCACATATTGTACTTCATCATCTTGTTCATTGTAAGATTCATCTTGGTCAAACCCACTATCTTCTTGCACATATTGTTTCGCACGGTTTTGCACTTGTTGACCCTTTTGCCTTCTGTTGTTTACCATCATATTGACACCCTCCATTGCATTAACTTGCTTAGGACCTTAAACTTGTTGAAGTTGAGCTTTAGCTAATTAATTCATTGTAGTGGTCAACTCGGCAATTGCTTGCCCATAATCATGCAATTTTTTATGTAAGTAAATCACATTTGGATCACCTTGAGGAACATTTACTCTACTTTGCCATGCCGATGAAGTATCCGCCATTTCATCTAAGATCTCACAAGTTTCGGCATATGGTGTTGTCATAAAATTTACACTGGCAAGTTAGTTGACCACACATTGATTGGTAGTATTGATCCCCCTATAGAAAGTTTGTTGAATCATAGCCTCTGTCATGTCATTGTTTGGGCACTCTTTCACCATAGTTCGGTACCTCTCCCATATCTCATGCAAAGGCTCATTGGGTTCTTGTTTGAATGCTAGAATTTCGTCTCTAAAAGTAGCCATATGCCCGGGAGAAAAGAACTTGACAATGAATTTCTCCGCCAATTCATCCCATGTACGGATGGAATGGTTTGGCAATATTTCTAACCAATCCAAGGCTTTCCCCTGTAGAGAAAAGGGATATAGCCTCAACCTTAGAGCATCCTCGGAGACGTTGGTCTATTTACTCCTTCATCAAGTGTCCACAAACCCCTTCAAGTGTTTGTATACATTTTGACTCGGAGCCCCCGTGAAGAATCCCCGTTGCTCTAGCAATGTGAGCATAACATGTGTAATCTGGAAGTTGCCCGTACTAATGCGGGGCGGGACTATGGTACTTGCATATCCTTTATTTGGCAACACCCGGTGTGGAACCGCTTTTGGTGGAGGTGGGGGTGGAACGGGAACGTTGTCTTGAGGCGGTCGGCCTCGTCTATTTGCTTGAGGTTCAAGAGGAACCTCTTCAACTTGGTCATCTTCCACGTCCACATCCCCCAAAGGCATGTTTCCAAGAGGATCATTGTTGTTGAGAGCCATTGTTTCACCTACAATTGTTTCACCAAAAAAATTAGTAACACGGAAGGAAAAGAAGATAATTCACACACAAAACCAAATATATAACTAAATCCATTTTTATGCTCCCCGGCAACGACGTCAAAAATTGATCTCGCCCAAGTCATACCTCAAATTTGGGTTGTGAAGCAGTCGATTGCAATAATAATACCCAACTAGGAGTCGGGATCAAATCCACAGGGAGCGTAGATGGGATTAGTGGTATGTATTTGGTCTAAGCACGTGAATTGTCTAAGTTGCACTTCTACAAACTTTGTTTTGATTTTACTTCTAAAATTATACTAAGGATTGCAATTAAAAAATATGAAACTAGAAAAGAATGTTTTTGTTGTTGTTTTTCAAATATGTAAAAGGTCTAGGGTTGTGATTTCCACATAGGTGTTTGCCTAACGGGTTGTGGGCTTTAGAGCGAGTTTCGTTGGTCGGGGTGTATTATAGCAATCAACACTCAAATACCCACTCAATACCTCTCGGTAAGAGAGTGGTTTGTCCAATTTGGCTTTCTCAAGTCCAAATGGGTATTGAACTAAACAGTTGACAAATTGCTCAAGTCAGGTTTTACTATCTCTAGGTTCAACCCTTTAATTTGGACTATCAATCTCTTGATTTCATCCCAAACTCTTTTTAGCCAAGTTTTCCTATACTAAGTCTCTCTTTCTCAAGTAGAGACCAAGTTAAATAGGCTTGAACCAATATTTGCAACCATTAATTCTACAATTATAGCAAGAACTAGGCTAAATAATATATACCCAACCGTAAACAAATCCTAAATCAAACACCTATTAGGTTCCCACACTAGGGTTAGGTCACAAACCTAGCTAGAAAATTAGCTACTCATAGTGGATATTGAAGAAAATAAAGAAGAAAAGATGATAAAACTCATATTGAATGATTAATAGATGAAAATCCAATGTAAAATCAACAATATAAACTAAAGTTTTCTAAAAGAGTAAATAAAAACGGCTACAGACTTTCTGGTATTCAAAACCTAACCTAATTTCGTCAAAAAAGTCTATTTATATACAGCTGAAATTTTCGAACAAAATTGCCCTTTCGGAGGTTCTGCGGCACACAATTCTATGT
This sequence comes from Nicotiana tomentosiformis, assembly GCF_000390325.3. Taxonomy (NCBI): domain Eukaryota; kingdom Viridiplantae; phylum Streptophyta; class Magnoliopsida; order Solanales; family Solanaceae; genus Nicotiana; species Nicotiana tomentosiformis. The sequence goes on along the minus strand of NC_090815.1, from coordinate 24,373,899 downwards.
GCGGTCCGCACTTTGCTTCAACTCTTGACAGGAGTTGGATCTGTGGCCGCACAATTCTGCACCGCGGCCGCGTCTCTTGAGTTCTGCGGACCACACAATTCTGGGTGCGGTCGCACATTTGATTTATGCGGCCGCACAATTATAGTGCGGTCCGCAGTTCTTGCTGGACTCAGTACTTGCTGGACTTGGAGTTGGAACTCTCTGAACCTTGACTTCTGCGGCAGTACAATTATTGTGCAGTCTGCACCTAACATTGCAGCTCTGTTAATTCTTTTTCATGTTCTGCGGCTGCACACAGAATTTTGCGGTCCGCACTTTAGTATTTTGTGCTTGATTTTTGTTCTTGTTCATAAGCACTCCTCTTGAGTTTGATTTCATTGTAATGGCTCCTTTTCCAATACTCCTGCAAGTAAGCATATTTCATTAGTTTTCGGGAATACCTTTAAACATTTTTGAACTAAAATAAAAGTTAAAAGGCGCAAATAAGTAGTCAAAATCCTCACTTATCAGTCACACCATGTGAACAATAAAAAGTTGTGTGGTCATAAAAGTTTTGTATAAAAAAATATTTAAAAAAATCAAATTGATTTTAAATAAATATGTATGTTTTTTTGTAACGAACTAATAATAAGATAACGTTACATAAACCGGAAAGAAGAAAATTCTTGTATGCAAGTCAATTTAATCTTATTACTCACTTCTTTCGTTTAGCTTTCTCCCCTTTGACTTACGTTTTACTTTAATGTGTATCTTTGATTTGTTAGAACTAAAGGCCATGAAAATCTGTGTTCAGAAATTGAAAATTTTCAATAAGTTTAAAATTACCTGCTTTTGAAACGAAACCCTTCTAGTGGGACCGTTTTCCCAACTTTTGGGCGGTCCAATTACTTCGTTTTTCGTAAATAATGTAGGTCCCAACATCCCGCTTGATCCTTGTAACTGATAATCTGCTGTTTGTTAGACCACAATAACATCCAAATTCCTCAGCATTTCCTTCGTCCTTTATCCTAACAACAGCTGACAGATTGACACATGTCGCTTTCATTACACTCAAAAACATGTGATGCTTCGCCAATTTCAAAGTTTAGAACGAAATTCATTTCGAATCTAGGGTTGGAAGCCGGCTTTCTTGGGACTCGCCTGAGGCTCCCACCAGTGGCGCACTTGACAAGTAATTTTTACCTAAGTGTTTAAATTTGAAAGAAGTGAAAAAAAAATTCGACAAAGAGTGTTCAATATTATTATATACATCTAAAATATAATATTTTATCTATATACACAGTATAATTTTCGACGCCTTGTGACCATGTGGTTTCGCCACTGCAGTAACGGTCCTAGGATTTTGCACAAGCACGTTCAATCAAACACGAGCACAAGTACTAGTATAAATGGTGTCGGGTATGACAACTAAGATTTGATCATTTATTTATTTATTTGTCTTAACACAATCTCAAAATGAAGTTATTCAAAAGTTGGCAATCTATAGTTTTAACAAAATTAAAAATATTTTTCCAAAGGTACAAACAAATTTATCTATCTCTGCTTGTAGAAATATAATTAGTAATTTCACAAATTTTACTTCCAGAAATTCAATGTAACAAAAATTTGTTAACTCTAAAATATTTAAATAAATCTAGAGTTTTCTTTGTTACTAATATGAAGTTGTTATCTAAAGAGCCGAGAGAATAAATCTATAAATACTAAACTAATTCAAGTAACAACTTTTCGGAGCTATATACAAAAATTCAATATAAAACAAATAAACGTCACTAAACTAAATAAAACTAACTAATTATAAATAATTTCAACAAATATATTTGCTTTTTATCAATTTTTAAGAAACAACGAACCAATTTCACTTTGTAGGTAGGTTTGATTTTTTGAGCAAATTAAACTATAGAATAATTTTTATTGTATTCTGGCAGAAAAGAAAGATAAAGTAACATAGTAAAATGATTGAGTGGACATAAGAGTTGTCACGACCCAAAATCTATTAAAGATTGTGATGGTGCCGGATACCGCTCTCAGGCAAGCCAACAATAAATACTCAATTTGGTTCTCGTTTTAATATTTTGAAATCATATTTTTCCTTCCATTAAATAATAGAAGCTGGAATTTACAGAGTAAATGATAATATTTTTAAAAATTTCAATACATAACAACTCATAATCACCCCAAAATCCGGTGTCACAAGTGCATGAGCATCAACTAGGAATGTAAAATAAAATACAGCATCTGTCCGGAATACAAATTTGGACAGGAGAAATATAACTATTCTGAAGGAGACTCTGTCGGCTACGGGTCGTAATGTGGAATGCAACTCATGTAAGTCCCCGCATGCATACACGCCTCTACTCTCACAAGGCCACTAGTCACATATGTACCTACACAAAAATGTGCACCAAGTGTAGCATGGGTACGTAATCAACGTGTACCCAATAAATATCTAGCCTAACCCCGGAGGAGTAGTGACGAGGGGTCGACATAGACACTCACTAGTGGTCCAATAACATCAGGTACAGTAAAGAGATAAGTAAATATGAGGCAAAGTAAATAAATGAGGTAAACAAGTAATAAATTACGTGGTACAAATTTTCCCTCTTTACGAGGAACTCAAGCTCTCCATTAGAAATTTCCTCCTTAACCGGAGCGCATATATATATATATATATATATATATATATATATATATATATATATATAGGATCTCATCAGATAGATCGTCATAACTCAAATCGGAAAAACGCACAGATATACTGCCTTTTTACCAAATATTACGCACAAATCCATGAGGAGATGATATAGGAAACGCCGAGGCGTACGACCCGATCCAACATAAGAATTTAAACTGTGCACTGCCGAGGGTCGAACGGCCCGAACCATAGATACATCTATTAAATTGCCGAGGCGAACAACCCGATCCCATGAGAGTGTGGTACATAAATCCTGCCGAGGCGAACGACCTGATCCCATAAGAGTGAAATACATAATAATGTCGAGGCGAACGGCCTGATCCCATTAGAATAAGAAGCTTTGACGGGTCCTTGATCCCACTCACGAATAAACGTGTAAGTTGTAATTTCTTTAACAAAAACCTTTCAATGAAGTATATATATATATATCACGGAAACATGTCGTAAAAGGAGTAAAGTTACTCGGTGACAAATCGTGAAATCGTGAAGTCTCTACAATAGCAAGTCTAGTCTCAAGTAGAAATGTAAAATAAGAAATTAAACAAGCAAGGATAATCCCTATAGTATAAGTACAACATGGTGTGAACCTAACTCTACCCGGACAATAACATGAATCTAACTACGTACGGACTCTCGTCACCTCGTGCGTACGTAGTCCCCGCAACAAGTTGTACCCATCAAATATACCACCTAGGGGTAGTTTTACCCTCACAAAGTTAGACAGGAGACTTACCTCACTCCGACGTTCCAAAAACGGCTCCAACACCGCCCTAACACCTCAAACTGATGACCACCGATCCAAAACTAGTCAAATAAGATGCAACCTAATCAAAATATACTCTAATACTCATAATTAATCAATTTATAACAATTTTCAACTCCGCTCGAAAAATCGATAAAATAACCCTCAGGCCCACGTACCCGGATTTCGAAAATTTTCGAAAACAAACACTACCTATAGCACTACGAACTCAAATATATAATTTATTCTCAATTTCATGCCCAAATTCGTGATCAAAATACAAGAATTCCAATGTCTAGGTTTTTCTTCAAAATCTCAAATTTCTACTAATTTTCATGTTTAAATCCATATATAAACCATGTATTTAACCCAAAATGAGAAGAAGTCACTTACCTCATAATAGAGGATGAGGATGGAACTCCAAACACCAGATACTAGCTGCCTTAGCATTTTCCTTAGTCCAAAAATCGATCCGTCAAGCATCCGAAACTCAACCGAGGCCCCCGGGACCCCAACCAAACATTCCAACAAGTCCTAAAACATCATGCGAACTTAATTGAGCCTTTAGGTCACATTAAATAACGCTAAAAATACGAATCACCCTCAAATTCAAACTTAATGAACTTTAGAACTTCAAACTTCTATATTTGATGCCGAAACCTATCAAATCACGTCCGATTGACCTCAAATTTTGCACACAAGTCACATTCAACATTACGGACCTATTCCAACTTCCGGAATCAGAATCCGACCCCGATATCAAAAAGTCCACTTTCGGTCAAACTTCTCAAAAACGTTCAAATTTCTAACTTTCGCCAAATGACCCAAAAATGACCTACGGACCTCCAAATCTACATCCGAACATGCTCCCAGTACCAGAATCACCATATAGAGCTATTCCCAGACTCAGAATCCCAAACAGACATCAATAACATTGAAATGCACTTCAACCCAAATTTAAGAAATTCTTCCAAAAATGCCAACTTCCATAATAGGTGCCGAAACACTCCAGGGTCATCCAAAAACCGTTCCGGGCATACGCCTATGTCCAAAATCATTATACGAACTTGTTGGAAGCTTCAAATCCCGATTCTGAGGAAAAATCAACCATAAGCCAACTTCTCCAACTTAAAGCTTCTAAAATTAGAATTTTCTCTCCAATTGAACTCCGAACTTCCCGAATTTCAATTTCGACCACACGTACAAGTCATAATACCTGAAGTGAAGCTACTCAAGGCCTCAAACCGCTGAATAACGTGCTAGAGCTCAAAACGACCGGTTGGGTCGTTACATTCTCTCTCACTTAATCATACATTCGTCCTCGAACGTGCCAATAATTGCTGTGGAGTTTGTCCGAAATCATTGTTTAACACCTCGTTTAACTGCTCGCGCAAACCTGAAAATCCTCCCTTTTATCTAGTCAAATAAGCCTTAGAGCCAAATTCCAACATTTGAAAATCTCTACCAGGTCTGTTTCCAACATACGAGCACCGTATCCATCACTACATGATGTACCAACACATGATTGCATACCCTTACTGAATTCTTACCATGCACCGCGTAACTCATTAGCCTAAGGCAGTCTTTCCAAGGCACAACAGCTAAAGTTTCCACTGACCCGAAGCCAGTGGTGTACCTCATGACCAGTTAAGCCTTGCTTTAACTCTCATAAATACTGCCACCACAAAGAAGATGTGTAGAACTCATAACCACCTGCCGAATCACAATTTATGGAGTCTCTCCTCCCGACAAGAACCATTACCTCATTCTGGACTGAATAACAATATTTACTCTTTAATATGCTTCATATAAATCTGATCGCACTGATCCCAGGTCAAATAATCTCGTCTCACCCAGTACACGCTGCTCAGGCAATAAGCCACCTCAAACACTGCCAAAAATCTCGTATGATGCCATAATGTGCCAACAAGCTACAAACTCGAATGTGATACATAAGGAAAAACGAACTCTAGAAAGAACTACTCAACCCACGTAACTAATTAAACAACCGAAAGGATGTTATGAACCTTTCTCGGGAAATGAGAAGCAAAACACGCAATAATAGATATGGGAAACTGTACTCAATAACACACTGTTGCGGCGTGTAACCCGATCCACACATGATACCGTTGCGGCATGCAAATCGATCCAACCATGATATCCATGGCGGCGTGCCACCCGATCTAAATAACATATCTGTGGCGGCGTGCCACCCGGTCCAACCATATGCCCGTGGCGGCGTGCCACCCGATCCACATATAATAATCTAAAGAAAACACACATCAAGCCGTAACGCTTATACTCACGAAATGCCCGAATATCAACCATAAGCACGCCAAGTGCATAATACAAATCCTGGGGAGACGGGTAGTGTCACGCGCTACAAAACTCAAGCACAACTAAGGTGCGCTATATGATCTGCATCTCGAGAGTCATCTTGCTCACATAATACCACAAACCATACGGGATCTCAATATGAGTGCGAATAATCAAACCACCTCACAACCCACTTGGTATAATATAGATTACACGGAATAGCTGACGATATAAATAACATCCAAGGCCCGAAGACCCTTCCGTAAACAACGCTATGCTGAGATAAACGCATCCGACCTGATATAGAGCCCACATTCACATTTAGATCCATCCACGGACCTCAAACCGATTATGATCATACCATGCTTGGCTAAATAGCCTCTCAAGGACCCCCGATGACATATTCACAACACATAAGAACATCCATCAAATCCGGAACAAACTTCCACATTCCACAACCAAATGAACCAAGCGCCCTTCAGGCATAAATTCTCACATTAGCGATAGTACAAAATTTCCATACTTGGTTCCAACCTTTAATCAATAAGGTGACTACATGTCACACTTATGCAATCTTCCCGTGGGATACGCTCCCACGACCTTCTGCACCAGGTAACAAGTCCGCACATCTATACCACCGGCCACACTAATGTTGTAAAGCAAATCAAGAAGTCGCAAATCAGTATACAAAGCCTCTTACACATGACACCGATCTTAAGTGACGCTAAAGACAATACTAACTTACTCTAAACATCCGAATTCTTCCCTGATCATCCGAGCTTGTGACATTCTTGTGAACACCAAACCGCAACCTTAATCCTCAGCTTCCAATTTCCCATGCCGCTCACTGCACCTAACATGCCAATACATGAGAGTACCAGAATTCCATAATAAACCCTGACCTACTAATAGGATAAACACTTCATCATATAGAAACCTTTTACTTAACTCATTTCAGGAGAACCATTGCAACACGCATCTAAATTCCAAAAACCGCAGAAAATACAACCTCATGTCATGATCTAAACTACCATAACTCTTCCGAAAATCCCTTTACATAACAAAGCCATATGAATCGAATACCTCCCAAATCAACTAAGTTGTGGTGGCGCTCAAGCCCAAGTGTACAACCACAAACTACATGTATAACTTCACGCTGGAGAAACTGGCCACTGCCATAACCGTGCTAATTCAACCATTACCAACCGAGCCACTTCTTCTAATTTACTCGGGACTTGCCCTAGAAATAATGATAGCTCTATTCAAAACATCATGAACCCAAATCCGCACTCATCCTGAGTGACCTTATTTCACGAGACCACGTTGTCTCCAAAACCCACGAAACATCTCATACCCTCCTCATGCGCATATTCGCATCTTCAACTGGTTCGCCCATTCTGAAAATTCTTCCATGAATCCGAAGTTATTTTCTACCATTCCTCCGATGCTGCACCGCAGACTGTAGACAACATAGAACATTCAAAGTCCCCTTTTCCACAATCCGCTGCCAAAACTCGGTACTTAACCATACCACAGACTCGAAATCCTTAGGCATCGCACTTTGAATTTTTAAACCCACTAGAACCATTGTTGGGAGTCACCCACTCTGACTTATCCCCGAATATAATCAAACTCCAAGGCTCTGCTAGCACATGAACATCCTCTCAAAGAAGCAACCGGTTAAATTCCTTTCCTTATACATCACATCCACACGAAGCATAGACTCTGAGTCTACCCAAGACCTGAACATGAACGATAAGGCCAAAGATAACACACATTCCTCAAATCCTTTGCTCAAGTTACCACTAATGTTTTCTTTCCTTAGTCGTACTAACCCATCAATACACCGATAACCAGAAATCGCACAAGTTGACAACTACGCAATCCAATCATAGACGGTGGGGCTCTCCCACTTAGCTTGAAGCTACAATTACATAACCCTGGGACCAAGGTTCCTCCTTCCCCATTGACATCAGCTAAAAGTCTAACAACGTATTCCAAACTCGAAGTCATGTTGCATCAAAATAAAATCCACGGTCCTAGTCACTGCCCATCACGGTTCCCAAATTTCTCTAAGCTTCCCTCAAGGCGTGTGGCTATCCTACCACAGAACCCATATGCTACTCTGCCACTCTCCCACTTTGGTCAAACCCTCTCCCTTAGGCAACTCCTCGACTTCTACTTTTCACACTTGACCTCCTAACAATTCAACCACCACAAGACACCTCCCGCATGTCCTTCCTCGTCCTTCACTGCACAAGTGTTGCTCCAAACCCTAATCCATTTTTGTAACATTTGATCACATGAGTCGCCACCAACATAAACCTTTTAGAAGATCATCTTTCTCGAGCCATCAATACTAGAAGTACCATTTCGATTTCGAAATCGCTACACTCTGTTATCTCTGACAACTGCATCTAAGGCACCATTTCACAACACCCTGCCCCGAAGGCAAATTGAAGAAGACCATAACATCGGTGAACCTTAATGTGTTCAACACGAACGACGACACCACATCACAGATGAAAATTTCACCACGCTCAAAAATACCAAGTCTCGTCACCCTATCAACCCAAACCTGACATTCTCAGTCTGATTGTCTTTCCTCAACCGGAAATAAAAATATTGAATCTCTGAATCATGCACTGAGCAAAAACTCCTTTCAAGTTATTCGCTGCCTCGACGGATAGGCAAACGTCCTACCATTACACAAATATTGTGCGATAGCAACACACGAATTGTCATAACAATCAATGCCAAATCTCAAAACCTTAGATAATACTGATACTGAGCTGAAACGATAGAACGGCCTTTCGCAAGGCGATGACTCTAGCCCAATCAAATACGCAGGGAGAAATATCCTGCACCACATCTGTAGTACCATTACAATTCCTCGATTCCCAATTTATAACAAGCACTTCACATCGCACAAGATTGAATAGGAAAAAAATAAAGGTACAAGCCTCAAAATAATCAATTCTCATGATGAGGAATCAAGAAGGGAAGTGTTCCTAACAGCCTTGTAGCCTCTCGAAGATAAGTACAGACGCCTCCGTACCGATCCGCAAGACACTACTAAACTCGATCATGACTCGTAAGACCTAAGTGAACCTAGCGCTCTGATACCATGTTGTTACGACCCAAAATCTAATAAAGGTCGTGATGGCGCCGGACACCGCTGTCAGGCACGTCAACAATAAATACTCATTTTGGTTCTCGTTTTAATATTTTGAAATCATATTTTTCCTTTCATTAAATAGTAGAAGGTGGAATTTACAGAGTAACGATAATATTTTTAAAAATTTCAATACAGAACAACTCATAATCACCCTCTGTCCGGAATACAAATTTGGACAGGAGAAATATAATTACTCTGAAGGAGACTCTGCCGGCTGCTGGTCGTAATGTGGAATGCAGCTCACGTAAGTCCCTACATACATACACGTCTATGCTCTCACAAGGCCACTAGTCATATATGTACCTGCACAAAAATGTGTAGCAAGTGTAGCATGAGTACGTAATCAACGTATACCTAGTAAGTATCTAGCCTAACCCCGGGGGAGTAGTGATGAAGGATCGACATAGATGCTCACTAGTGGTCCAATAACATCAGGTACAGTAAATACACAAGTAAATATAAGGCAGAGTAAAATAAATGAGGTAAACAAGTAATAAATCACGTGGTACAAATTTTCCCTCTTTACGAGGAACTCAAGCTCTCCATTAGAAATTTCCTCTTTAACTGGAGCATATATATATATATATAGTGTATCTCATCAGATAGATCGTCATAATTTAAATCGGGAAAACTCACAGATATACTGGCTTTTTGCCAAATATTACGCACGAATCCGTGAGGATATGATATAGGAAATGTCGAGGCGCACGACCCGATCTAACATAAGAATTTAAACTGTGAACTGTCGAGGGTCGAACGGCCCGAACCATAGATACATCTATTAAATTGCCGAGGCGAACGGGCCGCTCCCATGAGAGTGCGGTGCATAAATCCTGCCGAGGCGAACGACCCGATCCCATAAGAGTGAAATACATAATCCTGCCGAAGCGAACGACTAGATCCCATTAGAATAAGAAGCTTTGACGGGTCCTTGACCCCAGTCACGAATAAACGTCTGAGTTGTAATTTCTTTAACAAAAACCAGTCTCAAGTAAATATGTAAAATAAGGAATTAAACAAGCAAGGATAATCCCTATAGTACAAGTACAACATGGTGTGAACCTAAGTCTACCTGGACAATAACATGAATCTAACTACGTACGGACTCTCGTCACCTCATGCGTTCGTAGTCCCCGCAACAAGTTATACACATCAAATATACCACCTAGCGGTAGTTTCTCCCTCATAAAGTTAGATATGAGACTTACCTCACTCCGACGTTCCAAAACCGGCTCCAACACCGCCCTAACACCTCAAATCGATGACCGCCGATCCAAAACTAGTCAAATAAGATGCAACCTAATCAAAATATACTCTAATACTCATAATTAATCAATTTATAATAATTTTCAACTCCGCTCGAAAAATTGATAAAGTAACCCTCGGGCCCACATGCCGGATTCCGAAAATTTTCAAAGACAAACACTACCTATAGCAATACGAACTCAAATATATAATTTATTCTCAATTTCATGCCCAAATTCATGATCAAAATCCAAGAATACCAATTTCTAGGGTTTTCTTCAAAATCCCAAATTTCTACTCAATTCTATGTTTAAATCCATATATAAACCATGTACTTAACCCAAAATGAGAAGAAGTCTCTTACCCCATAATAGAGGATAAGATGGCACTCCAAAACCGCTTCTACGACCCTCTTGGCCGCTTCTGCGGCTCCGCACCTGCGGCCAAAACCTCGCAGGTGCGGTTACACCAGATACCAGCTGCCTTAGCATTTTCCTTAGTCCAAAAATCGATCCGTCAAGCATCCGAAACTCACCCGAGGCCCCCGGGACCCCAACCAAACATTTTAACAAGTCCTAAAACATCATGCGAACTTAGTCGAGCCTTTAGGTCACATTAAACAACGCTAAAAATATGAATCACCCTAAAATTCAAACTTAATGAACTTTAGAACTTCAAACTTCTATATTCGATGCCGAAACCTATCAAATCACGTCCTATTAATCTCAAATTTTGCACACAAGTCACATTCGACATTATTGACCTACTCCAACTTCCGGAATCGGAATCTGATCCCGATATCAAAAAGTCCCTCCCGGTCAAACTTCTCAAAAACCTTTAAATTTTTAACTTTCGCCAAATGACCCCAAAATGACCTACGGACCTTCAAATCCACATCCGGATGCGCTCCCAATACCAGAATCACCATACGGAGCTATTTCCAGACTCGGAATCCCAAACGGACATCAATAACATTGAAATGCACTTCAACCCAAATTTAGGAATTTCTTCCAAAAATGCCAACTTCCATAATAGGCGCTGAAACGCTCGCGAGCCATCCAAAACCCGCTCCGGGCATACGCCTAAGTCCAAAATCATCATACGAACCTGTTGGAAGCTTCAAATCCTGATTTCGAGGTCGTTAACTCAAAAATCAACCCTGAGCCAACTTCTCCAACTTAAAACTCCTGAAATTAGAATTTTCTCTCCAATTCAACTCCGAACTTCCCGAATTTTAATTTCGACCACACATACAAGTCATAATACCTTAAGTGAAGCTACTCAAGGCATCAAACCGCCGAATGACGTGCTGGAGCTCAAAACGACCGGTCGAGTCGTTACAAGAGTAATATTAGAAGGACTCTGGTTAATCTCAAACACAATCTTGGTCATTGGTTGCATACACTCCCTCCAAGGAGGGAGATTAAAAGAACTAACTGGAAGATGGATGAAATGGGATTCGAACTTGGCACCCTCCAAACATTTTGAACCCACTCGACCGCCTCGACAAAGAGTATCTTCCTTTAAAGAGGGTTCAATTTATTATTTTCTCTATAAATACTATCTGCTTAAATATAATTTTTCAATATGCATAGTATTTTTTTTTCAACGAAGCGGGTTCAACTGAACCCTCTTGACGCCATGTGGGTCCGCCCCCTGACTCCCTCCTGACCTCACTTGGATATCACCCTTGTTCTTGAATAAAGGAACCATCGTGCTCCACCTCCACTCCTCGGGCATCTTTTTCGTTCTAAAAATGATATTAAATAACCTAGTGAGCCACTCCAAGCCCGCCTTACCCGCACTCTTCCAAAACTCCATCGGAATTTCATTCGGCCCGGTCGCTCTGCCCCTGCTCATCTTACGCAAAACCCCCTCAACCTCCTCAACTCTAATCCGCCTAAAAACTTAATAATTATGATAATTTATTAGCAAGTAAAAGCTCTCAGTTGTTAAAGATTAAAAATTAAAGAAATAAATAAGGATACTTTAATCAAATAACTCGCGTTATTAATGTTTTTTAAAACGACGGGCAACATGTTAAAATGACAAGTAAATATGTTGGAGAGTAATACAAAATCTTTTTTACACATAATCCTATCAAGTCCTTTAAAATATAACAACAAATATAATTAGTTATCCGGAATCCGGAAATTAAACAAACAATATATGCAAAACAGTGTAACAAATGTTTACAGTGTCATAATACGTAAGCTAAATCCTATATTAAAATATGTCATGAATTCATTATCTTAAAGTTCTGGAAATATATAGCGACAAGCACAGCCACGTCACGGATCCGCGTGAAACGTTTCTCACAATTTTCTATACCGTCGATTAAGATGCCCAAAACAAATCCCCAACCGTTAGATCCTCTCCCAACTTTCCTCATTTCTTTCTCCTCCCTTTGATCTGATCCATTTAAATCCACTTCTACGTCTGCTAATTTTCTTGCATCCAAAAATATTTCTTAGCTCAGCTTCTCCTTCTACAGTACTATTCCCCTCTCATCATTTTGCTCTTTATTTTTTTGGTTTTCTGATTTACAAAAAGCAAAAACATGGCTACTGAGCAACAAATTGATAACCCAACTCCTACTCAGCTTCCGCCTTCATCTCCTTCAATTTTGCCTTCTTACCCCGATGTGAGTAATATGAACTTTTTTTTTGGTTCAAGTTTGTTGTTTATCTTTTTGATGTTTAAGGGTAGAATTTGAATTTGTATGTATTTTAGCTCAAACTGTAAAGGGAATTAATGAGTTCATGTTTTCTTTGCAGATGATAATGGAAGCTATAGAAGCTTTGAACGACGAAAATGGTTCGAATAAATCAGCAATTGCAAAGCAAATTGATGCGTCTTATGGTACACTACCACCAGCACATGGTACACTCCTAGCACATCACCTGAACAAAATGAAACAAAGTGGTCAGCTCGTTATGGTCAAGAACAATTACATGAAGCCTGATCCCAACGCGCCGCCACGCCGTGGCCGTGGCCGTCCTCCGAAGCCCAAGGCTCCACTTCCAGAAGGATACGTACCTCCTCCACCTCGACCACGTGGTCGGCCGCCGAAGGAGCGTGACCCGCACGCGCCTATTGCAGTACCCATGAAAATTACTTCTCCTTCTTCTGGTGGCACCGGAAAGAAACGTGGACGGCCACGTAAGTTCCCAAACGACACGAGCTCGCCTTCCCCGTCGGTAGCTCCGTCGCCGAGTGGCACTCCTAGAGGAAGAGGAAGGCCGCCAAAGGTGAAGACTCCGGTGGCTGCAGAAGTAGGGGCTTAATTGAAAAGGGAAAAGTTGTTTTAGGACTTTTAGTGCTAAATGCTAACTGTTGGTTATCAAAAATTTCTATTTGGATTTTGTTATTTTAGTCCCTGTAGTTTTGTTTAATGTCTTTGTAGGGTAGAAGTGTGTGACCGGTGAGTGATTTGTATGTTTTAACTGGTCCAATGTAAATGCAAATTGAGGCTTTTTAGGCTTTTATATTTAAAAATTTGGATAATTTCAGAGATCTCTCTTTGGGTTGCCCTATTACACTTACTTCCCTTGTGATTTACAATATTACTATCTTCTTTATTTTGATTTACTTGTAATCATTCTTTAAATTCATTTTAAATAAATATAAATAAGATATAATTTGACAGATTTTCTCTTTTTAATATTAATTGTTTTCAATTAGTAATAAGCATTATCAACATAACTTAATAAATTCTTTAAAAATAAACCTACACTAATAAGTTAAGGGTAAATCCAACATTAAAAAGGGTAAATCTATCAAATTGTATAGGGTAACCCAACATTAAAAAGGATAAATCTATCAAATTATATTTTATTTATATTTATTTTAAATGAGTTTAAATAATGATTACAAAAAAATTAAAATAAGAAAAATATGCGTAATATTATAAACTAAAAAGGAGGTCTGTGAGAGGGCGAAATCTCTTTCAAATTATCTGTTAAAAATTCAGAAAGATTCTGTTTCTTGAATTTTCCTTTTAAATATTTTTGAATTTCACTTTTGTACTTTTGCTTTTTCTTTGCTTTGGTTAATATAGCTTAAAAAAAGGAAGCAGCCCAAAGCTATTTCTCTTCTTCTTTATATGTTAGATCCAAAAGTGGTGAATTCTTATTGGTGAAGATTTGAAGGAGAGGAAGTGTTGTTAGGTGCCTTTTGCAAACAACAATAAATAAAGTGTAAATACCTTATTGTATTGAATGTTTACGTCAAATTAATTAAACTTATATTAGTAACTTTTTACCATGAATAAAGTGGGGAAAAATTATTAAATATTTAAAGAGTGAGCACTGTGTTGGTATTTCAGATTAACTATTTTTTTTTGCTACTTTGTGAAAAGAGGAATGCAATTTTTATCAAGTCCTTCAGATAAATAGGAAATAGGAACTATGTTATACGTAGATAATTCACTAGCAATAAAAGCCAAATCCTATTTTAAATGTTAGAAACGGTAGATTCAGCTATATATTGAATCGACCGGTGTTGGATTTTGTCCATTAACAATTAGCATTGAAAGTTGGACTGAAGTATAAAATACATTGGGATAAATTTGTTTAAAGTAAAATTCTCTATTCCCGAAAGAGTCACTTTTTTACATTTGAAAAATATTTAATTTTAGCAGTCCTTGTCTAAAGAATCACATTCTTAGCACAAATGGATGACGAAAATTGGGTTTAAAGTTACAAATATTGCATCAAATAATTAAGGGTCATTTGATTCAAAAACAAGTTATGCAGCAATTAATAATGCATGCATAGATTATAATGAAGAAACTAATTATGCATGAATTAGTAATGCAACAAACAACAACAACGAATCCAGTTGAATCTCACGAGTGGGGAGGGTAGTGTGTACACAGACCTTACCCCTATATTGACAAGGTAGAAAGACCCTTTCCGGTAGACCCTCGACTCAAGAAAAATAAAAAAAGAAGCAACAACAAGTAGTAACTCCATTCCAACAAGTCGTTTTACCTTCTAGAACCCCGTTCCCCTAAATAAGACTCCATGTATGTGTGTTTACTATTTTATGACTTGTGCAGATAGTTAGTTCAGGAATTTGAAGGGTTCGGGTTGAAATCGGAACACTTGGTTCATTAGTTGGTATTAAAAAGGCTAAATTTGACTTCGATCAGCATTTTGAGAAAGCGACCCCAGAATCGGGATTTGACTGTTCCAATAAGTTCATATGATGATATTGGATTTGGGCATATGTTCGAATTGGGTTTTGGACAACCTCGGAGCGTTTCGACGCTTAATAGTGAAAGTTAGCTATTTGAAGGTTTTAAAGTTATTTAAATTTGGTTTAGAGTAAGTTTTGGAGTAATTGAGGTCCGTTCGTAATTTCGGGCCTCAAAATAGTTCCGTATGGTGATTTAAGACTTGCACGCAAAATTTGGTGTCGTTCAGAATAATTTAAGTATGTTTCGGCGCATTCGGAGTAAATTGGAAGAATTTGAAATTTCTAAGTTGAATCAATTTGGTTTAGGGTATGATTCTTAGTCTTGATATTATTTTACGCGTTCCGAGGGTTCGAGCGAGTCCGTTTTTTGATTTCAAACTTGTTGGTATGCTCGGACGGGGCCTCAGGTTAATCGGACAAGGCTCGGACCAAGTTTGGACCTAGGAGCAGCAGCTGAAGCTTCCAGCTTCTGGTACAATCGCACCTGCGCTTGGCCAGCCGCAGGTGCGAGCTCGCAGAAGTGAGCCATGAGCTGCAGAAGCGGCAAAGAGGGGGGCTGCCAGTGACGGCAGAAGCGGGGAAATGGACCGCACCTGCGAAGGTGCAGGTGCGAGGAAGGCATCGTAAGAGCGGACGAAGGTCGCAGGTGCGACACACGCACCGAAGAAGCGGTCTCACAGAAGCGAGTCGCTGGTCGCAGAAGCGAAGGAGCCGGCTAGGGGAAAGACCGCATCTGCGAGGCCCTTTCCGCAGATGCGGAAATTACAGAAGGCAGAACCTTCATTTAAGTCGGGGCTCAGCCATTTTTTAGCCCATTTTCTCTATTCTTAGGCGATTTTGGAGCTTCTTGAGAGGGATTTTCACTTAGCAACTTGGAGGTAAGTTAATTCTACCTATTGTGAGTTAAATACATAGATTATGGGTAGATTATAACATGTAAATTGTGAAAATCAAGGGTTTAGATGAAAAACCTAGGTTTTAGTAAAAATAAGATTTTAACCACGAAAATGGTTATGGAATGGGATGAAAATTATATATTTGAGTTCTTGAGGTTATGGGTGACGATTTCCTCCGAAATTTTCCGAAATTTGGGCACGTGGACCTGGAGTGAATTTTAGAATTTTTACCAATTTGGGTTGGTTAGTTAATCTAATAATTAATTTTGAATTATTGAGCATGTATTGATTAAATTATGTAACATTTGGCTAGTTTCGGATTTTTCCGCATCAAATTGAGGCTTTAACGCGAAATTGTGATCGGGAAGTGAGCTTTGAGGCGAGGTAAGTCTCTTGTCTAACCTTGTAAGAGAAAATTTACCCCATAGGTGTTGTAAATAAATATTTGTTTCTAATTGTGGGGAACTACATATGTACGAGGTGATGAGAGTCTGTGCGTAGATAGTTCATCCGGTTTTCCATATATCTATGCTCACGAGGTATCATGCCGACCTGTCATATGTGTTAGACTTCAGCACAATTCAACTAGATGAGAGCTTGGGTTATGAAGAAGAACCGATTGCTATTGTTGATAGGCAGGTTCGCTAGTTAAGGCCCAAGAAGATTTTTGCGGTAAAGGCTTAGTGGAGGGGCCAACTAGTCGAGGAAGTGACTTGGGAGGCCGAAGAGGACATATATAGCAGATATCCACACTAATTCAGCACTCCAGATATGATTCTAAACCCGTTCAAGGACGAACGTTTGTTTAAGAGATGGAGAATATAACGACCCAACCTGTCGTTTTACCTTCTAGAACCTCGTTTCCCTAAATAAGACTCCCCATATGTGCTTTTATTATTTTATAACTTGCGGGGATGGTTAGTTCAGGAATTTGAAGGGTTCGGGTTGAAATCGAAACACTTGGTTCTTTAGTTGGCTTTAAAAAGGCTAAGTTTGACTTCGATCAATATTTTAAGAAAACGATCCCAGAATCGAGATTTGACGGTTCCAATAGGTTTGTATGATGATTTTGGACTTGGACATATGTTCGAATGGGGTTTGGACAACCCGGGAGAGTTTTAGCGTTTAATAGTAAAAGTTAGCTATTTGAAGGTTTTAAAGTTATTTAAATTTCGTTTGGAGTAGGTTTTGGAGTAATTAAGGTCCGTTCGGAATTCTGGGTCCAGAAATAGTTTCGTATGGTAATTTAAGACTTGCACGCCAAATTTGGTGTCATTCCGAGTAGTTTAAGTATGTTTCGGCGCGTTCGGAGTAAATTGGAAGAATTTGAAATTTCTAAGTTGAATCAATTTGGTTTGGGGTATGATTCTTAGTTTTGATATTATTTTACGCATTCCGAGGGTTCAAGCGAGTCCGTTTTATGATTTCAAACTTGTTGGTATGTTCAGACGGGACCCCGAGGGGTCTCTGGAGTTAATCGGACGAGGCTTGGACCAAGTTTGGACTTAGGAGCAGCACCTTCTGGTGCAATCGCACTTGCGCTAGGCCAGCCGTAGGTGCGAGCTCGTAGAAGCGAGCCACGAGCCGTAGAAGCGTCCAAGAGGGGGGCTGCCAGTGACCGTAAAAACGGGGAAATGGACCGCACATACGAAGGCGCAGGTGTGAGGAAGGCATCGCAGGAGCGGACGGAGGTCGCAGGTGCGACGCACGCACCGCAGAAGCGGTCTCGTAGAAGTGAGCCGCTGGTTGCAGAAGCGAAGGAGCCGGCAAGGGGAAGGATCGCATCTGCGAGGTCATTTTCGTAGATGCGGTTGAAGGGCAAGTTGAGCCCAAGGTTTATAGGCCCATTTGAGGTATTGAGACGAGTTGGGGAGGTTGCTTACGAGCTTGCCTTGGCTCCCAATCTATCGGGAGTTCATCCGGTTTTCCATGTATCTATGCTCCGGAGGTATCATGCTGACCTGTCATATGTGTTAGACTTAGCACATAGATATATGAAAAATTGGATGAACTCCCGATAGACTGGGAGGCAAGGCAAGCTCGTAAGCAACCTCCCCAACTCGTCTCAACACCTCAAATGGGCCTATAAACCTTGGACTCAACTTTCCCTTCTTCCCGAACCTCATGATTCCCTTCATCGGCGAAACTTTCAAGAGAACTTTTTCACCAACCAGAAATGATAAATCACATGCTTTCTGATCCGCGTAATACTTCTGTCTGGACTGTTCTATACGAAGTCGCTCCTAAATCAACTTTACTTTGTCCAAGGCATCCTTCGCCAAATCAATACCATATAACTTGGCCTTTCCGGGATCAAATCATCCGATGGGCGAACGCCATCGCCGACCATATAAAGCCTCTAATGGAGCCATCTCTATGCTGGATTGGTAATTGTTATTATAAGCAAACTCGGTCAAATGTAAGAAACGATTCCACTGACCTCCGAAGTCAATCACACATGCTCTAAGAATGTCCTCCAAGATCTGGATTGTCCGCTCCGACTGCCCGTCGACACAAAATTGAGGCTTTAACGTGAAATTGTGATCGAGAAGTGAGCTTTGAGACGAGGTATGTCTCTTGTCTAACCTTGTTAGAGGAAATTTACCCCATAGGTATTGTAAATAAATATTTGTTTCTAATTGTGGGGGCTACGTACGTACGAGGTGACGTAAATATTCACATAAACCTTGTTTATTTAAAAATCTCTACCTTAATATTATTGACCCATAATGAGTGTCAAAGTCGACCTCTCGTCACTACTTCTTCGAGATTAGACTTGATACTTACTGGGTATACATTGTTTACGTACTCATGTTACACTTGCTATACTTTTTGTGCAGGATATGAGACAGGTGCATCTGGCGGTCCTACAAATGTACATCCCCGTTATCCCAAGGCCTAGTGGTGAACTGCCTTTCCTAAGCCGTTCCGCAGCACCTAGTGTCTCTCTTTGTATTTGTATTATGTCTATTATGTTCAGACAGTATTTGAAATTTTTTATAATCTACTAGATGCTCATACACTTGTGATACTAGGTCTTGGCACATACACTAGTAGAATTGTGGTCTTGAAATTTTTATTTTGATTTTTATTTATTTAGACTTTCTATTTTTCTTAAATCTTGCAAGTAAGAAAAGTTTAATTACTTGAAAATTTATTAAAAGAGGAAATATATGTTTAAATCACTAGTTGGCTTGTCTAGCGGTGATGTTGGGCGCCATCATGACCTATAGGTAAAATTGGGTCCTGACACTCCAGCTATCAAATGAGAACATTGAAGCGAAAGAAACAACAACTAGTAATAAAAATCTACGACAAAGAAAAGACAAGACTAATACTTATACTATTGGTATGCACAAGGAAAATACTCGACAATCTAACCTTCTACCCTAATTTTCTCCCTCCACGCTCTACTATCAAGGGTCATGTCCTCAGTAAGTTGAAGCATCGCCATGTCTTACCTAATCACCTCTCCTCAGTACTTCTTTGATTTGCCTCTGCCTCTCCTAAGACCCGCCAAGGCAAACCTCTTACACCTCCTAACTAGTCATATGTGCTTCTCCTCTTAAAATGTCCGAATTATCTTAGCCTCGCTTTCGGTATCTTGTCCTCCACAGGGACCACACCCACCTTGTCTCGAATAATTTCATTCTTTATCTTATCTATCCTGGTATGCATGCACATCTATCTCGATATCCTCATCTCTGGTATCTTCATCTTCTGGATATGAGAGTTATTGACTAGCTAACACTCTACCTCATATAACATAGTTGGTCTAATCATTGCTTTGTATAACTGACCTTTAAGTTTTGGTAGCACATCCTTATCACACAAAACATAAAAAACGAGCATGCGTTAAATCCATCCGCTCCAATACAATGTGTGATATCCTCGTCAATCTTCCCATTTTCTTGGATTACTAACCCAAGCTACTTGAAACTTCCTCTCGTAGGGATAACTTATGTATCAAGGCTTATGTCCCCATCCGCTTCATGGATCACATTACTGAACTTGCTCTCCAATTATTATGTCTTAGTCATGCTAAACTTGAAGCCTTTAGACTCCAGGATCTGCCTCTGAAACTCCAACCTTGCATTAACACCATCTCATGTCTCGTCAATCAGATCATATACAAATAACATATATCATGGCATCTTCACTTGAATGTGACGCGTCAATGTGTCCATCGCCAGGGAAAATAAAAAAGGGCTAAGAGCTAATCCTAGATACAGCCCCATCAAAACTGAAAAGTATTTCGACTCTTCTCCCACTGTCCTCACCCCGATCTTAGCTCCATTAACCTGTCCATTATCGTCATATGTGGCCTCTATACATCTTCACACGACCTCCTTTGAGACTTTATTTTAAGCCTTTTTAAGTCGATGAATACCATATGTGTGTCCATCTTCCTCTCCATTTATTACTCAACCATCTCCTAACAAGGTTAATGACTTCTATAGTTGAATGCCTCAACATGAATCTTAACAGATTTTTTAAAATGGACACACTCTTTCTCACCCTCCACTCCAGCACCCTCTATCAGGCTTTCATAGTATGAATTAGTAGCTTGATACCCATATAGTTATTACAATATTGTATATCACCATTGTTCTTGTACAAAGGGATCATTGTACTCTATCTTAATTCTCTAGACATCTTCTTCTTCTTTAAAATGATATTGAATAATCAATTGAGCAACTCCAAGCCTACCCTGCCCGGGCTCTTCCAAAATTCTACCGGGAGGATTTCATCTAGCCCAAACGCTTTTCCCATGCTCATCCTCCACATAAATCCTTCGACCTCATCAACTCTTATACGCCTACAATACCCAAAATCGCAATTACTCTCGGAGTACTCCAAATCACCCAACACTATGTTCCTGTCCCCCTCTTCGTTCAAGAGTTTATAGAAGTATGTCTGCCATCTTCGTCGATTATATTCCCATTCCATTAAAACTTTGCTTTCTTCTTCTTTGATGCACTTCACTGGTCTTAGTTACGATCCTTCCTTTCTCTTATCTTGGCTAGTTTGTGCAACTTCTTTTCCCCTCCTTTGCCCCCAAGTTCTTCATACAAACAACCAAATGTTACAGCTTCTATCACTATAACATATAATTCCGCTTCCTTCTTAGCTTTCTTATATAATTCCACATTTCGTCCTCCTCTCCTCTTTGTCTAAGGTCTCCACTTGCTTTAACTATGTCATTTTTTGGCTTCTACTTTTCTCTGGACCTTTCCATTCCACCACCCGTCCTCTTTGTGACCACTCGAGTAACCCTTCGAGACCCCTTATACCTCTCTAGTGGCTTTGCTAATGCATTTCGATGCCGTTGTCTACATACCACTCATGTCTCCACCTCCTCCAGAGCCAATAGTTAGTAACTTCTCCCTCAACTCTTGAGCTTTGTCCTTTGACAAGGCTCTCTATTTGATCTTAGGTTAACCAAACACAACTCTCTTTCCTTTTTCACTTAATATCATGGTTCATAACCAAGAGTTTATGTTGGGTTGTAAGGTTTTCACTCGGGATTCAATTTGACAGATTTTATGCGGCATAAATTTAAATTAGTCGGGATTCGATATGAGTATCAATCATTGAGTGGAAATTAACCAAAAGAAATATTCGGGGTACTTCACTATGTTATTTTAAATCTTGGATCAATTAACGCAACTCCTGCATTTATATTAGCTGCATACGAGGAGTTAAGACATCACGTTATGGTTAATTTAGATCTCTGCTTCCATCACTTTCTTATGGTGCTGTCATTCAATTTCAAAGCTCTCCGCTACCATTGCTATGCAAATTTCTATTTTTGTTTCTAATAGCATTTAAGTATTTCAAAAGGCGTCCCATAGCTTGCCCCAATGCGAGTGAAAATAAAGGGGTTTGGTTAGGTCAATTTGAGGTCCCATAATTAAAGTGAAAAAGTTATATATGGTTAATTAATAGTCCCTCTATCTCAATTTAGACTATATATTTTATTTTTTTGAGATTTAAACCTTTTAATTTGATCGTGTATTTGAAAATAAAATCTTTAAGTTATAAAATTTATATATTTAAAAATTATGTAAAAATACTATATGACATAATAAGTTGTAACACAAATATTTTAAAAGATTATAAAAAATTACGGGTAAAAAATAATTTGTTTGATTCTGAAAATTACGGGTAATTCCTTTACGATTTGATTTGTATAAATATTTTGCATATCAGTTACTTTCATCCGGACCTTTTTAATAATTATTATGATTACTAAAAATATTTGATCCAATATACTTGTCGGTTTATAAAATCAAAAAAGAATTAATTAACATTTTCACATCTACCCTTACTCAATAAATATGGAGAATAGTAACAAAGTGAAAGTAAGTGTAGTACTTTCTCCATTTCAATTTATGTGACGGTATTCCAATTTGAGAGTAAAGGGACTATTATTTGACTTTATTTTTTTCATATATCTTTTAAGTATTTTAAATTATTAATTATTGTCATTCATAATACTTTTTATGTATTTTTTAAATATGTAAATTTTATTTCATAAATCTTGAAGATTCTATGTTCAATTATTTAGTTAAAATTAGGTTAAAATTAAGAAGTTTGAATCTCAAAAAATGTAAAGTATAAATTAAGATAAAAGTGTAAATAAAGACAATATAATCAAATTAACTATCCTTGAATTTGTGTTTTCTTATGGGCACATAAAAACCAAACTAGTTTGCTTCCACCTTAATGATTGTTTGATCTTCTTATTAATATTTCATTGTACGGCTGATTTTTCCCACCCTTGGATATTAATTAAATTTTTTATTTAGTCTAAATTTGTAACATCATATATTTTGTCATTTATAATTGTACACATTTTCAACGTTATATTAATTCTATAAGACAATTTTACCTTTACTTTTTTTTAAAAAAATATTACCTACCCCACAACAGTTAACAGCAACAACAATTATGCCGCAATTCTTTGGTTGGAATATTAATCTAGTAATATCCCCATGTGTATGAGCTACCTTTGATGTATTTTCTAAATTTAAGTTGTAAAGGGTGTTAAATTCATGAATTTTGCCCGGTAATAAGTTGCTCATGATGTGTAATTAATTACCAAGTACAGCCCCATCGGTTCAAAAATTTTCTATTCTTGTCCTTACTTATAAATTAAATCCGAGTTATTAGCAATAAAAAAAAGATCTTATTACCAATACAAAAATGCAGTTATGAAAATATTATATTGTGGATATCAATTCATTACTCCGCTATAGATAATCTTCCTGAAAAAGATTATCCATTTAATACTCTGTTGAAATTTATCTACAAGCAGCTGATGCAGGCAGATTGCAAGCAACTCAATAAAATGATTTGCAATAGCTTCTTATTAAACAGACAGGTTGCAAGCAGCTCATGCAAACAACTTACAAGCAGCTAAAGAAAAGCATTGCAGCTGCTTCCTGAAAAGGCTCGCAACTGCTTCCTTTCTTTTATAAATAGAGGAGTTTTCAGTTCATTATGAATATAAGTTTGAAGTTTGAATAATATATCTGTTTCTCTCTATACTTGTCTTTACTTTACAGTCTTTATTTTATAACACGTTATCAACACGAGACTCTGTCATCTCGAGCAAATACTTTGAAAGTATCAGTGGTACGGACTTTTTTTTTTCTAAATAATGTCAAATCTTTCTAAACTTAAATTTGTAGCCCTGGATATATCGGTCAAAAGCTACATGTCTTGGGTGCTTGATGCTGAAATTCATCTTGATGCGATGGGTTTGGCAGACACCATCAAGGACAAAAATCAAGCATCAAACCAAGACCGTGCCAAAGCAATGATATTCCTATGCCATTACCTTGATGAAGGCTTGAAAATTGAATATCTCACTATTAAAGATCCAGTCATACTGTGGAATAATTTGAAAGATAGATATGACCACCTAAAGATGATCGTTCTTCCACATGCACGTTATGATTGGACTCTTATAAGGCTATAAGATTTTAATCTATCAGTGAGTATAATTCTGCTATGTTCAAAATTATTTTCCAATTGAAACTATGTGGTAATAATATTACTGATCATGATATGTTGGAGAGAACTTTCATCACTTTTCATACCTCGAATATGCTCCTGCGGCAACAATATCGAGAGATAGAATTCAAAAAGTATTCTGAACTTATCTCACATCTTCTTGTAGCCGAGCAACATAATGGGATATTAATAAAAAATCATGAAAGTCGACCTACTGGTTCTTGTCCATTCCCTGAAGTGAATGAGACGAACTTCCACCAAGCTAAGCGTGGAAGAGGTCGTAGCCCCAGTCGTGGTCATGGTCGTGGTCGGGGAAAAAACTCTAATTATGGTAACAATAATGCACCAAAGAACCCTACTCACCACCAGCAGTGGAAAAGGAAGGAACAAAAGCATGAAGCGGTGCAAGCAACAAATGCAGAAAATGCATGCTATAGATGTGGCAGAAAAGGGCACCGGTCACGTACCTGTCGTACGCGAAAGCACCTGATTGAGCTTTATCAAGCCTCCCTGAAGAAGACTATAAAAAATGCTGAAGCAAATTTCATTTCTGAAGATAATTTAGACTTCATGCATTTGGATGTAGCTGATTACTTTGCACTCCTAGAAGGAGAAACAAGTCATGTGATCGGTGATAAATCTGTAGAAATATAAATATTTTAATTTTTGTTGTTTGTAGTAGATATTATGGTTATGTAATTATTGTACATAAATAAAAGTTATGCTTTGATAATGATGTTTACTATCATATTTATTTTGTTTGTCATTTTGAAGAATATGGATAATCCTCAAATTATGTTTGGATTAAAGACCAATCATGAAGATATTAGTGTAATTGATAGTGGAACAACTCATGCCATATTCAAACATCAGAAATACTTTTCTTATTTGTATAGGGAAAAGGCAATTGTTTCTACAATTTCTGGTAATATAAGTTTGATTGAAGGCTCTAGAAGAGCTACTATATTTATGTCTAAGGGAACAAAACTTATAATAGACAATGCATTATTCTCCTCCAAGTCCGAAAGAAACTTGTTGAGTTTTATAGATATCCGCCGAAATGGTGTCACGACCCCAAATTTCCTCCGTAGGATATCGTGATGGCACCTAGCTCTAAGACTAGGTAAGCCTATCAATGCGGAATAACAATAGAAATCTAAAATAAATAATCTTCAAATTCACAAAATTTCAACTCCCAAAATCCAGTAGAAATAAGTCATAAGCTTCTAATAATTTATCCTCAATATATCTATATATATATATAAGCTTGTAAAAATTTATCCCCAATGTCTCTACATTTATCAAGGTCTAAAGAAAATAAGGAAGCAACATAATAATGATATAAGGGGACTCCGGAGTCTGCGGACGCTGGCAGATATACCTCGAAGTCTCCGTACATAGGTAGCTCACTGATGTCTGGACTGGTAGGATGTACTTGGATCTGCACAAAAAGATGTGCGGAAGCGTAGTATGAGTACACCACAGCGGTACCCAGTAAGTGCCAAGCCTAACCTCGGTAGAGTAGTGACGAGGTCAGGTCAGACCCCATTGGAATAATAAAAGACAAGGTGAAATGTTTAACAATATAATAAAAATAAAATGACAACGTAAATGAATCAAGTAAGTAGTATGTCACCAATTAACTACGCAAAATAATGGCAAATAATACCTCGTGAAAACAAAACAGAATTCTTTTCAACTTTAAGAAAATCACAACAATAATCAAAGGCAACTGCGGCCATAAATCAATATCAACAAGGTCACTCCCGAGGTACCGTCCCGTAGTCCCAAATCATAAATAAATTCACAATATCTCATTTTCTTATATCACCGTGGGAGCCTTCACATTTAATTTTAAAGAAAAATATTTTTTCCGAAATAGCATCCCGCGTTTTAGCCACCCTTATCACACCGCATGACTTCTAGTAGTTCCCCACTAGCCACGCGTATCAAGCCACCCTTATCTCACCGCATGCGTTTCAACACCCAGACCTTATACCACCGCATGTTATCAATATCACAATATATCACAATTTGTACCTCACGTGCCCAAATATTTCAATGGGTGTCATCATACTGACGCTCCCTGATACGATATCGATCATAAAGAGAAGACTGAGAAACCACACAAGCCAAAACTCGGCTCGGCTCGGAAATATCCAACCTAACAAACTGGTTGGCTAAGGCCTGAACATCCAAGGCTAAAGGCCTCTCTGCTACCGGTAAATATGCTAAGCTGTCCAAACTCTCCACCTTACGACTCAAGCCATCGGCCACTACATTGGCCTTCCAGGGATGATAGAGAAAGGTGATATCATAATCCTTAAGAAACTCCAACCATCTCTGCTGCCGCAAATTAAGATCCTTCTATTTAAACAGATGTTGTAGACTCCGGTGATCGGTGTAGACCTCACAATGGACACCGTACAAATAATTCCTGCCAAATCTTCAAGGCATGAACAATAGCTTTTAACTCAAGGTCGTGGACATGATAATTCTTCTCATGTACCTTTAACTGTTTGGACGCATAGGCAATCACCCTACAGTCTTGCATCAATACTGCGTCGAGACTAATACGTGATGCATCATAATACAAAGTATAAGACCTTGAACCTGTAGGTAATACCAATACTGGAGCTGTAGTCAAAGCTGTCTTGAGCTTTTGGAACCCTCTTCACATTCCTCGGTCCACCTGAACGGAGCGCACTTCTGGGTCAATTTGGTCATAGGTGCAGCAATAGAAGAGAAACCCTCTACAAATCGGCGATAATACCCTGCCAAACCAAGAAAACTCCGGATCTCTGTAGCTGAGGACGGTCTGGACCAACTCTGCACTGCTTCATTCTTCTTCGGATCCACCTTGATCCCTTCGCATGAAAATATATGACCCAAAAATCCTACTGAATCAATCCAGAATTCATACTTTAAAAATTTTGCAAATAACTTCTTTTCTCTCAAGGTCTGAATCACAGTTCTCAAGTGCTGCTCATGATCCTCCTGACTCCGGGAATACACCAGAATGTCGTCAATAAATACAATGATGAAAAAATCAAGATAGGGCTGAAATACACTATTCATTAAGTGCATAAATGCTGCTGGGGCGTTGGTTAGCCCAAATGACATTTCAAGGAACTCATAATTACCATACCGAGTCCTAAAAGCAGTCTTCGAGATATCTGGTTTCCGAATCTTCAACTGATGATAGCCTGAACGCAAGTCAATTTTAGAGAATACCGTGGCACCCTGAAACTGATCAAATAAGTCATCAATACGTGGCAATGGATACATGTTCTTCACTGTAACCTTGTTCAGCTGTTGGCAATTAATGCACATCCGTATAGAACTATCCTTCTTCTTCACAAATAAGACAGGAGCACCCCAAGGCGATACACTGGGCCGAATGAAAACCTTATCAAGCAACTCCTGTAACTGTTATTTTAATTCTTTCAACTATGCTGGGGCCATAAGATATGGTGGAATGGAAATGGGTTGAGTGCCCGGTAACAAATCAATGCCAAAGTCAATATCCTTATCGGGTGGCATACCCGGAAGATCCGCTGGAAATACATCAGGAAAATCCCTTACTATAGGAACTGACTCCACGGTAAGAGTATCAATACTAACATCTCTCACATAGTCCAGATACGCATCACACCCCTTCTCAACCATTTCTTGAGCCTTAAGAAATGAAACAACCATGCTAGAAATATAATTCGAGATACCTCTCCACTCTAGCCGCGGTATACCTGGCATAGCTAATGTCACCGTCTTGGCATAACAATCAAGAACAACGTGATAGGGGGACAACCAGTCCATGCCCAAAATAATATCGAAATTCACCATACTGAGCAATAATAAATCAGCTCTGGTCTCAAAACCACTGATAACAATTAAACACGACTGATACACACGGTCTATAATAATAGATTCACCCATAGGTGTAGATACATAAACAGAAGAACTCAAGGAATCACGGGATACGCTCAAATATGGGGCAAAATAAGATGACACATAAGAATAAGTGGAGCGTGGATCAAATAAAACTAATGCATCTCTATGACAGACCGGAATAATACCTGTGATAATAGAATCGGATGCAACGGCCTCTGTCCTAGCAGGAAGGGCATAATATCTGGCCTGGCCTCCCCCTCTAGGGCAACCTCTACCTGTCCGACATCCACCTCTAGCTGGCTGTGCAGGTGAAGTGACAAATGGTGCGGTAATCATGGCTTGAGAAGCCTGAGGGCCCTATGGAATAGATGGGGCCTGAGAAACCTGTGGAGGTGCACCCCTCATAAGTCTGGGGCAATCCCTCATGATATGACGAGTGTCACGACACTCAAAACAAGTCCTCAGAGGACGTGGATGTTGGGACTGGCTCGAGCCTGATCGACTAGACTGTCCGCTGAAGGCACCCCGTACATGAGGTACAGTAGATACTAGCGATGCATAATATGGAACCTGAGGTCTGGGAGTAGCCGGAATACCACGGGAAGCTGGAAGTGCTGAATGAATAGGACAACTCACATAGCCTCTACCATGACGGGCTGCAGTTGGGGCACGAGAATTACTATATGTGCCAGAATCTAGGGGTCTCTTAGCTTCCCTCTCCCGGATCTGCATACCTTCCAATCTCCTAGCAATTGACACCACCTGTTGGTTCTGTGATGTGCATTTCTAGATCTCGGGCCATACTGAATCTGATACTAGGGTGGAGACCCTCAATAATTCGGTGAACCCGCTCTCGAACAGTAGCAACCAAAGCTGGTGCATACCTAGCCAAATCACTGAATTAGACCACATATTCTGACACATTCATAGAACCCTGGCGCACCTGCTCAAACTCTGTGCGCCAGGCATCTCTAAGACTCTGAGGAACATATTCCCTCAAGAACATATCAGAAAATTGAGTCCAAGTAAGTGAAGCTGCCTCAGCCGGACTATCCAACTCATATGCCCGCCACCACTGGTAGGCTGCTCCTCTAAGCTGAAATGTCGTGAAAGAAACCCCACTGGAATCCATGATACCCATAGTACGAAGGATACAATGACATTCCTTCAGAAAACCCTGAGCATCCTCTGAAGCTAAACCGCTAAATATGGGAGAGTAGTACTTTTTGTACCTCTCGAGCCTGAGATGCTCCCCCTCTGAAACTGTTGCCCTAGCCTCGGGCCGAACTGGGACAATTAGCTGCATCGGTATAATCTCTGGTGCATGGTCAACCTGGGCCCGTGGCTCTGGGTTCGGGCGGTGGGAGTTTGTGCTCCTCCCCGGGCCTGAGATGTGGCTGGAGCAAGTGGAATCAACCCTGCCTGAGCTAGAGTGCCAAATGCTCAAAAACTGGGCAAGGGTCTCCTGAAGTGCAGGGGTAGTAACAGGCGTCTCAGGTGCCTGTTCTCCAACTGGAGCTACTGGTGGCTCTGCTGCAGCAGCTCATGCAGGTGCTCTTCCTGCACCATGTGGTCTTCCTCGGCCTCTGCCCCAGCCTCTTGTGGCTCCAACAGGGGGCGCGGGTGTCTGATCATTGGATCCAGTTGTGCGTGTCCTCACCATCTGTGAGAGATTAGGAAGACAATGGTTTAGAACTTTGAAGTCAACAGTGCGCACGATAAGGAATCAAAGAAGTGAATATTTTTCTAACAGTTCCATAGCCTACCGAAGATAAGTACATACGTCTCCGTACCGATCCGCAAGACTCTACTAAACCTGCTTGTGACTCATAACATCTATGAACCTAGAGCTCTGATACCAACTTGTCACGGCCCAAATTTCCTCCGCAGGATGTCGTGATGGCACCTAGTCTCCAAGACTAGGTAAGCCTATCAATGCGGAATAACAATAGACATCTGAAATAAATAATCTTTAAATTCACAAAATTTCAACTCCCAAAATCCGAGAGAAATAAGTCACAAGCTTCTAAGAATTTATCCTCAATATATATATATATATATATATATATATATATATATATCAATGCGGAAAAACAATAGAAATCTGCAATAAATAATCTTCAAATTCACATAATTTCAACTCCCAAAACCCGGAAGAAATAAGTCACACGCTTCTAAGAATTTATCCACAATGTATCTATATATATATCAGGGTCTAAGGAAAATAAGAAAGCAACATAATAATGATAGAAGGGGACTCCGGAGTCTGCGGACGCTGGCAGATATACCTCGAAGTCTCTGTACACAGGTAGCTCATTGATCTCTGGATTGGTAGGATGTACCTGGATCTGCACAAAACGATGTGCAAAAGCATAGTATGAGTACACCACAGCGGTACCCAGTAAGTGCCAAGCCTAACCTCGGTAGAGTAGTGACGAGGTCAGGTCAGGTCCTACTGGAATAATAAAAGACAAGGTGAAATGTTTAACAATATAATAAAAATATAATGACAACGGAAATGAATCAAGTAAGTTGTATGTCACCAATTAACTACGCAAAATAATGGCAAATAATACCTCGTGGAAACAAAACAAAATTATTTTCAACTTTAAGAAAATCACAACAATAATCAAAGGCAATTGCGACCATAAATCAATATCAACAAGGGCAATCCCGAGGTACCGCCTCATAGTCCCAAATCATAAATAAATTCACAATATCTCATTTCCTTATATCACTCCGGGAGCCTTCACATTTAATTTTAAAGAAAAATATTTTTTTCCGAAATAGCATCCCACGTTTTAGCCACCCTTATCACACCGCATGACTTCTAGTAGTTCCCTTACTAGCCACGCGTATCAAACCACCCTTATCTCATCGCATGCGTTTCAACACCCAGAACTTATACCACCACATGCGTATCAATATCACAATTTGTACCTCAAGTGCCCAAAAATTTTAATTTGCCAAAATAAACAACATCAACAATATTTTCCACAACAGGGAGCTCACGGGTCAATCATAATGAGTACAAAAATCTCACAAAATATTGAGAAATTAAATAACTCAGCAAAAATAATATTGAAATTGTTTTAATACGTTGCCTTAGTTCCAAATTTAAAATATCAAATACTTTATATTAATAATATTTAAATTAAAGAAATTTCACCCTCAAATAATGCACAGAATAAAAGAAACCAAGTTTCAGTTACACAGGTAAAAATAATTTGTAGGAGAAAATCAAGCAAATTTAAAGTATATAAATCAGATCAATGATGGAGAATATAACAAGATTTAATAATTTAATTAATATGCAACAGTGATCCACACAATTTAAAAACATAATCTTTTACATTTAGCCCGTGTACACACTCGTCATCTCGTGTACACGACTTTCATCACATTACAATTATCACAACAATACCAATCATATGGAAAATTTCTCCCACACAAGGTTAGACAAGTCACTTACCTCGACTTGCTCCAATTTAATCTACTAGTAGGCCTTTTCTTTGATTATCAAACTCTGAATGGCTCGAATCTAGCCAAAATAATTCGATACAGTCAACAAAAATTATAGGAATCAATTTCATAAGAAAAAACTATATTTTTCAATAAAATCCGAAATTAGCTCAAAAATCGGCCGTGGGGCCCACGTCTCAGAATCCGGTGAAACTTATAAAATCCGACATCTCATTCAATTACGAGTCCAACCATACCAGTTTCACTCAAATCCGACTCCGAATTGACACCGAAATCTCAAAAATTCGCTTCTATGAGATTTCTAAAATTTTCCCAAATTTTCATCTCAATACACTAATTAAATGGTAAAAATAGTGATATATTCATGTATATTGACCAAATTCGAGTTAGAATCACTTACCCAAATATTTTTCCTTGAAAAGCTGTCAAAAATCACTTCTGCTTAAGCTCAAATTCGTAAAAAAGGCAAATGGGACGAAATCCCCAGTTTTAAAAAACTGCCGAAGCAGCCATCGATCCTGGGCATCGATCATGGCTTCAATCTTTATAGCCCTCGATCCTGGCCTCGGTCATAGCCCTCGATCCTGGGCCTCGATCATGGCCCTTGAGCCTGCCTTCGATCATGGCCCTCGAGCCTTGCCATCGATCATGGCCCTCGAGCCTACCTTCGATCATGGCCCTCGAGCCTACCTTCGATCCTGGGCTCGATTTCTGGGCTCGATTTCCAGCAGAAGAAGATTTGCAGCAGCTGTTTAAGTCTAATTTTTGATCCGTTAACCATCCGACACTCACCCGAGACCCTCGAGACCTCAACCAAATACACCAACAAGTCCTAAAACATCATACAAACTTATTTGAAACCTCAAATCACATCAAACAACGCTAAAATCACAATTCATACCCCAATTCAAGCTTAATGAAACTTAAGAATTTCCAACTTCTACATTTGATGCCGAAACCTATCAAATCAAGTCCGATTGGCCTCAAATTTTATACACAAGTCATAAATGACATAACGGAGCTATTAAAATTTTCAGAACTGAATTCCGATATAAAAAAGTCAACTCCACAGTCAAACTTCCAAACTTAAATTTCCTATTTTAGCCATTTCAGGCCTAATTTAACTACGGACTTCCAAATAGAATTCCGAACACACTCCTAAATCCAAAATCACCATATGGAGCTGTTGGAATCATCAAAATTCTATTTCAGAGTCGTTTGCATATAGGTCGATATCTAGCCAACCTTTTTAACTTAAGTTTTAAATTTTGGAACTAAGTGTTCCAATTCATTCTAAAATCTCTCCGGACCTAAATCAATTACTCCAGAAAATCATATATCAGTTATAAAGTATAGAATAAGAAGTAATTAAAATGACTAGCTGGGTCATTACAAAATGGGTATCATATTGAGACGATAGATGAAATGAATATGGAATATCTTTGTATTACAAAGAATGTTTCGAGCCAGAAGTGCATTGTAGAAAAGTTACCAACTTTATCTTCTGGATTATACTATTCAAAGATTAGTACAGTTGAAGCACACTCTATCGTAAACCAGAAGTTTACTGATTCAAATATTTTTGTGCTTTGGCATGGCCGTTTAAGCCATCCTGGATCAATAATGATGAGACGAATTACTAAAAATTCGATTGGGCATCCATTCAAGAACCTGGAGATTCTTACAAATAATGAATTTTCTTGTGATACTTGTTATCAAGGCAAAATGATCACCAATGAAGGTTGGCATTGAATCCCCTACCTTTTTAGAACGTATACATGGGGATGTATATGGACCTATTCACCCACTAAATGAGTTGTTTAGATATTTTATGGTCCTAATAGATGCACCTTCAAGATGGTCTCATGAGTTCTTACTATCATCTCGCAACCTGGCGTTTGTAAAGCTATTAGCCCAAATAATTTGATTAAGGGCACAATTCCCAGATTATCCTATAAAGACTATTCGCCTTGATAATGCTGGAGAATTCTCATCTCAAGCTTTTGATGATTACTGTTTATCAGTTGGGATTAAAGTTGAACATCTTGTAGCTTATGTTCATACTCAAAATGGCCTTGTAGAGTCATTTATTAAACGCCTGCAATAGATAGTAAGACCAATACTTATGAAAACAAAATTACCCACTACTGTTTGGGGCCATGCTATCTTGCATGCAGAATCACTTATCCGTCTCAGACTGACACATTATAATAAATATTCTCCGTCACAATTAGTTTTTGGTCATGAACCAAATATTGCCCATCTACAAATTTTTGGATGTGTTATATATGTGCCAGTAGCACCACCACATCATAGTAAGATGGGCCCATAAAGAAGGTTAGGAATATTATGTTGGGTTTGAATCGCCCTCTATTATTCGCTATCTTGAACCATTAAAGGGAGATTTATTTACTACTCAATTTGCAGATTGTCGGTTTGATGAAACAAATTTTCCACAATTAGGGGGAGAGAAAAAGGAAACCAAAAGAGAAATTATGTGAAAAGTTTCATCATTATCTCATTTTGATCCACGTGCCCCTATATGTAATCAGGAGGTCCAGAAGATCATCCATTTACAAAATATAGCAAATCAAATACCAGACGTGTTTACTGATTTGAAAAGGAGAACTAAGTCACATATCACTTCAGAGAATGTGCCTATACGAATTGATGTCCCAGCAGGACCATCCACTAGCATGAGAACTAGTGAACCTAAAGCACGCCTAAAGCGTGGTAGGCCTTTGGGTTCTAAGGATCGAAATCGGTGAAAAAGAAAATCGACAAATGATC
Organism: Nicotiana tomentosiformis; assembly: GCF_000390325.3. NCBI lineage: Eukaryota > Viridiplantae > Streptophyta > Magnoliopsida > Solanales > Solanaceae > Nicotiana > Nicotiana tomentosiformis. Next base: position 24,339,442 of record NC_090815.1, on the reverse strand, counting down.
AAAACGATACTATAAAGAGATCTCCTGAAAAGACCCAAGATCTGATTAGTTCTGAGATTCCTGAAGAAATCACTGAACCCGAGACTCAAGTGAGCGAGGAATTTTTAATAAGTTCTACTGGTAATGGGATTAATTTAAATCAATCTGAAATAGTGGTGGATAATATTTTTGCTTATAATATTGCACTTAACATTATGCAAGATAGTGAGGATTTTGAACCCCGATCTGTCGAAGAATGTCGACAAAGATCTGATTGGCCAAAATGGCAAAGGGCAATTCAATCAAAATTGAACGCACTTGCTAAAAGAGAGGTCTTTGGACCAATTGTCCAAACACCTGCTGGTATAAAACCAGTTGGTCATAAATGGGTTTTTATACGAAAAAGGAATGACACAAATGAAGTTGAAAGATACAAGACTCGCCTTGTTGCACAAGGATTCTCACAACAACCTGGAGTCGATTATGAAGAAATATATTCACCCGTTATGGATGCCATAACATTTTGATATCTCATCAGTTTAGCCTTACGTGAAATGTTTGAAATACATATGATGGATGTGGTTACAACTTATCTGTACGGGTCACTTGATAATGAGATTTACATGAAAATCCCTGAAGGATTTAAAATGCCTGAAGCAAATTCAAAATCTCGGGATATGTATTCAATCAGATTACATAGATCTTTGTACGGTTTAAAGCAATCTGGGCGCATGTGGTATAATCACCTTGGTGAATAATTGTTGAAAGAGGGTTACATAAATGATGTTATTTGTCCATATATTTTTATAAAGAAAATGGCATAAGAATTTGTTATACTTGTTGTTTATATTGATGACATAAATCTTGTTGGAACTCCAGAAAAGCTCCAAAAGGCAATTGAATATCTTAAGAGAGAATTTGAGATGAAAGATCTTGGAAAGACAAAACTTTGTCTTGGACTGAAAATTGAACATTTAGCAGATGGGATCTTTATTCATCAATCTGTCTATACAGAAAGGGCCTTAAAATGCTTTTACATGGACAAAGCGCACCCATTGAGTACACCAATGGTTGTTCGATCACTTGAAGTGAATAAGGACCTGTTCCGACTTCCAGAAGAGGATGAGGAACTCCTTGGTCCTGAAACACCCTATCCTAGTGCAATTAGTGCATTTATGTATCCTGCTAATGCTACAAGGCCTGGCATAGCATTTTCTGTTAATTTACTAGCAAGATATAACTCTTCTCCTACACGGAGACATTGGAATGGGATTAAGCATATTTTGCGATATTTAAAGGGAACTCTTGATATGGGTTTGTTTTATGCTAACAAAGGTAGTGCAGATCTTGTTGGTTTATGCAGATACAAGTTATTTATCCGATCCCCATAAAGTTCGATCTCAAACCGGGTACGTGTTTACATGTAGAGGTACAATCACATCATGGCGCTTCACAAAACAATCAATTGTTGCTACTTCTTCAAATCATGCTGAAATAATAGCTATTCATGAAGCAAGTAGGGAATGCGTATGGTTGAGATCAGTGATTCATTTTATTCAAGAAAAATGTGGTTTGGAATGTGATAAAAGATCCACAATTTTATACGAAGACAATAACGCATGCATAGCCCAATTAAAGGGAGGATTTATAAAAGGAGATAGAACGAAGCTAATTTCACCAAAATTATTCTACACACATGATCTTCAGAAAAATGGTGACATCGATGTGAAATAATTCGTTCAAGTGACAATCCAGCAGATTTGTTCACTAAATCTTTACCAACTTTAACTTTTGAGAAGATGGTATACAAGATTGGAATGCGGAGACTCAAATATTTGAAATAAGATTTTCTAAAAATGCGTATTACTAAATATGTGTACTCTTTTTCCTTCACTAGTATTTTTCCCACTAGGTGTTTCCTAGTAAGGTTTTAACGAGGCACATTATCTTTTAATGAACATCCAAGGGGGAGTAATATGAAAATATTATATTGTGGATGTCCATTCATTACTCCGTTATAGATAATCTTCCTGAAGAAGATTATCCATTTAGTACTCTGTTGAAGTTTATCTACAAGCAGCTAATGCAGACAGGTTGCAAACAACTCAATAAAATAATTTGCAACAGCTTCTTGTTAAACAGGCAGGTTGCAAGCAGCTCATGTAGACAGCTTACAAGCAGCTAAAGAAAAACCTTGCAGCTGCTTCCTGAAAAGCCTCGCAGTTGCTTCCTTTCTTCTATAAATAGAGGAGTTTTCAGTTCATTATTAATATAAGTTTGAAGTTTGAATAATGTATCTGTTTCTCTCTAAACTTGTCTTTACTTTATAGTCTTTATATTATAACAAAAGCAAACTATTTGAGGGAAATGGTATGTTCCAAACGTGAAAAATAATTTTCTTTATCGTTACCTTATTACGACTCTTTATTGGGAGGAGGGGGGGGGGGGAGGAGTGCACCAATAGCCACTTTTAGGCCTGCTATTTAAAATATACCTACAACTTATAATGTATTTAATCATTAGCCAATTCAACCAAACTTTAGGATTAAGCATCCTGAAATTTTGAGCTGTTAATTTGAAATTCAAGACTTAGTATCCTAAATTTTTGAGCTGCTAATCGATGTCCTGAAATTTGAACTTTGATGTTTAAACTTTAGGACGACATGTCCTAAAGTTTGAGATTGGCTAACCTTTAACTACATTATAAATTGTGCATATGCTTTAAAATAATATGCTTAAAAGTGGCTACATGGTGTCATTACCATCAAGATTCATCAGAACGGCTGGCCCAATTCAGTCCAGGCACAGCAGCAACAGTCCACACCAAATAAGCCCTGCAGCTCCAGAATTAACCTATATATATGATCTATATATAATGTGTATAATCAGTATATAATCTGTGTATACTGGCAAAAAAGTAATAAATTCAACCTAACTCTATGTGTATAAATATTGATGAAAATGCATACTGTTTCTTTTTCATGATATCAACAACAACAACAACAACAACGACCCAGTAAAATCCCACTAGTGGGGTCTAGGGAGGGTAATGAGTATGCAAACCTTACCCCTACCCCGAGGGAGTAGAGAGAATATTTCTAAAAGACCCTCGGCTCAAGAAGACGAAAAGAGACAATATCAATATCACCAATAGAACCCATAGGAAAAATAACATCATGGAAATGAGAAAGTAGATGCAAAGCAAACGCGATAGATAGTACATAGACCCGGCACTATGGTAAACAAAGGAGAAGTAAGACACAACATTGCCACTAGCTGACATCGACAAAACCCTACCAAATTAGCCTCACAAAGGTACGAAGTAAGGGAGACTCAACTATCTCCTAACCTACAACTCTTATACTCGACCTCCACAACTTCCTATTAAGAGCCATGTCCTCGAAAATTTGAAGCTTCGGCATGTCCTGCATGATCACCTCTCCCTAATACTTCTTAGGGCGTCCTCTACCTCTTCTCGTGCCCTCCAAAGCCAGCTGCTCACACCTCCTTACCAGAGCATCTGGGCTTCTCTTTTGTACGTGTCTGAACCATCTGAGCCTCGTTTCCCGCATCTTGTCATCAATGGGAGTCACGCTCACCTTCTCCCAAATATCTTCATTCCTAATCTTGTCGATCCTAGTGTGTTCGCACATCCACCTCAACATCCTCATTTCTAATACTTTTATCTTGTGGATATGTGAGTTCTTAACAGGACAACACTCAACCCTTTACATCATGGCCGGTCTAACCACCGATTTGTAAAACTTACCTTTGAGTATCGGTGGAACTCTCTTATCACACGAGACTCCAGATGCTAACCTCCACTTCATCCACCCACCCCAATACGGTGTGTGACATCCTCGTCAATCTCCCCCCCTCTGTTGGATAACCGACCCAAGGTACTTAAAATTATTACTACTTGGTATGACCTGTGATTCAAGCCTCACTTACACTCCTACCTCCCCCGGCTCAGTGCTGAACTTACACTCCAGGTATTCCGTCTTCGTCCTGCTCATCTTAAAACCCTTAGACTCAAGGGCCTATCTCTAGACCTACAACCTCTCGCTAACACTGGTTCGTGACTCATCAATTAGAACTATATCATCAGTGAATAACATACACCACGGTGCCTCCCCCTGAATATGGTGTGTTAACGCGTCCATCACCAAGGAAAATAAGAACGGGCTAAGCATAGAACCTTGGTGCAACCCCATAACAACTGGAAACTGCTCAGAGTGGCCTCCTACTATCCTAACTCGAGTCTTAGCCCCATCATACATGTCCTTAATTTCCTAAATATAGGTAGTCGGCACGCCTTTTACCTCTAATCATCTCCAGAGAACTTCTCTAGGAACCTTGTCGTACTCTTTCTCTAAATCAATAAACATCATGTGCAGATCTTTCTTCCTCTCCATGTAGCTATCACTCCCCAAACCTGGGGACGCGTGGCTGGCACCCGGGCCGTACTGGCCCGAGCGAACCACTCTGTAACTCTTTTTTTTTGTAACTATCATGGGCCAACATAGCCAAAACTCGTAAAGTATAACTATAAGTGGGCAAATGCAGTTTCAATGAACCAATGTTCTTAAAACATGAATACAAATGGGCCGTCAAGGCCTCTGATATACTGTACAAACTAAACCTCTATCTACAAAGCCTCTAAGATTATGCGATATAAATTGGGATAGGGTACCGGCCTACCCATAAGTCTGTAGCAAAACTCTGACACGATGACTTATAGACTCGGCTGCACTCCGAATGAGGTGGAATTTTACCGATCCTTCGCTGAATGCCAACCTCGTCTACTATGAGGGCTTGTCAAACTTATTATCTATACCTACAGGCATGAATGCAGCGTCCCCAACAAAAGGACGTCAATACGAATAATGTACCGCGTATGTAAGGCGGAACTGAAATATAACAATAAGTCAACATTAATTAAAGACATATAAGAATCAACCTGAATTTATGAAGTGCCATCGTATATATATATATATATATATATATATATATATATATATATATATATATATATATATATATATATATATAATGCTTCTCTTTGAGACTATTATCCATATCGTATGATGTATGACTGCCCAACTGATCAGTGGTAACCGCCCGGTCGTCCCTAGCACGGTGGTAAATGTATGACTGACTGACCGACCATAGCTCGGTGGTAAATGTATAACTGCCCAACCGGCCGTAGCTCGGTGATAAATGTATAACTGCCCAACCGGTCGTAGCTCGGTGGTAAATGATGATGCATATAATACCATTACGAATATTAACATCTTTATTGAATGCCTTAATAGAGAGTTAAGAACATACTTAGGCATGCTTTGAATATCATTTTACAAGAATGAACGACGTAGACCTTCTTAGTTAATAAGAGTAGAACCATTTATAAAATAACATTACGTTTACGTATCGTTACTTGGATCATGTCAAAAGGAAAGAATGGATAGCCTTAACATACCTGGAACGATTCTCTTGACAATTCTTCTAACACACATCTTTTGCGACGAAACACGTAACGGCGGATTGAAGTAGGGAAAAATCCGTATGATATTCTTGAGAAAGATTGTACCGTTCTCTCTTAGAATCGTATTTTATGCTACTGTAGCAAGCCATCCATTAGCAAGCCTATGTATTTTCCCTTGAGAAAGAGAATGCACAACTTTCCATCCGTTAGCAAGCCTAGCTCTCTTATAAGGGTTCATAAGAATTCCTTTGAAAATGTCATGTGTTAGTAGCAGCCCATGATTTTCCTCTTAAATGATATATAACAATCTCTTATTTTTGAGATTTGTGGGCCCCCACTTTTGGGATGACTTAGCCACCGATTCTTCTAAATATGCCACATAGCATATGAATGAAGAGTCATTGTTACCCATTTGTCTTGCTGCCACGTTAAGGCTTATCCAAAAGCCTTAATTAAATAGTTAATCTTCCACTAAAATCAATAATTACCCAATTATCCACATAATTAAGAATTATCTCAAATTATTTAAAATACTATTCACTATTAATACACTTTATGTACCATACTATCGTGGTCACATTGTACCTTGTATGACACTAGTCCATAAATATCACGTATTATAGCTTGGACCGTATTTTATCCCAAGATTATCAAACTTCGACGAAACTCATTTTCTTTAATTCGCTTACCCTCTCACCTTCACGAATTTACTTATCACTTGATTGAAATAGTATAAATACTTATAACCTCGAAAATAGTCTTGTCCTCATCCTAAAGTACTACTATTAAAATATTAAAATTATGGTGCCATATAAAATCAATACATACATTATTATTTCATTAAAACATCCATGTAAAAATACATATATTTTTTCTACTTCTAATTTTTCTAATCTCATATAAAAAGTATAAATTTCCGTACGCTTAATTCTTAAAATGGTAAAAAGATAACCTTCTTTTCTTGTGAGAAATTAATTTCTATCTTTACAATAAAGAAAATCTCATAAACTTTCTCATATTCTGTGTATAATTTAAAGCATATTCGAAAGTAGTAATATTAATAACTATATAAAATCATATTTTCAAACCTTCTTTTACAAAAATATTCCACTCAAAATAACGGTATCAAGGTTGTTAACCTTACGGGGTCTTACAATAACATAGTCACAAATCCTTTATAACCTCATGAATGATCTTAATCCCTTCAAGCTCATATGGATTACTACGACTCATCTTAATATTAAAGTACGATATGTAACAGTAGCGTTCCACCAACCTCCTAATAAGGTGTATAGCTTCCGTAGTAGAACAACCCGGTATGAACCCGAACTGGTTATCGGATATAGACACTGTCCTCCTCACCCTCACTTCAACCACTCTATCCCAAACTTTCATGGTATGACTCAGTAATTTGAGACCCCTATAATTGTTACAACTCTGGATATTACCTTTGTTCTTATTCAACGGAACCACCGTACTCCACTTTCACTCTTCCGGCATTCTCTTCGTCCTAAAAATAACATTAAACAGCCCGGTCAGCCACTCCAAGCCTGCTCTACCCACACACTTCCAAAATTCAATCGAAATTTCGTCTGGCCCGGTCGCTTTGCCCCTACTCATATTACGCATAACTCCCATGACCTCCTCAACCTCGATGCGTCTGCAGTCCCCAAAGTCACAGTGACTCTCGAAATGCTCGATTCACCTAGCACAATATCCCAATCCCATTTTTCATTCAGAAGTTCATGAAAGTAAGTCTGTCATCTTCTCTTAATCTGAGCATATTCCATCAATACTCTATCATCGTCGTCCTTGATGTATCTCACTTGGTCCGAATCCCGGGCCTTTCTCTCTCTCATCTTCGCCAGCCGGAATAACTTCTTTTCTCCTCCATTTTCCCCCAGTTCCTCGTACATACGGCCATAGGCTGCAGTTTTAGCCTCTGTGACCGCCAGCTTAGCTTCCTTCCTAGCTACCTTATACCACTCCATGCACACTCTCCTCTCCTCCTCACTTGTGCTCCCTACTAATTTTAGGTATGTTTCCTTCTTCTCTTCCACTTTACCTTGGACCACTTCATTCCACCACCAGTCTCCTTTGTGCCTGCCAGAGACGCCCGGCGAGATCCATAACACCTCTCTCGCAGCCTCCCTTATACAGTCTGTTATCGCGCGTCACCACTGTTCCTCCAGGCTCCCATAGCCGACAATCGCCCCTCCAACTCCTGGGCTTTATACTTAGTCAAAGCACCCCACCTGATTCTCGCTCGTCCTAGGTCAAACCTTTTCCTTCTGTTTAACATAATACCAACATCCATCACCAAGAGCCTATGTTGCGTCGTGAGTATCTCACCCGGAATAACCTTACAATCCTTGCACAACCCTCTATCACACCTCCTGAGGAGGGGATAGTCAATCTGAGTCGTCGCCACAGCAATTTTGAAAAGTAACCAAATGTTCATCCCTCTTCGGAAAGCTAGAGTTCGAAATCACCAACCCAAAAGCCTTAGCGAAGTCCAACAACGAAGTACCTCCTCCGTTCCTCTCCCCAAAACCGAAGTCTTCATGCACCTCGCCATAGCCGCCTGCGGTCGACCCAATATGATAATTGAAATCCCCTCTTATAAATAGCCTCTCAGTATGCGGGACTTGACGCACAATCTCATCTAACCCCTCCCAAAATTGTTGTTTAACCTCCTCATCTAGGCCTGCATGCGGGGCGTAGGCGCTAACGATGTTTAGGGTGTACTCTCCAACCACCAACTTAATAGTCATCAATCTATCATTCGCCCGTCTAACCTCAACCACTGACTCTCTAAGTTCCCCATCCACCAAGATACCCACTTCATTCTTACCCTTCTGGACTCCGAAATACCAAAGCTTATACCCGTACGTATCCCTCTCCCTAGACCCTACCCACCTAGTCTCCTGGACACACGCTATATTGACCATCCTCTTCCGGAGGATATTTGCAAACTCTATAGACTTATCCGTCAATGTACCTACGTTCCATGACCCAATTCTCAACCTATAGGCACCCTTGTTCCCCTTACCTCCCTTGCCCGCCTTCCCCCCATAACCCCTGCCTCCCCTCCCCTCCCCCTCCCCCCGAAAACATGACCTCACTCGGCCATCCCAGACCACAACTACTATACCTACGACAGACTAAAGGAAATCACTAACACACACTAGGCACATACCAGAGTTGAGGAAAATATATTGTAACTACAGGTACGCTAATATGGTGATTAAACTAAGACGAACTAAGATGAAAATAATTTAACTAATACAACGAACGGAAACATGAAAACGGGAGGTACCAACTCCCGCAATTAGAACCTGAAAATTGTCTTGGCCAATTTTCATGATATCCTTAGCCAAATTTAGATATTTTAAAATAATTTTCATGGTACGGAAGTTATTGACGCCATTTCTAATTTCTAATAAAGCCAAAATAAATGAACTTGTCAAAAATGGGGCCAATATTATTCCTTCCTAAACTCATACATACAGAAAAACAACAACAACAACAACAATCCAGTATAATCTCACTAGTGAGGTCTGGGGAAGGTAGTGTGTACGCAGACCTTACCCCTACCCTAGGGTAGAGAGACTATTTTCGATAGACCATCGGCTCCCTCCCTCCAAGAACTCCCCATCTTGCTCTTGGGGTGACTCGGACTCACAACCTCTTGGTTGGAAGTGAAGGATGCTCACCACTAGAGCAACTCACTTTTGTCCATACATACACAAAGATAATCTATTAACTAATGGGGGCCATTTAGCTCACAAATTAGTTTTATATATATTATATTGTAGAAATTGTTTATGTGATAAATACCAATATACGAATAGTTATGCGATGAATAATAACATGGAAATTATTGCTAATTGACTGTACCTTTATTTATTCGATGTCCCTGAAAAAACTATTATACACATATTGCACATTTAATTCAATTATTTTCTTGCACGATAAACCAAGTATTGTATTACTTATGCAAAATTTAGTTGAAATCATTTCTTTAATGCAATAAACTAAACGAACCCATATTAAATAAGAGCTGATACGAGTCAACACATCGATGATGACTGAGTCAAAACGGCATTCCAATCATGACTCGACAAGTCAGATATCACTAACCTAAATCCCTTTATTAGTTTAACTCAACAATTCTAAGATTTTTTTTTAAAATATTTTTATTAGTGTTTGATATATGTATTGGGATCCAAGGCAAGGGGAGATTGACGAAGATGATTCTCATCGTATTAGAACAGGTAGATGAAATGGAGACTCGCTTCGGGGGTTTTGTGTGATAGGAATGTGCCACCTAGTCTTAAAGGCAAGTTCTACAGAGTGATGGTTAGCCGACTATATGAGGCTGAGTGTTGGCCCGTTAAGAAGTCTCATGCCGAGAAGATGAACGTAGCTGAAATGAGGGATGTTGAGATGGATGTGTGGTCATACCAGGAAAGGTAAATTAGGAATAAAGTTATTAGGGACAAGGTGGGAGTGGTTTCTATGGAGTATAAGTTGCGGGAATCGAGGCATGAGATGGTTTGACCATGTGAAAAGAAAAGATAATGATTCTCCGGTAAGGAGGTATGAGAGGTTAACCATGGCATGTTTGAGGAAGGGTAGGGGTAGGCCAAAGAAGTATTGGGAAGAGGTGATTAAGCAGGACAAATCATTGTTGAAGTTTATCGAGGACATGACCCATGACAAGAAGATGTGGAGGTCAAGGATTATGGTTGAAAGCTGACAGGTACCCGTGAGTTTCTCATAGGCTTACCAGTAGTACTGCCAGTACTATTCTTGTATTTTTTTATTCCTGATTTTTTATTATTACACGTTGTGTTATTAGCTTATGTTACCCTATTACATTATTGTTACTATTGTTTGTTGCATTATTTCACTGTTTCTTGAGTCGAGAATCTATCAGAAATAACCTTTCTACCTTTATAAGGTAAGGGGTAAGGTCTGCGTACATACAATTCTTCCCAGATCTCACTTACGGGATTACACTGAGTTTTTATTGTTGTTGTTGTTGATACTGTATTGGATCTAGCAAATCCAAATTTATATCGTGTAATCAGTGGAGGACCCAGGATTTTTATCAAGCGGGTTCAAAATGTGAAGAAGTAAATATATAAAGAGGTCAACAAAAAAATATATTATTACAATTGTCTTCTACGAGTTTTCATTTCCTGAAACGTATTCATAATAGTCTCATCAGAAATGGTGTTAAATATTTTTCTTTCTAAATAAGGTACCAAACAACCGCTCATGAATTCGTCATTCATTCGTTTTCGCAATTCACTCTTGATCAACTTCATCGCCGAAAAAGTTCTTTCAACTGTAGCAGTGGCAACAGGTAGAAGAAAAGAAAATTCCCTAAGGCGAAACACAAATGGATAATTTTAATGCTTCTTTGTCTTAACTAGTATTTCAGAAAGAACAACAAGTCCTTGTAGATTTGAGAATCTTTCATCAACATTACGAATATCAACAATATAAGTTTCAAGATGATTCTTGAGTGTAACCGTTATATTCTCATCAAAATCATCAGGATACAATTTAGCCATCCTCAATATCTTGTTTATGTCAAAACTGGAAAATGAGTCAACTGAATTTAAGCAAGCTACTCCAACAAGCAAGTTCGTTGTCACCTCATTAAAACGAGCATTGAGTTATTGTAACCTAACATTTAGAAGAATAATTTAATTAAACTTAAATTTAAACTAACATTTATTCATTCTTCACCAATAATGTAATTTTTTTTTTATTTTACATATTATTATATTATAAAACAGTTAGATGAGATTTTAATCATCATTAAAGAGCTTTGGACCACAACTTTGGAAGTTCAAAATGTCTTTACAGGAGTTATTGTTTTCATCATAACTTTTCTTGAAGTAACAGAGAGAACAAATAAAAAATCAACAATGTATTTTCTAGTGATGGGCAAGTATTTTAAAGCTGATTACTTATATCATAAAATAATTGAGTTAATTGAAAGGAACACCTATATAATGCGGTTAGCCAAGCACAGATACACTCATACACTACATATTAACAACCAATCAAAACCTCATCTACTTTCATAATGTAACATCTATTAATTTCATCAAATACCAAACTAGAATTAGAAAACAAGATTAATCTGAATGCAATGTGTTATAGTCATCCCTAAATCACTTAATGATAAGATAGACCTAATTTATATGTACAACAAAAAGATTAGAAATCAGAGAGAAATATGATGGTGATAGTTGACGGTGAGAGAGTGAGAGGCGACAACCAACACGAAACGATATTGGCTAATAGCAGGAGATGACTATGGAAGGAAGCAATATGACCTTGAAATTGAACTAAAAGATTCAGTAGACAGAGAGAAAGGGAGGGAGAGAGAGAGAGAGGCAGCGAACATTTTTTATGAAATAGGCAGAGAACAGAGAAGGGTTTCAAAATTGGGGTTGTTAGTTTGGGAATTGGGGTCGTTGTATTTTAGATATAATAACTAAAACGACATCGTATTTAAATAGAAAAAATGTATAAAGATAAAAGAGTTCTGACTGGTTTCAAACTCAAAACCTTGGGGAAAATTTGAACCCACCTTGCCAATATGCTATTCGTCGTCGATGTTTCAAGCGGGGTAAAAATAATTTTTATACATAAAACTTTTTTAGAAATATAAAATATACTTATATATAGTGTTATTTTTCGACGAAGCGGGTTCATATGAACCCCTTACCCTATACGGGTCCGCCCCGGCGTGTAATGCCGTTAAATTGGAAGCGCTCCCTATCAATGTTTTTCCTAATTTTAGAGCTTGAACTCAAAATATTTAGTGAAAAAGTGAAGGATTATATCTATCCTAGCTCAACCATTTGGTGATATAATTGAAGTATTAAGAAAAGAGAAAAATCATACTATACTAAAATTAAAAAAACACGGAGTAGGAAGTTTCTTAGCTATCACAATCACGCTGTGAGAGTTTTTGAAACGTCAAAATTGACTAGACCAATTATTTATTATAACAGACTTGTCCGATAGAAATACATATCATATATTTAGTGAAATTTTCCACTTTCTTTTATCCAAAATTCCAAACCAACAACTCTCAGCTCCCTCATCATTATGAAGTCTTCAACAAGTTCAAGTGATCAATACCAGAAGTTTTCATCTTCATATGGCGACGAAACGCCGCCGCCGTTGCAGACCGGTGTTCCGGTGAGCTCTAAAGGCCAGTTGTATGTGGAGTCAATCGATCCGCCGCCGGCCATGTATCGGAAAAAGAAGAATCATGTTCCATGGTCAACTGGTTTATGTGACTGTATGTCCGACCCCAAGAATTGTAAGTTCATATGATAGATAATCTTCATTACATTTTTCGTGTTTGTTTCTTCCTTTATTATCTCAATTTATGACATTTTTTCGCTTCTCCAGAGACAAACTTTTTTTCATATTATAGTTTTTAAATATCTAATTGATTTAATCTAATTTAGCTTTAAAGATTAGTCAAATTAACCAAAAAAATATGAATTTTTTTTCTGTTTGTTTACTTTTTTCTCAATTGTTTGTTTGATCAGGTTGCATAACATTCTGGTGTCCATGCATCACTTTTGGACAGATAGCTGAGATCATAGACAAAGGTTCTAATTGTAAGTATTTCATTTATTTTTTTATTTTAATGTTTATTTGTTTGAATACTGAGGTTCAATTTAAAAGATAAAATAGAAAGCACGAAGAATGAGTGTGTCTGTTGACCAATTCTTGAATTGGTTTTTCTTTTTCTTTTTCTTTTTCTAATCTTACCCACTTCTCAATCATTGATTTATTGAAAATATTGTACTTACCATTACTAACGGTAATTTAGTAAATAAATTTTTAATGTAAATAATTTCTTAAGAGAGTGTAAAGTCAATACAGGACTAATAAAAGCAAACGGAAGGAGTACAAAATACTAAATTCAACTGACTTGAACTTGCAAGTAACTAACCTGAGCAAACCATTATTTCGCACCATTTTCAGTAAGAATTTATGCTAAAATAATCATACTTTGTAATTAACAAAAGATTTAAAATCATGAATCTTGAGATTCTATAAATCATTGTGACCGCAATTACTGCTTTCACTTTGAACTATACATGTAATTGAAATTTTCTAAGCATATACAACTTCTATATCACATTTATATTGCTGGATAAATTTCACAAATGATCATATAACTATGAATTTTTTTCATGCAAAATCATAAAACTTTCAGTAACTAACACAAAAATCATAGTTACCGAAAAATACAATTTTCCGACAGTATTTTCTTATTTTGTATTGTTTATTTTTTATTTTTTAATCTAATAAAAAATAACCCAATTAAACTACCCTAGTACTACCTTAAAATCGTGAATTTATTAACCTTCTGTCTTCCCTATATTAATTATAGTAATATATTTTTGGCTTTCATATTGCAGCTTGTGGAGTAAGTGGAGCATTATACGCAATAATAATATGTGTGACTGGTTGCCCATGTTTTTACTCTTGTTTCTATCGTTCCAAGATGAGACAACAATACTTGTTGAAAGAAAGCCCTTGTGGGGATTGCTTGCTTCACTGTTTCTGTGAAGCTTGTGCCTTATGCCAAGAATATCGCGAGCTCAAAAATCGTGGAGTTGATATGTCCATTGGTAAAAACAATTATTAATCTATTTGCTTGTTTTTGGCCAAATTATTTTTCTTAAAAGTGTTTTTCAAAAATAAAAAAATGGGGAAAGAAATTACTTTTTTATGTTTTTCTAAAACTGTTTTTGCTTCTACTCAAAATGACTTTTTTTCTTCTAAAAGTTTGGCCAAATATCTTTAACAGATGTACCAATTCGAAAACAATTTTTTTATTAACTCTTGGTATTTTTTTTTTATGCACAGGTTGGCATGGAAATGTGGAGAGGCAAAATCGTGGACTGATTATGCCACCAACAGTTGAAGGAGGAATGAGTAGATAGGGGAATGTGGAATTCCAGAGGGTACAATAATGAGTTCTAAGATTTGTAGTCTAATATATTAAGTGAATATTATAGGGAAGGAATTGTGAGTGCTAAGGTTTGTAATATAATGTTGTACATGTTTATTCCCGATTTGCCAGCTTCATCGCTTGTTTTTTTTATCGTTTTTAAGTAGATAAAAAAGTTACAACTAGTGACATCATCTATCGGCTATTGACCTTAGTGACTCCTATTAAATATGTTTGATCCCTTTCCAAGTCTTCCTAGTCGTCAATGATAGGTCGCTCCTATTCTTTAGTTCAATATAGGGCTGCGTATCGGGCGAATAATTACGTTTAACAGTTCGACTTATTGGTTATCTCACTTTTAGATTAATTCGTTAGTCAATCAATGATATATCGGGCGGTTCGGTACTGAATTAGTAATTATCGGACGATTTATCGACTAAATCAAAGAGATAAAAAAAAAAATGAGATCAGTACACTCTACATTTAATCAAAGAAGTGACAATGAAATACTTCCGGCCATCGCTTGGTGTGGCGATTTGGAGGAGACGGCTGCAAGAAATATGAAGAAAAGTACAAACAGATCATTGTTCTTTTCTTACTTTTGACATTTTTGGATACTCCAATTGTTAGTGAATTGAATCGAAATGATAGTAATTGGTAATTGGAAAAAGAAATCATTCAAGGAGAGGAAGAGAGACTTACCCAATAGTAAGACGATTTTGGGGGTCTGCCTTCTGTGCTTTTGTGAACCGAGTGCTGGTTATTTCCTAAGAAGTGAAAAGGCTTTAGCGTTTAGGCTTTCTAAATTCTAATAGATATATGGAATTTTTATACATAGGGGTAGAAATCAGGCCGGCTCTAACCTTGTTTCAAGTAAGGCTTTTGTCTTAGGCCCCAAAATTTTGGGCCCTATTTTTTAGAAATAATAGATTTATAGGTACTTAAAAAAATACTTCAGTATTTAGTATTTTTCATACAAAAGTAGAGTTTTTTTTGTAACAGTTGCCTCAAAGAAAAAAAGTTCTTCAAGATTATAATTGATAAAATCTTACTTGAGATTAACAATGTCTCAAGATAGATTAAATGGGGGTTGGCTATATTATCAATTGAAAAGGAATTATCAGAGGAAATCGATTATAATAAAATTATTAACAACTTTGCATCGCGAAAAGATAGAAAAATAGACTTCAAATAAAAATATATATCATAATTTACTTTTAAAAATTTATGCCTCACATTAAACTTTGGCTTTAGGCCACACATGTGTTTGAGCCGCCCCTCGTAGAAATATAAATAGTCATTCTAACAATTTATCCGATAAGAAAATTGAGTAATTCCCTCGCACCGTTAAACCATTAACTATAAGATTTCAATCCATTTCACTAACCATTAATCCGATAATCGGATACCGATAAGTCGATAAGCCAATTTTACGATTGACGTACGGTCACGATTAGATTTTGAACGACTCTAGTTCGATACATTACTCTAAGGGAATCGGTTAATCAATTCTAAGCTGAGGTCTAGTAAAAAACCAACCTTATGGTTAAAAATGCAAGAACTCGACTTTCTTCATTTCAACTTTAAGATGATTTTAGCCGCAATTACTCTTATTTCTTCCGTAAGTGAACAATTAATGACGAAATGCCTTCTTAGGATCGCTCAACTTGTGAAAAAGTTACACTATGATAATAATGTGAAAATTATAATTTAGAGATAAAATAATAATGAGATGGTTTAGACCAGTGTTTTAAAAGGCGTTATTGGGGCGAGTCCTGGGACTAAGCGCATCAAAAATGCCCCGAGGCGATGGTGTGGGACGAAAGTCTCAAGAGGCGTACGCCCGGGTATTTGAGGGGCGTTTTTGTATTGAGGCGTAAGCCCCATAGACTTTTTCAAATTAAAACAAAATTTATTGAATAAGTCCATCATATAATACCCAAATTCTCAAAAGTTTTAAAAAAGAACTGAAATGTATTAAATTTAAAAGTCAATACTTTTTTTTATTGATTGAAGCCCTAATTTATAGTCTTTTTATTGATTGAAGCCCTAATTTATAGTCTTTCCCAATTCTTTATCTTATCCGCTAGTCTGCCAATATCACCTAAAAGCAACGAATATTCAAATTCTTTTTACAAATACAAAGAGAGTTTCATTCTCCTTCATAACACCAAGTTCAAAGTTCAAATTGCAGGTTAGTCATCCTTTTTGTTCCTCCATGTAGAAAACTTTATTCTTTTCGACTCAAGTTACTTGTGCTTGTAAGTAGCGTATAATAGATTGTTTTGATTAGTTTTTTGTGAGGATGGAGCACATATATATATATATATATATATATATATATATATATATATATATATATCACATATTTATAGTTTTTTTAAATTTTTATGCAATTTTACTTGTTTATAAATATTTACTGTAATAATATTATTTTATAAAATATTAAAAATTAAATACCTATGGGGCTTACGCCCCATGCCTCGGGGATTAAGCCTCGCCGAGGTATATGTAAAATACATCGTCTTATGCCCACGCCTTTTAAAACACTGGTTTAGACGATACATACTTTTGCCGGTAGATGTTTTGTTTTTGGATAAAAACCAAATATATGGTATATAATAAAAACAACCATTAAGTTTAGGGAACTTCTTATTAAACCTGGCCTGGTCCTAATTAGTCCCTGTCCAACAAGCAGTAAAATAAGAAATTTTGACTGCCCTCTATAGTATCTTGAGGGAGGTTAAGGTAGCAGCAGCAGCAGCAGAATTCTGTAGCATTTAACCTCTAGATTCTGAAGAGAGGTACATGCACTAAATATGAGTAGTTAAGTGAAGCAGCTTGGGCAGACGCAGGTGTATCAATGGATATTTGAAAACCGATTAAACCGACCGAATCGTATCGCACCGAATCGACTTTTAGGTTTCTATTAATAAAATCGTAGGTTTTTATATAAATCTACAACTGTACCGATAATTAGGGTAGGTTTTTTATTTTATGAAAATAAACCAAAAAAATCGAATCGTACCGAATAAATTTACATGTGAAAAATATATATGTTAAGTTTAAAAATAATAATTAAATTTTTCCTTAGGCCTAGGAATTATGAAAATTGTTACAAGCCAACAAGTAATTAAAATTAAAATCTTAATTCCCAAACCTAACATGCTACTCTTACTGAAACTAAATTATTTCTAACATATTCACTAGCAAGACACAAAGTATTCTAGCGGTTATAAGTAGCAAACTGCAATGTATTGAATATATTTCCTTTCGTATAATTTAAATTTATCTTTTTGAATATTTAATCTTGTATAAACTTTATTCATGAGTCCCAACTTAGTTTATATTTTTCTACTCATGTGATTTATTTTTTCTTTGTCTTTGCTTAGTTTCTTTTACACTGCTGTAGAGTAGTTGATGGATCTACACTCTGACCATCTTTCATATTTTCTTAATTCATCACCATTTAAACAGTAAAATTGTCTAGATAATTTTGCTAAGTCCTATAAAAATATGTATGTTATGACATTCTACTTTTACTAGTGATTTTTATATGATATTTTAAAAAATATCGAAAATTAACCGAACCGTACCGAAGAGAAACCGACGTGATTGGGATAGTTTCGAAAAGTCCAATTTTGATTATACATAATAGAATAACCGAAAATTGATATGGTACAAATTTTATAAAATAACTAGCCGAACCGAACTATTTACACCCCTAGGCAGATGCATTGTTAGATTCTGTAAAAAGGCAAACATCCTGACCAGCAGTTTATACTTCTGCTTTCTTCAGTACATTATGATAATTCTTACGATAAGTTTATTTTTTGCAAGGTTATTCACTAATCCTACATGTGACCAAGTTTTTACACGCATGCGTATATAGCCTGTATCTCCCTTCTTCAAAATCATCAGTGATCAGTTTGATGACTAGTGGTGGAAAGTAATAGCTTACTACTCTCCTATATACTCAGCTGAAAAGCCATTCAATATCGTGACGGATCTAGAATTTGAAGTTGGCAAGTGCCATAATTTCCTTTAATGTATACTTTGTAATGACTAATATGAAATTTGTTAGGAACGTTTATTCAATTTTTTTGAGTTGATTCAAGTCAACCTAATAGGTATTTTTTATTTGAATATTTAAAAATTACATCTCAGATATTAAAAAAACAAACGTGATTAGAATTTTAAAATAGGATCACACCTTATTATAACAACACAAGTAAAATCAACATTTGCACCCCATAAGCAAATTAATTTACATCAATAAGAAAATTTAAAAAAATATTGTCCATAAATAAATTATACCCCATAAGCATAAATTAGATAAACTACAATTTTCCATAAATCAAAATCATAAATTACATATTTTTTAAGCAATGCTTACAAAATTATAGTAAAGTGATTTAAATAATATCTAACAACTATCGCATAACACAAATTTTTATGATATAATAAAAAAGATTTAAAAAATTTGATCTCAATTCAAAATTCTCATTAAGACCCAAGTTTTTCGGATTTGAAAGAAGAAAACTCATATAAGAGGATTGCTTATTTTATATAATTTTAAAGTTTAGGAGTCTCTTTTTTGAGTGTTCTTGCTAAAGATCACATACAAAATAATAGAATATAGAAGAAAAACATAAAAATATAATAAAACAACAAATAGAAACTTGGGTGGTAGCCGAAAAAGGGAAATGACTAGGACAAAAAGAAATAAAAGCACAAAGCAAAGAGAGTCAGACAAGGTTCAAGAAAAATTCAACTTGAATTTTACACACAAGAAAAGCTTTCAAAAATGTCTACCAGTCATAGCACCTTTGTCTAGTTTACGGTTGCGGGTGGCAGGATCAGATAATTAACCTAATTTAAGAAAATCTCAACATAGGTATATAAATTTTTTATCATTTTATCGGGTGCAATGCCACCCCTTCTTAAAGGGGTGGATCCGCCCCTGATCACACAAGGTAGGGGTAAATTCCGCGTACACCCCATCTTCCTCAAACATCACAAGATTACACTAGATATGTTGTTGTTGTTGAAAGTGTGAATATAGCACAGGTTATATGAGGAGATATTCCATCGTTCCAGAGGGCTATGAGGAAACCCTGGGCCGATGAAAAAGCATTTAACCACGCCTTATTTCTTTCTTTCTGGATAAGTAACAGCATTTGAACACACCTTAATTAAAGGCAAGAAAAACTTGCCTGTACGTGAATGCAGACGAAGAATATCTTGCCTGTACTCAAAAGCATTATGAATCCCATTCAAGACAAAGGAACTCAGCTTCAGAAAGAAAAGAATGATTCTACCCTAAGATAATTACAGTAACCACACACTTTCTCTGCCTCGATTGCACCTATAAACCATTCCAGAGAACTCACCTCAAAGCCAGTTACTGGCTCCGTCTAAGACCATGCGACCCTTAACCCTCCTTGGAGGAACAAAATTGGGAGCTAGGTTGTAGAGTAAAAGTGTGTCTCCGGTTTCATAAATGCAGTAAATATGCTGCTGCGTAAAGCACCATCCACATTATGTTACAAGCAAGCTGCAGTGTAGACTGCAGAGTACCAAACCAACAATTAGAGAGCTCAAGAAAGTACGAACATCATGGGAATACTGTGAATGACAGCCAGATGCCGTTGAGTCTGATGATGGAGCATGCGAAGAGTTATTTGTGAAGGTACCATTTCTCCCTCCACTGTATGAAAATTGAAAAGCGACAAAGCATAAGTAATCAAGAGGGTAATACTAGAGCAAGAAAAAGAAGCTTTGAGACTAGGAACAAGGCAACAGTAATTGCAGATAATTAACTAACCAAATAGACAAAGATGATTTAGAATGACTGATTAATAGCTGATAAAAAAATCTAAAGCCATACCTTCCTGGATATATACAAGACCCATTACCTGCAACAGGAAAACAAATATTAGGCCTCAGTAATCATGTAAAATCACAACAGTGTCCCCAAAGCAATAGCCAGAAAATGTTTATGCAAGCTTATTCTTGAAAGAAAGAGCGACAAGTATTTCATAATGCAAATTAATAGCTTAAATAACCGTGGTGATCTTATTTCGAGGAAAAGAATATTGCTTTTACTAAAGTTTTTCTAACACAGGGAAAGGTTTTGCTATTGAGTTCTTCAATTCTCTGCTATGCCTGTGTGCATTACAAGCTGAAGAGACTACATCTCTGCATTTCGGAAGCGCCAAACAAATCAAAAAATTTACAAAGACTAGTCACTAGGCAAACAACCAGTTCATAAGCTTGTGATTTCATTCATTCTTTTCGCTAATTTTCCTGATTGACATATAAATTTTCCAAAATCTTTGTAGCAAACTGAATAATTAATCTGAAAATTGAATCTCAAACTTCCAGAATTTCATGACACTTTTTATAGTTTCTGGTAGCATTCCGATTGGACAAGACCATTTTTGGTGTTGGATCTTAGATTCAATTCAAAGTTTCAGGTCAGAAAATTCATGTAAGATGAGTATTCACGTAAAACATAGTTTTGACTACTTACTAGGATCAGTCGTACTGACTGTAGCAACCCCATTGAAGTCACATGTTCCATCAGCCATGCCCATCTTGCGATAATATGCATCAAAAGCATATGATGCATGAGCAATCACGGTATTTGGTTCATAACAAGGATTTCCTTGCAACAATGGAGTACAGTCTACTTTTCCAGGTCCACAAGCCCAATCCAACGCAGCTTGCACCATCTTCTTTTCCGCATTTTCCTTTGCAACACAATAGGTTTGGTTTGTAGTGTCATTTGCTAACACCGTTCCAGATCCTGTCAAGTGCATGGTATAAACTGGCATTCCACTGGAATCGAAGAGTCCCCAGTTCTTCTCCGAAATAGAACCAGGTCTAAGATCTTCATTGTAAAGCTCATAAATATACGTACGAATTGCAATGCCGGGATGTTTGGGGGTCCCAGTGTTGTTAAGAACATGCCTAATCAAGTTACTATTATAAGTGTTAGCATTGTCAAGAGAGGCGTCTGGCTCTGAGGAGTCACCTTTGGAAGGCCAACCTGACTCGGTCACTATAATGGGAATGTTAGTGAAGTTCAAGTAGGACATAGAAAAATATGCTGCATCAACAACGGCATCAAATACATTAGTGTAGTGGAGGAGTGTGTTCGCATCAACAGCTTCCTTGTTAGGGGGAAGGGGACGAAAGAGAGCATAGTCCAACGGGATCACACCATTGGATTTCATATAATCATAATATGGATATACATTGAGCATAAGATAGGATCCGGTGGACTGCAAAAATTTGAGCAATGGAACCATGACAGGGTCCAATGAGCGATTGAAGAAAGCTTGTGAGGGCGGAAATGAGTCGAGGACAATGGAAGAAGAGTGTGGAGTGGAGACTTTAATTTTGGAGTCAAGATTAGCAGCAACGAGGGCGGAATAAATAAATCTCATGGCAGAGACCAATACAGGAGCAGCATTAGGAAGAGTGGTAAGGACTTCAGAGCCGATGGCTATGGCTGTGATGTTGGTGGCTGGAAAATGAGTGAGAATATTCCGAGAAACCCAATTGGCAGCAGTGGAGTTGGACTGACCAATTCCTAAGAGCTGATCATTTGGTACAGAAACAGTGACACGGATTCCAGTATTAGCAAGTGCAAGTAGCATAGCTTGGTCGGCATCAAATAACCTGACATGCCGAATCTGCTGTGCTTTGAGGAGGGCCACCACCTTAGATGGACTGGGCATGTCTGAGACGTCAGTCCCAATGTTTACACCAACGAAAGCCTCTGAAAAGAAGAAAGATGGATGAGAATTTAGTTAAGCGGAAGAAATGTCATCCCAATCAACCGGCATACACGGACAATAAACTTGAAGACCTTCAATCAACACTTCTTGTGCAGGAAAGCAGTAATCTGATTGAAGGGAAATTAGAATAAAGGAAAAGAAGAGAAAAAGGATAATCTTAGCTGTGTATCGATCCTGGAGAATGTGTTGGACTTTTTACTTCTGATTGATAACAGGCACCCTAAGAAAATATACTTTTCTACCTCAACTGACTCAGTAATTTACTTCTAGTACTCAATCTTCATAATCAAATTGATTTGATTTAACCTAAGAGAATCACACATCAAGTAAAGCTGTTCATCTTTTCTTAAGGCATGTATACTTTCCAACATTAGATTTACACACAGATGCTCCCTATTTTGTCACTAACTTTGACGCGAGTTGCTAGAAGCCTATGACAGGAATGTTATTACTGAAGAGACACTATCTAAAGGCTCCAGCTCTTCCATTACTAGTACTTAAAAATCCCAAAGCCATTGCAGAAACAGACATGCTTTCAAATTTTCCAGTGCTCTAAGATGTGAATAAGAAAACAGAAATTTCTAGCAACCCATAGATACTCTACTAAGCCTCCTTCACAAACTCTGTACGGTCGTCACTATGAATCTTTTGTGCTCATTCAGCTCTTTTCAGCGCGGATGTAGCACATGTCTAGGTGGCAATGTCTAGATAAATAGATGGAAGTATATTGAGCTGCATTAACTATTTATATATCTCGAGCTAGAGGTCTTAACTAGGTTTAAGCATCAACAGTTAAAATTCAGTTAAATGTGGTTTTTTCAATAAATGTGATGGTCTACACACTCCTAATAAAGCATCATAAAGACGAAAAAATTAATGAGAAATCACGACAACTTAGAGCAAAGAAACCTTTCTATAAGCCACGATATCCACCTTCCCATTTCTGAGATTTTTTTGTCGAATATTAATTTGATACATTAGGTTCATTCAAAAGACAGAAACAGAAAAAAGGCGACTCCTGGTAATGCTCAATGAACATTCAGAAAAACATTATGCTGACTATTTAACAACTGACCAAGAGAAGACAAGAGAAAGTGCATGTGCATTGAACAATTTCCAGCAATGCTGGGGCATATGAATTTAATAAGCCAAGAAACCATGCCATGTTCTAATATGTTAAGTTTGAAGAAGATACCAGGTTTGGAAAGTCAAGATTACTAAGGAAAAAATTCTCTTTCTTTAGAAAAAAACACAGAAAATGACAGGGTAGCAAAAGTATTCTCATTTTAACACATTTGGCCTCTTTCATAACACCAGCATTCAGCCCCAGCTACAGAAGTTGCCCTGACTCAAAAAAGATATACTTAATACTTTGCAAGGCAGAATGGAGAATAAACTACTTTACTAGCTAATGTGAAGAAAGATGCTAAAATGAAGACAACTGTTTGAAATAAAGAAAACAGTGTCAAGAAAATTGCTCACTTTGAGACTACATATAGAATATTCAGAGAAGGTAAGTTGCTCAGACTCGGGTGCAAGTGTCCGACACGGGTGCGGATCTAAAAGACGGACCCTTCGAGATGTAAATTCTAAGATTCGGGGATAGGAATCCTAATACAGATACGGGTTTTGGAATCCGGCTAAAAATAATTTAAAAGTGTAAAAATATCCCTAAATTATGAGAATTTTTTGGAATATTTACCTATAACTTGTGAAGTGCAAATTTCTTTTTTATTCTCAAGTTGTAGGCATGATTTCTAGATTTTCGTCCATTCTCGGATTCTCCTACAAGTTAACTTTTTTATAGTTATCTTTCATTTACTAGTAAATAACTAAATATTACTATTTCTACAATTTAGATTAGATCTCTAATTAGTATTATAAAAATCAGACTTAGTGTGCCAAGCTTTTATTACAAAGGGACAGTATTATTAAATACTCACTGCCTTTCAAATTACATGAGGTACTTTCCTTTTTAGTGTGTACCAAAATAAATAACACATTTCTAAATTTGTAAATAATTCTTAAACTCTTCATTCTACACATTTTACCGAGAAGTTTTGATACTCACACAAATGTCATTGTCCCAAAACTTTTAACACTTAAGTTTTCAAGACCACGAGTTTCAAAAGTAGTTCTTTTTTTCTTAAACTTGTGCCTCATCTAAATTGAATTGAAAGGGAGGGAGTATATAATATCCAAATAAAGTCAAAGGTCTTGAACTTTCCCAATTTGTTGAACGCTCCGTCTTCCACAATCTCAGTTGACGCTCTCTACTGCTCTTTCTGCTCGATTAAGAGGAGAAGCAGAAAGTAAAAGATTGATTTCCTAAGGTATGCTATTTTCTTCAAATTTATCTAGTTTTGGTTCTTATATCGGAAATCAATTGTATCTCGTCTCTTGTCCTTCGCGGTCAAAGTACCCAAAATCCTAAATCATCTGACCAGATCCAGTACGGATCCTATAACCACGCCCACACCAATGTAGTGTCGACACTGGTGCGGCACCTAAACTGCCGGAGCAACTTAGCAAAGAAGTTCAAAGAAAGATGGTAGAGAAGTATCAAAGCACAAACAGATAAATAGAAAAAACAAAGTCCTCGTATTCAAGAACATAACGTAATTAGAAATAAAGACCACAGAGTAAATAATATAGTTAACACAAGCTAATGGAAGCAAGAAAATAATAGTAAAAGAAATTACCTTCATTAAGAGAAAGAGCAGAAGCTACTAAAAGAGAAAGAAGAACAAGCGGAAAATAATGAAGCAATAAACCCATTTCCCTCCTCATTTTCCTCTTCTAACACTTCAGTCTTGCAAAACCATAGCAACCCCTCAAATGAAACTTGCCAAAAACTTTCTTTTTGGGTGGTGGGGGGGGGGGGTTGGAGCTTTTGGTGCTTCTGATTATATAGACAAAGCAAACTCGACAGAGTAAACCGTGTTTAAATGTGACTATTTCAAATTATATGACACGTATACCAATAACAATAACAACAATCTAGTAAAATTTTATGAGTAGAGCAGGGGTAAGATGGTACGTAGCATATCTCATCAGTTATTTTTAATAAATTTTCCGTTCAAAAAGTAGAAAAGAGACAACAGATGTATAGTACTAACAAAAGCCAGAAAGGGTAAAAGCTTTATTAAGTTTTAATATTTTTGTCGCTACAGAAGTATCTCAATAAGAATAAAATAAATAAAATAAAAATTTTAAATTAAATTATTTTTAAATATATTAATATATTTTTCTTTTTTACAGATGAATAAGAAAAGTATAATATAAATTGGAATGAAAAGAGTATTATTTCCTATGGGTCTTGTAAAACATCAAAGTGGTTGTCAGAGATCAAACGACTGAGATTAAAACATGGGATGCTCTTTTCAATTGAAGGGCCCTTTTGGGACACAAAAGAATAACTTTTGTTTCGTGTATTTACACCAATAAACAAATTCTTAAGAATTAGGAATATATTATTAAAATTCAGTAGTGTTTTTGGAAGAAAGACTAATAGCATATTTGGTGAAGCCGGAAAAATCAACTTATTTTGAGAAGTATTTATTTTTAAAAGTAATTTTGATGAGAAGCAATTTATGTTTGACTAACTAATTTAAAAAATATTTCTAAACAGCAACTAATGTTTGACCAAACTTTTAAAAAGTGATTCTAAGTATATTTTTCTCAAAAGTACTTCTCTAAAATGTGTTTCTGGGAAGAAACTATTTTTTTGTACTTCTCCAAAACCGTTTATGTTTTTCCTCAAAAATGTTTTTTTTTTCTCCTAAAAGTTTGGCCAAACATTTGAACTTTAGAAGAAAAAAAAAACTTTTTTGAAAATAAAATATTTTTCAGCTTGAAGAAACTTGGCCAAACAAGCTATAAGTTTTTGATGGCCTTACATTTTGGGAGCTTTTTCCATATATATATATATATATATATATATTAATAATTTTTTGGAAGATTTTGAAAACAACAACAAACCTAATAAATTCTTACAAATGAGATCTGGGGAGGGTAAGATGTATGCAGTCTTACCCCTACCCTGAAACGATAGAGAGTTTTTGATATTATCTATTCACAAAATTTTAAATTCGTTTCAAGTAAAATGTATACATGAATACCATTTTAATTTTTAAAAATTATTTTTCGTCTAATCTTCAAAAATTTATTTTTTTAAGTTTTAACTAAATTTATGTTATACGCAACCTAAAACACCCTCCAAAGTCTGTGAAAAGAGTTTGGGGTTTGTGGGGGGGGGGGCAAACAGGGGTTGGTGTTTTGAAGTGTGTGTGAAAAAGATTTGACAATGTCCAAAGATTGTGCAATGCCCAATGAGAGCTGAGTTCTGATATGCTGATGAGTTAGCTGTATGGCATTAAATAGTCAATTTTTACAGTGTAAGGACAGTGATCAGACGTAGGACTTGGCCATTTACTTTTTCTCTTTCCCTTTCATCTTTAGATTGAGGGTACCTGCTTTCTCTTTCCCTTTTAATTTCGTCTGCTTCGCTTCCAAAATTCCAAGAGGAGAATTGAGCCTTTTATACTTTGAGTTAAAATGTAAACTTGATTTTTGTCCCTTTTGTCATGTCCTTACTCGCTAACTAAGTATATGTGACAACTCGCTCACGATCTTACATAACTTGCTCACGTTCTTGCTATGCCAAGTCAGTTTTACTATATCCAAGATCGCTAAACAAATGTTAGAAAGAACACAAGAAAATTTGTTAAAGGAAGCTTTGTATTAAAGAGAACTTCAATTATTTGTTTGGTGAATTACAAGTGAATGGCCCAATTTATATACTAGTCTCCTAAGGGTTAGTATGTAAATATTAATTGTTACAAAAATTCTTAATATTTACAAGATAAAGGTATCCGAGGCCAAGAATAAATTCGTCGAACAAGAGATAACCCGCTTGCTTAATATCGGTTCGATCCGAGAGGTAAGATATCCAGACTTGCTAGTCAATGTGGTAGTAGTTCCGAAGAAGAACAATAAATTTTGCATGTGTGTAGACTATAAAGAACTTAATAAGGCATGCCCGAAAGACTCGTTCCCACTGCCAAATATCGATCAAATGATTCATGCAACGGCCGGGCACGAGTTAATGAGTTTCCTCGATGCTTATTCCGGGTACAACTAAATCAAGATAAACCCGGAAGATCAGGAAAAGACTTCGTTTATAACGAATTTCGGTACATATTGTTACAATGTGATGCCCTTCGGGTTGAAAAATGCCGGAACTATTTATCAACGGCTCGTAAATAAGATGTTTGAAAAGCAAATAGGAAAGACTATGAAAGTTTATATAGATGATATGATCGTTAAGTCTTTGAATGCAGGTGACCGCCTTAAGCATTTTCAAGAAACATTCGATATCTTGAGGAAGCATAACATGAAACTTAATCCCGGGAAGTGCGCGTTCGGGGTCAGTTCTGGTAAGTTTCTGGGATTTCTGGTCTCACAAAAGGGAATTGAGGTAAACCCCGACAAAATCAAGGCCATAAAGGATATCCCGGAACAATTGTCGAACGTAAAAGAAGTCCAAAGGCTCACAGAAAGATTAACAGCTTTGAGCAGGTTCATTTTCCGGTCGTCGAAAAAATGTCATCACTTCTTCAAAATGCTCAAAAAGAAAAATAATTTCGAATGGACACCGGAGTGCTAGCAGGCTCTAAAGAACCTGAAGAAGTATTTATCAAGCCCTTTATTGCTCTTAAAACCAAATAGAAGGTGAAAGATTGCTAATCCACCTTGCGGTTTCAGAAGTTGCGATAAGTGCAGTTTTAGTCGGGGAGGACGAAGGTACGTAATTTTCCATTTTTTACATTACCAAAATTTTAACGGGAGCAGAAACTCGCTACCCATATTTGGAAAAAAAGGCCTTAACTCTCGTAATCGCCGCTCGGAAGTTGAAGCCCTACTTTCAATGCCACCCGATGGTTGTAGTGACTATTTTCCCTTTGCAAAACATCCTCCATAAACCTGAGCTCTCAGGCAGATTGGCCATATGGGTCATTAAATGAGTGAGTTCGACATAGAATATAAAGCAAGGATTGTAATTAAGTCACAAGTCTTAGCTGACTTCATGGCCGATTTCAGTCCGGCACTACTGCCTCTGCAACCAAGAAGGCAATAATGATGTCGGAATCGACATCTGGGGTTTGGACCTTATTTAAGGGCAGAGCTTCCAACGTAAAAAGGTCCGAACTCGAAATAGTCCTTATCACGCCTTCGGGGGAAACCTTAAGGCAAGTCATCAGAACGATCCCTTTAACTAACAATGAAGTAGAGTACGAAGCTTTGATTGTAGGGCTCGAATTAGCCCGAGGACTTGATTCCGAGGTTATCAAAATCAAATGTGACTTGCAGCTGGTGATGAATCAGGTCTACGAGATCTTTGATACCAATAAAGAACGTATGCAACAGTACGTTGTAAAGGTCTAGGCTCTTTTGGCACGATTCTGGGAATGGTCAATTACTCATAGCCCGAGGAAGGATAATGCAGAATCATATGCATTAACAAACTTAGGATCATCGACGGAAATAAAGGGATCGGAGTCCGGGATGGTAATGCAACTGATGAACTCAGTCCTAGATAAAGATGGTTACTATGAGGTAAATTCGACTAGTCTGGGACTGGAGAAATGAAATAATCGACTATCTCAAGCACGGGAAGTTGCCCGAAGACCCCAAAGCATCACGAGCGTTACGCGCCAAAGCTTCACGTTATAGCTTCAAGAGAGACCAATTATATAAAAAATCCTTCCAAGGCCCGCTGGCCCGGTACTTAGGAGCGTCAGAAGCTAACTATGTCATGAGAGAAGTCCACGAAGGGATATGCGACAATCACTCGGGCGCAGATTCTTTGGTGCTGAAGTTGGTACGGGGAGGATATTACTGGCTTCACATGGAACAAGACGCCAAAACCTTTCGTACAAAAATGTGATAAGTAACAACGCTACGCACCACTAGTACACCAACCGGCAGAACCCTTACATTCGGTTTTGTCCCCATGACCATTCATGAAATGAGGGATAGACATCGTCGGACCGTTGCCACCGGCTCCTGGAAAGGTAAGGTTTTTTTAAATTCTAACTGACTATTTTTCTAAATGGGTGGAAGTAGGTCCTTATCAGAAGATCGGAGAACGTGAAGTGGTGGATTTGCTGTGGGAAAATATAATTTGCAGGTTCGGAATATCAAAAGAGATAGCATGCGACAATGGGCCACAGTTTATCGGTGCAAAAGTTACAAAGTTCCTCGAAGATTTGAAGATAAAGAGGATCACATCTTCTCCTTAGCATCCGAGTGCAAACGGTCAAGCGGAGTCAACAAACAAAGTGATTTTTCAAAACATCAAGAAAAGGTTGGAAGCAGCAAAAGGCAAATGGCCCGAAGAATTTCCCGGAGTTCTATGGGCCTACCGAACAACAGCCAAATCGAGCATAGGAGAAACACTTTTTTCCCTTGTGTACGGTGCTGAAGCCCTAATCCCGGTGGAAGTGAGCGATTCCACTTTGAGTAATTTTCAGGCAAATGAATAATCGAACAACAAAGCAATGTTAATCAACTTGGAACTGCTCGAGGAACGCAGGGACTTGGCGCGTGTAAGAATGGCAGCTCAAAAGCATAGAATGGAGTGATATTATAATCGAAGAGCCAACCTCCATTATTTCAAAGTAGAAGATTTGGTTCTGAGGAAAGTAACCCAAAATACCCGGGAGCTTAACGCGGGGAAGCAAGGTCCAACGTGGGAAGGTCCCTACCGGATTTCAACTATCACTAGGAAATGTTCATACATGTTGGAGAACCATAATGGAGACAAGTTGCCTAACAACTAAAACGTGGCACACCTCAAAAGATATTATTGCCGAATGACATTACTCAAGCGAAAAGTATGTGCTGCACTCTTTTTCCCTTCGTTCAGTTTTTGTCCCAATTAGTTTTTCTAACAAGGTTTTTAATAAGGCAGTGATAGAAAGCATACTCTGAAGATAGCAGCAATAAGACCTTTGATAGCAAGGCAAACAAACAATCTTCCACTCGGGGACGGTTATATAATCTTTGGTTCGATAGCAAATTCCCATTGGGAAGTTAAGTTTGCTACCGAACAGAGGCTACCTGACCGTTCACGAGCACAAATCGCTAGAGGATTGTTAGATATTCTTTTGCTCGATAGTATGGATTCCTAAGGGGAAGTAAGGTATGTTGCTAAGTTAAGGATTATCTAGCAATTCATTGGTGGGATATTTGAAGACACAAGACCTCCAGTATTCTAATTCGCATTCTTCGCATTCGAACACTAGGGGAGAATGATATGAGGATACGACAACATTGACTGCCATGTCAACCGGGAAATGAAAATCCGGAAACCAAATGCATCATCAAGACCGGGGACTACGCAACCACCCCGTATAAACAAGTTGTACAAGATATCCACAAGTAATGGCAATTTTTTTTTACGATAACATTGACTGCCACGTCAACCGGGAAACGAAAATCCGGAAAACCAAATGCATCATCGAGACCAAGGACTGCGCAACCTGCCCCGTAGAAACAAGTTGTACAAGATAGCCACAAGTAATGGCAATTTTTTTTTAGCATAATAAATGCTAGCCACAAGTAATGACAATTTCTTAGCATAATAAATGTTTGTGTACTTTTGAAAATATAAGGAATTATATGAAAAGAAATCATTTTATTTTTATCTTGTTTCTTGTCTGAACGATGAACTAACTTTGTTATTTGAAAGTTAAGCAAGTACTTCAAATGTTAGTGCCGTAATTAACAGGAGACGTCCTCTTCAAGAGCACCGTAAACATAAGAGGGCCCTCTTTTATGAAAACCCTCACGTTAAAGGGTTGGTTTATCATAACCAGAAGGGCCAGGTACATCAGACCTTGATGGGAGTCCACTTTTAGCAGCTAACTCAAGCTCGCGTGCCTTAGCAATTTCGGAATCAAAGTCAATGACACCAGCTTTGGCCTCTTCCAAGGTTTTTCTCCCCATGCTATGCATGCGTAAGTTTTTTCAACAACGAGGGAGGACTCTTGGCGTTTGAGTTCTTCTTTGAGTTGGGTTACCTCGGCAGAAAGGTTTTTCCGGGCGGACCTAGCAGATTTGAGGCTGACATCAAGGCCGCAGATAGTTGAACTAAAAAGCCTATTATGTTCGATAGTTTTCCTGTACTTCCCTTCTAGCTGGGCATGTTTCTCCCCATAACATCAATCTCTTCAATTTTGGATTTCAAGGCTGCCTCTAAGTTAATCACTCTTTCAGCGGAGGCAGCTTTGTGCTCGGTTGCAGCAAGAATGATGTCCTGGACTTCAGCCCATTTGGCCTTGGCTTCATCAAATCTAACCCTCAGCGGGTCAATTTCTTGGCTAAGGGTTACCACTTCTTACTCGCTTTGCTGCAAACGAGCCTCCAAAACAACGACCTCAGTAGCTTTTGTTTCCAGTTCCTAGAGGCGGAGAACAGCCCGGTCTCATTCTACCAAAAGTTGATTCCGTTCAGAAGTAAGTTCCTCCTTGTCACTAATCAACATCTGAAGGCCCTCATAAGCAAGAAAGTTGGCCTACAAAATAAGAAGAAGTAAAACTTAGAATACATTCATATAAAAGTATAAGAAATAACAAAGGAAAAAAAGGAACGTACCGTTGCGGTGTTGTGCATGGTGTTGTTCAACAAACACTCTCCCGAGAGTGTCTGAATCTTTTTCCAGTCTTTCTCTGAATCCAAAGGCTTCAAATAATTAGCAAGCTCCACTGACCGGGGATAGCAAGTTGCATCCGGTATAGACCGAAAGAGTAACATTCCTCATTCTTTGTGGATCATCAGAAGGGGCAGCATAATTTTGCCCCAAATTCCCATGAACTGGGCACTGTGGAAGAGTAACACCCTCTTCATGGTCAGGTACGCCCGATGGAGGCGATGTAGCAACTGCTGGTGGAAGAGTGGATGAAGATAGAAATGATGTAGCAGTTGGTGGTCTTGGTGAAGATGGAGATGAAGTTGATGAAGTTGAAGAGTGAGAAGCAGCTGCATCAAATTCAGTGCTGGTTGTTGGATGCTCGCCAACCAAAGACGGCAAGGACCCGGTACTCAGCCCCGCAGTACCGGGCACAACAATTGGGGCCCGAAAATGGGAGTTGACATTACCTACCAAATCAAACTCTCCACAAGTGCTGAGGCATCATCCTCGGTTGGTGTAACTCTCTCAACGGGTCGAACATCTTGTTGAGATGATGAGGATCGTTGTCTTCTATGTAGAGAAGCTCCATCATCGCTAGCTTCTTCATCATCATCAATTATCACAGTGTCTATGACCTACCCGGAAGGAGAACCAGTTACTATCGCCACCGGAGATGACTCGGGGGCATCAATCTTTGCCCTCTTATTCTTTTCCCCGTCCGCGGAGGAACTTCTTCTCTTTGGTTGTTTATCCTCTGGATGGGGACTATGTAAAGAAGTGTTTGCTACCAAAACAGGCCTGGAGATACCTGTTCGAGTAAGTTCCTCCTGAAGCAGCCTCGCTATATCAACAGGATCAGCCAAGACATCCTCCTCGGGGACAACAATAGAGCCTGCAGGTACACTTAATTTCATGAACAAGTCAGAAGGGTTCAACCGAGTTCTCCATATACCAAAACAATGGAAGCAAGGTAAGTTAAAATTACCATGATTTTTAGCCTTGCATCCGTATTTAAGGGCCAGTTCTTTCCACAAACGAGTTTTGGGCATAGTGACGTCCAAGATCTTTTTAACCCACCGGTCCAAGCCTTCCATCACCGGTGGGATCCATCGAGTTGCTGAAACAAACGAAGGAATGAGGGATCAATACGGCTATAGAAAAATATTTACTAAAAGGGAATACTAAACAAAGAGCTTACGAGTGCGGTTCTAAGTGGCCAGAAATGATGAAGCAGTTGACGGAATAATGTCGTTGGTGGCGACTGCAACGAACCGTTCCATCCACCCACGGTCGTTGTCATTATCCATGCTAGACAGCAAAGTATGGTGGCCACGCTTGCAGAGGTTTATCATTCCCCCGCGGAAGATTTAAAAGATTTTGGGAGAATAAAAATTCATCATATGAACTAAGGTTAGCTCCTCTCCAGTTTTCTGGCACAAGCGTCGAAGGCAGGCGATCGTTCTCCACACTAAAGGACTTACCTATGCCAAACACACCTGGTAGCGAAGGCAAAACTCCGCATTCATGAAATCAAGCTCCCCACTCAAAGAAAACGCACCCAAAGTAAAGGGATACGTGTAAAAGTATGTAAAACCTTCCTTGGGAAGGGTCACTCGCTCCGATAGATCTGGAGCAATGATATCCAACCCATAGCAGCGACAGTCTTCCTTCACAGCATGAATACTGGAAGAACGAATGTAAGAAGGGTACCTACTAACAGCCCATATACGAGGGTTAGCAGTAGAAAATTTCTCTTCTAAATCCTTTGTGGTACTAAGTCTCCTTGGGATGATGGAACCTACCGTTGGAGGAGCAGAGTCCTCGGCTTTGTTCTTGTTCTTTGAAGAACCGACACGCTTTGGAGGAAAAAGCCACTAAATAAGAAAAAGGAAAAGGTTTTGTTTGATGAGTATTAGAGAAATAACGGAGAACAAAGATTCAAATCAGAAGTTCGAGAAATTATGAAGTGCAAAGGAAAAGAATGATGTGTATAAGTAAAATTTTGGCTGCTAAATTCATGGCCACGATTACCTCGATAATCGGCAAAGGTTGTGCTGAATCATGGGATGACGCGTGTTCGGGGTATTAAGTGCGGAGAGACGTGCGTCTAATCTAACGTCAGAAGCCTCCAGAGGGAATTATAGTAATTCCCGCCAAAAAGAGTGTTTCTA
This sequence comes from Nicotiana tomentosiformis, assembly GCF_000390325.3. Lineage (NCBI taxonomy): Eukaryota > Viridiplantae > Streptophyta > Magnoliopsida > Solanales > Solanaceae > Nicotiana > Nicotiana tomentosiformis. Next base: position 24,305,292 of record NC_090815.1, on the reverse strand, counting down.
CCAACTTCCCTGTAACACAAAGTTATGTCATCGGAAAGCAGGAGGACTATCTATATATGGTGAAATATGATATGACACGTGGTCATCTAAAGGAAAGACACGTGGAACCCTAGATGGGGATGGCCGAAGACCGAACGCAGCCATTCCGCTTGTCACCGGAAGTGATAACATTCATAAAGGTGTATTAAATGCTTTGCGCCCGGTAGCATTTAATAAGGAATATTTTATAGCATTAAGAGCAACGACCCGTTACAGAGAATTTGACATTTATATTCACCGTTATATTTGCATCAATGACCCTCATAATTGACATTAAAGGAGGGCACGATCCTAGGACCTCCTTCCTTAGATGCAACTATAACTAGTGAATCCAGTTATCATTGTAAAGGACAAGAATTTTCTGGCTAGACTTACACCACATTCTATTCATAGCTTAATACAATTTTACTTTTCCGCTTTTTGATCTCATCATTGCTGTGCCCGAAAACTTTATTCCCAGAATTGTCATCTCTGTTGTTTCATCTATATTTTAAGGATAAATATTGTATATTTCTTCAATTATTGCATTATTTCACGATCAAATTAGTTCACTTGTCTAAAACCACGAATAAATTCAACTGTACCGTTTTACGAGTAAGCATGCGGGTCATCAATTTAAGTGGTAACCTTTTCATTTTAGTTCATTTCACTAATTTTCTAAATATGAAATATTATTTTACTATAATATTTTTAAAATTACAAGTTTTAAAGTACATCATCAAACAAATGTAATGAACGTATAAGACCACAAATTAAGAATTTTCATTTTTTAAATGTTGCAACCAGTTAAACTCACATTAATTGAAATGGAAGAAATATATAGAACAAACAATTATTTAACCCTTCCGTGAGTAGAGACAGGTTTGAAAGTCAAGTGGTATAACATGTCATTACACCTTTGTTGCTCTATACCAATTTTTCTCGCTAGTGTGTGTCTCTGCGTATAAATTAAAAAGTCTAGTTGAAAGAGTATGTGTGCTTTTGATCGGTGACGGGCCTAGAAAATGTCGTATAATATAAATTTTATATGCATTTTATATGCTTTCTCAGCTACCGAATAAAAATAATTTCGATGGCTAATTATGAACTTTGCCCCTTTTGCTTCCATTTGGGTTCGGGAGGGGGGAGGGGAGTGATCTCTGCCCCTTTTGCTTCCATTTGGGTTGGGGGTTTAGGGGGGGGGGGGTTTCCAAAAGTGATCTCTGCACATTTGGGTTTGGTGGGGGAGATTGTATTATTTTGGGCCATTTGACGTGAGCTCAATTATTTTGGGCCACATGTAATTTTTGAGAAATTTTTATAAATCACTATTGTTTAATGTCTATTAACTTTTTATAGCTATTATATACATAATTATTTTTTATAGTTATTATTTAATTATTACGCAACTGTATTTGCTACCTTCGCGCGCTACTATATTCATGAATACAATAGCAGAATTCGCCTAAAAAAATAGGAGAGTCCAACTATGGGACTGTATTAGCGCTACTGTATTCATGAATACAATAGCGAAATTCACCTAAAAATAGGGGAATTCAATTGTTTAATAACGGAAAGAGAATCAATTAGCGTGTATTACACCTAATTTAACTTAACAAAATCAATTCTACATAAATTTCGCTGCTACACGACTGTGTTCGTTGTGTTCCCGCTATTGTATTCATGAATACAATAATGGAATGGAAGTGTCCAGCTGTGCGATTATATTCGACGCTATTGTATTCATGAATACAGTAACAAAATTTACCTAAAAAATAGGTGAATCCAGTTGTTTAATAACGGAAAGAGATCAATTAGCGTGAATCACTCCTAATTTAACTCAACAAAATCAATTCTACATAGATTTCGCTGATACTGTATTGTATTTTATATATTTACGCGACTGTATTTATAAATATAGTGAAGCAATAAAAAAAAGGGCGTATACCATTTTATTCAATTCGATTGTATATATTATATTTAATTCACATATATTCATTATTCACTATTATACATTATATTCAAATTCACCGTATTCAATTCGATTATATTCAAACAACAAAAAATCACAAAACAATGATATTCAATTATATTAAAAAATTACAGACCTTCGGATTTGAATATATTTATACAAAATATAATATATTTGTATCATTACGTGACTAAAAAAATAAAGACGAGAAAAAAATTCGTCGGAGATGGCTTTTCCCAGTCTACTAATAGTGGCCGACCTGCTAATAGTGGATAATGACGCCGACGAGTCTCGTCAGCGATCAAAATTGAGTGCTTTAGTAGGTATACCTCGCATAATCCTCGCATAATCCTCTTCGAAGTGGTTGAATCAGCCATTGAAAACGAAATTTGAAGTTTCTTCCTCGGTAATTTTTTTAAAAAGTGATGAAATTTGAAGTTTCTTCCTCGGTAATTTTTTTAAAAAGTGAAGAGTAAAAGAAGAAAGGTGGAGAAATTTGACGTGAACCGGCCAAAAGCTTTACCAATTACCATGAAAACTTTTGGAGCAAAAAAGTTGATGATCAATTATAGAGAAAGAAGAAAAATCTTGTTGTGATTTGTGAGAGATCACGTGTTAATAACTGAAAGAAAGAGAGAGAAAATACATACATGACAGTGTATATAATAAATACTTATTTTGTTATAAAATATAAAAGGTAACTATAGATAATAATATTTTAAAATAATGTTAGATTTCTAATAAATAGTACGAAGGAGGTAAAATTTTCGTAATTTTTCACTTACGCATATATTGGAATCGCACCTAATGTAATTTGTACCTGTCTCAATAAGGTCGAGGATCTTTGTAGAATCTCTCAAATATACACTTACATATTGTGTTTACTTAAGTTGATTAAGTTCTAAGTTTGAGATATTAAATAACTAATACTAATAATACACTCATAATCATTACCAAAAAAGAGAATAACTAAAACAAGGAAAAGGAAAAAAAGAAGGATCAAGAAAGAACTCCATACTATTACAAAGGAACCAAACAAAATATTTTGTCATCGAGTTATTCCTGATTCTGCAACTTCTCAACTCGCTGATTCAACATTTCAACTCGGGTAACCAACCGCGTCACAGAGTAAAGCAACCAATAAAACATCAGCGCAGCGGCAATCAACAGCGCATTACGCTGGCTTTTCACGACGGATTTCTGGTGTCGCATCAGCTCCGTCGGGGTACACGACTCGGCCGATTTACAACTCGGGCGAGTCTCGTATTTCCAGTAAATGTCCAATAACAAGAAGACACAGAACGGAACCACTGAAAGAAAAGGCTTGAGAAGGTTTCGTGTAACGGATATTAGACCTTTACGTAAAGGGTATGTACCTGGAAGTGTTAAAAGGATTACCATCACCACCTCTGCTGCCGCAGCGTAGCCTAGAACTACCCATTCTAATGCCATATTGTTCGTTATTTCTCTCTTTCTTTCTATGTATATGTGCTAAAATGGTGATGAAATTTACAAAGGATCTATTAATTTTTGGGGGCTTAAATGGAAAGTGGTGAAGGTTTGGAGATGCGGTGGAAATGGAGGAACATGACACCTGGATTGGCTCTGCACACGTTCAGTATACAGATGGCACGTTTTGGTCAAGCTTTCTTCTGTTTTCTTTTTGTTTTTTGTCCAGTTTTTCCTGTTTTCTTTCTTTAAGACAGTAGGACTTGGTAACTTCATATGTTGTTGTTGAATTATCTATTTCGATTTATAACCTCCGGACCTTAAAAATTTAAGCCGTAAATAAAAGTCAAGTTAGAATATATATTTTAGATCTTTATTACTTAAATTATTACCCTACTCAAATCTTACTTATAGAAAAAAAAAATTTGAAGTTGTGTTGGAAAATAATTTTTTGAAATTGAAATTGTGTTAAAATTTTGTGAGTGGAAGAAAATTTTAACCCAAAAATTGTCCAAAATCAATTTTTGGAACTTGAAAATTTTTCTTCAACATTTTTTCAAAAACTAATCTAGTTTCATGAACAAATTTCAAAAACAAATTGAAAAAATAAATAGCCAAATATATGTCCAAACGGGAGCCAAAACTTATAAACTTGAACTTCAGTTGTGTTCCTTTGGATGCATTCTTAAGCATTTCTCGTAACACTTGTAGAATACACAATAATACAGAGAATGTATATCCAATTGATCAACTAAAATAATTAATCGGCTCCTATGATCAACTTCTTAGATGGTTTTTATTTTAAAAGTGTCAAAAAAAAGTTCTATGTTTTTCAGTTTTTCTGAATTTGTTTTCAAAACTAAACATCATTAGAGAATCTTTCTCATTACTCGCGAGGCTTGCAAATGGAGCCTGAAATTAGTTGTTGCTTGTGAGGTATGAAAAGAGATCGTATTTAATTTTGAAGCAATGGACGTTTTGGATAAGGAAAAACAGTAGACAAAGTTTTTAATCTTTCTTCACCGTTTAGGATAGAAAGGGAAAATAGTGAGATTGCGATTCATTTGATTGACATGAACAATCGAAGGAAATCCAATACGTTTGGGCTTAAAATGGGTCCAACTACTAGGTCCATAACGATGAATCTCACAATACCGAGGGGCAAGTGCACATATAGCCATTCTCAGGGATACTATTTAGAGTTTAGCCAGTACTTATTTTGTTCTGAAATTTTAAACTAAAAATCTTAAATTCAGCACAATTCAGGACATTTTTATCTTGAAAAATTAAACTGAAATTCATGACGCACTGGCTAATTGCTAAATAGTAGCCCTTTAGAATGGCTACCTGGTGTCATTTCTACCTATACCGACGAGGGATAAACGTCTGGATAATATTCATCGGCAAGTACATTTACAACGAAAATGGTTGTTGATCACTGGCTTTACTCAGTAGATAATGGTAAAAATAGCACGGGCTAGCCAGTTTTCGGACTGGTAATTGGAAGATAGCCAGCGTTTGCGAAGTCATTGTAAAATAATCACTGTTTTGCTGAAACGCGGAGATTTCCAACATAATATGCTGGATTATGAAGTTCATGCTTATAAACTTCCAGCACACAAAAAGTTTCACTATAATATACGGGATTATGAAACTCCTGCATATAAACTTTCAGCATATTATGATGGAACTCTAGCATATTATAAAATTCCAGCATATTATGCTGGAAGCTCATATGTAAAAAAATCAAACTCCAACATATTATGTTAGAATATTTCTGGATTTTTTAGAGTATTTTTGTTTAGATTTTATCTTTACATGAAAAGTGACTTAATTTAGATTGCTTTTGAAATTGTGGCTATTTTTCAATTATCGGTTGTAAATATGGCTATTTCTGATTTCTCTCCCCCTCCCCCTCCCCCCCCCCAAATAATGGGGATCTTTACACGAATAGCCAGTCATATTTATTGTTTACTTTTTCTAGCCATATACATAGATTATACATTGAATATACATAATTATACACATATAATACATAAATTATGCATATATTATACATCCACCAACTATTTTTAGTTTAAGCAATTGGATAGACGGCTATTTGGGTTAATTTTTCTAAATAATGGTGTAAAGGAGGCCCAAGATTTAGAAACTATAGCTTCCACAATTACAATAAAATGAGCCCAAACTTCTGGCCCATTTAACATTATTTGCAGTTCTTTCTTGGGGGAAGTGCACAGTTAACCGTTAATTAGAGATGTCTTTATTCTTTAGCACTGTTTAAAATGTATTTACTCTTTAGCCAGTACTTAATAATTTTTTACCCGCCCAGACGAAAATATCCCTGGGCTAGACATGGGTGTTGTCTAAATATTAAGGACATGGTGTCCTTAACTTCATGAATGTTGTGTAAATATTAAGAACAAATTGTCATGTATTTGCACCTTCAGTTGTTAAACTTTTGGACATCATGTCCTTAACTTCATATGTGCAGTGTAAATGTTAAGGACATGACGTCCTTAACTTCATGTGTGCAGTGTAAATGTTAAGGACATAATATCCTTAACTTCATATGTGCGGTGTAAATGTTAAGGACATGATGTCCTTAACTTCATGTGTGCAGTGTAAATGTTATGGACATAGCGTCCTTAACTTTATGAGTGTTGTGTAAATATTAAAAAAATATTGTCCTTAACTTCATGAATGTCGTGCAAATATTAAAGACAAAGTGTCATATATTTGCACCTTCTGTTGTTAAACTTTAGGACATCATGTCCTTAACTTCGTATGTGCAGTATAAATGTTAAGGACATTGCGTCCTTAACTTCATGTGTATAGTATAAATGTAAAGTACACCATGTCCTTAATATTTAAACAACACTCATGAAGAAAAAGTAAAAATGCCTTTTCATATTAATTTTAATAAAGTAGTGGCTATTTTTGCTCAACATTAAAAGTATTGAATAAAAATTAAATATCATATTAAAAAATAGCTATCCCACATCATTTCCACTTCTTTCTCCTGTCACATGTAAGAGTAAGTGACGTGCCACATACCACCAACACTTATAAAATAGTAGTACCAGTAAATGTGTGCGTTCGATTTCTATTACTCATCAATTTCTTACACCTTTTTTCGATCCTCTATGTAATAGATTTTTTTCGTTATTTAAAAAGTACTTGTCACATCTTCATCCCTTTAATAATGTCTCCCTTTTGGTATATCAATGCTTTCGCAGGTTTTGTTTAGGAATATATACAACCTTCTTGCTCTAATTCTGCCCCCTTTAATCACAAAAATTAAGTGATAATCCACAATTTAATGGGTCCCAATTATACATCTCAGGGCATTATTAAACTTGAACACTTTAAGCACGGTTGGATTAAAAAAAATTAAACAAAAGATAGGATCATTAATAAAATCCAATCGATTTGTAAATATCATCCTACCTAATTCTTATGACTCGGACTTAAATATACCATCAGCTATGATATTGCATTTTAATAACTGATAAGTATTCCTCACTTCTATTATTATCTTTATCATTAAAACATCAATATCCATTTGATTGTCCTTCCATGTATAATAATAAGATTAACTTTACATGTCGAAATGCAACTAAAAGTAGACGGAATATTGCCTCAAATCATTGTCGTAGTGATCAATATTCATGTGAAATTAAGTTACTAGGAAGATATCACTCAATTATTTTTCATGGCATAAATTTGACCAACTCAATTACTCACTTATAGCTGATGTATCTCATAAGAATAGATGTTCAAGAAAATCATGACATGTCATATCACTTTTATTTGTTCCACTTTTTTAAGGACATAATACAACAAAAGAGAAATATAGCTGACGTAATTAGCAGTTTAATTTAGTGCAATCAAGTAAAAAATTATTCAGGAAAAAAAAATTAAAGATTTTAAAATAGCAATTGAACTTTCCTCGGCGCACAAAGTATCCCACGTCACGCGGGGTAGGACAAATGATGTGATATAGACCGATTATCCTAATGTAAGTATTCGTGGCTACTTTCACAGCTGGAATTCGTGATCCGAACCCGTACCCGTACCCGTGATCCTATAGATTACAGGAAGACAACTTTACCTATATATATATATATATATATATATATATATATATATATATAGCAATTGAACTTTCTGCATTATAACTTTATAATTGAATATAAAGTGTTCCTTACATGAAAAAGGGGGCTTAACAAATTGCATATCCTTCACAAACAAAAAGTGCCCTAATGCAAGACTTATCTTCAGCAGAAAGTGATGAGCACTTTAACAAAAGTATAGAGGCCAATTGTTACATGCATTATAGCTGCTATTATTGCTATTAGGCTCCTGTTTCCTTTCAATCACCTTTTAGCCAACCTTTTGAGTCTTGTTTTTTGGATATAGGAAGGAAACTTGAAAAAAAACATGGTTTAGGGTAAGAGAATATACAAAAGCTAAAGAGCACCAAAAGAAAGCAATTTACCCAAGTAAGAAGCAAGGGAGAAGAAGTTCTATCCACATGCACAAGATGTGCCTTATTTATTTACCACCTGCAAATGTCAAAGTAAAGAGGATCAATTATTAAGTTTATAGACTCATTGCACATGTGCCATAAAAAAAAAAATCTATACTAAGTTTGCTGGAAAATGAGTTTCAAAGCTTGAACTTCCACTTTCAATAGTAGGAAGAAGAGCGGATGGCACTAGTCCTAATTGATTGCTTTGAATTGGACAAACTTTTTTTCTATTAAGGAGTATAAATATGCGAACTTAGCATTACAAAAATAATTAGTAGGGATATGTGTGCGAAGTCTTCAATTATAAAATTGGACTGAGACAATTTTAATCAAATGACATAAGACAATGATAATTTATATATCTAACCTCAACTTGCTTAGACTGCAAAAGCCGTTATATTTATTCATTGCACCTTTAACAAGTGGTATATGAAGTATAAAGGTGGATGAGCACGATCAAGGCAAAAAGAAGAGACTAACCTTTCTTTTCACAAAACTTATTTAGAACCGAAAGGAAAACGATGAGGACAGCAACACCAGCTATAAGCCCAATTGTAATTGCAAGTGTCTTTTCAACATCTTCATCTCCTGAAATTGTATATAGGGCTAAACTTAGGTAAGTACTCTCTCTCTATATATATATTGTCAAATAAAACTGATCAGCAACTTATTAAATTTAAAGTAAGTTTATAACAACAAAATGATATCTAATAGCATCAAGATTTAATTGCCGTTGTGATAAAATTTGGCCGCTTGACAGATTAATTAGCAGAACTTCAAGAAGATTCACTTATATTATACCTTTGTACTTCTTAAACTTTGTTAGAACCAAGTATGTTAAAAACTAATATAATCAAGCCTCTCTGTAATATTCATTCTCGATAACAATATTTTACTATACACAATCAAGTTTTTTTGAAAATAAATTTTTCACGTTATATTATATTTTATATTCTCTATATTAATATTTTGCTATAGCAACTAAAACGTATAAATACGAATGGTGCTACTATAGCAGAGGTTTGAATATAGTTTAAATTGATAGAAATCTCATATTTTATCAACTTACCTTTTTTTAAAGGGGTATCACCCTGGCATATTATATCAACTTTTATTTCCATTTTAGAATCTAGTCATCATTCATATACTTTGAATTTGTTCTAACTTCTCCTACTCGCATATGTTAGAAGTGTGACCATTCTCGTACACTACTAGAACAACAACAACAACCCAGTATAATCCCACTAGTGAGGTCTTGGGAGGGTAGTGTGTATGCAGACCTTACCCCTACCCTGAGATAGAGAGGCTGTTTCCGATAGACCCTCGACTCCCTCCCTCCAAGAATTCCCCAACTTGCTCTTGGGGTGACTCGAACTCACAAACTCTTGATTGGAAGCGGAGGGTGCTTACCACTAAAGCAACCCACTCTTGTCCTCGTACACTACTAGAACCAAAACTTGAATATATGGGTGGCATGGAATTTTCCTTTCCAAGTGAAATTTCTCAATATATGCAAGAGTGACCACTTTTTCTTTGTCATTACTTATAAGACTAAACTTCCTGCAAGTTCTCTTGTATTTGGAAAATAACAAAAGGCCATATGCATGGACTGCTTGAATCTTTCCTAGAAATAACGTACTCACACAGTTTCAAAAAGATAATACTTTTTAATTTTTGAGTCAAATAAGTTATTCTGTAATTTTTTCATATGCCTTTTAAATATTTTGAATTATTAATTATTGTAACTTATAGTACTTTTATATAGTTTTCATAAATTTATTTTAAAAGAGACTTCAAGATTCTATGTCCGAATTTATAGTCAAAATTAAGAAGTTTGAGTTTCGAAGTTCGGAAAATATCATCCTTTTTAGAACAAAGGGGGTGACGTTTACATTGATGATTAACATGTAACAGGTGATTATTTTTTCGAATGATATCTAACCCTTAAGCTATGATCAAGTGATTATGCAATTAATTTATGCTTAGCGTACGAATCACCAAGGTTAATTACCTAATGATATCCACAATTAAAGGTGGAAGTGATCAACTTGTAAAAAAAGCTTTACAATCAAATTATAATGAGATGAAAACATTAATTATTTTATGTTCATTCTTTTTGGGTGGTAATCATGATCAAGAAGAAGGATTGAGGCACTTCCTCAAACCATGAGAAAAAGCTCTTACCATTATGATGTTTGTTGATCTTTGATAAAAGGAAGAAAGCAAGAATAGTAAAACATACTTTTTCTTCACTTTTACAAAATTTGAAACTTGTGTGAGTATAATGCAAATAAAGCAAAAAGGACATACAGAAAAAGACTTTCTCCCCACCTCACCTATATTTTTGATTAATTAGTTACGAAAATTAATTAAATTAGAGTTGGATTAATCACCTTACACCTATCATAATAACTCATCCAAAAAAAGAAAATAAAAAGGAAACATTTGTCCCTCCCGATAACGGCGGAATAACCAAGAAATAATCGCTGTGTCAATACTTAAAATTTTTTGTCAAATCCAAACATCAAACCTTAACTTAATATTTTACAATATTTACTTAAAAAGAATAAATTAATCTAACATCCATCCTCATTTTCAATTTCAACTACCATCAACTTAAATAAAAGAAGAAAATCAAGAGCCATTTTTCCAAAATTTCCCCCGACAAGTGTCTAGTATGAACATATTATTATGTATACCGTTGTTCAAATTGAAATATGCCTTAATTCGAGTGATTAAATTAAATATGCAGACAAATTTAACGGATTGCCAATACATTTCGCTAAAGAAAAATAAAATTTAATTAGACTACATGGACTTAAAAGCAATTTAACAATTCTCCTAACAATTCATGAAAACTTGGCGCAACTTAAATTTATCAATTACCGCAGAGAAGTGAAAAAAAAAAAGAAGAAGAAAAGAACCAATAAATCACTTAGGATTTTATAATTTCAAATTTTAACTAACATGGACCAAATAAACAGAAAGCTAAAAACTATGCACCACCGCCACCAGTCATGGTGGCGGAGAAGCTTACCGCTTTTAGAGGTGAATCCACGCTCCGAGAATCGCGCGTAACATTTGGTCAAAAACATATCTCCCCAAGGTGAGGACCCACACTCACTTTTCAGCTGTCTGATCGCCTCCGTTAAGCAATCTTCACACTCACTCACACTCAAATCTTGCGTACACTGAGCCACAGCCTGAATTTTCCCAGACCCGCCAACTCTAAAATATTGATCTTGTGGCACAGCTCCTAAATAAGTCAAAACGGCATCGTTTCTAGTCAACATTTCATTATCATCCATAATCGACGGTCCACATTTGTGCATGACAACACCTTTGTCTTCCACACCAAGAAAAGAAACATTATCGTATTTCACGAAACACCCATCTAACTGCAACGCGCCGCCGCACGTGGTGGTGCAGAGCGTCCCGACTCGGCTCACTGCCGTAGCCACGCATTTCCGGCAGTCGGAGTTTCCCAAGTCGCCTCGGCACTGAAAAAGTCCATAAACGATGTCGTTTTGACTCGAACCCGGTTGAGAAATCTTGAAGTTGTTGAAATTTGCGTAAGATGCCGAGTTCACTAGTGAAGTTAGAAGCGAGTTAACGTTTGACTCGTAAACTGTACCAGGATTGTATTTCTGTTGTGAACATCCACCATAAACGAAGGATTGTATAGAAGCATTTGATTGGTACGTGAAAAACAAGAATATAATTATCATATAAACAAGAAGAACATGAAGAGAAAATTCTTTGATATACAGCTTCATATTTTGTTCTTCTAGTTTTTTGAAGTAATGGCCAGTGATCTATATATTTTTGTATGGAAATATGTGGTGAACTCAATTAGAAATATATGTGATTAAAGTTAAATGGGTATGGGAAATGGACCAGGGGTCTATATATATATATAATATATAGGACGACGAGTATAGCTACGGCATGAAAAAAGAAGAGAAAAATGAAAGTCTTTGGCGTTTGGTATGGTGAGGGGCTATAGCCTATAGATATGGATACAGTTTTTATGGACAAAGAAAAATAATATACAGTCTAGTTGTGCTTTTGTTTAGAAGTTATAATCTTTGTCATTATAGTGTTTGCAAAGGCATTTTCTCATTTTGGCTTCTAATGCTTTTTCTCGTGGCTTTCATTTATGTACGTACATAGGTGAATGATCTAGAATCATCCTGTTTCTTGACATTTGGTAAAGATACGAATTTCTGAACGAAATTTTTAAAGAGATTATGCTACCGCGTAATTACTCCGCTCAATTTTAAAAGCTGGAGATATACCATAACTAATTTAGTTAATCACATTTTCTACTAGGATATATATATATATATATATATATATATATAGCGTAAATATTTTATATATATATATATATATATATATAGCGTAAATATTTTACACTATCGGTGAACTTATGATATCAAGTTAGTTACATTATTTTTATCATATCATTAATTAATATTTAAATTTACCTGTAATTACCTAATAAATGACTAAATTACATAAATAGTTCTACACCATTAGTGCATTAAACCTTTTCCACTATTGTTTTATTATTTTTCATGTTTTAACATGTATGACTTTCGCTCATATAATATTTAAAATTAAAAGAGTAAAAGACTAACTAACCGAAAATGCGATGAGGTAAAGTAATTCCCTTGTTAAAAAAGTAATCTATTTATCTCTTTATTAGTCTGCTTAAAAAGAATAACGTATTTTCGAATTCGAAAATAATTTAACATGAACTTTCTATAATGCCTTTAATGACACGTTTTTATAATCACACAAATATTATCGCACGTTTAAAACTACAAGTTTCAAAGATTGATAGACACACATGTAACACTCCGTAAATTCTGACTAGGTGTGGACGTGTTAAATGAGAATTAATGTGACATCTTAGACATATGAAGTCCTATCGAGATGAGTATGGGTGAAGAGTTGTTTTGGAATCAAGACGGAGAGTGAGATGAATAAGATTCGATAAAATCGACTAAGTTTATAGAAGCTCTGTATTTTAGAAGAATTTCGCGATAATACATTGGGAATTTGGGAAAATCTAAAGCATGAAAGTTGTAGCCCTTTGAAATATATTTTCAACGATATATTGTGGAGCTCGAACTGATTTTTAAGTAAAACGTTATATGTGTTTTACTAGACAATGCGCAGTATGTTCGCCCAACTGGTCCCATGTGCGGCCGTGCACTTGTGGCAGTGCTACTGCCCTGCTGCGCATCCAGGTGCGCGGGAGCACACTCGGGGGGTCATTTTTATAGTCCTACTTCGTCCCCTACACCCCAAAACACAAAAATTTGCTTTAGAAAGGAAGCTCTCAAGAACCTAACTCCTCAAAGGTCCCTCTACCATCCAAGGTAAGTTCTAATAGTGATTCTAAGTTAATTTTAATTCTCCAACACCTTATTAACATGGGTAAACCCTTCAAATCATTATATATTCGATTGGGGCATCATTGTTGAGAGAAGAAACCCTAGAACTCGAATTCAAGAGGATTGAACTTGAAAAAGGTAATGTTTTCCCCATCTAATTGATTATACCATTGGATTAATGATTATGTTCATGAGATATGAGTTGATGGTTTGATATGAACAATTATATGTTTGGGTTATTGATTGTTGATTATTAGTTAAGGGTGTTATTTATCTTATGGGTGAAGAAGAATGATATTGATTATAAGAAATTTGAGATTTTAGAATTTATCAAGGAGCAAGAGAATGGCTTGTTGGGTATAGAAACACCATTAATGAGGGTTATGAAGCTTTATTCCCACCAAGTGTTTGATAAAATACCTAAGTGACTAATATGTGAGTATTATTACTAATATGGAATCCCTTTGACTTGTGTTGATATAGATTAAAGTTGAAAGGGTTGGCAGATGTTGTATTACGCTAAAGAGTAGTAAGTTAAGGTATGTGAGGCTAACTCTCTATGTTTGAGAATGTTAATGATTCTCCCTAGCTACACTACGTTTTTTTTACGACGTTACTAATTGCCTCAGAAATATCATTAAACCTTGTTCTCTGAATAGTTGCAGAACTTCTATTCTCTAGCTTCATAATCCGTTCATAACTTTCATTCCGAACATTGTGAGCTCAGTGCGTAATCAATATAGACTTGTGTTTAATTCCCATGAGTCTCAGTCTAGATTACCAGCATATCATGAATAGTTGAAGCATAAGTTCTCATAATCAGTTCATGAATACATTTCTTAATTCAGTTCTATTCAACATTCAAGTATCATGTAACTCAATATGGTTCAGTATTTCAGTATCATGTATTACAGTACGATTCATAGTTCCTGTTTCTAAATTCCTGGATGTTGAACACATCATGTATTACAGTACGATTCTTAGTTCCTGTTTCTAAATTCCTGGATGTTGTACACCTGTATTTGGGCCCGAGGCCGCTATTAATGCTTTATGCATATTTAGGCCTGAGGCCGCACATAATGCTTTATGCATATTTGGGCCCGAGTCCTCAGTTTATGCTTTATACACGTTTGAACCTGAGGCCACTGTTAATTTTTTATGCATCTTTGGGCCTGAGGTCGCAGTTATGTATACGTATACTTGGGCCCGAGGCCGCAGTTTGTGCACATATATATTGGGCATGAGGCTGCGGTTTATTTGTTCAGATAAATAGGTTGTTCATCATTCAGAAGAGGGAGTATTCATATCCTTACTTCCTTTGTTCAGTTCAATTATCCGTTATCATTTCAGTTATCAATTATTAATTATCATTTTAGTTATCAGTTATCAGCTATTATTTCGGTTTCAGTTTCAACAGTTATCATTTCAATTATCAGTTATCAGTTCTCTATTATCAGCTCAATTTCAGTTTCAGCATTTACAGTTCTTTCTTTCAGTTGCTTTACATACCGGTGCAATTCAAATGTACAAACGTCCCTTTTGCCTGGGCCTGCATCTCACGATGCAGGCAATGATTTACAGGCTGATGATTCAGAGCACTAGGATTCTCGTACCAGCTATTTGGTGAACCTCAGTTCTTTCGGGGCATTATCATTACTTTAGAGTCTTTCAGTATTTACAGGCTGTCACTGTTTCAGTACTTCATTAGAGGCTTCATAGACTAGAGTAACAGTTAGACAGAGTCGCAAGATTTTCATGTTAAGCTATGTTAGCTACAAATATGTTTCAGAATTGTATTAGTATATCCGCACTTTGATTTATATCATTTAGACTTTCAGTATATCAATATGTGTAAGTTTATCTTCCGCATTCAGTATGTTATGATATCACATGTTGATTCAGCCAGCCAGTTGGTTCGCTCGGTCACATGTAGTCAGGCAGCGGGTGCCGTGTTACGTCTAAGCTCAGGTTCGGGCATGACAAAGCTTGGTATCAGAGCCACTAGGTTCAAGAGTCCTAGAGAGTCTATGAAGCTGTATCTAGTGGAGTTTCCTTTATATGTGTGTGCCGGCCACTCATATAAACGGTTAAATACCAAGACATCCATGATTGTCTTATTTCTTTCTACTCTAGATCGTCCCGTGAAGTTTAGAGCAATAGGTAACCTTCTCTTCCTATCGAATTCCAAACGTATTGGATGCCCAAGCAACGCGCAGGAAAAACCCAAGGTTCTAGAGAGGATGATTGCCCATTGGGGTATATTTATAGAGTACATGTTGAATGAGATTCGAGAGGATGTTGAAAGTGGGATGCAATTGATAGTAGTAAAAAATATTTAGAGCATAACCTTATTAGAAAGTACAAAATCAGTTATCATGTTTTATGGTTATCGGTTTACCTCAGTTACCAGTTATGTCATCTTTCAGTTAGCAGGTTATGGTTATTTAGTATGCCAATATTCAGTTACCAGGTCACCAATTTTCAGTGTATCCAGATTCTGGCGACTTGTGAGTATACAGTGATGCCTATGGGTGCTAAAAGAAAATGTGAGTGACAGTGATAATAGCAAAATCTTCGTATATTTTATGTCCGGATTAAGGCCCAAGACTCACCGGATGATTCATGAAGTGATTTATCAGATGATGGTATACTCTGAAGGACAAGTTTGAGTATGGTAGTGTATCCATGTGTGTTTTACCTCATGAAACAATTTCATTTTTAATTCTTGAAAATTGAGCCACATGTTGGATGATGATAGTTCAGATGTCATACCCTATAGTGTAATAGGTTAAGAATTTAAATGCAGCGGGCATATAGTTTTGGACAGAAAAAGGGCCTAAGGAAAAAATACCTAGGAGTCAAAAACATTGGTCATTACCAACGATGTGTTTTGTTTGTATGACTTATGCATATGACTAAGAAGATATGATGTACGAAATGAGAACCAAGAGCAGCCTATATTGAATTTCAGGAAATGATTTTAAGTTGTTTAGATTTATTCAAATCAGAATTAGAAAGTACCATGTCACGACCCAAAATCTCACCTCTCGTGATGACGCCTATCTCAATACTAGGTAAACTGATAATCTTAATAAAATACCATATCTTTTAAGTTTGAAAACATAAAATTTAAATTCAGCGGAAGAAATCTCACAATTACATATATAAACACTCCCAGAACCCGGTGTCACTGAGTACATGAGCATCTAATATGAATACAAAGTCTGATTGATAAAACACTGTCTGAAAGTATAGAACAATACAATAACTGAAAGAAAGGGAGTCAAGGTAAGTGGACTCCAGGAAACTATCTTAATAGTCTCCAACTGATAGAACTCTGAGATCTAACGGTCGTCGTGTCCGAAAGTACCCGAATCTGCACACGAGGTGCAAAGTGTAATATGAGTACATCTAAGTCAATAAGTAACAAGACTAACCTTTGGGCTGAAAGTAGTGGCGAGCTTTGTAGGTACAGTCCAGTATAAATAATAACAATACAGAAATATAGGCATGCTTTCAAGTTCAACAGTTGGTTTCAGTACAAATAAAACAGATCAATTCTGAACAATACGAGGAATATGATATCTCTGTATCTACATGCCTATGTACATACTGTATGTGATGTACCTTAGTGAAAATTCCATTTACTCACAATCTAAAATACTCAATTACTCAGTACTGTATATGGCCAATCCAGCGTAGGGAATATCCATCCCAAATATATATGTATATTCATCAACTGACAGTCAGTCACTCAGTACTGTATAAGGTCAATCCAGTCCAGGGGAAGTTCCATCCCCAAATATTAATGATTCGGACAAGATCCATATCTAGGAAACATCCATCCCTTAATATAATGCTTCGGGCAAGATCCGTGCCCAGTGAAGATCCATCCCTCAATATAGATGCTTCAAGCAAGATCCATGCCCAGGGAAGATCCATCCCTCACTATAAATGCTTCAGGTAAGATCTATGCCAAGGGAAGATCCATCCCTTAATATCCATCCCTTAATATAAATGCTTCGGGCAAGATCCATGCCCAGGGAAGATCCATCCCTTAATATAAATGCTTCGGGCAAGATCCATACCAACGGAAGATCCATCCCTCAATATAAATCAACTGCGCTCACTAGAGGTGTGTGCAGACTCCGGAGGGGCTCCATCAACCCAAGCGCTATAAATCAACCGCACTCATTAGGGGTGTGTGCAGACTCTGGAGGGGTTCCTTCATCCCAAGCACTATATAAAGCTGATATGGCCTACTGCGGCGTGCAGTCCGATCCCATTGTTGTAGGCGGGCAACCCCGATCTATATAGTAATAAAGCCTATAAAGCCTGCTGCGGTGTACAACCTGATCCTATAATAATAATAATAATAATAATAATAATAATAATAATAATAATAATAATAATAATAATAATAATAATAATAATAATAATAATAATAATAATAATAATAATAATATATAAAGCCGATATGGCCCGTTGCAGGCGGGCAGCCCCGATTTAATAAATATCCTCACAATGGATGAGCATGACTGAGTATGAAATGTACATTTTAAAATAATTAATTCAATAGCAACACGACCCTATGGGTCCCAAAATATCGGCACATAGCCTAAACATGATCTTTATTACGAGCCTCAGTTTAATTCCTCTAACACGTGTGGCATGTTCAGATAATAACATGATTCTTTAACTTTGAAACTTCACAGGATTTATTCAAGTTAATTTATATGGTGGATGTCTACACGCTCGTCAACTATCGTATGTGTCACCTCCAAACAATTTATATAATACCAATTCGGGGATTCATTCCCTTAGAATCAATTTTAGAAGTATTACTTACCTCGAACAAGACGAATCTAATGTCGAGCAAGCTAAACAATGCTCCAGAAATCCCATTCTGCACGTATCAACTTCTGAAAGGCTCGAATCTAGGGCTGCTTATCGGGCGGATTGGGCGGTTAATTACTCTTAACGATTTGGCTTAACGGTTATCGTCTTTTAAATGTATTAATCCGCTAGCCACCCGACAAGATATCGGGCGGATTGGTATCGGTTTAGCTCTTATCGGGCGGTTATCGGGCGGTTTATCGGCCTAATTCAATCTATATTGCGTGCATTAATTATTTGCTGACTGCCTAGCATACAAATTCAGAATAGGAAATTACACATTGAGTCCAGACATACATGTCTGTTAACGCCTACATAAGAATGATGTAGTGTGTCATGTGTTGTAGAGTGAAAAACGTTGTGGCACAACATTGCTGTTCTTCTATTAAACATAGACAACATGCATTAGTTTAAAAAAATAAAAGCAGAGGTGAACCATTGACAACAAATTAAACAATCTTGTTGTAGGGTGGGAGAATAAGCTAAGCTAAGCCAAGCCTGGGATCTTCTGATGCGTAGTACGTAAGGGTTCTGATTATTTAGGAATTAAGCGTTAGAACTTAGAGATAGAGTACTGGAAGAAGTGGAAGGATTTTTGAGATATATATATATATATATATATATATATATATATATATATATATATATATTCTTAACGGGTTAACGGACTATCTGTTAAGAAAATTGAATAATCCGCCCCCAAACCGATAAGCCATTAATAAAAAAATTTCAATCTGTTCCCCATCCGTTAAACCGTTAAACCGATACCAATAAGCCATTAAGCTTCGGTTTCGGTTCGATTTTCGATTTCGGTTCGGTTTTGAACACCCCTACTAGAATCTAGCTACAACTAATTCGATTCAGTCAATACCAATTATTATAATTAATTCCATAAGAAAATACTAATTTTTTAATAAAAATCCTAAATTAACTCAAAAATTACCAGTGGGGCCCACGTCTCGGAACCCGACAAAATTTACAAAATATGAAAGCCCATTCAACCACGAGTTCAACCATTTCAATTTTATCAAATTTCGACATCAACTCGACCCTCAAATCTTCAAATTAAAGTCTATGAAATTTTCTACTATTTTCAACCCAAAACACTAATATGTTGATAAAAACAACAATAGATTTGTATAATTTAATCAAAACTGAGTTAGAATCACTTACCTCAATCCATATGGTGAAAATCGCCTAATAATCGCTTCAATCCGAGGTCCATAGATCCAAATGTGTTAAAATGGATGAAACCTTAAAATATAGCTTATGTCCAGACATTTACTCTTCACGATCGCGGAAAATACTTCGTGATCGCGAAGCACAAAAATTTCCAGCCCAAAATTTGCCTTTCGCGATTGCGAAAAACCACTCGCAATCGCGAAGAACAAACTCACCAACTCTTCCAGACAGCCTCTAGTATAATGGTCATAACTTTTTGTATAAAATTCCAAATGATAAATGGTTTGACTTTCCGAAAATAGACATCAAGGGCTACAACTTTCATTTTTGGATCATCTCCAAATTTCTTATAAATTACGAGATATAAACTTCCAAAGTCGGGTCAGTGCAACAGAGATTTTGTTTTACGCGATCGCGAAAGAGCTTCCACGACTCACAAGGCCCCAAATTTCTGTTTGCTCTTCGCGAATGCAACCAAATGTTCGTGATCGCGATGCACAACTCTGTAGACAAAACCAGCAATTAAAAATGGCTTAGAAATGATCCGAAACCACCCCGAAACTCACCCGAGCCTCTCGGGACCTCAACCAAATATATCAACAAGTCCTAAAACATCATACGAACTTAGTTGAAGCCTAATATCATATCAAACAATGCTAAAATCACGAATCATGCCCAAATTCAAGCTTAATGAAACTAAAAAATTCCAACTTCTACATTCGATGCCGTAACCTATCGAATCAAGTCCGATTGACCTCAAATTTTGCACACAAGTCATAAATGACATAAAAGACCTATTTCAATTTCCAGAATCGGATTCCAACCCCGATATAAAAAAGTCAACTCCCGGTCAAACTTCCAAACTTAAATTTTTATTTTAGCCATTTCAAGCCTAATTTAGCTATGGGCTTCCAAATAATTTTTCGGACACGCTTCTAAGTCCAAAATCACCATACGAAGCTATTGGAATCATCAAATTTTTATTCCGGGGTCGTTTACATATAACTCGACTTCCGGTCACTATTTTAACCTAAGCCTTAAGCCTTGGATTTCATTCTTCCAAACTAACTCCGAAATACCTGAAAACCAAAACCGACAATTCACACAAGTCTTAATACATCGTATGAAGGTATTAAAGACTTCAAATAGTAGAAAGGAGCATAAATGCCCAAAACGACCGGTCGGGTCGTTATATTCTCCCCCACTTAAACATACGTTCGTCCTCGAACGTACCAAGAGTTGTTTCCAAGCTATCGAATAACTATTTCACCTTACCACGCACATACCCGGGGGTGGGGACGGAGGGGGGTGATCCCACGTCACCCTATTCTATATAGGCCTGACAACATAATACAACTGAAAATCATTAATTAAACCTTAGCTGATAAACTTAGAACCCAAATTTCCAACATCCAAAATTCTTTTCAAGACACGAATCTCATATCTACACATTGTATAAGTTTGAACAAGCTGTATCAAGCCATAACCATAACCCCAGATATAATCACGTAACATACTACTCAACTCACATGCTCGCAGCACCATTCTCGATCACAGTAACTACTTCAAAACCAACCCGATACTGATATTAAACCCCATATCAAACAAAACCTCGTTCCAAAACCTTCGTACACTGCTGATAATGAAAGAAACACGCGGAAATCTCATGACCCCTTATCAGATCAACAAGTCATGGAGCTCTATCTCCCCAACTATAACTATAATCACTTCCTAAGTCGACTTTTAATATTATACTCCCGAATATACCATAATCAAACTTAATAGTATCCATTCTAGGTCCAATGACCTTATATTATTGAACACAGCTATCCCACAGACACGCCACATCTAATATAACTCCAACCACCACTGTGCAATCCGTGTACCCAAATATGGGAGATGTCTCAAGGAAGAGAACCATATTACAAGTTCAACAAGTACCACCACAACCACAATGTTACAACCAACTCCTCAAATTTCGTAAAGAGGATAACCGTAGGCGCATGTGCACAATTGTAGAGGAAGGAAATTAATGAATCAGATAAATTATCATAGAAATAAAATTTCCACACACGGCACGGACAACTCACATGCCAATAATATAAATCGCCTGGCATGGTCACAGGCCTCCAGTCCCAGCATATCATACAAGAGCAATTAAATAAGTACACATGTATATGTTAATGAAATAAGATTCTCATGCTCCTGGACTGGTATAAATAACAATCCATAGTGTAAGCATGTGCAAAGTCTGCTATCACACTTCAAATCGGCAAGTTAACACAGAAGTAGTAACTACCAAGTTTACTTAGGGAATTAGCCTCTTTGTAACCTCAAGTATAGCTCAGATAGTTCTCAATAAAGGTACAAATACGAGA
This sequence comes from Nicotiana tomentosiformis, assembly GCF_000390325.3. Classification (NCBI taxonomy): domain Eukaryota; kingdom Viridiplantae; phylum Streptophyta; class Magnoliopsida; order Solanales; family Solanaceae; genus Nicotiana; species Nicotiana tomentosiformis. The sequence continues at coordinate 24,283,458 of NC_090815.1, read as the reverse complement.
AACATTATAACTTTATGCTTAACAGTCAACTCTAGGCACATCATAGCCTAAGCATTCTTTCGAGTACGAATACTTGCCCCGATGCCCGCACATGGGCTCAAACCTCACATATGTGCGCATAGATAGCTCTCACAAATAATTAACGCAACTAGTGCCCCCACTGAGTTTAAATAATGCTCACCTCAAACAGGCCGCAACCCTGAGATAATATGCTTCTAAAAACTCCCAATCTCCAAATTCATAGTCAAACAGAATTACCGCAAGTCCCGATACCATCCAATGTAAATAAATGATTCTAGTGACATACAAATTCGAGAAATTCTCAATTGCCACATATACATTTTGAACCCATTAGAACCTTCTCGAGAGTCCTCCACTCTGTTCAAATCTAGATTGTACCGCTCAAAGGGACTGAAAGACACGTGCCCCATTAGCACAACAACACTCGAAGAGGTAACTCTGCCTTAATACCACCGATCAAGTTCATACTCCGTTCGTACTACATCGTTCACAAATAAAAACTCATCATTCCATGCTTTTCATATATTCATAAGTGCAATATAACCCGTATCCAGAAATTTCTTTATTCGAGTCATCATCGATCTCAACCTCTGCAAGTCATAACTAACCCATAAGTATGCCTCAGCCCAAAACTAAACCTTTACATATAACCATAAAATTGAATTGTCAATAGCAGGCTCCCCCCACTTGGCTAAAAGCCATAGATTAAAACACTCGATAACTTACAATACCCATACTCTGTTACTGCCTTAATACCGCATTCAGTTCAACGAAAAGTTTCTCAGGCCCATGCAACACCAACCAGAAAATACCTCAATCATCCGCTAATCTCGCATTCATTCTCTTGACAGTCAAGTCAACTTTCTCAACTAGATTCAAATTCAAATCTCAACACATATAACCTGCTGGTAGAAAAGAAACTCTCCAATCAACATTATAAGAAACACACCTACTTAGCCTCAAATTGGCATCTTATTATACCCTTTCGCATTCACAATTACTACGCAATCACTTAATCTTCCTGAGTCCAAACTCATTAACAAGACGTGAAAATTTAATTCTCTCCACAATTAAACTGCATGACAGATCCTTCAACACACTCACAATTCGAGACTGTACGTCACATCAAACAAAAATCAAGCACCCAATGGACCTCTTTACATTTCAAGGAAACACTTCTCGTCATATTCAATCTATCTTAACACATCCCGCACATCATCCCTGAAATCACAAGCCGGTGATACATAGCTGATACCGAACGCTCACACGCGCACACGAATGCGTGAAAGGAATTCAAAGAGTTATATTTCAAGCCGAATCAATTCCGCACGATAAGGAAAGAAAGATGGAAAATTATCCTAAATGCCTTATAGCCTCTCGAAGATAACTATGGACGCCATCATCCCGATCCGTAAGACTCTACTAGACACTTGCTCATAACTCGTGAGACCTATGTAACCTAGAGCTCTGATACCAACTTGTCACAAAACAAAATATCACCTGTCGTGATGACGCATATCTCAATACTAGGCAAGCCGACAATCTCAATAAAATACCATATCTTTTAAGTTTGAAAACATAAGATTTAAATTCAGCGGAAGAAATCTCACAATTATATATATAAACACTCCAGAACCCGGTATCACTGAGTACATGAGCATCTAATATGAATACAAAGTCTGGTTGACAAAACACTGTCTGAAAGTATAGAACAGTACAATAATTGAAAGAAAGGGAGTCAAGGTCAGCAGACTCCATGCAACTATCTTGATAGTCTCCAACTGATAGAACTCTGAGATCTAACGGTCGCCGTGTCCGAAAGCACCTGGATCTGCACACGAGGTGTAGAGTGTAGTATGAGTACAACCAACTCAATAAGTAACAAGACTAACCTTTGGGATGAAAGTAGTGACGAGCTCTGCATGTACAATCCAGTATAAATAATAACAACACAGAAATGTATGCATGCTTTCAAGTTCAAGAGTTGCTTTCAGTACAAATAAAATAGATCAATTCTGAACAACACGAGGAATATGACATCTCTGTATCTACATGCCAATGTACATACTGTATGTGATGCACCTTAGTGAAAACTCCATTTACTCACAATCTAAAATACTCAATTACTCAGTACTGTATATGGCCAATCCAGCCCAGGAAAGATCCATCCCAAATATATATGTATATCCATCAACTGACAGTCAGTCACTCAGTACTGTATAGGGTCAATCCAGCGTAGGGGAAGATCCATTCCCAAATATCAATGATTCGGACAAGATCCATGTCCAGAAAAAATTCATCCCTCAATATAAATGCTTCGGGAAAGATCCATACCCAGGGAAGATCCATCCCTCAATATAAATGCTTCGGGCAAGATCCATGCCCAGGGAAGATCCATCCCTCAATATTAATACTTCGGACAAGATCCATGCCCAGAGAAGATCCATCCCTCAATATAAATGCTTCGGGAAAGATCCATGCCCAAGGAAGATCCATCACTCAATATAAATGCTTCGGGCAAGATTTATGCACAGGGAAGATCCATCCCTCAATATAAATGCTTCGGGCAAGATCCATCCCTCAATATAAATCAATCGCGCTCACTAGAGGTGTGTGCAGACTCCGGAAGGACTCCTTCAGCCCAAACGCTATAAATCAACAATGCTCATTGGGGGTGTGTGCAGATTTTAGAGGGGTTCCTTCAGTTCAAGCGCTATATAAAGCAGATATGGCCTACTGCGACGTGCAGTCTGATCCCATAATAATAATAAAGCCTATAAGGCCTGTTGCATGTGGGCAACCCGATCTATATAGTAATAAAGCCTATAAGGCTTGTTGCGGCGTGCAACTCGATCTTATAATAATAATAATATATATAAAGTCGATATGGCATGCTGCAGGCGGGCAACCCCGATTTAATAAATATCCTCACAATGGATGAGCATGACTGAGTATGAAATATATATTTTAAAATAATTAATTCAAAAATAACATGACCTTATGGGTCCCAAAATATCGGCACATAGCCTAAACATGATCTTTATTACGAGCCTCAACTCAATTCCTCTAACACGTGTAGCATGTTCAGATAATAACATAATTCTTTAACTTTGCAACTTCACATGATTTATTCAAGTCAATTTATATGGTGCATATTCACACGCTCGTCAACAATCGTGTGTGTCACCTCCAAACAATTTATATAATACCAATTCGTGGATTCATACCCTCAGAACCAATTTTAGAAGTGTTACTTACCTCGAACAAGACGAATCCAATGTCGAGCAAGTTAAACAATGCTCCAGAAATCCCTTTCTGCACGTATCAACTTCTGAACGGCTCGAATCTAGCCACATTTAATTCGATTCAGGCATTACCAATTATTGTAATTAATTCTATAAGAAAATACTAATTTTCCAATAAAAATCTGAAATTAACTCAAAAATTGCATGTGGGGACCACGTCTCGGAACCCGACAAAAGTTACAAAATATAAACGCACATTCAACCACGAATCCAACCATACTAATTTTATCAAATTTCGACATCAACTCGACCCTCAAATCTTCAAATTAAAGTCTATGATGTTTTCTACTATTTTCAACCCAAAACACTAATATGTTGATAAAAATAACAATAGATTAGTATAATTTAATCAAAACCGAGTTAGAATCACTTACCCCAATCCATATGGTAAAAATCGCTTCAATCCGAGGTGCATAGCTCCAAATATATTAAAATGGCTGAAACGTCAAAATATAGCTTCTGTCTAAGCATTACTCTTCGCGATCGCGAAGCAAAAAAATTTCCAGCCCAAAATTTGCCCTTCGCGATTGCGAAAAACCACTCGCGAAGAACAAAATCACCAACTCTTCTAGATAACTTGTAGTATAATGGTCATATCTTTTTGTACAAAACTCCAAATGATAAATGGTTTAACTTTTTGAAAACTAGAATCAAGGTCTACAACTTTCATTTTTGGATCATCTCCAAATTCCTTATAAATTGCGAGATATAAGCTTCCAAAATCGGGTCAGTGCAGCAAAGATTTTGTTCTATGCGATCGCGAAAGAGCTTCCACGATCACGATTCACAAGGCCCCAAATTGCTGTTTGCTCTTCGCGAACGCGACCAAATGTTCGCGATCGCGATGCGCACATCTGCAGACAAAACCAGCCATTAAAAATGGCTTAGAAATGGTCCGAAACCACCCCGAAACTCACCCGAGCCTCTCGGGACCTCAACCAAATATACCAACAAGTCCTAAAACATCATACGGACTTAGTTGGAGCCTCAAATCACATCAAACAACGCTAAAATCACGAATCATGCCCAAATTCAAGCTTAATGAAACTAAAAAAGTTCTAACTTCTACATTCGATACCGAAACCTATCGAATCAAGTCCGACTGACCTAAAATTTTGCACATAAGTCATAAATGACATAACAGACCTATTCCAATTTCCATAATCGGATTCCGACCCCGATATCAAAAAGTTAACTCCCGGTCAAATTTCCAAACTTAAATTTTTATTTTAGCCATTTCAAGCCTAATTTAGCTACGGGCTTCCAAATAATTTTTCGGACACGCTTCTAAGTCCAAAATCACCATATGGAGCTGTTGGAATTATCAAAACTCTATTCCGGGGCCATTTATACATAAGTCGACATCCGGTCACTATTTTAACCTAAGCTTTAAGCTTTGGATATCATTCTTCCAAACTAACTCCGAAATACCCTAAAATCAAAACCGACAATTCACACAAGATATAATACATCGTATGAAGGTATTCAAGACTTCAAATAGTATAAAGGAGCATAAATTCCCATAATGATCGGTCGGGTCGTTACATACCACGTTAGTGAATTACTATAAGAAACAACTATTATTGTGAGATAAAAGATATGACAGTTCCCTCTTATGTTATGTGACTAAGTATTTACCACATATGTTTATAGTCTGGTATAATTTTGAAGTGTATAGAAAGTTTGGGGGGTTAGATATTCCTATTTTGTTTAAGCCAAATGAAATTTTCCTAAGTGTGATTCATGTACATAGTTTCAAAAAAGATAGTGTGCGACCGTAGAATATGGTCAGATGTTGATGGAAGTTAGGAATAACCTTATGCTTAAATTTAGTTATTCAAAGCAGAATAAGAAAATATGATACTAGCAGGTGGTTAGTAAAAGAATAGTAAGTAAGTTTTGAGTAGAAACAATGAATTAGCAATTTCAGCAGAGCTAGTAGAGGTAAGATTTGATTCACTTAGCTAGGTTAACTCTAGTGAGTGGATGACTGTTTGAAATATCGAACACGTGTTAGAACCCAAAGAGTTTAAGTTAAACTCGAAGTACAATGACAGTGGAAAAAAATCAGCTAGCAGTAAGCGTGCAAACTACAGAAGAATAACCTTTAAGAGTTATCGAAAAGAGGTTTCCCCAAGATTGACAAAGTGAGTAGAGTTAATTCATTAACATTATATATGATAGTTGTGAATACATTAGTCTTTTGTTTATGTAAGTAATCTAGTTTTTCATAGTACGGAATATTGCTCAGAAGTAAGTCAGAAGATGAGTCGTTATTGATGTCAAATGCAAAGAGTTGCAAAAGATAAGGAAAGTCATTCAGATCCCAACAAAAGAGAAGGATCTGAAAGTACAAGACCTTAACCTTTGGTATAAGGGAGAGATGTAAAAATCATCAGTAAGTACAGTTGGAGATTTGAAACCCGCATAGTTAGCATGGAATATAAAAACTATAAAATCATGCCCAGTTGTGTATCACGAGGGTAGTGCCATTGCACGAGACTCTAATCTTCGGAGTATTGGTCAAAGACTTAGGTCACAACAATGCTGTAAATATTTTCAGGAAATACCTTAAAAATATAATCAAGTATGGGAAGTATAGCTCATGGTTTAGGCAAACAAGAGAAGTGTGGTGAAAGAAGTTCACCGCTTAGCCAAGCTAGGAGTTCGATTTTCGGACTCCAAAAATGGTGGAATTATTGTCCAGAACAGGACTTGTTCCTCCTTAGTAGCCGAAGTAAAGGAGAAATAGTTTGATGATCCCTACTTGTCGCAACTGAAAGAGGGGACACACAAGCATAAGATGATGGCTTTTGAACAAGGGTAGATGATGGTACTTTAAGGTACCAAGGCAAACTATGCGTTCTAGACATAGATGGGCTCAAAGAGCGGATTATGTCTGAAGCCCAGATTTTCAGGTATTCTATTTACTCAGGTTCCACAAAGATGTGTCATGGTTTTAAGGAGATTTATTGGTGAAACAACTTGAAAAAGAACGTTACAGACTTTGTGGCCAAGTGTCCGAATTATCAGTAAGTGAAATTCGAGCAACAGAAGGCCTAGTGTTTTACCATAGAATACACATATTCTTGAGTGAAGATGGTAAATATGGAATTTATAACAGGATTATCTTGCTCAATTTGAAAGCATGATTTGAGTGGGTGATTATAGATCGACTTACCAAGTCAACACACTTCTTGCCGGTAAAGACCACAGATTTAACATAAGATTATGCCAAGTTGTACATTCAGGAGATCGCCTGATTGCATGGGACTTTGTTGTCCATCATTTCAGACCGTGGTGCTCAGTTTACAACAAACTTTTAGAAGTCCTTTCAAAAAAGATTAGGCATAAGAGTAAACCTCAGCATAGTTTTTCATCCTCAGAAAGATGTCCAGGCAGAACGCACTATTCAGACACTTGAGGATATATCCTTGATTTTAAAAGTAATTGGGATGATCACATACCTCTCATTGAGTTTTCTAATATTAACACCTACCATTCTAGTATCAAGATGGCACCGTGCGAGACTCTGTATGTGCGAAGGTGTAGATCGCCAATTAGTTGGTTCAAAGTTGGTGAAACAAAGTTGTTGGGACCAAATTTGGTCTATAAGACTATGGAGAAAGTCAAGTTGATTCAAGAGCGTTTGAAGACGGCTCATAGCCGCCAAAAGTCCTATTCGGACGTACGGCATAACGACTTAGATTTTCAAGTTGATGATTGGGTGTTTCTGAAAGTTTGCCTATGGAAGGTGTTATAACATTTGGGAAGGAAGGAAAGGTCAGTCCCAGCTACATGGGGCCGTATAGGATCCTACGAAGGATCGGTCAATTAGCTTATGAGTTAGAGTTGCCACCAGAATTTGCGGCTGTACACCCAGTACTTCACGTGTTATGTTATGACATTCAAGTTTCCAGTACTCAGATACTCATGTCAGTTCAGTACTCATTTACTCATATCGGTTCAATACCCAAATACTCATGTAAGTCCAGTACTCAGATATTCATGCCAGCATAGTACTCAGATATTGATGTCAGTTCAGCACTCAAATATTCATGCCAGTTTAATATTCATATATCTATGTTAGTTTAGTATTCATGTATCCATGGCAGACTAGTATTCACGTATATATTTCATGTTATGCGCATTATGATGCCCTGTAAGGCTTGTGTTATGCTATGATAGCTGGCGGGTGTTTTGGAGAAATGTCGAAGGTAACTAACCTTTTCATTCAGACCTTATATTATAATCTCCACGTCCTTTAATATTCAGTCAACTCAGTATTCAGTCAATGCAGTAGTCATTCAGTACAGTATCTCAACAGTTCAATAATCATGTATTCATTCATTTTAGTATGCAAGTGTTCATGAAAGTTCATGTTTCCACCAGACCCGTTTAAGGTCCAGAGTTAGCCGAAATTATAGTTAAGACAATCATTCGAGGACGAATGATCCCAAAGGGAGATAATGTAACACTCCATAAATTTGGACTAGGTGTGGACATGTTAAATGAATATTAATGTAACATCTTAGACATATGAAGTCCTATCGGGATGAGTATGGGTGAAAAGAGTTATTTTGGAATCAAGACGGAGAGTGAAGTGCATAAGATTCGATAAAACTGACAAGTTTATAGAGGGTCTGTATTTTAGAAGCATTTAGTGATGATACGTTGGGAATTTGGGAAAACCTAAAGCATGAACTTTGTATCCCTTTGAAATATATTTCCAACGATATATTGTGGAGCTCAAACGGATTTCTGAGTAAAACGTTATGTGTGTTTTACTGGACAATGTGCATTATGCGCGCCCAGGTGCACGCACAGATGGTCCCGTGTGCGGCCGTGCACTTGTGGCAGTGCTACTGCCCTGCTGCGCGTCCAGGTGTACGGGAGCGCACCCGATGGATCATTTTTAAAGACCTACTTCGTCCCCCACACCCCAAAACACAAAAATTTGCTTTAAAAAGGGAAGCTCTCAAGAACCTAACTCCTCAAAGGTCCCTACACCATCCAAGGTAAGTTCTAATGGTGATTCTAAGTTAATTTCAATTTTCCAACACTTTATTAACATGGGTAAACCCTTCAAATTATTAGATATTCGATTGGGGCATCATTGTTGAGAGAAGAAATCCTAGAACTCGAATTCAAGAGGATTGAACTTCAAAAAGGTAATGTCTTCACCCTCTTATTGATTATACCATTGGATTAATGATTATAGACTACTCTATGTTCATGAGAGATGAGTTGATGGGTTTGATAGAAAAACATGAATAATTAAATGTTTGGGTTATTGATTGTTGATTATTGGTTAAGGGTGTTGTTTATCTTATGGGTGAAGAAGAATGATATTGATAATAAGAAATTTGAGATTTTAGAATTTATCAAGGAACAAGAGAATGGCTTGTTGGGTGTAGAAACACCATTAATGAGGGCTATAAAGCTTTATGCCCACCAAGTGTTTGATAAAATACCTAAGTGACCAAAACATGAATATTATTACTAATATAGAATCCCTTTGACTTGTATTGATATATAGATTAAAGTTGAAAGGGTTGGCGAATGTTGTATTATGCTCAAAAGCAGGAAGTTACGGTATGTGAGGCTAACTCTCTATGTTTGAGAATATTAATGATTCTCTCTACACTACGTTTATTTTACGACATTACTAATTGCCTTAGAAATATCGTTAAGCCTAGTTCCATGAATTGTTGCAGAACTTCTATTCTCTAGTTTCATAATCCATTCATAACTTTCATTCTGAACGTTGTGAGCTCAGTGCGTAATCAATATAGACTTGTATTTAATTCCCATGAGTCTCAGTCTAGATTACCAGCATGTCATAAATAGTTGAAGCATAAGTTCTCATAATCAGTTCATGAATACATGTCTTAGTTTAGTTCTATTCAACATTCAAGTATCATGTAACTCAATATGGTTCAGTATTTCAGTATCATGTATTACAGTACGATTCTCAGTTCCTGTTTTTAAATCCCTAGATATTGAACACCTGTATTTGGGTCCGTGGCCGCAGTTAATGCTTTATGCATATTTGGGCCTGAGGCCGCAGTTAATGCTTTATGCATATTTGGGCCTAAGACCGTAGTTAATGCTTTATGCATCTTTGGGCCTGAGGCAACAATTATGTATACGTATACTTGGGCTCGAGGTGTGCACATATATATTAGGCCCGAGGCCGCAATTTATTTATTCAGATAAACTGGTTGTTCATCATTCAGAAGAGGGAGTATTCATATCCTTACTTCCATTGCTCAGTTTAGTTATCAGTTATCATTTCAGTTATATGTTATCAATTGTCATTTTAGTTATCAGTTATCATCTATCATTTCGGTTTCAGTTTCAACAATTATCATTCCAGTTATTAGTTATCAGTTCTCTATTATCAGCTCAGTTTCAATTTCAACATTTATACTTCTTTCTTTCAGTTGCTTTACATACCAGTGCAATTCAAATGTACTAACATCCTTTTTGCCCGGGGCCTGCGTCTCACGATGCATGCAATGATTTACAGGTTGACGATTCAGAGCGCTAGGATTCTCGTACCAGCTATTTGGTGAACCTCAGTTCTTTCGGGGCATTATCATTACTTTAGAGTCTTTCAGTATTTACAGGCTGTCACTGTTTCAGTACTTCATTAGAGGCTTCATAGACTAAAGTAACAGTTAGACAGAGTCGCAAGATTTTCATGTTAAGCTATGTTAGCTACAAATATGTTTCAGAATTGTATTAGTATATCCGCACTTTGAATTATATCATTTAGACTTTCAGTATATCAATATGTGCAAGTTTATCTTCCGCATTCAGTATGTTATGATATCACATGTTGATTCAGCTAGCCAGTTGGTTTGCTCGGTCATATGTAGTCTGGCACCGAGTGCCATGTTACGTCCAGGCCTAGGTTCGGGGCGTGACAACACATGCGTTATGACATATTTAAGACTACAAGATTTGATTTTTTTTTTTTAAAAATTTGTACTTAGTCAAACTACTACAATATTCAAGAGTCAATGTTAAAAGATAGAGGGAAAAAAATAAAGAACTACTGGCGCTTTGGTTTTCATGTTATTGTTATTTTTTCTATGATCTCTGTGGTGGTACTGATATTGTCTCCTTTTGTCATCTTGAGCCGAGGGTCTTTCGGAAACAACCTCTCTACTCCTTCGGGATAGAGGTAAGGTCTGCGTACACACTACCCTCCCCAGACACCACTAGTGGGATTTTACTGGGTTATTATTGTTGTACTGACGCTTTGGGAATTTTGTCTATTTTTAGAAATATTCTTTAAATTGAAAAATTCAAAAGTAAAGAATTGTGCTTTTTTGGAAAAACTTGCACGTTAGGTCGTTAACTAGCTACTTGTACTACTTTAATTTGAACCTCCAAAAGTAAAAGTTCTTCTTGTATTTTCAATTAATTCATTTATCGTTGTTTATTTTCATCTATACATTGTTACTGTTGCTTCTTCTTTTTCTTTTCTCCCTTCAACATCCAGCTTTGTTTTTGATTTTCTGTATTAAAAAAAAACAATGTAACCCAGAATTCAACTTTTGTACGCCTTCAAATATATTTCTTTTTTCAATGACAAAAATAGCACGTATAGAGTAATACATTGTGTAAAAAACATGCTTCACTAATTAAGATTCGTACATACATATTGATTAGGTTATTACATTTTTTAAATTAAAAAAGCATGTTTTTTATGGTAAGGACCAAGAAAATTGAAAAACAAGCAACGGAAGTAAACAAGGACCACATTTGGAACGTAACAAAACGTCGTAGTAGTCAATAAAATTGCACTATATATGAATAGAATTACTTTTGTGCAGCTAAAAGATGCACCAAATTATGTATGTAGTTTGGGCATAATAGAACTTTATCTCGAAGTCTTTATTTAATACTTCAATAAAGGACCATAAATTGATTTTAAAGACTAGTAAAAGGGAGGAGAAGAGGGTTTCTGGGGGACCAAGTGCTGAGGCTCTAGGGAAAATTTAGAAACTTATAACTTAATAATCAGTATCAGAACCGGAATATTTCACATAATAGGTATGTTGAAAAAGTTTAAATATTGAGAATAGGATTTAGCTTTAAGTGTGTCAAGGATACTGTCTTTAAGGATATTTCGCCCACACAATGAAGAATAAAATTAGACGTATCTCCCAGGATTCAACAAGCTCGTCCAATTATAAATTGGGAACATAACTAGCAAAAAATTCAAAAAAGAAACTCAGCGTATATGAAGAAGAAGAAGATTCAGAAAGTTGTGTCAACAAATCTCCAATATACCTTGTGTATATAGGCGTTGCTCCAACGACTAGATAACGGCTAGTTTCACTCTATTAAATATAAAATAATTTATTAAATAATAAGTAGATATAAAAATAATATTGCAATTAAATATTTTCCAACAAGTATGTGTTCAATTCTTACTATTGTTTCCAGCACTTTTCCTTAATCTTATCCCCTTTTGTAATACCAGAACTCTTCTTTTCTTCCAAAAATGACTGATCTTTTGTGACTCTCCTAATTATTAATTTGAAAGGCTTCATTCAATTAAAAGCTTTCTTAATTATTCCTGAAGTATCACGTCTAGGCTAACTGAAACTAACATTTACAAATGCTTATCAATTGTTCATTAATTAGTTGACACTTAACTTTCGCATAAGATAATGAATAGGACCTCAAACCAAAAGAAAGAGTGAAACTGGTAGCTATGCTATTTTCAAAAGTTTCCCCCTTAATTAGTTGCTACCATTTATTTCTTATTTTTTCATTCACTGATTCTTGGCAACCCTATTTTCACAAAAGAGAAAAAAGATATAGAGATTGCTATTTTGACAATGACATGCTATTATGTTAGGCCTGCGCGCTAAGACTATCACTAGACAAAGTAGTTTCTGGAGTAGTTTCAATTTGACTTATACATATTAATATACTCCATCCGTTCCGATTGAGGTGAACTTGTTTTCTTTTTGTTCCGTTCCAAAAAAAATGATCGTTTTCTAAATTTAAAAATAATTTAGCTTAAACTTCTCATTCTACCCTTAATGAGAAGTTTTTATAACCACACAAATACTCTGGATCCCTTTTTTGGCTTGTTTAGGACCATAAATTTCAAAAATCTATATTTTTTATTAAACTTCATACACAGTCAAACAACTTCACGTAAATTGAAACGGATGGAGCATCATAATTCCAACTATAGTTATGAATTGTACATACTATTTATGACATCTGTATATACCAAGTCTCCAATCATACTATTAATTATTATTATTAATTAATTATTAATAGAATTAACAGGAGAGAAGCCTTTAAAATTTTTAATAATAAAATAAGTCTTAATCTTGAAAAGTTATCTGTTAGGATTGCTTAGAAGTAAGGAATTTATGAAGAAAAAAACTGAAGAAATTCGTTTGCAGAAGTGTTGGGTAGAGGAAAAAAAAACATATGCACAAACATTTTTTTAAATAGATTTTAGCAAAACTTTATTCTAATTATACAATTAAGTCACGGTTAATTGCATCAGTAAAGGAAGTGGGTACGTAGTTGGACCAATAAGTAGACTCCACTTGTTTAATCTCAATGAAGTGTTATATGGTCCAAATATATTTGACCAAGACCCTATTATAAATTAATATTGTTTGATGTAAATATCTATATGATGCTTAAGTTAACACCTTATAGATTAGTCACCTCCTTTTAAGTGGGATTTTCCTGACTTGTGATTGGAGCTAATTTGTTTCAACTCTGAAGAAATAGTCCCTATCTTATTCAAAGTGGTTCAGAAAGCAGATCAAGATAAGATTATCCCTAACTATAAGAGGTAGCTATCATCTTTGCTAACTTTGCTAACTTGTTGAAAGGACAAATTAAAGAATAAACTTCCAACATCCCAATTATTTATTCATTAGATCAGAGGGAAACTTGTGCCCCCCCACCAAAAAAAAAAAAAGAAGAAAGAAAGAAAAGTTCAGACGAAAACTTATTTACAGTGCATTATCTCAACACTTTAGAATTGAATGCCCACTTTTCATACTCAAGTTTTCCAACAATAGTCACAAACTTCTATAGAATAAAAGATGCATCATGCATATAACTAGAAAATAATGGCGAAGTCAGGATTTTCATTAAGGTGAGTCAAAATATAAAGAAATAAACTCACCAGAAGTCAAGGGGTGTCATTATATAATATATATATATATTTTAAAAAAATTACCGAACTAAACAGTGTAATTTTCCAAAGAAGGACGTCAGTTGACAGTTAACATCCCTTGGGTGCATATGGCTCCGCCAATATAGGAAGCAAAATGTACTTTCTATTGTTGGACTAAGTCACCATATAAAGACATTGTTAGTTAATAAGGTGATATACACAAATAGGATTACTTCGGAGCCGCTATTTACTTGTCACCCGTTTAAATAAGTTGTATCAAAATAGCTTAGGGGTCAGAAGTTGGAGTTCAGTTTAGAATAACCTTACTACACAACTCATGACATATCACTAAAAATTTAGTACAAATGTCGTGGAAGGGCTTGCCACAAGTATTGGTGAATCACTAGGAATTTAGAACAGACTATATTGTAACTTTCGAACAAATTATTCACAAATTATAGTTGATCATCAGGGGTTTCGGATTGTTAGGACCTTTGTACAAATTATATCGTAGCTTTAAAACAAATTGTTGATAGTTCCTAGTGGATCACCAAAAGTTTATGAGAAATTTAAGTGATGCGTTTTTGCTTCAAAACTTATCTAAATTAGTCCAAATCACCTCTATTCTACATTTGATATCTAACATTGTAATATCAATACCTACAATTTTCAATGCTTAGACTCAATCCAAAATTTTAAAAATCAATTAATAGAACTATTTTGCCGTCTTACTAATTAATCAAGCTAAACCCAACAATAATGTTTTTCAAGTTCAATTCTTCAACCAAGTCAATTTAAACCAACCACAAATGAGCGATGGGTCTTTAATTTTCTATAACACATATGGCAAAGATGGAGAAGGAGGAAGAAGGGGATTACGGTGGATTATATTTGCTAAACTTTTTTTTAACGGGACTAAAATTTAAACAACAGTCCTTAAAAAGGATATCTGATGAAATTTCTTGCGGTTAACAAGATGCAATATTGTCTTTTTTTCCCCTTCAAAACACGTACGATTTTCCTGAAAAAGGCGACAACATTCTAAAAATATCCTTGTAGTAGCTTACTCTTTTATCAACGTATAATATGAGACCTTATTCTCACATCAAACATTTATTTCTTACTATCCATTCACTACTAAAAATTTGCTAAAAACCGACCAAATATTTCCGATCAATGTTGGTCGGTCAAAAAAAGCGACCAAAAACCGTCCGGGTTGGACGGAAATTGGGAATTTTTTTTTTATATTTTTTTAAAACTAAATACCGACCAACGTTTGTCGGTAAATTGGTCAACGAATTGACCAAGCTGGTCAGACAAGAAAATTTTGGATTACCGACCAACGTTGGTCGGTAATCTGAATCCAATTTTTTAAATTTTAGTAATTATTTTATTATTTAAAATATTTTATAATATTTAAGAATTTATATTTAAAATTACCGACCAACGTTAGTCGGTTAATGTAGAGGAAGCATTTACCGACCAACTTTGGTCGGTAATTATTATTTTCTGCAAAATAACCGACCAAAGTTGGTCGATTATTACGTCAACATTGGTCAAACTTTCGAATTACTTTTATATTTACTATCTAAATAATATAAATGTAATTCGTTAACACTTTTGTAATACAAATAATGAATACACTAACATATACTATATATAACATGCTATTTGTAAATTGATTCATCGACTTATAACTTATTTAGATGCATCGATGAATATTAAAAACAAAACGTTTGACCTATATCGACTAATAGTAAAAACAAAACATCTCGACCTATATCGATTAATCTAGCTATGCCATACATTATTAGTGATGAATGAATGAAAAATAAAAAAATTAATACTAAACATCTTTGACATATATATATATGGATCACAAATTAAATAAACGAAAGAAGTTATTAGTATTAAGTAAACGAGTTAAATTAATAGGTCAAACATGGTCAAACTTTAACAAGCTATATATATACACACTAACATATACTATAACAAGCTATATATATATAGTTAAATTATTACAGTGAAGTGTTACAGTGAAGTGTGTTTGAGTATTACAGTGAAGTGTGTTTGTGTGTATATATATATATAAGAACACGAAACGCTAGGACCACAGGGTCGGGTTCTTTTAGGGATAGACTTGGGAAGATACTAATTAGTATATATACTTTATCATCAAATATATCTATTTGTAAATTGATTCATCGACTTATAACTTACTTAGATGTATCGATGAATATTAATCGATGATTCATCAAAACGTCTCGACCTATATATTGATTAATCTATGTCATGCATTATTAGTGATGAACGAATGAAAAAAGAAGTTATTAGCATCAATTACAATATAGTGTATGTGTGTGTGTGAGAAATTACTCACGTACTTAATTATAACTTAGAAAATTTACTTAGATAGATGCTATTATAATTTATTAAAATTAAATAGTTAATATAATTATTTATAAAGATTATGCTTATAGTTTATAATTATTTATAATAGTTGCATAGTTAAATAAAATAAATGCTTGTAGTTTATAATATTTTTTTATAGTTTATAATATTTTAAGAAAAAAACACAAAAAAAAAAGAGTTTAATTTTTTTTTAAAAAAAACCGACCAAAGTTGGTCGGTTTTTGGTCAAACGGTCAACACTTAATGTACCGACCAAAATTACCGACCAACTTTGGTCGGTAATTCTGAAATCAGAGAATTGAAAAACGGGGAAAACCCCCATTTCTCTCTTATTTTCCCCTCTCTTCTCTATTTCCCTCACTCAAAACCTTCCCCTCTCCTTCTCTATTTCCCTCACACAAATTCCATTCCTCACCCCGCGTCGCCACCGCCCAACCCTCGCCGTCGCCGCGCCGTCGCCGTCGCTGCTGCCGCTGCCACTGCCACTGCCGCCCCTCTCCTTCTCCATCTCCTAAAAATTCTAGGTTTGAATTACAACCCATTTATTTATTATTTCTAGGTTTTGTTAATTAGTTATGAATTGGTTTCAATTGATTAGTGTTGAACATTGCATTTTATTGAGGATTAGGGTTTAAGTCTTGTTTTAATTAGTTTTTTGTTAATTAGTTTTATTAACTAATTAGTTTTTTTAATTAGTCAATTAGTTATGAATTAGTTTTAATTGATGAGTGTTTCAATTTTGAGTTTGTATTGTCTTGAATAGTTTAGTTAGAATTGAATTATTAACTTTGTATTATCATGAATAGTTTAGTTAGAATCTAGGGTTTACGATTTGTTCTTGTGAATCGAACTTTTAGGGTATGGGTTGAATTTCTTTAGTTTAGTTAGTTTATGTTTAAACTCGTAGGATATGAATTGAAATTTTAGTTTTTAGGATTTGTTCTTGTGAATTGAACTTTTAGGATATGAATTGAACTTTTAAGATATGAATTGGACCTTTTGGATATGAATTGAACTTTTAGGATATAAATTGGTGTAATTAGGAAAAACTAATTTTCTTGAATTAACTAAAAAAGATATAATTAATTTATAATTGTAGAATAAATTAATTTGTTCTTATGAATCGAACTTTTAGGGTATGGGTTGAATTTCTTTAGTTTAGTTAGTTTATGTTTAAACTCATAGGATATGAATTAAAATTTTAGTTTTTAGGATTTGTTCTTGTGAATTGAACTTTTAGGATATGAATTGAACTTTTAAGATATGAATTGGACCTTTTGGATATGAATTAAACTTTTAGGATATAAATTGATGTAATTAGGAAAAAATAATTATCTTGATTTAACTAAAAAATATAATTAATTTATAATTGTAGAATAAATTAATTTGTTCTTGTGAATCGAACTTTTAGGGTATGGGTTGAATTTCTTTCGTTTAGTTAGTTTATGTTTAAACTCATAGGATATGAATTGAAATTTTAGTTTTTAGGATTTGTTCTTGTGAATTGAACTTTTAGGATATGAATTGAACTTTTAAGATATGAATTGGACCTTTTGGATATGAATTGAATTTTAAGAATATAAATTGGTATAATTAGTAAAAAATAATTTTCTTGAATTAACTAAAAAAGATATAATTAATTTATAATTGTAGAATAAATTAATTTATTCTTGTGAATCGAACTTTTAGGGTATGGGTTGAATTTCTTTAGTTTAGTTAGTTTATGTTTAAACTCGTAGGATATGAATTAAAATTTTAATTTTTAGGATTTGTTCTTGTGAATTGAACTTTTAGGATATGAATTGAACTTTTAAGATATGAATTGGACCTTTTGGATATGAATTAAACTTTTAAGATATAAATTGGTATAATTAGGAAAAAATAATTATCTTGAATTAACTAAAAAAGATATAATTAATTTATAATTGTAGAATAAATTAATTTGTTCTTGTGAATCGAACTTTTAGGGTATGGGTTGAATTTCTTTAGTTTAGTTAGTTTATGTTTAAACTCGTAGGATATGAATTGAAATTTTAGTTTTTAGGATTTGTTCTTGTGAATTGAACTTTTAGGATATGAATTGAACTTTTAAGATATGAATTGGACCTTTTGGATATGAATTAAACTTTTAGGATATAAATTGGTGTAATTAGGAAAAAATAATTATCTTGAATTAACTAAAAAAGATATAATTAATTTATAATTGTAGAATAAATTAATTTGTTCTTGTGAATCGAACTTTTAGGGTATGGGTTGAATTTCTTTAGTTTAGTTAGTTTATGTTTAAACTCGTAGGATATGAATTGAAATTTTAGTTTTTAGGATTTGTTCTTGTGAATTGAACTTTTAGGATATGAATTGAACTTTTAAGATATGAATTGGACCTTTTGGATATGAATTAAACTTTTAGAATATAAATTGATGTAATTAGGAGCCAATTATTATCTTGAATTAACTAAAAAAGATATAATTAATTTATAATTATAGAATAAATTAATTTATTCTTGTTTTATTTGTATAGATGGAACATCGTACTTGGATGTACAATAGGAATTATCCTAATCGGCGGGGATTGCGGAAGGATTTTGTAGAAGGGGTTGATGACTTTATTAGACATGCAATGTCACTTCCACCATACCAAAGTGAAGGAGTAATTAGGTGCCCTTGTGTCAGGTACGATTGTATGAAGTTTAAAAAATCGGAGGAAGTTAAGCTTCATCTTTATAGGAAGGGGTTTATAGAGAATTACTTTGTGTGGACTAATCATAGAGAGATCGATGGTAGCCGTGGGATATTTCATAACATGATTGTTGGTGAAAGTAGTAGGTCGGTGGAGAATACAAATCTTGATTCTAGAATTCAGGATATGGTTGCAGTTGCTTTTGGGATGCACTTCGGGGGTGAGCCCAATGAAAATATTGAACAAACTCCTAATGATGACGCAAAATATTTTTATGAACAGTTAGAGGAAGCTAGTCATCCACTACGTGAAGGAAGTCCCCACTCTGAGCTGTCTGTTGCAGTTAGATTACTAAGTATCAAATCTAATTGGGATATTTCTCAAGCAGCCATGGACTCTTTTATTGACCTTATGAGTGAACTAGTTGACCCTAATATCAACTTACCTGGTGATTTCTATAAGGCAAAGAGATTGTTTACTAAGTTAGGACTTTCGTCAATGAGAATTGATTGTTGTGAAGATGGTTGCATGTTATATTATAAAGATGATGCAACTTTAGACAGTTGTAAATTTTGCGAAAAGCCTCGTTTCAAGAGGCTTTCCAGCGGGAATATGGTCGTTGTCAAGGCGATGCATTATTTACCTCTTATACCTAGGTTAAAGAGGTTATATGCGTCGATGAGTTCTGCTCCTCATATGAGATGGCACTTTGAAAATAGAAGACCACCTGGTGTTATGTGTCATCCTTCAGATAGAGAAGCTTGGAAGCACTTTGATAGGACATATCCAGATTTTGCTAGTGAACCAAGGAACATTCGGTTAGGTCTGTGTGCGGATGGCTTCACGCCTTTTTCTATATCTGCGACACCATATTCATATTGACCCGTCTTTCTTACACCTTATAATCTATCACCTGAGTTGTGTATGACTAGTCCATATATATTCTTAAATTGTATTATCCCCGGTCCACGTAATCCAAAAAGTTTGATTGATGTATATTTGCAACCTTTGATTGATGAGCTAAAACAATTGTGGTATGATGGTGTTGAAACATATGACATATCAACCAAGCAGAATTTCAATTTGCGTGCTAATTTAATGTGGACTATTAATGATTTTCCTGCGTATGGAATGCTGTCCGGGTGGATGACTGCTGGGAAGCTAGCTTGTCCTTACTGCATGGACAATAGTAAAGCGTTCACTTTGAAACATGGCCGAAAGCAATCATGGTTTGATTGTCACCGTCAATTCTTGCCTGATGATCATGAGTTTAGAAGGATGAAAAATGCATTCAAAAAGAATAAAGTGGAATATGATTCTCCACCTCCGATACTTTCAGGTGAGGAAATTTGGGAGAGGGTCCAGAACTTCAGTAAAGTTACTGAGGCTCCACCTTATAGATTCCCCGGATATGGTGTTAATCATAATTGGACGAAACAGAGTATATTTTGGGAGTTGCCTTATTGGAAGGATAATCTTCTCCGACACAACCTTGATGTCATGCATATTGAGAAGAATTATTTTGATAATTTGTTCAACACAGTGATGGATGTTAAAGGTAAGACAAAAGATAACCCGAAGGCTAGAATGGACTTACAAGAATATTGCAAGCGGCCTGAATTATACTTGCAGACAGCAAACAATGGTAAGGTGTTCAAGCCCAAAGCAAGTTACACATTCACTTTGGAGGAAAGATGACAAATTTGTGATTGGGTTACGAAATTGAAGATGCCTGAGGGTTATGCATCAAATCTTGGAAAAAAAGTAAATATGGAGGTAGGGAAGTTGAGCCATTTGAAAAGTCATGACTTCCATATTTTCATGGAGACCTTAGTGCCTATTGCATTTTGTGGTTTGCCTGAAAGAATCTGGAAACCAATCACAGAGATTAGTTTGTTTTTCAAAGACTTGTGTTCTACCACATTAAGGGAAGAAAACCTACTTCGGATGGACCAGAACATCCGTGTAATTTCTAGTAAGATGAGAAAAATATTCCCATGTAGTTTCTTTGATGTGATGGAACACCTTCCAATACACCTTGTACACGAGGCACGATTTGGAGGGCCTGTTCAATGCAGATAGATGTATCCCTTTGAGAGGTAATATTATAAGTTTGATGTAATATTCTATTTTATTTGAATGTTCTTGGCTAACATGAGATTATGTAGGACAATTGGCAAATGCAAACAATTTGTTAAGCAGAGGAATAAGATTGAAGGATCTATATGCGAAGCCTATCTTGCAAAGGAAACTGCACATTTTTGTTCTTATTATTTTGAGAGTAACGTGCCATGTTCTAGGAATAGGCCCAATAGGCACACGGTCGAATGTGTGAATGATCCATTATATCCACCAATGTCCATATTCAATCAACCAGGCCGATGTTCTAAGGATGTTAGAAAGAGAAGTTTGAGTGATATGGAGTACAAGTCAGCTACACTTCATGTGTTGCTAAATTGTCCCGAAGTTGTACCATTTCTCAAGTAAGTATTGATTTATTAGTTATCAAAATATAAAATTTACTGTGACTACATATTGATGCAACTACTAAAAATATTTGATATGTCACAGTCACTTCGTGGGTCAATTTGGCCATGATGTTGTATATACGAGATTTGATACGTGGTTCAAACAGTTTGTAAGTGTGTGTGTGTGTGTGTGTGTATATGTGTTGTGTGTGTGTGTATATATATATATATATATATATATATATATATAGTGAATGTATAAAAATTAATTCATAAGTAGTGCTAACTTATGATTTTTTTAAACTCTATGTAGGTAAATAATCCAAATAATGGTGTAAATTAATTTTTGAAAGATATATCTTGGGGACCTCGGCTTCAGGTCACAACAATGTCTAAGTACGTAGTGAATGGTTATAAGTTTCATACAGAGGATTGCTCTAAAAATAAAAATAGCAACAACAGCGGGGTGTGGGTTCAAGGTGGTGATGGCAACCAAGTTGGAGATATTGATTATTATGGTGTGGTCAAAGAAATATTACAACTAGAATATACAGGTTGGCCATATAAGAAATTGATACTCTTTAGATGCAAGTGGTTTGACCCAAATCCAACAAGAGGTACAAGAGTACACAACCAATACAACATAATTGAGGTTAATCATACGAGGGAGTATGATCGCTATGATCCTTTCATAATTGCACATAACGTTAGGCAAGTGTATTATGCTCCTTATCCATTGCGGCGGAATAAGTCCGATTGGTGGGTTGTAATAAAAACTAAGCCTGTAGGTAGGGTGGAAGTCGAGAATGTGTTAGATGTTGCATATCAAAACGATATCTCCAATGTTCACCAAATAGTGGACGATCAGTTAGAAAATGATTTGGAACATCCTGAACGCATATTGGAAGAAGTTGATATAAATGAAGTAACAATTATAGAAAATGAGGACGAAGAATCAACTGATGAAGCTCAAACAAGTGAGGACGAAGAATTCTCGGACGAGGAACAATACGTCGATGAGGATTAAAAAGTTGGTTTTTTAAAGCACTCTCGTTTTATAGCTAGTTTCTTATATGTTTCAATCTAAATGTGTATTATATTATGCAGATGGCAGGCAAGGGTCAAGGTAACAATGACCCTACTAGTTCTCGGGGTCGAGAAAAGGGTAGGAAGGGAAAGAGGAGGGTAGAAAATAATACTCCCTCTTGTCCACCCTTTTCAGAGATGCCTATGTCTTATCCTCCACCTTACGGCTATACTGAGCTGCCACAACATCACGAGCCGTACACCTTCATTCAGACACCAAGTCTTCCATCACAGGGCCATAGGACTATACGTCTGACATACAGTCCAGCTGCCTCACAACCATCTGCATCACATCCACATGGATCACATCCCTACATATCACAGCCACATGGATTGCATCCATCCATGTCACATCCACTCGGGTCACAGCCACTCGGGTCACAACCACTCAGATCACAGCCATTGGTAACACATCTACTTGGGTCGCATCCAGCTATGTCGCAGTCACAGGGATCGCAACCATCTTCATCATC
Source organism: Nicotiana tomentosiformis (assembly GCF_000390325.3). Classification (NCBI taxonomy): domain Eukaryota; kingdom Viridiplantae; phylum Streptophyta; class Magnoliopsida; order Solanales; family Solanaceae; genus Nicotiana; species Nicotiana tomentosiformis. The sequence continues at coordinate 24,260,836 of NC_090815.1, read as the reverse complement.
GACTCCATCTATTGCAGGCCTTCGCCTGCGAGGCAGTAGCTCTGACCCGCCTACACCGTCTTCACATGCCTCTGATACACATGCTTCGGATGGTGATGACGAGGTAGTGCATTATGATCGATATGGCAGGATCATCATAGTCCCTGAGGGTGATGGGTAAGTGTTATTCATTATTTTTGCGTCTATTGATTTGTAACATTTTTACTAAGATATTAATGTGTTTTTATTATTAAATTGCAGGTTCAGGCCGGGTAATAAGACTACGAGAATAATCACCAATGCCATCAGAAAGCTTTATGATGGCCCTTATGCGACTTGGACCGATTGCCCATTCTCACTGAAGGAGCAAATTTTCAATCAATTTAAGGTATAAGATACAGAGCAAGTGTGTATGGGAAGACCGCTATAGCGCGAAAGTGGCTACAAATTTTCATCATAAAGCTCGCAAGAGATTGGCGGATGCTTTCTCGGATGCTAGAAAGTAGAATAAGAGGCCTGGCTGGTTTACTTGAGAATTTGTGGAATGATTTGCAAAGGCAATGGCTTACCGCAGAGTTCTTAGAGAGGAGCAAAAAAGGAAAGAAAGGTCGCGCATCCGAGAAGGGAGGCTCCTTGCACACTGGAGGTGCGATCAGCCTAGGGACAATAAAAAGAAGATTGGTACGTAATTGCTTAAATTATTTTACTTTTCTAAGTATGTCTATTCTGTTTATTAACTAAATTAATTTATTTTCAGGAAAAGAAGTATGGGCGTCCAATGAGTCATGATGAGCTATTCAAGAAGACACATATTGTGAAGAAGAAGAAAGAGGGGGATCGAGATAGGTGGGTCGAGGACCGGGCCTCGACTGCATATGTAAGCTTTCAATTTTCTTTAAGTATTATAATTTACTTTTATAAAAATTTTGAAATACTGATTTAATTTAAAATAATATAGGGTCGCTACCAAAGTAACGTGGAGGAATTCATCCGTAGTCATCCAGCTGGTGAATCGGGCGAGGCAACCCAACCTTCGGACGAGGATGCTGAAAGAATATGGTTGGAGTCTGTTGGCGGTCCAAAATGGGGGAAAGTATACGGGCTTCCTACTAAAAATTTCCATCGCTATAAGTGTGGAATGCGAGGAATAGGGACTTCCTCGCAAGGTGAGCAACTTAATAGGGAGAGCCTCTCCGCTATGCGGGAGACAGTGACAAAGCTCACATCAGAGCTAGAAGCGGCCAAGGAAAGAGAAAGGCTTAGAGATGCTCAATTCCTTGGCATGCAAGCTTAGATCAGAACTCTCCTATCTAGTGGAGCTTTTTCGTTGCCCCGATCTCGTGAGTTATCTCCAGAGGGTTGACCTCCATGTGATCGTTCCTCCCGTCCTGCTCGTGATCGTTCCTCCCGTCCTCCCCGTGATCGTGCTTCCCGTCTTCCATAAGATTGTTCTCTATATCGTCTTGTAAATGAAAGTTCATCAGATGGTGATGATGATGTTGTAGAAAATACCCCTTGACTTTTATATACTTTGAACTAGACAAATAGAACCAGTTTTGAACTAGTTGTAATTAGTTTTAACTTGGTTTTGAGTTTTTATGTTCAATTGAACTTTAATTTGTTAGTTTTAAAGTATTTATTGAATGTTTTGGCTGTTGTTGTTGTTGTGTTGTTGTTGTTGTTGTTGTTGTTGCTGTTGTTGTTATTGTTGTTGTTGTTGTTGTTGTGTTGTTGTTGTTATTAGGTGTGTTGGTATGCTGACAGGTGGTGTAGCTGCCAAATCAGGCATTTTATGCTAAAATTAAACCCAAAAAAACCGACCAAAGTTGGTCGGTTTTTAATAAAAAAATAAATTATTCCAAAATACCGACCAAAGTTGGTCGGTTAATGAACATTGAATTCCCAGAATTCAACATTACCGACCAACTTTGGTCGGTATTTTGCCTGCACTGTTGAGATTACCGACCATAGTTGATCGGTAATGTTTAATTTTAATTATTTTAAAAAAATATATATTTTCAATTACCGACCAAAGTTGGTCGGTTTTTTTAAATTTTAATAATTAATAAAAAAATATAATTTAGTTAAACCGACCAACTTTGGTCGGTAAAATTAAATTAATAAAATATATTTCCGACCAAAGTTGGTCGGTAAGTAATTAAACTTGTCAGATGGTCGTTTTAAGCTATCGACCAAAGTTGATCGGTAATTTCCGACCAACTTTGGTCGGTAAGCCATTCCGACGATCAAAACACCGTCCACACCGTAATGGTTGCGTTTTGGTCGGTAATTGGCCATAACCGACCAACTTTGGTTGATTTTTTTGGTCGATTTTTAGCGAATTTCTAGTAGTGATTATCCTTTTGAGTTTCCAAATTGTGATCCTAAATTTATTTTTCCCGTAATTGTGTCAATTAAACAAGCCATTCAATCTGCATCTTAGTTTACCTATGAAAAATCTCATCAAAGAATGGTACATTAATAAGTTCGACATGAGTTTATCTTTCGAGAATATATATTCTCCAATGAAATGAGTCCAAAAAATATCAAAATTAAGGAAGCTTCGTCGTGAATTGAATGTATGTGTGTTTTTTTTGTCACTCTTCTTAAATTAAATGCGATTAACACTTACATTCTATAGAAAAAATATCAAAATTCTAGCAAATCAATAATTTCAAATTAGATGAAGCGTGATCCTATGATAAATCTATGAAAATATGTTTAACCTTTTTGAGATTAAATAATACCCCGTGAATTTACATTCCCACTAAAACTAGATTTTTATTGATTGAGTCCAAGTCATTAAAAAAGGTCAGACAATAAATTGATTGCCAACTAAGGTTGTCTGGTGTTTATTTGGAGCAATTGAGGCAAAGAATAAAAATATCCTGTTTGCCCCACTTACTCTTTGTTGATTGTCAAATAATTGCAAAAGAAACGACACAAAACCAAGTTTATATCTCATTATTACTTTCCAGCTGCTTCAGTTGGTAGATGTTTAATTTATTATTCTTTCATGTACACTTTAACAGCATATAAGAGAAATTGAAATTGATTAATGACCAACTTCTATCCATGGAATGGAATCACTTCTTTTTCCATGCATATTGACTGACTTCCCCCTAAGACAAGAAACTTGCTTTATGTCTGTCTTTCCACTTTGTGATATTTTAGACCAAGAGTAGGGATTGGGGTGGGGTGACTTTTCTTTTTCTTTTGAGGGAATTGATAATGTGATCAGCTAGTTATCATTACAAAACTTGAACATTTAAGAAATGGTTATACAATCAACTTTTTTTTATATAATGGTTTCGTTTTTATGGACAATTTTTGGTGTTATAGCGAAATGCCGTTATAAAAATATATAATATAACGTAATATGAAAAATCAGTTTTGAAAAATACTTGTTTGTGTAGAGGATTAGGGATGGCAAACGGGCGGTCCGGGTCAAATATGAGCGGGTCGAAAATAGTTAATACAAAAACGGATAAAATATCTGACCCGCTCATATTGAATACGGATTGAAAAATAGGTTAACCGACGAATAATATTCATGACTTCTTGAATGTGATCACTTTTGGGAGAACTTTTAGTCCCCCAAATTTGAGGAACCCTCTTTGCAAATGTAAAAGTTAAACTCGATGACTTTTTATCAAGTATCCAATTTTTTAAGTGGATAATATGGATATTATTATTTGATCCATTTTTAATAAGTTCATTATCCAACCCATTTTTAGTGGATAGTATGGATAAATTATTTTTTTTGTTAACTTATTTTGCCACCACACTATAGAGGATCGTTGTTTAAGAGAGATTTGACAGTATTCGTTTTATAATAAGTCGATGAATTTTGAATCAACGGGATAATTCTTGATTACTCTTGCATTACGTGCTGTGATACGAAGCCGATTGTTCTTGTGATCAATTGTTGTTTAGAGTCAAAATCCACAGTGATGATTAACAAATACTAAACCTTAAACTCAAAATTCAATAAACATTACTATTAATTAAATAGGTCTACTTAGACTAACAGATTTGATTAGGTGTCCATGGTTCAATGTTGAGGACATCTAGTCTTGTTTCTATATATAGAGTCAAATAAAAGGGCGAACAAATGAGCCTACCACGGTATGAAGAAGTGAAGATTCTGAACGACAAAATTCTAATTACATGAAAGGTTGACAAGATCAATTGTAAAGAGAGAAAGTTTCATCTTTTATCTCAAGAGTAAATAAAGTATTTTTTGCTTTGTTACGTCTCTGTTTAGAGTGGTTGGTATAACATGACGTGGTGAGATTGATGGCCGAGGAGACAATAAGAGTGAAAAATGACATTCCATTATTTGCTCCATATATATGTGTATAGGTTGAAATCTACCACGAAACATTTAGGGCGAGCAAGTATTGAGGAAAAATCATTCGAGGTCAATCAGGAAATGACGAAACTTGTGGTCGAGATGCTTATGATGGTCGATGACGAGGTCCGCAGAAAGAATCATAACGACTAGTTTTTAGAATAGGATAATAGAGGGAATATTCTAAAAAATATTCTCAGCATATGTATTATTAGAGTTTAGTGGGGATATGTCTCATATAAAGAGAACAAAAGAGAAGGAAAAAGGGTATGTAATATTCAGGGGATAAGAACAAATTTCTGAAAAAGATTTTCTCTCTCTAGCAAAGATACAAACATTACTTTTTCATCAAAATTTTTGTTCGCATTATTCCATACTTTTTCATCAGATCCGAGAATAGTTCGAACATTCTAGGATTTATCTGTCACTCATCATTGTCAGGAGGAACAATCATCTAGTTCATTCTTCATTGGGTGAATCATTCCTCCTATTTACTTAAATGTCATTTATTGCTAGTTACTCCTCCATTATTGCTCATACTTTTTGGAATATTTAATGCTTGTTATTGTCAATCTCCCACTAGATCTCTCCAATATTATCCACACTTTGAGGACCCGCATTTAGAGATATTATCATTAACTAGGTTTAACCCATCATTATATAAATACAATAGTTTTAACCGAAAGTTATACTTTTTGGTCAAACAATTTGGCGCCGTCTGTGGGGATTTTCTAGTTAAATTTTTAGTTTCCTCTAGATCTATAGCTAACACGGATCGGTAACATAAAAAAAAGGGAGAAAGCAAGAATAAGATCCCCTTTCTTTGTATGCACAGATCTAATATGGCAGGTAACAAAGAAGAAAGAACGAGAATAATGAGTGACCTCCCAACCAACCTCATGAATATCATCAATGAGAGCTCTGAAGCAGTGGACGAGGACGCAACGCCCAATGCCTCCCCAGGCGAGGTGGATAACCCCCTCCTCACAGTAGCATCACAAAATCTCTTGGTAAGGGAGCCTCAACATCCGTGGTGAAAGAGACACCACCAGCAGTAAAAATGCTCCTCGAGGCTTGGCTAACTGATACGCTAACCAACGTCCTCCATAAGCCCGTTCGAGACACAACTACAAAAAATGAAAGGATTTGTATTATACCACAAGCGGACGAGCAACATGATCAAATTCCTCCTCCTCCAACGACAAGTATTACTCACAATATCGTTAGTAGTGCAGGTGACAACACTCTCGCAACCATCCTGAAAAGGATGGAGGAAAAGAAGAATGAGAACAAAGCACTTCGGGACCAAATGAGAGAACACCAAGTAAGGGTCGATAAGATACCAGGCGCCCCTAAGCTCTTGCCGAAGAGAGATTCTGGTCGGTTCATCGAGCAACCGTATAGTGATGACGCCGCCCCACATGCCATACCAAAGACCTTTAAAATGCCGCCCTATCTGAAAATATACGATGGCACGACCGACCCCGAATACCATGTGACTCACTACGTCACCGTCGTGAAAGGCAATGATCTCGCCAAGGAACAAGTATCCTCCATTTTGGTAAAGAAATTCGGCGAGACCCTCACGGGAAGAGTGTTTACATGGTATTCACAACTGCCTGCGCGTTCCATTGAAACCTTCGAAGAAATGGCCGACAAGTTCGTTACGGCCAATGCTGAGGCCAAGAAGGCCGAGGCGAGAGTAAACGACATATTTTCTATTAAACAGTCTTCGGAAGAGGGATTGAGGGACTTCCTCGCCCGACTCAACCGAGTAAGAATGACCTTGCCGAATGTATCAGAAGGGATGGCGGTCGCAGCTTTTCAGAACGGGCTGAGTAGAAATGATTCAAGGTTAACAAGAAAGTTATTAAGTCGGCTTATGAAGTACCCCCCAACTACTTGGGATGAAATACACAATGCGTATTGTGCCGAGGTCCGAGCAGACGAGGATGACCTCAATGGGCCGACTCATCGACTGACCTCGGTACAAGCTGAATCCAGAAAAGATCGAAGAAATGATATCATAAGGGACCTCACAGCTCCGCGACCCAACAGGGAACAACATCTACCATATGTCTGAACCGCCATCGCATCCTCCTCCCGTCGTGAAGAGGTCCCACCTCGATCAAGAACAGGGACTTACCGAAACAAAAGAGGTATGGCAGATTTATTATCCGCTCACAATCTTTATGTGTCACCTACAGAAATAGTCTACGCCTTGGAGAAGCTCGGACCAATGGTGAAGTGGCCGCAAAAGATGAGGTCGGACCCGTGTACCAGAAAGTTGAACGCCCTAAGCGAGTTCCACTAAGAGCGAGGGCACAAAACCGAGGATTGCATCACCTTAAGATAGGAGGTCATAAATATGCTATGACATGGACACCTCAAAGAGTTGCTGAGCGACCGAGGAAGGATCAACTTTTCCAGAGGCCGTAAACAACATCAAGAACCGCCGAAACCACCCTCGCTGACCCGCACCATCCACATGATCATCGGCAGCGGTGACGATGCTTCCATCAACAATGTGATAATCACCACAACCCACAAGATCAAACAGTCAATCACCCACGAATGGTATGATGAACTCGAAGAAAGTATCATCTTCGATAAGTCAGATACCAACATTTTGGTTTTCCCTCACTATGATGCCCTTGTTATCACTTTACGAATTTTAGATACCGATGTGAGACACATTATGGTAGACTATAGGAGCGGCGCGTGCATTATCCACCCTCGAGTACTTGCACAAATGAAACTCGAGGATAAGATAGTACCGCACTGCATCATGCTAACAAGTTTTAAAAATGCGAGTTCACACTCCCCGTCCTGGCCGGTGGCATCACTATGGAAACCACATTAAATATCATGGACTAGGACACAACATACAACGCCAGAGCTGTCACACCCTTTTTATGCCCCCCCAAAACGATAATGTGCTTGGATTGTGGGTTAAAGAGTTTTTCCAATTAAAGTGACAATTTTTGAAATAGGGATTATTTTATTTACAGAGTCGCCACTTGGAATTGATTTTTTGCCGGTGTTCCAAGTTACCTTTTATTTGAATCCCTAGTCAAAGGAAGGTTTGACTCCTTTATTATTGGTCTGCGAAAACAAAATCCGGGTAAGAAATTCTGTTGACCGAGGAGAAGGTGTAAGGCATTCCCCGAGTCCCGTGGTTCTAGCACTGTCGCTTTATTGACTAGAATTTGGCTTGAATAAATTTTGGATAAACTGTGTTTTATTGATTTTCATGTTTTACCTATGTCCGATTTCATTTATTAAAATATGGAATTATTTTGGATAAACTGTGTTTATTTATTTATTTTAATTTTTTTTATTATTTGAAGTTATGGTCAAGTCGCATGAAACGCGCACTCGAATTGAGGATTATGTATCATGATTATGCCACGGAAATCGTATCCATAGTCACGATATTTTATTATTAACATGCCTAGAAGCAAACTACGAGTGTTTATAAGAATTATTTTCTAAACTAGCGATTATTGCAAGGACAATAGTTTATGGATGTGGAGTTATCGAAATGATTTTTTACATCTATTACTAAGTCGTTTGATCTAACAAAATTGACATTCTCTTCATTTAATTTTCACATGACTCAAGTCTTATACCATACAGTTCTTACATATATCTATGCCCCATTTAAACTCTAAATAACCAAGTTCTTACCACCCCATGGCCCAAATATCTTAGCTAATAGTCCATTTTATAATCCAGCGCATTAGACCTAGGTCCAAACTACCAATAAAGCTCTTAAGCAAAAAAAAGGAAACAACTGAAGCAAGTTCAATACTAACACAGTAGGCAATGAAATGAAGAATAACAAAGTATCCAACAGTCAATGCACTCAAGAAAAATCAAGATTCATTTGTAGTTTATCTTAAAAAAAATGAACGAAACATAAATTTTTATATCTTCAACACAAAACAAAAATAGAAAGTAGACCTCCAATATTTATTCGCTAAATGAGATCTACAACAGTTGAAAATTAGCACAACAACAATGCTTTCATTGTACCTTAAAAGCAAACCACGAGCGACGGAAGCCGAAGGAACCTCAGTTGCGACATGTACGTCTTCGTGTCGTTTTTTAGGAACCTGTGGTGTCATTTTGGAAACAGTAATGAGGGTCATTTTTGGCTGGGTTTGGGACAGGTTTCAAGACAGTTTTGCAGCTGTTTGTTAGAGGAAAAGGAGCTGGTTGGAGATGGTATAATTATGACGGAGACAAGTCTATTTCTGGGGTGTTTTGAGACTGTTTTCGGAGCTGTTTGGTGGAGCTTTTCAGCTCGTTTTTGGGGCTATTTTTGATGCTTTTTGAGCAGATTTTGTGGCTTTTTAGCTTCTGTTTTGAACTGATTTTAAGAGCTGGGGTTTTGATATGGAAATAGAGCTGGTTTATGTACTGTTTTTGGATTGGATTTTGAGTGAGAAAGCAGTGCATTTCAGCTGCATTTTTGGGTGGATTTGGACTGATTTTAAGAGCTGGTTAGGAGGTGTTTTTGTTGGTTCAATTGCTGGAATTTTTCATGCTTGTTGTTAGAGGAAGAAAAGGATTGAGCTCCCTCTTTTGTGTATATTATGTGTGTGTTTTATAGCTGAAAATAGGGTATGGGGTTTGTGATAGGAGATAAGCACGGGGGACAAGGAGTGGGGAACAATGGAGAGTGGAGTAGGGAGCAAAGTGTGGGGGGGACAAGCATGGGGGACAAGGAGTGGGGAACACTGGAGAGTGGAGTAGGGAGCAAAGTGTGGGGGGACAAGCACGGGGGACAAATAAAAGTGGAGTGGGGACACGCCTGGGAAGATGAAAGTAGGAAATATTTAAGCACGGTAAAGAATTAGGTGCTCACAGCATTCCCCTCTTTGCTTGGAAACATTAAAAGTTTTCAGGCAAAAATAAAGTGAGCCGTGTGACTAAATTTTGACCATATCGTTACTCAAAATAGGAAGAAAAATAAAAGAAAAGGGTGCAACCGAGTCTTGGTTTTGGACAACCTACATATCCCCGGGTTATAAGGGAATCAGGACGCGTGTAGTTCCAGGAAAGTGATGGAATGATGACTTGGAGAGTCGAGTGAGGTTTCGTTGAGGCTCCGGTCTGTGGTCTTGCTATTACATCAAAATTGAAAGAAACTAAACAAGCCTATCAACTATGAGTTACAAGATTCCTATCTATAAGTCTTTTGAAGCTTGATCTTGAATCTTGACTGGTTGTTCATGCAAACTCTGATCTGAACCTTGATGCTTGCTAGTTGTAAGTACTAGTTCATTCTTCTACGATTTCTTCTGAGCACAATGGGAAATGTGAAGCTCGTAACTTCAGTCATGTCTTGAATAATCTATATCCTTTCCATCTGCTTCTGCATTTGGATTCACTTTCTTTTCCTTTTCTTTTCTTTATTTTGGATTGAGACCTTTTTCTTTTGTTCATCTCGAACACTGTGCTTCGAGTTAAAACTTGCTCAGACATCACAACAAACAAACGAACGAAATTTTTCTACCCCAGTTTTCACTAGGAAAATTTCGTGAGTTATTGTAACAAAATTCTAAACTACTTGTTTATTGAAAGCAATAATAAAAAAAATGGGAATGGTGTATCCTGAAAAGGTCATGATCCCAAAAGAATGTCTCAACTAAGTATTGGTGTACCTTTATGTTGGGAAAATGTGGCAAGGTAATGGGATACCCTATATTGGCAATGATATCAGGGAGTGGTGTACCATGCATTTAAGCTCAAATCAACTAGGGAATGAAGTATCCTATGTTGGATGACACAACAAGGGATTGGTGTACCCTATACTGGTAAGGAGATCAGGGATTGGTGTACCCTATACTGGTAAGGAAATGTAATCAGGGGATGACGCCCTGTATTACTGAAAAAGAAATATAACCAGGGGTTGGCGCCCTGTATTACTGAAAAGGAACGGTAATCAGGGGTTGGTGCCCTGTATTACTGAAAAGGAAATGTAACCAGGGGTTGGCGCCCTGTATTGCTGAAAAGGATAATGTAACCAGGGGTTGGCGCCCTGTATTACTGAAAAGGATAATGTAACCAGGGGTTGGCGCCCTGTATTACTGAAAAAATGCTGAATCCCCGGGGTGAAAAGGGTCTACCTGGGTTAAACTACGAAAAGCAAACCTGGGCGAAGAGTACTTCTACTCGGAATATGAGTTGTATCCCCCTAGGCGAAAAGTTTTGACCCGGGTTAAATTGCGAAAATCAAACCTGGGCGAAGAGTACTTCTACTCGGAACTATGAGCTGGATCCCCCTAGGCGAAAAAGGTTCCACCTGGGTTAAGTTACGTAAAACAGCCTGAGCGAAAAGTACTTCTACCCGAAACTATGAGCTGGATCGCCCTAGGCAAAATGGTTCTACCTCGGTTAAGCTACGTAAAACAACCTGAGTGAAAAGTACTTCTACCCGGTACTATGAGTTGTATCCCCCTAGGTGACAAGTTTCTACCCGGGTTAAACTACGAAAAGTAAACCTGGGCGAAAAGTACTTCTACTCGGAACTATGAGCTGGATCCCCCTAGGCGAAAAAGGTTCTACCTAGGTTAAGCTATGTAAAACAGCCTGAGCAAAAAGTACTTCTACCCGAAACTATGAGCTGGATCGCCCTAGGCAAAATGGTTCTACCTCGGTTAAGCTACGTAAAACAACCTGAGTGAAAAGTACTTCTACCCAGAACTATGAGCTGGATCCCCCTAGGTGACAAGGTTCTACCTGGGTTAAGCTACGTAAGACAACCTGAGTGAAGAGTACTTCTACCCAGAACTATGAGCTGGATCCCCCTAGGCAAAAATGTTTTACCTAGGTTAAGCTACGAAAAATAACCTGGGCGAAGAGTACTTCTACCCGTAACCGTGAGCTGGATCCCTCTAGGTGGAAAATGTACTACCTGGGTTAAGCTACGTAAAACATCCTGAGCAAAGAGTACTTCTACCCGGAACTAAAAGCTGGATCCCCCTAGGTGACAAGGTTCTACCTGGGTTAAACTACGTAAGACAACCTGAGCAAAGAGTACTTCTACCCAGAACTATGAGTTGGATCCCCCCTAGGCAAAAATGTTTTACCTAGGTTAAGATATGAAAAATAACCTGGGCGAAGAGTACTTCTACCCGGAACCGTGAGTTGGATCCCCCTAGGTGGAAAATGTTCTACCTGGGTTAAGCTACGTAAAACATCCTGAGCAAAGAGTACTTCTACCCGGAACTATGAGCTGGATACCCCTAGGTGAAAAGGTTCTACCTGGGTTAAGCTACAAAAACCAATCCTGGGCGAATAGTATTTCTACCCGGAAACTATGAGCTGGATCCCCCTAGGCGAAAAGGTTCTACCTGGGTTAATCTACGAAAAATAATCCTGGGCGAATAGTACTTCTACCCGGAAACTATGAGCTGGATCCCCCTAGGCGAAAATATTCTACCTGGGTTAAGCTATGATTAAAAACCTGAGCGAAAAGTACTTCTACCCGCAAATATGAGCTGGATCCCCCTAGACGAAATGGTTCTGCCTGGGTTAAGCTACGAAAAATAACCTGGGCGAAGAGTACTTCTACCCGGACTATAAGCTGGATCCCCCTAGGCGAAAATGTTCTACCTGGGTTAAGCTACGAAAGACAGCCTGGGCAAAAAGTACTTCTACCCGGAACTATGAGCTGGATCCCCCTTGGCGAAAATGTTCTACCTCGATTAAGCTACGAAAAGCAACCTTAGCGAATAGTACTTCTACCCGGAACTATGAGCTGGATCCCCCTAGGCGAAAAAGTTCTATCCGGGTTAAGTTACGTAAAACAACCTGGGTGAAAAGTAATTCTACCCGGAAATATTAGCTGGATCCCCCTAGGCGAAAATGTTCTACCTGGGTTAAGCAACAAAAAATAGCCTGGGCGAAGAGTGCTTCTACCCGGAACTATGAGCTGAATCTCCCTAGGCGAAAAGGTTCTACCTGGGTTATGCTACGTAAAACAGCCTGGGCGAAAAGTACTTCTACCCGGAAATATTAGCTGGATCCCCCTAGGTGAAAATGTTCTACCTGGGTTAAGCAATAAAAAACAGCCTGGGCGAAGAGTGCTTCTACCCGAAACTATGTGCTGAATCCCCTAGGCGAAAAGGTTCTACCTGGGTTAAGCTACGAAAATGAGAGGTATGAACAATAGTTAGGCATGCTAAAAATAAAGGAAAGTGGAGATTTTGAGGAAACTTACCTTTGGTGACATTCGTCCTTTAGAAATCACCATTCTTCACTGTTTTGTTCATGCTACAAATAAAGAAAAATTGTGAGTTTTGAAAATAGTGGTCAGTTTGTGGCCCTGATGTCTTTGGAAGCTTGGCTTTGTGCCCATCTTCTTTTGATGATGATTTCAACCTGCCGCTAAATGTTTCCTGAATACCACTAGCATGTCTGGCCCCAGAGAGCCTTTGACTTTTCAAACTTTTACATGACGGTTGGTCGCATGGGACTTAACCTTTTCAACTTTGTTTTGCCTTTGTGGAATTTCACTTTCGACTTCTTTCCTCCGAAACTTTCAATTTCTGAGAATTGGGGAACCTTTAGCTTTTCAATCTTTGCCAAAACGGTTAGCCACTTGGAACTTAACCTATTCAACTTCATTTTGCCTTGTAGGCACTTTTAATTTGATTTCCTCTTTACAAGAGTTTTTGATTTCTAAGCATCAGCCGCCATGGCCAGTCGGGGTCGACTTGATTTCGCTGCCGAGTCTGAGTGCCTTTTTTGCATATTAGCTTGTATCAAACGAAAGCCCTGTAAATCAGTCTTGCTATCCCTTCTTTGCCTTAGTTTTGGAACAGAGTTAGACCAAAATGGATTCGAAGAAAAACAAACAATGGAATGGACAATGAATTTAGACAAGAAGTATCCCTTTCGGGGAAGGAAAGAATGACTTATCTGGAGTATATGCGGACTTCAATGAACATGACATGTCTTTTGGACTTGATGTATGATCTGTGTAAACCGTCCGACTCTTAGAAATTCATCACAACTTTTGCCTCGAAACCTAGTAAACTTGCCTAGGATTATCAATACCAATGGCTCTGAAGATCCTCTTTTCGATCAGTAGTGCCCTTTGCGGGTTTTCACCAGCTAAACTCTCTCAATTCTCTTCTCACCATCGCCTTATAGTGACCTTTGCGGGTTTTCACTAACAAGACTCTCTCATTTTTATTTACTTTGCTCGTCATCGCCCTATGGTGCCCGTGAAGGTTTTCACCAATAAGACTCTCTCATTTTATTTCTCTCATTTTGGTGGCATCAGATCCAAGTGATTATATCCTCCAATTCTTGAACATTCTCGTTGATTGATCGGAAGGACTTGAAAAGGATTTGAGTAAAAAGGATTTGGATTGAATTACAACTTTGGAACCTCTCAGGTGTTTGGATAGCGAGAATGAAAGCCTTCATCATCCCAATCAGAGAACATTAATGCTATATAGAGGATCAAACATAGTACCTTTTGACTGCATCCGCGTTGACGGTTGTTTCAGGGACACTTTCTTCGTTGCTTCCCAAGTACAACGCTCTCTTTTGTAGTATTCTCATTACAATGTATGTACCTTTCCAATTTAGAGCCAATTTTCCTTTAGCTTCTTCATGAGTTGGGAGGATACGTCTCAGAATGAGTTGTCCTATTTTAAATTTATAGGGCCGCACTTTCTTGTTGTAGACACGGACTATTCTTTGTTGGCACAACTGCCCGTGGAAAATTGCGGCCAATCATTTTTCATCCATCAGTGTCAATTATTTCAATTGGTTCTTGACCCAATCTTTATCCTCAATCCCGGCTTCAACAATGATCCGAAGAGAGGGAACCTAAACTTCATTCCAATTTTCTATTTATTTTCTTACAAGCCTTGTCTTCAAAATATTTTGTTTCTTGATCTATTATTTTGGGGTCTGACAACGTTTTAGGATCTGGGCATGAAGTCCGCAAGCATGTCATGTCATTAAAATCTGCATTAACAGAAGTAAAAAGAGAATAAGAAAAGTGACAAGATTAAGAAAAGAAACATTCCCCGATAATGAAATATTAATTTTATTTGATTTTTTTAAAAAAGTTTTTAAGATAGAAGGGTTTACATCAGAAAGCAAAGCAGTGAAGTAAAATATTAGGAATAGATCCTGAAATAATTCGGACGCAGAAAAGATAGCAAGACCGGCTACCGAGACTCCCTTATGAAAATTTCAGGTTTAGCGCCCGTTTTTAGGTTTCTCTTCTGTCTCGGCAATGACTGTAATGGCCTTCAATGCCAGATCAAATTTCTCATCTTCATAGATCATTCCGATTACTGGCCCATTGGTGTGAGTAGGCAGAGAATTGTTCATCATATTAGGGGCCTCTTCATTCCTAAGCACTATTTCCTTGACATTGATGAGGTCTTCCACTGCTCTCTTAAGAGTCTAACAGTCTTCTGTATCATGTCTGACTGTTCCAGAGTGGTATTCACATCTAGCATTAGCCTGGTGCGAATGGGACTCAGGGTTTGGCCGGTTCGGGGCTACTGGCCACAGTAGACCTAGCCTGACTAGCTTTTGGAACAAGATCGAGTATGATTCACCAACAGGGGTAATCCATCTCGGGAGGCTCTCTCTCTTCTTCTTTTTTTTTTTGATTTTTTTTTTCATATCTTGATTTTTTTCTCTTTTTGTTATTTTTCGCTCTTCGTTTTTCTCTGTTATTTTTTGTCACTCTTTCTCTTCTTCTTTTTCACTCAATGTTTTTTCGATTTTTTTTTTTACTCAATTTGTTTATGGCTATGATCGAATCCGATGGGGATTGCCTACGTATCATGACGCCGCATGAATCAGATCATTACGTAGTTCAGGAATACCGGGAACAAAGTACATAAGCTAGCTCTTTTTTTCTTTTTGAATGTTTGAAAAGAAGAATTCTTAAAGGAGAAAGAATTTTTTTTTTTTTGGATTTTGATTATTTTTGTTTTTGGATTTTTTGGCAGAAAGACTTCTAAAGAAGGAAAAAACATATTTTTGGATTTTGATTTTTTTTTTCAAATGAAAGACTTCTAAAAAGAAAGAAAATATTTTTGGTTTTTTTTTTCCGGTGAGAATCAGACCCGTGTAGTTCGGTGGATCAGAAATAAAATAGATAAACTAACTCTTTTTTATATACAATTAATCCGACAAAATTTCCTAGCAAAGAAAATATTTTTAAATTTTTTTTTTCGATTTTTTTTTTGGAATTGGTGAAAGAAAAACTTCTAAAGTAGAAAAAAAAATTATTTTTGAATTTAATTTTTTTTAAAAAAAAATTCAAAAGAAAGAAAATATTTTTTTTTTTTTGGATTTTGGGTGAAAGACTTTTTAAAAAAATAAAAGGAAGAAAATATTTTTGGATTTTTGGTCTAAAAAAAAAAAGGAATCTTCTAAAGAAGTAATTAAAGGAAAATATCTTTTTGGATTTTTTAAAAATTGGGGGCCGAAACCGATGAGCTTTGCCTACGTATCTCACATCCGGTGAGAATCAGACCCGCGTAGTTCGGTGGATCAACTATGTTTTTTTTTGATTTTTTTGAAAAATTAATCTTTAAAAACCGTATGCACTAGACCACATCATTTTTTCTATATTTGTTCAACTGATTTATGCTAAGGTCGGTCGACATGCCAGCCTCCCAAATAATGCAACAAGTAGCACATAACATGACATAATGGTCTCAACAAGGTACCTATCCTAAAACAGAACTCGGCCCTTGTGTCGAACGCTGCTAAGTCAAATGCATATGATGCAAATAAAGCGTAGACTACTGGGGATATTCATATTCATTGCTTGTGGCTTGTTCTTCTAAGTTTCTAAATTCTAAAGGAGATAGTATCTAGACCTGACTTATCTGGGCGGACAACCCGAGCCGAGGAGCGTCAAGCGTCACCAGAAGTAGAACAACACTGGCTAGCTAACGGCTCTCCCGCGTAAGCATGTGTGACTAAATCCTTCACCAGAAGCTGGTAGGCTAACTGACTTTATCTCAAGATAGAAATTTTGTGATGCTGGTAGGCAAACACAACATAACTAACTATAAGAAGACTCAGAGGGGTGCGAGAGGATACAATTTATATGTACAGTTCAAAAATATCAAAACGGAAAAAAGTGGACAAGTAACACATTAGGCCCAAATAAATCACAATATATACAAAAATTAATAAAGCCAAACAAAGTCAATATACAAGCTCGAATTCTTGAGATTCCCCAGCAGAGTCGCCAGAGCTGTCACACCCCTTTTATGCCCCCCCAAAATGATAATGTGTTTGGATTGTGGTTTAAAGAGTTTTTCCAATTAAAGTGACAATTTTTGAAATAGGGATTATTTTATTTACAGAGTCGCCACTTGGAATTAATTTTTCGCCGGTGTTCCAGGTCACCTTTTATTTGAATCCCTAGTCAAAGAAAGATTTGATTCCTTTATTATTGGTCTGCGAAAATAAAGTCCGGGTAAGAAATTCTGTTAACCGGGGAGAAGGTGTAAGGCATTCCCCGAGTCCCGTGGTTCTAGCACGGTCGCTTTATTGACTAAAATTTGGCTTGAATAAATTTTGGATAAACTGTGTTTTATTGATTTTCACATTTTACCTATGTCCGATTTTATTTATTAAAATATGGAATTATTTTGGATAAACTGTGTTTTTTTTTAATTATTTGAAGTTATGGTCAAGTCGCATGAAATGCGCACTCGAATTGAGGATTATGTATCATGACTATGCCACGAAAATCGTATCCATAGTCACGATATTTTATTATTAACGTGCCTAAAAGCAAACTACGAGTGTTTATAAGAATTATTTTCTAAACTAGCGATTATTGCAAGGACAATTGTTTATGGATGTGGAGTTATCGAAATGATTTTTTACATCTATTACTAAGTCGTTTGATCTAACAAAATTGACATTCTCTTCATTTAATTTTCACATGACTCAAGTCTTATACCATACAGTTCTTACATATATCTATGCCCCATTTAAACTCTAAATAACCAAGTTCTTACCACCCTATGGCCCAAATATCTTAGCTAATAGTCCATTTTGTAATCCAGCCCATTAGACCGAGGTCCAAACTACCAATAAAGATCTTAAGCAAAAAAAAGGAAACAACTGAAGCAAGTTCAATGCTAACACAGTAGGCAATGAAATGAAGAATAACAAAGTATCCAACAGTCAATGCACTCAAGAAAAATCAAGATGCATTCATAGTTTGTCTAAAAAAAAATGAACGAAACATAAATTTTTATATCTCCAACACAAAACAAAAATAGAAAGTAGACCTTCAATATTTATTCGCTAAATGAGATCTACAGCAGTTGAAAATGAGCACAACAACAATGCTTTCATTGTACCTTAAAAGCAAACCACGAGCGACGGAAGCCGAAGGAACCTCAGTTACGACATGTACGTCTTCGTGTCGTTTTTTAGGAACCTGTGGTGTCGTTTTGGAAACAGTAATGAGGGTCGTTTTTGGCTGGGTTTGGGACTGGTTTCAAGACAGTTTTGCAGTTGTTTGTTAGAGGAAAAGGAGCTGGTTGGAGATGGTATAAATATGACGGAGACAAGGCTATTTCTGGGGTGTTTCGAGACTGTTTTTGGAGCTATTTGGTGGAGGTTTTCAGCTCATTTTGGGGCTGTTTTTGATGCTTTTTGAGCAGATTTTGTGGCTTTTTAGCTTCTGTTTTGAACTGATTTTAAGAGCTGGGGTTTTGATTTGGAAACAGAGCTGGTTTATGGACTGTTTTTGGATTGGATTTTGAGTAAGAAAGCAGTGCGTTTCAGCTGCGTTTTTGGGTGGATTTGGACTGATTTTAAGAGCTGGTTAGGAGGTGTTTTTGTTGGTTCAATTGCTGGAATTTTTCATGCTTGTTGTTAGAGGAAGAAAAGGATTGAGCTCCCTCTTTTTTGTGTGTTATGTGTGTGTTTTATAGCTGAAAATGGGGTATGGGGTTTGTGATAAGAGACAAACATGGGGGACAAGGAGTGGGGAACAATGGAGAGTGAAGTAGGAAGCAAAGTGTGGGGGGGACAAGCATGAGGGACAAGGAGTGAGGAACAATGGAGAGTGGAGTAGGGAGCAAAGTGGGGGGGGGGGGGAAGCATGGGGGACAAACATGGGGGAAAAATGAAAGTGGAGTGGGGACACGCCTGGGAAGATGGGAGCGAGAAATATTCAAGCACGGTAAAAAATTAGGTGCTCACAATATCATGGACCAGGAGACAACATACAACGCCATAATAGGGCGACCATGGATACACACCATGAGAGCCATTCTCTCCAGCTTGTACCAAGTCATCAAATTCCCAAATCCATGGGTATATTCAGTATACAAGGGGAACAACGCATATCTCGGGAATACTACCGCATCGCTCTACCCTGCACTATCACTCAACAAACGAAGGGCAAAGAAAAAGAAGCATAGCAATCAATAGGGTCGAGGTCGATTCACGATGATAGCGAAAACGTCATCAGAGACCCCGATACGGTCGAAGCTGCGGGATCGACCGTAGAAGACCACATCAAGAAAGCTTACATCGGCTGCAAGCTTCAGGAACCAGGTAAATTTTATCAATTCTTTACTGCTAACGCGGACTTGTTTGATTTTAGCCATGCAGATATGCCAGGTATCTCGAAAGAAATCACCACACACAAGATGAACGTCGATCCATTTCATCCCCCGGTGAGGCAGGTTAGGCGTAAGTTCAACTCCACAATTAATGATGCAGTACGCTAAGAGGTGAAAAAACTATTAGAAAACGGCTCTGTCAAGGAGTCAAAATACCCCCCAATAGGTCGACAACGTAGTCATGGTGAAAAAGAAGAATGGGAAATGGAGGATGTGCATAGACTTTACAGATTCGAACAAAGCATGCCCCAAAGATTCATTTCCGTTACCCCATATCGACCAACTCATCGACGCAATGGCCGGGCACGAACTACTGAGCTTCTTGGATGCCTACTCGGGCTATAATCAATTCCTTATGGAAGAAGAGGACCAGAAGAAAACCACTTTCATCACCCATCAGGGGACGTACTGCTACAGGGTCATGCCCTTCGGGTTGAAAAACGCAGGGCCAACTTACCAAAGGTTAGTGGCGAGGATGTTCAAAGACCAACTCGCCAAAACGATGAAAGTCTATATAGACAACATGCTGGTCAAGTCCAAAAGGAAAGGGGATCACATCGACCACCTAAGAGAAACCTTCGACATACTCAGAAGGTACAAAATGAAACTGAATCCCGAAAAGTGTGCATTCGGCATGGCCTCGGGAAAATTCCTAGGTTTCCCGATATCGCAGCGAGGAATCGAGGTCAACCCTGATCAAATTAGAGCCATCGAAGGAATAACAGAACACCTAACCACAAAAAAATAGGTTCAGAGCTTAACTGGTCGTATCACCACCCTTTCAAGATTCATTTCGCGATCATCGGATAAGAGTCACAGATACTTTAACGTACTCAAGAAGGATAACGGCCTCCAATGGACTTCTGAGTGCATCAAAGCCCTGAAGGAATTAAAAGCATATTTATCATCGCTACCATTACTTTCAAAACTAGAGCCGGGGGAACGTCTCCTCGTCTACCTTGCCGTATCCGAAGTAGTTATGAGCACAGTCCTGGTCTGAGAAAATGAAGGTACACAGTCTCCCATCTATTACATTATTAAATACTAGTCGACATCGAGACGAGATACCCTCACCTCGAAAAACTGGCTATGGCCTTAGTCGTAGCTTCATGAAAGCTTAGACCATATTTCCAATGCCACCCCATCTCGGTCATCTTGACTTTCCCCCTAAGAAGCATTTGGCATAAACCCAAGCTATAGGGCAGGTTGGCCAAATGGGCCATCGAACTGAGTGAGTACGATATCACATATCAACCATAAACAACGATATAGTCACAAGTCCTTGCAGACTTTGTCGCCGACTTCAGTGCAAAAATAATGCCCGAAGTCGAAAAAGAAGTCGTCCACACTTCTCCCCAAACACAAGACCTCTAGGTCCTATACACTGACGGTGCGTCCAATGCGTCAGGGTCCGGACTGGGACTCGTACTCGAAGTCCCAACCAGCGAAGTGATTCGCCAGTCCATAAGGTGCCCAGACATAACTAACAATGAGACTGAGTATGAGGCCGTAATTGCAGGGCTAAAACTAACACTCAAATACAGGGCGAAACGGCTAAGACTACGCTGTGATTCTCAACTCGTTGTCAACCAAGTCACATAAACTTTCTAAATCAAGGAACAAAAGTTACAAAAGTACCAGACCAAAATCTGCAAGCTGCTTCCCGAGTTCGACGAATGCCAACTCGGTCAAGTCCCCCGAACACAGAATATCGAGGCAGACGGCCTCGCCAAATTAGCCACAACCAGCAAAAACATTGCAACCGGAGACAGAAGTGTAATCCACCTTCTTAACTCATCGCTAGACCTAATCGAGGTAAGAACCATAAACCTGACTTGGGACTGGCGCAACCGTATTATCATATATTTGCAGGATAGAGTACTCCCAAGTGATAAAAAAGAAGCCAAGAAACTGAGAATGCAAGCAGCCAGGTATAGCATCATCCACAACGACCTGTATAAGAGAATGTACGGCGGCCCTCTGGCGAAATGCTTGGGCCCAAATCAGACGCGGCACATTCTTGAAGAGGTCCATGAATGCCATTGCAGAGCTCATTATGACAATCAGGCTTTGATCAGATGCCTAATACGAGCAGGGTATTACTGGCCCACAATGAAAAAAAGGTCGCGGATTTCGTGAAAAAATGCGAGCAATGCCAAAAGTAGGCCCCAATGATTCACCAAGCAGGAGAACACCTCCACTCAGTCACTTCTCCTTGGTCGTTAATCAAATGGGGAATGCACATCGTAGGCCCCCTCCAGGCAGGACGAGGTAACATATGATTCCTTTTGGTTTTGACTGACTATTTCTCTAAATGGGTAGAAGCAGAAACATTCGCCCAAATACGTGAACATGAAGTGATCGCCTTCATATGGAAAAACATCATATGCCGATTCGGCCTCCCCAAAGAGATCAACTGCGACAACGGTCCCCAATTTACAGGAAAGAAGGTCGCTAATGTTTTTGAAAAATGGCATATCAAAAGAATACTCTCAACGCCATTTCATCCTGCGGGTAACGGACAAGCGGAGTCCTCCAACAAGTCGATACTGAACATCATGAAGAAAAAACATAAAGACGCTAAAGGGCTGTGGCCGAAAATATTACCAGAAGTACTTTGGGCTTACCGAACAAAGAAGAAGACAAGCACATAAGAGACACCTTACTCATTAATTTATGGGACTGATGCAGTAATACCGGTCAAAGTCGGGGAGCTCAGTCTAAGATACTCCAACGAGAGTAGACCAAGGAAAGATGAAAGCAGAAGGCAGGAGCTCGACGGAGTTGAAGAATGAAGAGATATGGCCTACGTAAGGATGATCGCCCAAAAACAACAAGCAGAACGCTATTATAACAAAAAGGCAAAGGTCTGGACACTCAAAGTCGGGGACTACGTGCTTAAAGCTAAAACACAAGCAAGCAAAGACTCACGGGAAGGTAAATTGGGAGCAAATTGGGATGGCCCGTACAAAATCACAGCAACAGCAAACAAAGGGTCAATCCAACTAGAAACAATAGAGGGAAAGCTACTACCAAACAACTGGAATATTACTTACCGCAAGTACTTCAACTTTTAAGGGATAAAACGTTCCCTAAATCATACTCTTTTTCCCCTCACTTGAGTTTTGTCCCAATTGGGTTTTCTCAAAGAGGCTTTTAATGAGGCGACGATAGGGACACTTCAGGTTGAAGTGCACACAAACGGAGGCACAGGACGACTAGTTCATTACTCAACCTCTCAAGACTTCTCCAGGTCGACCAATGACGGGACTAGATAAACTGGGACTGGGGCTGGAACGCCAGCCAACGCCCGAAAAAAAGATGTAAATTTCTCCAAATGTATGAACAAAGCACAAATGCATGAAGTTTATTTCTATTTCTCCGGATATACAACCAAGGCAACATTGCCTTAAAGTTCACAATGTCGATAAATGCCTCACCTAGAGGCATATCTTTCTAAACATAGGTTATGTTCGACCTCGCACGAATTAACACCTAACTGGCCCTCGGCCATAACTCAACATAGGTTATATTCGACCTCGCTCGAATTAACACCTAACTGGCCCTCGGCCATAACTCAACATAGGTTATATTCGACCTTACTCGAATTAATACCTAACTAGCCCTCGGCCATAACTAAACATAGGTTATATTCGACTTCGCTCGAATTAACACCTAACTGGCCCTCGACCATAACTAAACATAGGTTATATTCGACCTCGTTCGAATTAACACCTAACTGGCCCTCGGCCATAACTAAACATAGGTTATATTCGACCTTGTTCGAATTAATACCTAACATGCTCTCGGCCATAATTAAATATAGGACATGTTCGACCTCGTTCGAATTAATAGCTACTGGCCCTCGGCCATAATCAAACATAGGTTTTGGTTTGACCCCATTCAAACTAATGATCCTCGACCGTAATTAAACTTAGGATGTGTTCAATCTTATTCAAGATAAATGATTACGGCTAAGAAAATCAAAAAGCATACAAGTGAGAACCAAAGAAAAAGAGTCAAGTACGAGTAACAAAGTCGGCATTTCATACTTAGAATATTTTTACAACGGCTTATAAAGACGCCTACAAAAAATGCACAAATTTATAGCAAAATAAATGAAGGAAAAAGAAAAACTATTGGTCGCCACCAGGACCATCAGTGCCACCGGCTTGACCAGCTGCCCCCTCACCATCACAACCGCCCTCAGGGTACGTGTCCTCATACCAGGCGTCCTCTTCTATCTGATCCACATCCGCGTCTCTCTCATCGTTACCGGTCTCCAGCGTAATAGGGTCATATCCACAAGCAATTCGAGCTTCACGAGCCTTAACACGAGCATCTTCAAGGGAGTCCCCAGGAACAGATCCCGCCACATGCAAATCTCGGAACACGTCCAGTTGGGCCTCAGCGTGAATCCATTTCTCGTATAGGCCCCGGGGAACGTTTGGGAAATTTGAAGTGTGAGAAGATGATGGTTGCGCAAGCATTTGAGACTTCTCGGCCTCTAAGGCGGCCACCTAGTCCTGAAGGAGGGAGTTGTCTTTCTCCAACTCCCCAATCCTCTTATCAAGCCACTCTTCTTTAAGCCTAGCCATCTCCAAGTCATTTTGTTGCTCAGAACGAAGAATACAGATCACTACCTCCAAGCTTCCACCTTCCTCAAAGCCCCCGACCGAGCAAACTCATCTTTCTCAAGGTCCTATGCCTTCTCGACGACCTCGCCTCTTAGAGAATCCGCTCTGAATTGCCACTCCTCAAGTTGGGCGCGCAGATAATTTACCTGGGCTTAGAGGTCTCCGCACTAGGCTTCGACCTCCCTGCTAACATCAAGCTCTTCCTCTTGATTTCTGAGCGTCTCCTCGAGGACGCTGCACTTTTCGTTGACCCTCACCAGTTCGTCATCCTTCTCCTTCAGTACATCTCGAAGAGCTTGGAAATCTCACCAAACCGCCTATAAATTTCCCGGTGCTTGCCACGGTACTCGCAGTATTTTCGCTGCAACTTTATAAAAATAGCCTTACGTCGCTCCTCTCTTCAGGCACTTTCAATTTCCAAGATCACGGTCTGAAAATGAAAGAAAAAGAAAACAGACAGAGTAAGAACAAAGCCTAAATGTTGAGCATAACGAACAGAAGCATCGAAAAACTTACCCTGAGAGCGAGGCCGGCTATGTTCCTCAATAAGGTAGCATCTTTTAGCTCATGGAGAGTTCGACTCTCCATGTCAGAACAAAGGGGACCGAGGGCATTAACCACGTTCTCAGTATCTTTTAATAAATCCCGATCCATAGGGATCGCAATAGTCCGCGTAGACCCCTCCAGTCTCACCTCCAGCTGGGTAAATCCCTCCTCCATCATCATCATCTCGTCAGCATCGAGATCAGAAGTCATAGCAGCCAGCCGTTCGGCTCCTATCACCGCAAAAGGAAGAGGTATTTTCCCAACGGCCTCCGCCGATATCGGAACATGAGATGCCAGTTCGGCGTCGTCCTCAAGTATTATGGTCTCCGTCTCACGGATGACAAAATCATCCCTTGCTGAATCCGCAACCCGAGCGACCCCATCACCAAAGTCCACCAATCTTCTCTTACAGGGGACCAAATTTCCTCCGCTCGGTGACTCCTCCTCCTCTTTGTCCACTAGACGGTACAAAGGGGAAGCCGGAAGCTCTGCAGTCAGGATATCCACAGGTTGAGAAGAAACAGACGCTGAGGCATCATTAGATGGGGCCGACGATCGAGCAGACCTGGCCATGGTTGAGGAAGGAATAAAAGCAGATGATCATGCAGTCTAGTCGCGGTCACAGCGGGAATAGACGCCGAAGAGGAGGCAGCCTTCCTCTTATGAAACGCAGGAGGAGGAGCCCTCGGCCTCCTCGAAGATCCTCGGGATGAAAATAAATAAATCATAGCAAGGTAATCATCACCACCAAGAGCAAACTACAATAAGTAGGCGACCATGAGGCCAAAACATCAAAAACATATATAGATAAACTCACTGGCCAAGGAAAGAGCAGGCCCGAACTTCTTGAAAAAGCTCGGCCACTCACGAATTCCCACGATATGAGGCAGAATCTGGCCAACCCAGTCAGAAATGTCCCCGACCAAAGGAGGGGCGTAGTCTTGGCTGCACAAAGAAGGGATAAAATTTCAGGGCCTATGACTAAAGCACACAGATCAAATGTTTTAACAAAAGAAGAATAGACACTCACGAGTGTAGTTCCAAGTCTCAGGGAAGCCGTACGCGTTGGCCACCATGTCTTCAGTTCTGACAAAGAAGAAGTTGTGCCAGAACTGTCGATTTGCCTTGTCGTCCATCTTCACCACCGGGCATTTGCCTCCTCGATGGCGAATGTTCAATATTGCCCCTATAAAAACTAGGGGCGAAGAAATGCATCAGATGCCGGAGTGTGATCTCGACCCCGACTAACTCAGCAAATTTAGTAAGCATCCTAATGAGCTTATAGATATATGGGGCGAGTTGAGCCGGGCACACACCATAGTAGCGACAGAATTCCTCCGCCAATAGGAGAAGAGGAAGAGTGTAGCCGACCTGGAAGGGATATGCATAGAACGAGCAATACCCAGGGCGGTGGATTTGTACCACATCACGCCCTGCTGGGACCAAATCGATACGGGCAATAATGTTGAAATTTGCCCTAAGCTCTTCTTGATCGGCCTCTTTCATCGCCGACTCAGAAACCTCGGGCTCGTCTTCAGGCGCCTTTGAAAAATCAGACCTAACTTTCTCACTGCGAGAAATTATTTCCTCCATAGTAGGAAAGTTCCCATCTTCGAGGCGACAAAGACGCCATCAGAGTGAGGAGGCATAAGCACCGCCAAAGGGACAAGATCAGTTCCTACACCAGAACCAGAGGATACATTAGCCATATTTCCGATGAGAGAAAGGATATTAGGGAAAAGAAGGATTAGAAGCAACATGAAGCACTAAGACCAGGAAAAAAGACTTACAGCAAGGGAGGAAGGAGAAGAAGTCACAAGGTTTGATGAGAAAAACACATAAAGAACAAATGGATGTCATCACATCTCTATTTATAAGAGTTCGGGCATCAAAACCAAGAGATTATGCCATCATTACCCAGCACTGGAATCGACGCGGCAGCTCCAACTGACAGTCGCACGAGAAACGACGCAAAGCATCGGAAAAATGCACCATAATGACGCATTATGTCATGACGTCATTCTAGTGCAGAAACGACGCAACCTCAAAAGTTGTGACTCACGAACGGCCCACTCTCCTTGACCATAACCAACAAAGTCCGCTCATCGAGGTCGTCTGAGGACGACCTCAATAAGCTGAGGGACTAACTGTATAGGTCAAAATCTACCACGGAATATTTATGGCGAGGAAGTATTGAGGAAAACTCAGTCGAGGTCGATTAGGAAATGACGAAACTCGTGGTCGGGATGCTTATGATGGTCGAGGACGAGGTCCGTGAGAAGAATCATAACGTCTAGTTTTTAGAATAGGATAATATTCTATTCTCTGCACATGTACTATTAGGATTTATTGGGGATATGTCTCATATAAAAAGGACAAAAGAGAAGGAAAATGGTATGTAATATTCAGGGGATAAGAAGAGATTTCTGAAAAAGATTCTTTCTCTAGCAAAGATATAAACATTATATTTTCATCAAGATTCTTGTTCGTATTATTCCATACTTTTCCATCAGATCCGAGAATAGTTCGAACATTCTAGGATTTATCTGTCACTCATCACTGTTAAGAGGAATAATCATCTAGTTCATTCTTTATTGGGTGAATCATTCCTCCTATTTACTTAAATATCATTTATTGTTATTTATTGCTAGTTTCTCCTCCATTATTGCTCATACGTTTTGGAATATTTAATGCAATTGTTATTGTCAATCTCTCACTAGATCTGTCCCACATTATCTACACTTCCAGGATCAGTATTTAGAGATATTATCATTAACTAGGTTTAACCGTTCATTATATAAATGCAATAATTTTAATCGAAAGTTATACTTTTTGATCAAACAATATGTCCATATTTTTAAAATATCACTGGGTTTTTATTGGCTTGAACTCGGAACATATAATAAAATCATTTATATATGCATAACGGATGGCTGGATGATGTAGATGGGCGAGAGAGGACTGACAGGTTATTTGACTTTGTAGACCGGTAAATTTCTTAAGAAAGAGAACATATGACCCTTAGGCAAATCTCATATTAGTAATAATATAATATAGGAAGAATTTCTTCCGCATTAGATGGAGAGCAAAGTATATGAACGTTAGCATCACCTAAAACGATAGACTTAATAAAGGATCGATGGTCTCATTCCATAATGTCCATAGTTAAAAGTCTACTTCGATTTCAACACTCCGACAAAATTGTTGGTTTTTTTGTGCTCTTAGATAAGGTCTTTCACGAGCTCCACATAGCTTTGTGTTTTCCAATAGTTTCCCACCTCCTTTGAGTTGGTCTCTGGCCACAATTTTTTGAACCTCCAAACTCATTATTTTTTTAACTACTTGACAAACACAAAAGTAGTGACATATATATATATATATATATATATATATATATATATATATATATGAGAATTAACCTAAATATATATTAGAATTAACCTAAATAATCTTTCGCTCAATCCCTTAAACTAAAAATAGTTAGCGGATATATAATATTTAAGTTAATTCTTCTTATATGGGATCTTTATGCAAATAGCCAGATAGATTTATTGTTTATATTTCTTAGCCGGTATACATAGATTATGCCTGATTATATACAGTTATACATATATTATACATGAATTATACTTATATTATACATCCGTCAACTATTTTTAATTTAAGCGATTTGGTGAACGACTATGAGGTGCTCGTAAAAGACCAACACAAAGCTATATATAACTGCATAAGCTTCAATAAACAGTATGTATACGGTCGAAATAGATTTCGGCCTTCGTACGATTGATCGAGGTCAAAACATAATGTATCGAAGTAAGACTTCGAGATGAGTTCCGAAGATGGTACAAACAAGCTTCGAGCCCGAGGGACCGATTAATGTGGAGCTCGATATCCTTATCAAGCTCGAATCCAAGTCGAACTATGATGCAAAGTAAAGTTATCGAACTTATGATTCAGAGATCGACCAACATTGGCCCCGAATCAATTCAAGGGTCCAAGTCAGAATCGGGCTCAAGTCAAGATCGAGAGCTCGAGTCAAAATCAAAAACTCGAGTCAATATCGAGCTCATAGACAAGAGCCGTTGCAATCCCACTAGAGGAGAGAATCTTGGCAGGAATTATGGAAAAACTGATTTATCATGGATCTTCTACTATGTATTTTAATTATATCTAAAGTAAGGTCCCTCTACTATAAAGGGCATGGTTATTATTTCTATAAGGACCAAGTTTTTACTTACATTGTAATTCAAGCACCATATTCTTCCATAATCAAAAATTATTCTTTTAAGCTTCATTAATTGATCCATTGTGCTAAGTCCTAAAAGTCATTTTCTTTCCTACCTTGTTTATATCGCATTCTTTACAATCCATATTCGATATTTCTATTTATCCCTACGGTTTGTATCAAGTTATATCATATATCCTTAGAACTACGTACAAATTCAACTCTATCCATTTTTCGGGTAAACACTGTGAGCACAGTAGGTAAATTGCTACGTGCCTTTTGTTTTTCTGTTATACCATTCAGTGGCGTAGCCACCCTATGTCAAGAGTAGTCAAGCACATATCCTTCATCGAAAAATTATATTGCGTATATATATTAAATATTATTTTATATGATTATATATTATATTTTGAATACCCTTAACACAGTTGAGTGAGGTAATCCAGCGGTTTATGGTGTTCAAAGTGACGTGTTGTTCATGGTTCAAAGTTCTGCTTATTTTATTTGCCAAAACTAAACTGAGACCACCATATATGGTATTTTTGGATTCTTTTTCAATCAGAAAAAGTTTCTAATAAAATTCTTAAAACTTAAAATTTGCAACTAATCTTAAAAGTAATTTTTTAACTAAAAGTTAATTCTTAAATAAATATTACAATTTAAAAGTCAAGCACTATAAAAAAAATTCTTCAACAAAATCTCTCTACAAACTACAAATCCTCTCTATTCTCTCTTTTCTTTGGTAATATGCTTATTTTTATTAGTAAAATTTCTAATATTGTCTTTTAGCTATTTTAATTTTCATTTATAAAATTATATTCTATTATTTATTTTTTATTGTTTAACTATAATATGTGTAGTTTGATCTAAAAACTTTGGTAATAGCATTCATCCACAAAAATAATTATTAACTTAATTAAAGTTTGAACATCATGAAATTTAGCACGTGGCTTACATTAGGCAACTTACAAAGTTGGATTAGATTGTCAGTGGCGATAAGCAA
The DNA here is from genome assembly GCF_000390325.3 of Nicotiana tomentosiformis. NCBI lineage: Eukaryota > Viridiplantae > Streptophyta > Magnoliopsida > Solanales > Solanaceae > Nicotiana > Nicotiana tomentosiformis. Next base: position 24,231,432 of record NC_090815.1, on the reverse strand, counting down.
TTGTATCATTGTATTCTACTCAAGGATTTATTTTTTTTGGTTAAATACTACTCTGCGTGTTGCAGGGTAGGTGCTGTATATATCATGTAAAAAGAGGGGGACTAGGCCAAAACCTAAGAGTTACTACAAAAATATACAACACAAGAATGGTGTACCAGACCATTCTTCAAAAAATGGGGAGGTTATGAACAAAATGACTCCCTTAATCAGAGTTCTAATTACATTCAACTTACAAAAAAGTTAGCCTTATCAAATCTACTTCTGAAACTTGGTAATTGCCATTATCGAAAATAATCTCACTAATCTTTCTCTTTCTTCCTTCTATTCACTAGCCCATCTTTCTATTTAATCTCACAGTATTGTGTACTCATTTTCTTTCTAGCTGGATATTTATCTTTTCTCTTAGATTTTCAAGTCAAGTTTTTAATGTTATAGAGACAGCGAAATGTGCAGGAAGGAGGAAATGAGGCTTGAGAATTTGTGGAGCCATGAAGATATGGAAAAAGAGGAGGATAACCAGGTCTCTAATACCATTAAGGCATGAATAATAAGCAACTTCAATAATTAAACAATTACGAGTGGTATTTGTAATATGTAATAATAATTTAAAAAAATTATCCTTCTAGCAGCTATACAAAATATATCTATTAAAATACATTAATTATTAACGTAAAGTAGCTGGTACCAGCAGCGACGGATGTAGCTATCAAGCTGCGAGTTCTAACTGAAACCAATAACTTTTTATACGGAGTTTAGATAATACATATAAAAATTACTAAAATTTCAATAAATATTACGTATAATTCTAAAAATGCAATGAGTACAATGATAAAACCATAAAGATCGATCCCATCAAGCACTACAAGAAAGTGGAGATACGACGACATTTAATAAATGTCGTACTAAGCTGTTTAAATGTCACAAATTCATTTACCGACATTTAATTTACATTTGCATCAAATGTCGTTAATTTCAATGTCGGTAATTTTCCGACATTTAAGTAAATATCGGTAAGAAATTATGACACTTATTTTATGACATTTAGGTAAATGTCGATAAAAAATTTATGACACTTATTTTACAACATCTAGGTAAATGTCAATAAGAAATTTATGACATTTAATTTACGATATTTAGGTAAATATCGGTAAGAATGTTACGACGTTTAATTTACGACATCTAGGAGAAACGTCACTTAAAATTTTCGACATTTAGATTAATGTTACTAAAAAAATATGACATTTACGTATGATCTTCACAAAATGTCGTATTAAAATTTCCGACATTTTGGTAAATGTCAATAAGAAAATTCACAACATATACAAAATGTCGTATCCACGTTACGTGAATGTCATTTAAAAAATTAGTGACATATCTTTTACAATATAGCAAAATGTCGCATTAAATATTTGACATTTAAATTAATGTAGGTATCATATTTTTTAGAATGTAAATAATAATGTTCTGTTTAGTTTCATCATCATTTACATTCACAAATGTCAAACTTTTATAATAAACATGAAATAAATGTAAAGAAAATATCTTTTAATATCGTAACCAAAGAATAAAGTAGCAGTATAAAATGTACTTAGTACAAGATAGATAATCTCAAATCAAATAATTTGTTCTCACTTAAAACTAAAATCTAACTAAATCATAAAAGATAGTAACTTCAGCGTGTAAGTACGTTAAGATCACTCCTAATTCGAATTAATTTCCTTAACTTCTAGACTAAATCTTATAAAACCAACTCTCCACAAGTCGAGCTTTTCATTGCCAGTAATTGACATGTATCACTTCCTTCAAAAATGCTACACAAGAAGTCGCAAAAAAAAAAAGAATTATAACTTTTTAATAAAGTGAATTCTTTCCTCCTCTAAAACAATTGGAATACCAAAAATAATAACTGATTGAGGTTCTAAAAGAGAAACAAATTGATAATAAATGTAATACTAGTAGCTGAAGAGAGAAAGAAACAGACAACATAAAGCAAAAAATCCAACAAAGTGAACGCAACCGCCAAAACTCAACAACAACTGAAATAATCTAATATCATAATGCAGTTGAAGATATTTTTTTGGTTGTGGGGGGATGTGAGAGGGGAGGGTTGAATTTTGAAATATTAGTTTCTGTAAATGATATAGTGAGTTGAAAACTAATGAATGTTATATAAGTTTTGCAAACTATAACATGAAGGGTTTCTCCCTTTGAAAAGGAAGAACAAAAATCTTGTATTTTTTTCAAACTTACCCACTTCTTTTTCTTTGTGCCAACTTCACTAACTCCAGTCTTCTTGATTATGTTAACCTGTGAAGAAATATAAGATTGGTTACTCTGGTAGTTTAGAAAATTGTGAATACAAGATATAAAAAATAGAACAAAGTCAAATAATAATTTTTATTTCCTAATATGATGGCGTTTCAATCATAGATCTTTATTTTCCTAATCTAGACAAGAGTCTTTAACTTATTCTTTCTTCGAGGTTCTACAAGAGTCTAAATAACTTATGTAGGAGGGTAAAATCATGCTTGATGGGAATCTTATCAACATACTAGAACTTAACTACTAATAAAAACTTCTCAATCAAATCCCTTTATAATATGTTTCATATTAGTAATGACAACTCCATAATCACTCAAGATACTTCTATTAATTGCATTTGGAAGATAAGGTCGCTAAATAAGATAAAGTAAATTTGACTTCTATGCCAAGTAAAACTACCCAATAATTATCTCTTAAGTAAGAGATCAATTTAGCTAGCTGAAATGAATCATACATCAGAATATACCCTTCAAATTATTTTACACTCAAGCAGCACATAATAGCCACATATCCAAAAAAAGAAAAAAGGCAGACATTAGAATTCTGAACCTTATAAGAAATATGCAAGAGAAGAAACCAAATAACTTATAAATCAAACATCATATGATGTTAAACAATAATCCAACATTCTACGTGAATAAAGAACAAATGAATCATATATATGAGCAAAAATAAACTTGTAAAAACTTACGATGTGACCTATTTTATACGACCAATCAGTCGCACTCCAACCATAAATATAAGCAAATAACTTTTACATAATCCAATATAATATTTTCTTAATCCTTAAGCCCTTGGTAAAGTAATTTTTCTTTTCCATGGCAGAGATAAATCAAATTGTGCAACTAAATATGGCAAACATAAACCGCCTTTTAGATTTGATTGTCGCATTAACTTCTTTAGGTCACAGGATTACATGAAATTGTCCTAAAGAAAAGCTCCTTATCAATAAAAGTTACTTGAAAGAGGGAGACAAACCCATGTCCCTACAAAAGACCACCGAGTCAATAAGCTAGAGATAATTCAGTTGAGAAGAAAGGGAAAAATGATGTGGAATTTGCTAGAGAGAAACAATGAAGATGATAACCCAGGCTATTAAAACTAATCCACTCTGACTTCCCCCTGCTGGCTTAGGGCCCACTGCTAGCCTCTATGATCATCACAGCACCACAAACTTTAGCAACTATCACTGACCACCCACATTTATTATAGCTTGAATTTCAATAAAATGCACATATGCAAGAGAAGGAAAAATACTCGGTCACTGCAAAGTTTTTACCAATAACTTAAACCGACTATGTGTGCTTAAACAAAGCATTCTTCTTTTGAAATTATCGGAGCCAATCTGGTTAAAGTGCAACCAGCACAATTAAACCCTTAGGCAATAATTCCAATATAATGTAGATACGTAAAAGATTATAATTAATATTTTCCCAAAATAGCACAAGCTACAAATCCAAGATTCTTTAAAATGGGAATGCAACTATCCCTGAAACTCATGTGAGGTACATACCCAAAAAACATATACATAACTTTCTTAAGTTGAAATTAGATACGAACAGAAAGTAAAAGCAATAAACTAAGGCTACACCCATAGTAACATCAATTCGTAATTTATAGTTAAAAAGATATAGTTAAAATGAGCTTACGAACTCACCTTCTTTGTGTGAACAACGAAAACAGGTGATAGTGATTATTGGTGATCGTCCATTGAGTTATCAGAAACCTATCACAAAAGAGGAAGATTACTACATTTAAAAGAAAACTAAATTACAAGATTATCGTAAAAACAATAAATTTTTGCTAAAGAGCACAATATTTTTTACCTGCTCATTACCAAATAATTTCCTATTTGAGCCAATAGTAATACCCAAAGACTCTAGATATGCACCTATACCCAACTTTACTTTCTCGTCTATTTTTGCTTCCATATCCTTTGTTGCTTCAAATATTTTCCCCCCATCTCTTTTATTTCTTCTTTTGCTTCAAATAACTTTTTCTCCTTCGCTTCTATTTCTTCTTTTGCTTAAGACAATTTTTCTTCCATCTCAATTCTTATGGCGGAGGTAGTTTTTTTAACTTCTATCTCAACCCTTCTATCAAATTCTCTTTGCTCAGCCTGGGATCGTTTATATGCAGGGCCATAAACAAAACTTGAAGCTGCTCTTTTTCCTAGAGTTCGAACATTTCCATGAGTGCCTGGTCCCATAACCTGTGCATACACATCATTGGGAGCACTTCCACGGACATTTAACTCAGGATACACCTTAGCAAGTTCATCCATTTCTTTCTTTTGGAAATAAAAGGTAAAACAATAAAAAGTTAATAAAATTTTATTTGGAAAGAAAGTAATTTTATATTCATAAAGAATGAGAATTTACCATAGTTTCATCAGCTATCTCATTTACTGGTTGTTTATTCTTTCTCGTATGTGTTTCTTTGAACACCTCAATACGACTTGGTTTTACACCATTCTTCTTTGTCATCTGTTTAAATAGTAAAAAATGAATTGCAAATATATTCAAGAAAATAAGAATTGATATATAAATTGCAGAAAGCTTATAGTAAACATGGCATACATTATCTATAATTTGAGAATGACTTTTTCTTCCTGATGTGTGTGGCATACTCAACTTCCTTCGACTTTCTTTGTTCCTCTCACTTTTTTCCTAGAAAAGTTACACATAATTTTATATATTAGAGATAATTCATGGCCAAACATTTTTAAAAGAAAAAAGATAAAAAGTAAGAAGAATGACAGAGGAAAAGCATAAGAATATTTAAAGGAAAAAGTGGGATCCGCATACGGAATGCGCTAATAGCATGTGCTAAGAGCAAGAGAAGAAGATGTTTGATGCTTGGAGAATACCTTTGCTTCATTAGAGCTCCAATAATGAACTAATGCACGCCACTGGTCTTCTTCTACCTTATCTGGACGTTTAGCTAAGCGTTCAATATCGTTGTTATATGGCTCATAACCGATTATTTTTGCTTCATGCTTCCATTCTTTCCATTTAGATCCAACCGATATCATCAACATAAGTCTCATATCCTCAGTAGCATCAGTATTTTCCTGCAAATATCAACATATAACACATGTATAAAAGTATAATATCAATAAGCATCTTAGTATATAATATTTTTTTTATTTTTCTAAGCACCTTAATATGATCCCATATCTATTCTTGTACAGTTTAGGCACAAGCCTCCAATCTTTATGATTTAAGGGAGCTAAAATACCATTTCGTGCTATGACACCAAGTTTTAAACTCAATCTAGATGCATCAGGCCCAATAGCTTGGCTAAGATCATTGAACTCAACATGTAAAATGCCACCATCTTTTTCCCATCCTAAGTGAATCATAGTAGGACCCCTAGGTCGCTTAGATTGCTCTTCACTAGCACTAGAGTCTGCAATAACCAAATATAAAAAAGAGGTTGCTTATGAAAAAGTGTACAAATACACAAAGAGTAACTATTCAAGAAAGATAAGATATTATACAGAATAAGTACCTAGGGAATTTTCTATTTCATGTGAATAATTTCTTGATTTACCAGATCAGATAGCTTGTCCTTCATTTTGTGTCCAGTTTTGAGGTGGTTGAGGCATTGCCGCACCTCCCATTTGTTCTTCTTGTTGCTCCGAAAAATCAGGCAGAAGCATTTCTTGACTGGAATTTCTCTGTCTTTTTCTTGCCATCACAATAAAGTTGCTCAAATACTATAGTTCCTGCAAAATTGAAAAATATTTTCTACTATCCAAAAGTATAAAATAATATCAAACTAACAAGCCAAACAAAAAGACACATGCACATATTAAACAACTAAAACGCATAGTAAGAAATCCCCAACACGATGATCTATATATGTTCAATAACAATCTTTACTAAAATAATGACAAATAATAAAAGTAACTAAGATATGTCGTCTTCTTCATCATATGTCTCATTACTTTACAAAGTAAGTGGGTCAATTTCTATTCCCAGCACACCTTCTCTAACCCATTCAATATCCTCTTCATTTTTAAATATAGTATCATCCAGCTGTTGTTCTGGCCACAATTTCATGTGCTCTTCCATATGCTCATTTGCTGGTTTGTTTTTACCTAAATTATAAAAACCTCTTGGTTTAATTTCAACTATAATCTGCCATTCTTTTGCCATTGGATGATGGACATAAAACACATGTTGAGCTTGAGAAGCAAAGATGAAAGGTTCATTTGATGGGTGCTGCCTTTTGTAGAGTAGATGAGAAAAATTAACAAGAGTAAATCCATAATCATCTTCCACAATAAGCCCATTGTTATTGTCCACCCATTCACATCTAAATAGAATAAACTTGAGGTTTGCGGTATAATACAACTCAATTATGTCCGTGAGAATTCCATAAAAGGTGACTTCTGCTAATATGGGATTTCTGTCTCTTGCGCTTGCATAGCTCTGAGTGGCAGCCTTTACCATAACTCCACTATTTTGTGTTTTTAGCTTTGCATCACGAGACTTTGTTAGGTATCTAACTCCATTACTTATGTATCCGCTCATCCTTTTTGCTTGCTTTGATGGGCCAATAACTAGATTTTGAATTTCTTCTGGTATTTGCTCACCTGCCATATGTATCTTCTCAACCTATCAATTATAAATAAGCAAGAACTAATTAAAAAATGATATTCTATATAGTGTGTGTGGGTGTGTAAAAGCATTTTAGATGGTTCACAATTACATATTTTCTAAACCATATGTGAAAATTTTCATTGTGAATCCGATCCACATCATGTCTCGATAGACGAGGATTTTGCTTCTTGATTTCTTTTATATGCTCACTCAAAAAGTAAAACACATAAAAACTTAATAAAGAAATTATAAATATTATAACCTAATAATTAATTATAAAGCAGAATATTATTGATACTTACTCGCGATATGGAGTTATGGTAGCAGAATTAAATAAAACATATCTATGTGCTTGGGCATGGGTAATGTCATCAAGCATAAACCCGTCAATTTTAGTTGACTGACGACCCTCTTGATTTGGAATCTCATTATACAAACCATAATTTCTTAAAGGTCGATTTAACTTTGTCTCCACATCATGTAAATATCTTGAGCAGAATGTCATGCACTCTTCTATCCAATATCCCTCTGCAATTGAACCTTCTGGATGGCTTCTACTCCTCACATAATTTTTAAGAGTAAGCAAATACATAAAATAATAAATAATATTATAGTTCAATATAATACTTCATAAATACTATAAATAAGAATAACGAAATGGTACCTTTCAAATGCCCACATCGAACGGTATTGTGGAGGTCCACCAATCTTTGCCTCTTCAGCTAAATGGATGACTAGATGTTCCATGATATCAAAAAAATATAGAGGAAATATTCTCTCCAGATGACAAAGAGTTATTGCAACTCGATCTTGGAGCTTTTCTAATTCACATATATTCATAACTGTTGAACAAATGCCCCTAAAAAAGTTACTTAATTCGATAATTGGCTTAAGGACATTCATGGGAAGGAGGCCTCGCAAAGCAATAGGAAGGAGTTGTTACATTAAAATATGGCAGTCATGACTCTTCAATCCATGCACAGTGCGTTGCTTAAGATCAACACAACGTGATATATTTGAAGCATATCCATTTGGTACTTTCACATCTCTTAAAACTTGTAAGAGCATATCTTTTTGTGCATTGCTCAAGGTGAAACATGCCGGAGGTAGATAGTATTTGCCATTAGCTCTTTTTTTAGGGTGCAACGCCTTTCGAATCCCCATCTCTTGTAAATCCAAACGAGAATTCAGATTGTCTTTTCCTTTCCGGTCAACATTTAGTAATGTCCAAAATATATTGTCAAATACATTCTTTTTAATATGCATTGTGTCAAGATTATGACGAATCATATTATCTTTTCAGTAGTCTAACTAAAAAAATATGCTCTTTTTCTTCCATAAATATTGCAACATGGCATCATCAACATGATCAGAATTCTTCCATTTTCTTTTCTGGGATTTGGTCGATGGACATTTTCCGAATTTATTTTTAATACCTTTCAATTGCTTAAGAACTTCAATACCTGACAAACATTTAGGTGCTGCCTCTAACTCCTTAAAACCATCAAACAAAACTTTATCTTTTTGAAACTTGTGCCCATGGGGTAACCATCGCCTGTGCGACATGAAACAATATTTTCGCCCATATTTCAATCTCAGAAATTTAGTCTTGGTCAGACAACATGGACAAGCATATCTGGTTTTCACACCATATCCTGATAAGTTACCTAGTGCTGGAAAATCACTGACTGTCTAAAGTAATGAAGCACGCATTTGGAACATATGATTCTTTGATGCATCATAAGTGTCAACACCAACCCACAATTCTTTTAACTCATCAATTAACGGTCGTAGATAGACATCAATATCATTGCCCGGTCCATGAGGGTCATCAATAATCATTGATAATATCATGTATGGTTGCTTCATGCACAACCATGGTGGCAAGTTATATGGAACCAAGACAACTGGCCATGTGCTATGTGAGATAGACATAGACTTGAATGGATTAAATCCATCTGAAGCCAATCCAGGTCTAACATTTCGAGGATCTTGAGAAAAATCTTGACGCGATTCATCAAATTTTCTCCAAGCAATACTATCAGCAGGATGCCGCATTACCTCGTCTTTAGTGCGACCTTCTGCATGCCATCTCACATCAGTAGATGTTTTAGATGACATAAATAATCTTTGAAGCCTCGGTATCAATGGAAAGTATCTAAACACCTTTGCTGGAATTTTTGAGGTTTCCAAACTACCAGATTCACCTACAAATTGTTTGTATCTTGGAGTTTTGCAAAACTTACAATCAGTTCGATCTTTTGTCTCACTCCAATAGATCATACAATCATTTGGACACGCATGTAATTTTTTGTATTCGAGTCCTAAATCTTTAATAATTTTTTTTGCATCATTAAAGGACTTAGGTAACATTTTACCTTTAGGAAACACATCTTTTAACAACTCTAACAGGATGAAAAATGAATTGTTACTCCACCCATTGAGACACTTTAAATGTAATAGACGAACAAGAAAAGAAAGAAGTGAATATTTGCTTCCGGGATACAATTCACGCTTTTCTTCCTTCAATAAGTTAAAAAACTTCTTTGTTTTCTTATCAAATCCCACATTATGTTGATTTAACCCACCAAAACTATCACCACGAGTGTCCGTATTAATAAAGTCACTAGTAGGAGGAACTCCAAAAGCATCATGCACCAAGTCTTGTATCTCATCACCTCTATCTTATCTATCCACAGACATTGATGAAGATGATGTCTCACCATGAAAAATCCAATTAACGTAACTAGGTAGAAATGCATCAACCACAATATGTTCAACAATTAATTCTTTTGGGATAAATTTCATATTACGGCACTTCCGACATGGACACAAGATTTCAGATGCATTAGGCCTATCTAATGAGGCAAAATAATGAAACTTTTTGGCTCCATTCTCATATAAGGATCATTCCTATTCGATATGTTTATCCAACTCTTATCCATTAATAATAATCTATATATATAGCCAAAAAACAACTAAAAGAGATTAATTATAGATAGAAACTACAAAGAGTATATCGCAGAATACAAATATTTATTTTAATTTATACACTTTACTAATGAATATACAAATGTGTTCATTCAAGGCATGGAAAAAAAAAACATATCTAGTTTCTTTAGTTTTTTTCAAAAATGAATCTTACAAACTAGTTCACTTTATTGCCACAATATATAATATTTTATCATGACTAAGCAAAATCAAACTATAGAATACCATAATTGACATCTTGAGTAAATATAACTTTTAAAAAACAAGTATCAAATTGATGTTTGATTGAACTTGATTTAGCTCTATTTTAGATTGAACTAGTAAATGACATCATACTAATCCAATCTTTTCAAATAGTACCATTATTTCGATACATAAAGTTTAAGTATTACAAACACTTTGCAAGCAAACTTCTAAACAACTAGGAAAGAAGAAACCTACTAAGTATTTTTAGAACACAAAAATCTCATATTAGAGATATGAATAAAGCAAAACAAATTAAAGAACTGCCCCCAAAAAATGAACTTTCTTCCATCCATCAATTCGTCAAACTATGTCTCATCCCCAAATAAGTTAGAGTTGCCTATAAAAATCTAAGTCTATTGTGTTCGTTATTATTTATCTGTTCTTTTATATTTAAATCAATATACTATTTCTATGTTGGCCAAACAACCTACGTCCCTCTTCCTTTATCAGGTTAAAGAAATTAACATTCTTCAAAAAAAAATCCGAACAACTAAGAAAAAGAAAGAAAATGTTTAACCCAAATCTGAAAAATTAAGAAAAAGAAAGAAATCTGTTAACCCAAATCCAAACAACTAAGAAAAAAAAAATTATCAACTAAACTGGTACCTTGACTTTGTAGAAAATAAGTTTTGTGAAATCTCAGCAGCAAAAAATTCGGTGATAAAACTTTTTTCTTCTCCAAGTATCATTATAGTACAACCAAATGTAAAATATTAGGTTTTTTGAAGAATTCTAACTAAGGAAGGAAACTGTATTTTTTAGAATTGGGAGGAGGGAAGCAAAATTCTTACCGCCAAAATCTTTTCCTTCTAAATCTCCAATACTCTCCATACATAGCTCCTTGTAGAAATTCTAGCCAAACCCAATTTGAGATTTTTTGCCAAACCCGATTCGAGATTTAGATTGAGAAAGGAGCGGATAGGTACTGAGGACTTCAAAGGCTTGGAGTACGGCTAATTTCACTTGTGTTTTAAATTGTGGTCAATGGTGGGTTCCTTGGTTCTATCAATATTTTTGTTTTATTTTAAATATTTCAATCTTTAAATAAATCCAACATCTAGTAAGTAGTAGTAATAATAATATATATATTTTTACTAAACATTGATATTTTAATAAAAAGTTTTAAATAGGCACAATATTTTAACGTGATACGACATGGAAATTTTATTTAATATCGGGTGAGGTGTAAGCTTCTGAACCTTTATATTTTTAGTTTAAGAAATCGAAAAAAAAATAAAAAGATAGAAAGTACATTAAAAGTTTAAAAAAATGAACGGATTAAGCAAACTCATAAAAAACCAAAATAGCTAACAGTTTTACAAGTATAAATAATGCAATAGTGTTAAAATTATTATCAAAAAACACATTGTATTACTTCCCTAAAATGCTAAAAGTTATATATTATTATCAAACTACAAATTTAGTTACCTTCCTAAAAGTAAATAATCAATAAACTTTATTAATATTATAATTTAAAATATTACTCATTCATAAATAAATATAAAATTACTTTTAAATAGTAAAATAATAAAAGTCTCATAATAATTTTGGGTGATAAAAAAACTAAGAAAAAAAATCAATTATAGCGAGTGAAGATATAAAGTTCGGCTATATATATATTCAGAAAAAATGTTCAAATGATATTCACCCTCACGACGTTCTCACTTAGTAAATATGCAATACTATGACTCGTTATTTGAGTTAAGATCATTCAATTGTTAATGTATTTTGAGGGTCAACACTATTAATTAAAAAATTTAACATATGATTTACCTAGTAATTGTTGAGTGAGCCTCGAACGCTGAACGATCGGCGTGTTTAGGGCGCATAACCATATGTTTGGGATATAAGCCTCACAAATTAAGCCCTACACTTGAGCCGTTGCAAATGTTTAGCCCAGGAGCTAGTCCTAGACGAATTAACCTTTTAAAATATTAATCAACAATAAGATAAATCGTTTATACAACAACAACAACAATAACACACAACCCGGTATGATCCCACAAGTAGGGTCTAGGGAGGGTAGAGTATACGCAAACCTTACCCCTACCCCGGAGGGAGAGAGAAATCGTCTATGTTATAGGTAATTATCACTAATTAAATATAAAGGATGATTTTTTTTAGACAAAGAATGATTTAAAATTCGAAAAATTAGAGAAATTTTCAATAGTAGATGCAAATGTTCGTAACTACCGACAAATAATATGACATTTAAAATACGGTCATATTTTTTGTCAGTTGTATCAAAATATTTTTACAACATTTGATATAAATGTCGTATTTTTACTAAATTTTGCATCAAATGTCGTTTTTATGACATTTTGTACCAAATGTCATCTTTTTTACGATATTTTGTATCAAATGTATAGTTTTTACAATATTTCGTAGCAAATGTCGTACTTTTTACGACATTTCTTCAAAAATGTCATTGTTCCGACGACATTTCGTATCAAATATCATTTTTTTACGACATTTAGTATCAAATGTCATTGTTTCTATGACAATTTATATCAAATGTCGTAGTTTTTACGACATTTTGTCATAAATGTCAAAAACATCTTTTTTCCTCATTTATTTCAATAGTCACTAAATAAATGTCGTCGTATCCTCAATTTCTTGTAGTGAAGTAAAAATTTCGAATCCATCTCTTCATGAGCAGTGTTTTAAAAGGCGTTTTCCGGGCAAGCCCCGAGGCGATCGAGCCCTAGGGCCAGGTGCACTAAAAATTCCCCGAGGCAATTTTGGAGGGAGGAAGTCTCAAGAGGCGTACACCCAACGTATGGGCGTTGAGGTGCATTTTTGTGGTGAGGCGTAAGCCCAAGAGACTTTTTCAAATTAAAACAAAATTTCTGAATAAGTCCTTAATATAATACCCAAATTCTCAAAAGTCAACATGTAATTACCCAAAAGTCTTTAAAAAAGCACAGGAAGTCTTTAAAGTTTAATATAATATTTTAAAGTCAAGACCTTTTATTTTATTGCTAGAATCTCTAATTTATGGACCTTTTCAATTCTTTAATTTGTCCGCAAGTCTACTACTATCTCCCAAAAGCAACGAATAGTTAATATTTTTGCAAATACAAAGAAAACTTCATTCTTCTCCATAGCAGCAAGTTCAAAGTTAAAATTGTAGGTTATCGTTTTTGTTCCTCCATGTAAAAAAAATTATTTTTTTCAATTCAAGTTATTTGTGCTTGTAAGTAGCGGATAGTGGATTATTTTGACTAATATTTTGTGGGGATGTAGCATATTTATATATATATTTTACTTATTTATAGTTTTTTTTTATTTTTATGTAATTTTACATGCTTAGAAATATTTACTGTAATTCATAAAATATTAAAAATTAAATACGTGTGGGGCTTACGTCCCATGCCTCGGGGCTTACATCTCGCTGAAACATATATAAAACGTTTGTCTTATGCCCACGCCTTTTAAAACACTATTCATGAGTACAATGTTCATTTCATGCACGCAAAATGTAGGCATTTCATATTGATAACAAGAATAAGAGAAAAGAACAAACAATTAAAGTGTCACTTCCGATCCACACAGTTCAGAGAATATTCCACAATTACAAATACTATGAAAGTCCACCAGATTCAACTTTACGTATTGTACATTGTTGTTACGCACAAAGGCACAACTGCAGCAGACCATTTGCAAGAGCCTTCCAGTTTTCATATAGCTCTGATTTTTTTTCCTGTTCAAGTTACTGGAGAAATCAATTGCATGCAAAACATATTTGACAAATAATGAGGAATTAAATTTGATTAGGAGATGAAAATTGATAATTACACTTGCAATTCTTGGATTGGTGCTCCTTTGCCATCTGTTCAAATAGGCTACCATCATAAACACCTCTAACCTTTTCTTTTCCCAACAATCCATGTTTGTCTTTGCAAAGGAAATAAAGGATTTTCCACTCTGATAAAGCAGCAATACTGCATAATCCAGTTTATTATATTATTACTTTTCTCAAGAGGCCATAAAAATGGAGTTTTACGCCACGATGTAAAAGAAATTTTTACATGTTAATAAGTCATCTAAAGTATAACAATACAGATAACTAACTCTGCTCATAATAAATGAAACTAAATTTAATAACCTAAAATACAGATTATACTAATTACATGTTAATAATTTACTGATGGGTAAAATCCAAGTTGACAATAAGTAATTTATATTACCGTCCCTTAGAGTCCTTTGGTTGCTCATTTGCCTTGAGCATTTCATCCAGTTCTTGGGCTGTCAAGGCGTTTCCATTTGAACGTGCATGTTTCCTGAATATCTCTTCGAATTTTTCGGGAACAAACCTTCAAAATGGCAATTGGCAAGGCAGAAATTGAGTTTCACTGTTCAAGTATGCTAAAATATAGGCTGAATACATATTAAACTTGTCCATTTTTTTTCATTAGACACCCAAACTGTTCCTATATATTGAACACCTGAACTCAAATTAAAGCAGTGTGTCCTATTAAACATCTAACTGCAAAACAAGATGCAACAACTCTTAGTTAAGGTGTCTAAATGAAAAAATTGGACAAGTTTAAGGGGCTACATATGTATTCAGCCTAAAATATACTTTATAAGCAGTATAGAACCCTTGGTAAGCATCAACAATAAGAGATTCACTGACTATGCAATGACTTTATTTGTGCTCGTCCAAATTAATACAGATACTTCATAATTTTTCATATTTATCAATTCATACGTTGAATAAACACTTATCACATTAGTTTTTAAGTGACACCAACATGTAACTACTTTTCACACGTCTGAGATGAAACTTAGCTCTCTTAACAATAAGTTAGGGGGACTGCAGGAGCGAAGCTAGCGTTTAAGGTACGAGTTCGGCGGAATTCAGTAATTTGAACTGAACTTTGCATTTGTATTAAGAAATTCGTTTAATATGTATTTAGAACTCCGATCCGTAACTTAAAAAAACTGGAATTTCGAACTAATAAACTTCAAAATCTAACTCGGTCGAGAGGGAGGGAGAGGTTCTAGCTAGTGGGATAAAGAGAGGCACGAGATGCGTACCTTCCTTCAGTGTCATAGACGCCACTATCACTGCCATGCTTTGCTAATTTGATGTTCTTCACTTCAATAGGAAACAGTAAAGAAGGCCATTTCCCCTGTGCATTCGTAATAGTTATCAGTTTCTTCCCTCCATCATTTTTCCTCGAGCAAAACTATATATTATTCATGAATTTATAGTGTGTAGTTAAGTACCAAAGACGTTGACTAACTAAATATATATATGACCGATATTGACTAATTGGTACGTCCTCGCATGTCTAAATCTTGAATAAACTTGATTAATTTGTGAATTGAAGTTGTATCACTTATGATTATAGCTCTATCATTTCTGATAGTTCATTGATCTTTAATGAAATTAGATCAATAAAAGAAAGAGGGGTTTGTTTAATACTCTCTCTTGTTTCAAAAAGATTGACATTATTTTTTTATTAGTCTGTTTCAAAATGATTGACATCTTTCAATATTTCCTTAATAAGAAGTATTTATAGTCATACAAATGCTATGGCAGGTTTCAAACCACAAATTTCAAAAGTTTTACATCCACACAAATGTTATGGCTTATTTAAGACTACATATTTCAAAAGTCTTCCCTTTTTTATTAAATCTTGTGCCAAGTCAAACTAAGACAATCATTTTGAAATATAAATAACAAAATACTAGTCAAAATAAGAGATTCTTTTTTGCTATATTCCGGTTGTTATGAGCTGACTCTAACTCGTGTCTTTCACACATGGACAGTCTAATAAATTATTGGCAGCTTATTTTAAAAAGTATTTTTGGTGAAAAATAATTTATATTTCGCTAACCAATTTGGAAAGTACTTTCGAGTAGTAATTAGTATTTTGCCAAACTTTTAGAAAATGCTTCTAAATGTATTTTTTCTCAAAAGCATTTTTCAAAAAAATATTTGGGAAGAAGCTATTTTTTTTTTCTTCTCAAAAATTGCTTCTGTTTCTATTTAGAAGTACGTTTTTTTTTTTTACCTTCCTAGAAACTTGGCCAAAATTGGAGAAGCTTGGCCCAACATACTATAAATTATTTTTATTTAAATTCAATTACATGTAACTTCATATGAATAGCGCCTATAACGTACTCAATTCTCTAAAAGGTGCCAAAACTATGAGAATCTTTTCCTAAAAATATTAGAATTAGAAAGCACAACAAAATTGGAAAAGAATAACTTTAAAACGTCATTAAACACACCATGCAACAGGTAATGTTTGGTTTATTTAATTTGCATGTGAACACGATGGCTTGATTGTGCACCTTAATTACTTAATTAGGGATAAAGCAATTAGCAAGAATATGAAATCCAATTCATGAAGTGAAAGGAATTAAGATGGGCATCTGCCAGCTTGCTCCATATTTGGCACTTTCCAAAATCACGTGCATATTAGAATATAAAAGCTATCTTATTGCTCCACTTTTGGTAATATTAGGGTCCATTTCCAGCCAGCCAAACCACTTCTATAAAAGCTTCTGCCTAAATATAAATTTTTCGCTATCAATACTTTAACTTGTTGTTTGTGTTATTTTCCAGATTACTAATAATGTAAATATTTTTTTCGATGTCAATATAGAGTAGTTTAACTCTCTTAAATAATGGAGTAACTGTAAAGTGTAAAGTGCATTTGTTATCCTACAGTGAAATGTTTATTTTCCTTTTTTCCTTCTTTTTTGTTTCTCCAGAAAGGAAGGATCCGTCGTCATATGTGGATAATATTTTAGCAGAATACACAAATATATCTTCTAAATTTAGCATAAATTATTAGTGCCACAACTAAATTATGACGAGTCCCAAATTTATGGGGTTGTTATTAATTAATTCTATTCTCCTATTAGTGTCATTTTTCTTCCCTCCTCCGACAGGCAAGGGTACTTCTCACAACCCTTGCATCTACAAATTAATACGTAAATAATAATTCTCCTATTTTTGTTTTTCATTCGGTTGTTCGGTATTCGCATTGGAATCTAATTAAATCCGAATTCGCGCCGGAAAATCCTCACATTAAGAGTAAAGTGCTTCCTAACTAATACGGCTTCATACCCAATAAATAATAATTATCGATAGTCATGCACAAATAAGAGAATAAAGGTGGAAATATACTTCTGATCAGGGCCACAGGCTTATTATCTGATATGAAACTTTACCAATAGAATCTTAAATAAATAAAGTAATTAGCTTCATGGACGAACAATTCGTGAATAAATAGATTGGACAATATTTTAATCGCTTTCCACCGTTGAACATTCTAATTAACTCTTGTTACCTACTCATTCATACATAACTTCTCTTCAAGTTAGGGAAACAAAGGGAAATTTTCTCATTTATTTTTTTCAGTTTAGTTCTTCTATGTCATATTAAGTAGTATGAATATACCTACCATAGTCTTTCAGTGTAATTCTGTTTTATTTCTCTTACGATCTTCAAAATGAGATCTAGATCAAACAACTTATTAATATATGAAGGAAAACAAATAATAAATCTCTTGATAATCTCTATGATTTTCTACACTTCTCTACAAGTTCTTCACACATACCTCCACACTTAAAATAAGCTAACAATCCTATTTATAATAGTATGAAATCTATTTTAACTACGAACAGAAAAACATTTCTTATATTAATTATTTGACTAAAAATCCTAAATAAACTTGCAAATATCAAATTCTAAACAATTTTGGTTTGGTACTAAAACTTTAAATTTGTTTTCCAATTATAACCACATCATAATCAAGTGTAGGAAATTATGAAACTCAAAAGAATCATATATAGAGAAAGAGATGGAGAGAATTACAGGTCGAGTTTTGCGACTGAGGCCAGCATTAATAAAAATGGAGGCGAAAATGGAGAGGAAAATACCACTTCCAATTTTCCGAAAACCTGGTAAAAATCAGAGAGAAGATTGTTTTCAGAAGAAAAAAAAAAGATGGTACATAAAATGAAGTAGAAAAGTAATACTGAATAATATGGAAATTATTTTGTAACAGAAAGAAAAACGACAAACGAACAAAAAGATATTTTCCAAGGACTAGACAAAGATCACAATTCAACTCATAATATGACGAATTAGAATTAATTGATCGCTTGGCCACAATTGCTTTGTAGTTTCATACTCCCCCAAACTATGCTAAAGAAAAAATGAAATGAAAATATTTAGATAGAAATTAAAACCTTGATAAGTTTCCCAAGGGTAAATAGTTCCATCCTTGTTGATATCAAAGAACATAACATGCTTTTCCAGAGGAGTTGGCTCTTTCTTCTCAATTCCTGCATGCCAAAAAATTACACGAATTATGTGTAACTCTTTAAAATTCTCAATCACAAAAACTAAAAAAGAAGAAAAAAGAAAAGAAAAAGCGCATACCCTCTTGGTGAATGCTGTTGTAAGAAGCCATAAAGTTTTTGAATAAAATGAACTGAGAAAGAAGATGAAAAATATCAATAAGAATATGGATGAGAGTTTGGAAAGAAAGGAATAATGGAATTATATACGTTGGGGTTGCTCTTTAACTCTTTCTTGCTTTGTAGTATTGGTATTTCACAGAATAAGTGTGTATATATAATATATAGACACACATATACACGTATGAGTGTTGCTTGTGCGTAGTTGCTGAGTTGTATAACACACGAGGCGAAATTTTCACCAAAATATTTTTTTTAAAAAATCAAAAACACGTGATTAAGCGATATATATATATATATATATATATATATATATATATATATATATATATTGTTAGGATCGGGAACCCGGGTAGTGCGTAATATAGCCAAATAACGGTATAATGGCAATAACAAAGACAATGGAAGTTGATAACAACGACAATTAAAGTAGATAAAGAAGACACAAATTTAACATGGTTCGGTCAAAGTGACCTACGTCCACAAGTGGAGAGGAGCAATTTACTATAACAATAAGAGGACAAAAGAGAGTACAAAGTTAGAGTAAACACTCTAATTAATCCCAAATACCCTAAGAGAATAACCTCACAAGATCACTCCAAAGAAAGGGTTCACACAAGTGCTTCCCAATACTAACTCTCATACAAAACACTCTTAATAAAAAAAGAAAGGAAGAAACAAGAATTAAAGACAAGTCTTGTTGGTGTATCTAAAATGAACTAATGGCCTTCCCTTTTATAGGCAAAAAAATCTTGACCTCTTAGGTGTAAAAGAAGAGATACAACTTGTACAAATGATGTCCAACACACAATGCAATATTTTTAGGTCCCAAAGAATATTGCCAACAAAGTCTACACTTTACAAAGATGCTTATGCTTATGTGAGATGGACTCCATTTGACAAAATAATGGCCATATTACAAATCTCCACCTTGGTCTAATTTTGGATGATATAGTAAATTTGCTCCACCTTCTCCGTAAAAGCCCCAATGGGCATATGTCAAAATTTAATGCCATCAAAATCAGACAAATTGTCTGATACTGAAACTGTAGTAGGGCCTATAACAGTGGGTCCCAATAAAGTATACAACGAACTAGATCTGTGTGCTTTCATGATCAAACGAGCACCTTGAAAAATTTTCAGAACTCCACCTTCACCAGTGAATTTGCACCCAAGGGATTCTAAAGTGCCTAGAGATATGAAATTTTTCTTCAACTCAGGAACATATCTAACATCGGTGAGAGTTCTCACCACATCATCGTGCATTCTAACTCGAATTGTACCTTTGCCAATAACGTTACAAGTAACATTGTTACCCAATTGGACAACTCCACCTGCAACTAAATCATATGTAGAAAACAAGTCCCTTCTAGGACACATATGATATAAACAACCGGAATCTAAAATCCACTCATTGTCTAATCTGAAACTAGTTTCAATTGCTAAAAATATAGTTCCCTCAATCTCATCAGTTGCTACACTAGCTTCGGCAGTGTCAGTATTTTTGTGCTCGATTTTTCTTTCCTTATGCTTTTCTTTATTTTTCAGCTTATAGCATTCGGAGATAATGTAACCTTTCTTATGACAATAGCGACACTGTAGATTATTGTATCTGGATATGGAGTCGGATTTGCCCCTAACAAACAAGCCAACTTCCGCTTGAGTTCCACTAGCTTCCCCAGTAATATCATTATCTATCTGTTCCTTTGATTTTAAAATAGATTTAATATCCTTATAAGAGATATTATCCTTTGCATAAAGTATAGTATCTCTTATATTCTTAAAAGATGGGGGTAGAGAACAAAGCAGTAGCACGGCTTGATCCTCATCTTTAATTTCAGCATCTATATTACTCAAATCCATAAGAATGGAATCAAAGATGTCAAGATGAGAGAGAATAGAGGTACCTTTACCCATACGAATTGTATAAAGCTTTTGCTTCAGGTAAAGTCTATTTTCTACCGTCTTCTTCATATATAAGGTTTTCAATTTTTTCCACATGCCTTTGGTTGTGGTTTCTACAGAAACTTCACGTAAAACCTCATTTGAGAGATTTAAAATGATACCTGCTTTTGCCCTTTTGTCTATGACGGCAAACTCCTCATTCGTTATTTTATCCGGCTTCTTTTACTTTTCTTGCAACGCCAAGTCTAAGCCATCTTGAATTAGGATAGCTTCTATCTTTAATTGCCACATTACGAAGTTTGCACTTTGGTCAAATTTCTCAACATAGGTCTTTGTTAGAGTCATTTTGGCTATTGAAACTAACCCGGTTAGATCCGGCTCTGATACCAATTTGTTAGGATCGGGAACCCGAGTAATGCGTAATATAGCCAAACAACGGTATAATGGCAATAACAAAGACAATGGAAGTTGATAACAACGACAATTAAAGTAGATAAAGAAGACACAAATTTAACGTGGTTCGGTCAAAGTGACCTACGTCCACAAGTGGAGAGGAGCAATTTACTATAACAATAAGAGTACAAAAGAGAGTACAAAATTAGAGTAAACACTCTAATTAATTCAAAATACCCTAAGAGAATAACCTCACAAGATCACTCCAAAGAAAGGGTTCACACAAGTGCTTCCCAATACTAACTCTCATACAAAATACTCTTAATAAAGGAAGAAAGGAAGAAACAAGAATTGAAGACAAGTCTTGTCGGTGTATCTAAAATGAACTAATGGCCTTCCCTTTTATAGGCAAAAAAGTCTTGACCTCTTAGGTGTAAAAGAAGAGATACAACTTGTGCAAATGATATCCAACACACAATGCAATATTTTTGGGTCCCAAAGAATATTGCCAACAAAGTTTACACTTTGCAAAGATGCTTATGCTTACGTGAGATGGACTTCATTTGATAAAATAATGGCCATATTATATATATATATATATATATATATATATATATATATATATATATATATATGTGCAAAATAATTTTTCGACATTGAGTCCTAGTTTCGCCCCTGATCACACAAAACGCACGAGCTGGGTGAAAATTAAACTAAGGAAAAAAGAAGTGGGAGGAAGAAGAAAACAGCAAAGTAAAGTCATGTCTTAATTATATTCCAGAAAATTCCTTGCTATTCTGGGTAGGACCAGAACTGCAACACCTGGATTTTCACTTTCGCATCTGGAATTTGGAATCTTTCTTTATTGTCTTAATTTTATTTTCATCTCTCTTTTACCTTTTTCTGTAATTTAGTTTGTTTGACATTATTTAATAGAATTAAAGCTTGTTGCTGGATCTGGAGTACTTTGTTTTTTTCTTAAAAAGAATTTATTGTAATCAGCTTCCAAGGACAAAGAAACAAACGAAAAAACTCCCGAGGACCAAGCCTGTTGTCCTCGAAAAGAACGCAATGAAACCAAAAAATGAAAAAGGAAAGGTGTATTTGGTATGACGAAGGATATATATATTTTACCGTAGATGTTTAACATGAGCAAGTTATTGTGTCGTAGACCGCAAGGATCGGCTGAGTGAGTGGTTTTCCTTATAGAAGAATGAGATTCCTTTTACCAAAAGCTTCCTCATAACTCGTCGCATCGGGCTTGTCTAGTACGATTTACATGATCTTATGTGTGGTTTGTGAGATATTACACAATAAGCAGATTACTTAGTGCGCACCCAAACGAATTTCACCCCAAACTTTGTAAAAAAGTTATTATGTCGCATTCGAATTGACTGAAGTCATTTTACAAAGAAAATATTGTGCATTAAATGGACGAAAATGACTTCTTACAAGGAGAAGTTATTCTTCTTGTAACTTAACTACCTTTAACTTTTAGTTTCATATCGCTTCAACTAATAATTAAATATTATAATTAGTCTTTATTTTTTGAGAATGTTACACAATATTTTCAATTTGCGTAATATCTATATATACTTATTTAATAAAAAATTTGACAAAGCAGTATCACGTGACATCACTTGCCGCAAGATGTATTCGCCTCTGATCTCGAGTCGGTACATTGTATTTCTCCCTTCACTAAGGAAGAGAGAAAAAAAAAACACTGACAATATTATGATTCTGCGTTATCTCATTCCTGAAAGAAAAAACACACACACACAATTAAGGTAGTGACAGTAAAGTTTAAGTCAGTGGATGCTTCTTACTTTTCTTTTCTTATTATTATGTTTTTGGTGGGCTCATAGTTCACCGCCTAAAAAATATTAGATTTAAAACGTTGAAGCAACAATCGCAAAAGCAACTTAATTATTTGGCTTGAAAGTTAAAGCATCAATCTAATAAAGCAACAAAAAACATTATTTGCTTTATGAAGAAATAACGTATTTGTACTTCCTTTTGTTCTTGCCGCCTTTGCCCTTTAGCTTTACAAGAAACTTCCGTGAAGCATTAACGAAGAAAAATGCGTCGTCTGTGTGGGGTCCCTGAGAAATAAGGACTTGAAAATGTTGAGTCTTGAATGATCTCATATTGTTATATTTTAGGTATTGCAACGTAGAGTTTGGTTTACGAGTGATCTCATTGTTCGTGCATTTCTGTTATTGCATGCATGTGTATATATAGCTTGGTTTACATATGGCATCATTCTCTTGTGAAGATCATTTTTTGACCGCTTTACATATACCTCAACTATTCTATCGGATATATATTCTTTCATTAGCACAAGTGTCGAGTAACTCTAAGGCAGATAGCATAACAGTTTACAAGGGCGGGTTAACCACATTAGGGGCCTAAAGCCAGAGTTTAATGGAGGTCTTAAACTTAAAAAGAAAATCTTAATTTATTTGAAGTCTATTTTTTTAGCTTTGTGAGATTCAAAATTATTTTTTATTACAATCGATTTCTTCTAATTATTCTTTTTAAATTGATAATATAGCTAATCCATTTAATATTTCTTGAGACATTGTTGATCTTAGGTAAGTCTAAATCATTTAACATTTTTAATTTAAAAAATAAATCTAAATTATCAATATTAGAGTGACTATTATGTTTTAACGAACATTGAAGAGCACACGCTTCAAATTGTTTAAATCTATTCTGAAGTGAGACTTCGTTTGGTCTACTATAGATAAGAAGTATTGAACTTTAAAAAAAAAAATCTTCAAGAGACTCTGTGACTATCAACATAGTACTAATCAGTTTTTTCTTTCTATAAATTATACCATTATTATCAAGTCCAATTTCTATATTTCAGTGGTGAAAAATAATCTTTTTTTTTGTTGAGCAATGTAATGAGTAATAAGAACCTTCAAATCAATTAATGTTGTTCAACAACAATAGTTGAGGCATTAGCATAAGAACTAAGGCATGAAAAATGAGAAAGAAACTGAATTTACTTACGATGGTGTTGCACTCCCCATTTTATACTTTAAGGAGTCATTTGGTACGCAGACTAAATTATCTTGGAATTATAATTCAGGAGTAATTTATACCACATGAGAGATGGGATAAAATAATCTCATATTTGACTTTTTGGTTTAGTGCAATTTTTCGGTTCGGTTTGAACACCCACCCCTATCACTAACGATTGAACTCAAAAGTGATTCTCTACAAATCTTTTTTTAAACAAATCCCACGTCGAAATGTGTGGGCAAAGTAATTAGTGCGTATAAAAAAGACAAGTTCAAGATTAAACCGTGAAGCGTATTTTGAGTTAAAGCCCAAGCTAACAAAACCATGAAACAATAGACTGGGCCGCTACAGTGGCAAAATAATTGGTATATTATCATTTTTAGCCCGCACCAGAAACTATTTATATTTGATAGCCGAAAAAGTGTATAAAACTTGTATATATTTTTTGTATATAACATACAGAATGTATCTATATACAAAAAATATACAGATTTTATACTTTTTTCGGTTATTATTTTTATAGCGGCTATACAATGTTATTTTTCCAAAATAATTGGACCTTAATTGCAAATTTACATATGGCGTAAAAATGACGCCGGCTGGCCACTTTTTGGTTCATTTCTTAATGTTCCGCCACTGTATGAAACACAGCTAGTTTTTCATTGGAAAGTAACAGAGGCCAGAGACAGAGACCCACTTCTTTATCTTCTCTTGCTTTCTTGAACTCCAAGTTTCTACTTCTACAAAAGCAAGACTTCTCCCTTAAGTTTCTACTCCTACGAGTGAAACCCCAAGATAGTACTATCATAGAGTTGAAAATTGTATGTGAAACTTCAGCACAGTATGGTAGAGTTGGAACTACGTTGGAGACGGGGGCGGCTCAAGTGCATGTGGGACCTGAGACCAAAGTTTAGTATGAGGCCTAAGTATTTATAAGAACGTTATAATTGTTATAAATAGAATTGTATTTAAGGTGAATTTCTATATTTTAGAGAGATTTTAGGGATTATTATTTGTTGGCTATAAATAGAAGGGTTCTATTCTATTGTAAATCATCCCAAATCAATAAGAATTCTCGCTCTACATTTCTCTGCAATACTTTCTTTCTTCTTTTAATATTTCATTACACGTTATCAGCACAAGACTCTACCGTCTCAAGAAACTTTTTGAGAAGACTAATGTATAATTTTTCTCATCTTTTAACTATGACTGATATTATTGTATACGGTCGAAATAGATTTCGGCCTTAGCACGTCCGATCGAGTTCAAACGATGATCTATCAAAGTAAGATCCCGAAGGTGGAACAAACTAACCTCGAACCCGGGGAGGCCGATCCGTGTCGAGTTCGATATCATTATCAAGCTCGAATCGAAATCGAACCATGAGGCAGAATAGATCTATCATGCTCATAATTTAGAGACCAACCAACATTGACCTCGAATCAATTCGAGGGCTCGAGCCAGGATCGGGCTCGAACCAAGATCAAGAGCTCGAGTCGAAATCAAGCTCAAACCAAAATCGAGGGTTCTAAGCAAGATCGAGCTCGCAGACAAAAGCCGTTGCAATCCCACTAGAGAGAATCTTGGCAGAAATTGTGAAAAAGCTGACTTATCATGGGTCTCCCACTCAATGTTTATTTTATTATGCTTAGAGCCAAATCCCTCCACTATAAAAGGGCTTGGTTACCATTTCTGTAAAACAAGTTTTCTCAGGCTTACATTGTAATAAAAGAGCTATATTCTTCTACAGTAAAGAATCGCTCTTTTAGATTTCTTAGATTGATTCTATTTGTTGAATCCTAAGATTCATTGTTCCTGACAACCTTATCTATTTCTCATTCTCTGCGATCTATATTTATATTTCTATTTATCCTTATATTTTGTGTTAAGTTACGCCACATATCCTCGGAACAACGTATAAATTCAACTCTATCCATTTTTCGCGTAAACAGTTTTG
The DNA here is from genome assembly GCF_000390325.3 of Nicotiana tomentosiformis. NCBI lineage: Eukaryota > Viridiplantae > Streptophyta > Magnoliopsida > Solanales > Solanaceae > Nicotiana > Nicotiana tomentosiformis. The sequence continues at coordinate 24,205,530 of NC_090815.1, read as the reverse complement.
CGCCCACTGTGGGACCGAGGATAACAGTGGTTATTTGATACAAATCTGAAAACACACGCCATTGTGCTTTGCGCTTATTTCCGAAAACATCTTGAATTTCGGATCTGCTACGAATAACCACCAATCAAATGGCTTCACCGAAAGCCCACCACTACTTCACACTCCAAAAATAGACGAAAAACTTTGTTTGTACTTGGCAGTATCGGAAGTCGCCGTAAGCGGTGTTCTAGTTCGAGAAGAGCAAGGTACGCAATTCGCCGTTTATTATACGAGTCGAACCTTAGGAGAAGCGGAAACTAGATATCCGCTCCTAGAAAAATTGGCACTTGCACTGATAAGTACCTCAAGAAAGTTAAGGTCGTACTTTCAATGTCATCCCATATGTGTGTTAACCACCTACCCGCTTTGTAATATTTTGTACAAACCCGAGTTATCAGACCGACTGGCCAAATGGGATGTCGAACTCAGTGGGTACGATATCGAATATCAACCCCGTACGACCATCAAGTCTCAAATTTTAGCAGACTTCGTGGCCGATCATTCACGCCAACCCTCGTACCCGAAGTCGAAAAAGAACTCCTGTTGAAATCAGGTACATCATCGGGGGTATGGATCCTTTTTACGGACGGGGCTTCGAACGTGAAAGGGTCCGAGCTGGGCATAGTTTTGAAACCACCCACGGGTTACACTATTAGGCAATCTATTAAAATTATCAGGTTGACTAACAACGAGGCCGAGTATGAAGCCATGATTGCAGGTCTCGAGCTAGCTAGAAACTTGGGAGCAAAAGTCATTAAAGCCAATTGCGACTCCTTGCTGGTGGTAAGTCAAGTAAACAAAACCTTCGAAGTTCGAGAAGGTAGAATGCAAAGAATAATGAGGCCGATGCGCTTGTGAATTTGGGGTCGTCGGTTGAGGTAGATGACTCGGACTCGGGGAATGTTGTTCAACTTTCGAGATCGGTAATCGAAGAAGGTTGCGCCGAAATAAATTCTACAAGCTTAATCTGGGATTGGAGAAACAAGTATATTGAATACTTGAAGAGCGGGAAACTCCCATCGGACCCTAAAGATTCCAGAACCCTACGGACTAAAGCTGCTCGATTCACGTTGGCTTCGGACGGAATGTTGTACCGAAGAATATTCGATGGACCGTTGGCAGTATGCTTGGGTCCGGGAGATACCGATTATATCCTACGGAAAGTGCACGAGGGTACTTACGGGAATCACTCTGGAGCCGATACATTAGTTCAAAAAATAATCAGAGCAGGGTATTATTGGATCGATATGGGCAAAGATACGAAGGAATTTGTTCGTAAATGTGACAAATGTCAAAGGTTTGCACCGATGATCCACCAACCCGGAGAGCAACTCCACTCAATCCTATCCCCATGGCCATTCATGAAGTGGGGAATGGATATCGTCGGCCCTCTTCCATCGACCCCAGGTAAAGCCAAATTCATTTTATTTATGACTGATTATTTTTCTAAATGGGTTGAAGCGCAGGCGTTCGAGAAAATAAGAGAGAAAGAAGTTATAGACTTTATTTGGGATCATATCATATGCCGATTCGGGATACCCGCCGAAATAGTGTGTGACAATGGAAAACAATTCGTTGGCAGCAAAGTAACAAGATTCCTCGAAGACCATAAGATAAGAAGGATATTATCGATGCCATACCACCCCAGTGGGAATGGGCAGGCCGAATCAACGAACAAAACTGTCATTCAAAACTTAAAGAAGAGGTTGAACGACGCTAAAGGAAAATGGAGAGAAATCCAACCCGAAGTCCTTTGGGCATATCGGACGACGTCAAAATCCAGTACGGGGGCGACCCCATTCTCCTTAGTATATGGGTCCGAAGCATTGATACCAGTCGAAGTTGGTGAATCCAGTGCCAGATTTCGATTCGTGAAGGAAGAATCAAATAACGAGGCTATGAATACCAGCCTTGAACTATCGGACGAAAGACGAGAAGCTGCTCTCGTCCAATTGGCCGCCCAAAAGCAACGAATCGAAAGATATTATAATCGAAGAACCAAGCTCCGCCATTTCAAGCCTGGGGACTTAGTGTTAAGAAAAATTACCATCAATACCCGAAATCCGAACGAAGGAAAACTAGGATCGAATTGGGAAGGACCATATCAGGTGCTCGAGAACATCGGAAAGGGATCGTACAGGCTCGGCATTATAAATGCCAAACAGCTATCAAGTAGCTGGAATGTATCACATCTAAAACGGTACTACTGCTAAGGTACGACCTTTCCATATTCATTTATATTTCAAAACTGACCCCTGCAGAAGTTCGAACAAGGGCTAAGATGGATCTCTCGCTTGAAGGCACGCGTTGCACTCTTTTTCCCTTAGACCGATTTTATCCCAAATGGGTTTTTCGGCAAGATTTTTAATAAGGTAACCATTGATCGTGCAGAATTTACAACAATATCCGAGGCCTCGCAAGAAAGTTATTTCACAACAACAGGGTTCCAATAGGAAAAATTGTAAGAGCCAAATGGTCGAAGCGAACCATGCTCATATAGATTGGCCCGAACCCAGGCGTGTAATAACGTGCGAAGAAAGTTCTCTTCTTTATCGGCATCTTATATCCAAGGAAAATTCCTCTATTTTGAGATTTATTATGCAATCAGAATTAAGATAAACTCGACCACTAAGCCTACGGGCTACTTTTATTTCGAGTTCGAGCAAACACTCACTCGACCATTACACCTACGGGCTATATTACTTCGAGTTCGAATCATTCACTCGACTAAGCCTACGGGCTACTTTTATTTTGAGTTCGAGCAAACACTCACTCGACCATTACGCCTATGGGCTACATTACTTCGAGTTCGAATCATTCACTCGACTAAGCCTACGGGCTACTTTTATTTCTAGTTCGAGCAAACACTCACTCGACCATTACGCCTACGGGCTACATTACTTCGAGTTCGAATCATTCACTCGACTAAGCCTAAGGGCTACTTTTATTTTGAGTTCGAGCAAACACTCACTCGACCATTACGCCTGCGGGCTACATTACTTCGAGTTCGAATCATTCACTCGACTAAGCCTACGGGCTACTTTTATTTTAAGTTCGAGCAAACACTCACTCAACCATTACGCCTACGAGCTACATTACTTCGAGTTCGAATCATTCACTCGACTAAGCCTACGAGCTGCTTTTATTTCAAGTTTGAGCAAACACTCACTCGACCATTATGCCTACGGGCTACATTACTTCAAGTTCGAATCATTCATTTGACTAAGCCTACCGGCTACTTTTATTTCCAGTTCGAGCAAACACTCACTCGACCATTACGCCTACGGGCTACATTACTTCGAGTTCGAATCATTCACTCGACTAAGCCTATGGGATACTTTTATTTCGAGTTCGAGTAAACACTCACTCGACCATTACGCCTACGGGCTACATTACTTCGAGTTCGAATCATTCACTCGACTAAGCCTACAGGCTACTTTTATTTAGAGTTCGAGCAAACACTCACTCGACCATTACGCCTATGGGCTACATTACTTCGAGTTCGAATCATTCACTCGATTAAGCCTACGGGCTACTTTTATTTCAAGTTCGAGCAAATACTCACTCGACCATTACGCCTACGGACTATATTACTTCGAGTTCGAGCAAGCACTCACTCGACCATTACGCCTACGGGCTATATTTCTTCAAGCTCGAATCATTGACTCAACTAATAAGCCTAAGGTCTACATCGCTCCAAGTTTGAGTAAGCGCTCGCTCGGTTACAGAGGCTATCGTTCTGGTATCAAGCCCATAGGCTTTCAAAAGCATCATTACCTGCTTAGAAAAATCGGTCTGATCTCGATAAGCCTTGGCCAACTCAGATCGGAGGTCTTTTATTTCCTCTTCTCTCTGCCCTAAGGAAAGTCTAAGGGAGTTCCTCTCATCAGTATCCCGTTATAGGTCGGCCTCGTATCGATGTAGCTCATTTTAGGATCGAGAACATTATTCTCGATGAACTGCCGCTGCCTACAAAGAAACAAGAAGCAAAGTTAACGAAAAATGAACATAAAGATAGTACCGACAAAATAATTTTAAAAGCTCACCTGATTCAAAGCCTGCCGCAATCCGTGAAAAAGATCCGATTCATCACCAGCACCGGCAACGTCCTCAATGCCAGTAAACAGGTCACGAAAGGGATCTTCTTCATCGTGAGGCCTATCTAGATCGAGGGTTCCCAGAGCTTGAGCATCCCGAATCACCCCTGTGGAAAAAGCAGGAAAGGTAGGCGAATCCTCGATTGTTGCTGCCCCAAATGAATCGCCTGGAGCATTCTCCTCGGTTCGAAGGGGTTCGAGGGCCCCTTTGGTCATATCCCCTGCCCGTTGACTCCAATGAGATGCGTCTTCGATATCCGATAGTTCGGGGACTCTACCCGAATCTTTCTCCGGTATATCCTCAGTTCGAGGCGGAGCCTCATGGAGCATCATCGATCCAGCCGCTGATGAGGCATCGGTGGTTCTCTTAATTCGGACCGCCAGCGCGGACTCATCATTTTCTTCTTCTTCTTCATCTTCATCCCTTAGACGCAGAACGGATTCCACGGTCAAAGGAATGACATTCTTGTTCGGCTTATGAGCCATTCTCTTCTTCGGTTTTGGATCTTCGAGAACGGAGGCTCTTTTCCTTTTATTTTCCTTCACCGGCTTTGGGACAGAGGCCGAAATTTCCTCTTCATTGGACAAGGGCCTCAAAACCACGTATTTACCCAAACCTGCATATGGAAAACCTTAATAAAATATTTTGAAAACCACCTCGTTCGGATCATCAAAGAGTACGAGAAATGAGCTTACCGTGATTTTTGTCCCCCCACCGACCCTTTGACAAATCACGCCATGAGCGCTCGGCGTATGTGGAGGTTGAAACAAGGGCTCGTACCCAGTTCTTGAGATCGGGAACTGCTCCGGGCATCCAGGGAACCGCTATATCACAAAAAGAGGAGTGTCGATGAGAGAATAAATGAAAGAACAAAGTAGAAGTAACAGCAAGATCACACTTACGTATCATATTCCACTCCTCGGGAAAAGGCATCTAGTCCTTACTCGAACGAACCTGCCCATCCAACCCCGGTCCCTGTCCTCGTCAATACTCGAGAACAAAGCCTTGGTAGCCCGACACTGAAGTTTTATTAACCCTCCTCAAAAAAGTCGAGAAGTTTTATTAATCCTCCACGAAAAAGTCGAGGACGGTATAATCGGATAAGATGGTCAAGAGTGAACGGCATCCCCTCGATTTTGCTTACGAAATATCGGATCAGGATAATGATCCGCCAAAAAGAAGGGTGGACCTGGCCTAGGGTTATTTGGTATTGACAACAAAAATCAATGATAACGGAATCGAGGGGACCCAACGTGAAAGGATAAGAATACACATTCAAAAAACCCCTCACGTGCGAAGTGATATCTTCGTCAGAAGAAGGAATTATTATTTCTTTTTATCCCAATTGCAATCTTTCTTTAGCTGTTGGAGGTGCTTCTCGGTTATCGAACATATATACCTCGATACCGGTTCACATCAACCAGGCACCGATGATCCTTTATCGACCTTGAAATCAGAAGTAAGGACGCACGCCCCAGGAACGCACTCCTCAGGCCGTGGTTCTGCCGGCGTATCATCGGCGGCACACTGTGAAGACGAATTTTTCTCTTTTGGAGGGATGGTTTGTGACGTTTTTGCCATTTTCGAGTTCAGAAGCAAGGATGCCAAAAATTTGGTAAAATTGAGGAGGGGCTTTTGCAGAAAGAAATCACAGATTTACTGGTAAGTTGGAGAGTACGAAGAAGAACTTGGGAAATTTGGAAGATAGAAGATGTAAAAGTGGTCAAAGATAAAAGAAAGGGTTATTTATAGGTTCAAGCGATGGCGGTTCAGTATCAACGGTGGCCGACCACCGCCTGACATGCACTAAATGCCTTGAAAGACTAAACCGACGGGACAGCTATCAGATGCGTCATGGTCGAACCCGATGAAAACGACAGGTTATAATCTGATCGAGCCGTTAAAAAATCATATCGTTTCTCGCCACATTCTTTCTGAGAAACGAAGGGACTATCTGTATACGGTCGAAATAAATTTCGGCCTTAGCATGTCCGATCGAGTTCGAACGATGATCTATCGAAGTAAGATCCCGAAGGTGGAACAAACTAACCTCGAATCGGGGAGGCCGATCCGTGTCGAGTTCGATATCATTATCAAGCTCGAATCGAAATCGAACCATGAGGCAGAGTAGATTTATCATGCTGATAATCCAGAGACCAACTAATATTGACCTCGAATCAATTCGAGGGCTCGAGCCAGGATCGGGCTCGAACCAAGATCAAGAGCTCGAGTCGAAATCAAGCTCAAACCAAAGCCGTTGCAATCCCACTAGAGAGAATCTTGGCAGAAATTGTGAAAAAGCTGACTTATCATGGGTCTCCCACTGAATATTTATTTTATTATGCTTAGAGCCAAATCCCTCCACTATAAAAGGGCTTGGTTACCATTTCTGTAAAACAAGTTTTCTCAGGCTTACATTGTAATAAAAGCGCTATATTCTTCTACAGTAAAGAATCGTTCTTTCAGATTTCTTAGATTGATTCTATTTGTTGAATCCTAAGATTCATTGTTCCTGACAACCTTATCTATTTCTCATTCTCTGCAATCTATATTTACATTTCTATTTATCCTTATATTTTGTGTTAAGTTACGTCACATATCCTCGGAACTACGTATAAATTCAACTCTATCCATTTTTCGGGTAAACAATTATGAAATGAAAGTTTGATGCCCTTGAAATTTCGGGTAAGAACTATATGACATGGGTGTTGGATGCGGAAATTCATTTAGATGCAATGGGTCTTGGAGACGCCATCAAAGATAAAAATAAAGCATCTACCCAATACCGTGCTAGGGCTTGATTTTCTTGCGCCATCACCTTGATGAAGGGTTGAACATAGAATATCTGACAGTCAAGTCAAAAATCCATTTGTTTTGTGGAATGGCTTAAAGGAAAGATATGACAACTTAAAGTTGGTCACTCTTCCACAAGCACGATATGATTAGGCTCATCTGAAACTCCAAGACTTTAAGTCTGTTTCTGAATATAATTCTGCGATGTTTAGAATTACTTCTAAATTGAAAATCTGTGGAGATAGTATCACTGACTATGATATGCTTGAAAAAACGTTCACAACGCTTCATGCCTCCAATATGGTCTTGCAACAGCAGTACCGAGAGAAAGGTTTCAAGAAGTAGTCTGAGTTGATTTCTCTCCTTGTGGCTTAACGAAACAACGACTTGCTTTATGACAAATCACGAAAATTGACCCACTGGATCTACACCATTATCTGAAGTGGATAAGGTGTATTCCCATTATGCTAAGCATGAAAAAGGTCGTGGCACTGTTCGTGGTCGTGGCCAAGGAAGAAATTTTCCTAGTGTTAATCATCCCCCAAAGAAAAATAACCACGAAAAGTGGAAAGGGAAAGATGAGAAGACAAAGGGTTCAGAAACTGAATGCTATCGTTGCGATGGAAAAGGGCATTGAGCAAATATTTGTCGTACACCAAGATATTTGGTTGAGCTTTATCAAGCATCTCTAAAGAATAAAGGTCCTGAAGCTAATTTTGTTTATGACAATGAATTTGACATCACCCACTTGGATGTGGCAGACTTTTTTGAGTACCGTGATGGAAAAATATACAACTTGATTGGTGATGGATCCGTGGTTAAAGATGATTGAGCAGTTTGATTTTTATTTTTACCTATTCGTAGTAGCTAGTGAATAAATATTATGTAATCACAGTTCTTTACATGAGTAGTAGTCATTAGTATCAATTAATTTAATTTAATTTGTTTTATGAAATAGTGTTAGTTGTTTTGATTAAATATATTTCTAGTATTTGTTTTGAACAATATTTCAGTTTGGTTAGTTTTCAAGGATTAACATATTTTTTATTAAAGTAACATTGTGATGTGAAGAGAATATTTAGTTACTGGTTTTGGACAGAAAAGGTACGAATGTATAGATTGTTACTGGCAACCGGCAACTGGCAAGAACATTCGCCAACAAAAGCAAATGTTTTTTTTTTTGTTACCTAGATTTGACGGCTTTCATTCTTTGGTTTGTTGAATGGACAACCAAATCATCTTAGTTAATTTCCACAAGTGCACGTTTGCTATTTAACAAAAGAAAGTAATATGATTGTCTTGTCACCATGTCGCTACTAATAATAAGTCAATATTGCTAACTATCCGGTCTATGAATTTTTGTTATGAATCTTAGTAGTGAGTTAGGATATATAGACTATTAAAGATAGCCTAATTGAGCAAACCCATGTAGTACATGAAAGCATATCCTAATTTTACTGTTTATGTTTAATGGTGCAAAATACTAATGTATATTTGTATATTTTTTTTGTATGTCACACCATGGGAAGCAAATATGAATATCTCTCAAAGCAATTTTGGATCAAAGTTCAATTGTAAAAATATTTGTTTAGTTGATTCATGTACGACACATACAATATTCAAAGAGAAAAAAATATTTCTCTCATTTAAGTATGTGTAAGGCAGATGTTACTACAATTTCAGATAGTAATAATCTAATTGAAGGCTCTGGAAGAGCTACTATAACTCTGCCTAGGGGAACAATACTTATCATAGATAATGCAACGTTCTCCTCGAAGTTCAAGAGAAACTTGTTGAGTTTTAAAGATATTCGTCGAAATGGATATCATATTGAGACAATAGATAAGAATAATCTTCAATATCTCATCGTTACCAAGAATGTCTCAGGCCAGAAAAGGGTTATTGAGAAGTTCCCATCTTTATCTTGTGGCCTGTATTGGATAAGAATTAGTGCAATTGAGGCACATTCTATCGTAAATCAAAGGGTTACTGATCCCAATACATTTGTATTTTGGTATGATCGATTGAGACATCCTGGATCAATTATGATGAGACGAATTATAGAGAACTCAAATGGGCATTCATTAAAGAATTTAAAGATTCTTTTAAATAATGAATTTTCTTGTACTTCTTGTTATCAAGGCAAGTTAATCATTAGACCATCACCAACAAAGGTTGGGATTGAGTCCCCTGCATTTTTAGAACGTATACAAGGGGACATTTGCGGACCTATTCACCCACCTAGTGGGTCGTTTAGATATTTTATGGTCTTAATAGATGCATCTTCTAGATGGTCTCATATGTGCCTATTATCATTTCGCAATCTCACGTTTGCAAAATTATTGGCACAAATAATTCGATTACGGGCACAGTTTTTCGATAATCCAATTAAGTCTATTCGACTTGATAATGATACTGAGTTTTCATCCCAAATATTTAATGATTATTGCTTATCAATTGTGATAAAAGTGAAACATCCTGTCGCTCATGTTCACACTCAAAATGGCCTTGCAGAGTCTTTAATTAAACGTCTCCAATTGATAGCAAGATTATTACTCATTAAAATGAGGTTACCCACTTCTGTTTGGGGTCAGGACATTTTGCATGAATCAATGCTAGTTTGTCTCAGACCGACAAATTATTATAAATACTCAACGTTGCAATTAGTTTTGGGTCACGAACCTAATATATCTCATTTAAGAATTTTTGGATGCGCGGTATATGTGCATGTAGCACCGCCATATCGCACCAAAATGGGTCTCCAACGAAGGTTAGGAATATATGTTGGGTTTGAATCGCCCTCCATTATTCGCTACCTCAAAACATTAACGAGAAATTTGTTCACTTCTCGATTTGCAAACTGTCGATTCGATGAGACACTTTTCACAAAATTAGGGGAGAAATTGGTGAAACCAAACGGAAAATTTTGTGAAAAAATCAATCATTGTCTCATCTTGATCCACGTACCTGTATTTGTGAAAAAAAAGGTGCAAAAGATTATTCATTTGCAGAAAATAGCAAATCAAATGCCAGACGCATTTACGGATCTGAAAAAGGATAACAAAATTGCATATCCCTGCAGAGAATGTTCCAATCCGTATTGATGTCCCTGTTGGACAATCTTCTAATGTCATAGCTAATGAGTCAAAATCATGCATAAAGCTTGACAAACCATTGAGTTCTAAGGTTCGAAATCCTAGAGAAATAAAAGAACAAATGATCAAGATGACACTACGAAATAGTCTCATGAAGAAATCCATGATTTAACCAATCCTGAGATTCATGAGGAAATCAATGAGCCTGAGACTTAAGAAAATAAGGAACTATCAATAAATCCAATCGATATTGAGATAGATTTGAATCGATTGGATATAGTGGTGGATTATGTCTTTGCATACATTATGCAAAATAGTGAGGATCTTGAACCTCAATTTGTTGGAGAAAGTCGACAAAGACGTGATTGGCCAAAATAGCAAGAAGCAATCCAATCCGAGTTGGATTCACTTGCGAAACGTGAAGTTTTTGGGCATGTAATCCAAACACCTAATAGTGTTAAGCTTGTTGGCTATAAATGGTTCTTTGTATGTAAAAGGAATGAGAAAAATAAAGTACAAAGATATAAGGCACGCCTTGTTGCACAAGGATTTTCACAAATGCCTGGTGTCGATTATGAAGAGACGTATTCTCCTGTTATGGATGCTATAACGTTCCGTTATCTCATTAGTTTTGATGTCCATGAAAAGCTTAACATGCATTTAATGGATGTGGTTACATCCTACCTTTATAGCTCACTTGAAAATGAGATATACATGAAAATTCCCGAGGGATTTAAAATGCCTGACGCGCATAATTCAAAATCTCGGAAAATATTTTCAATCAAATTACAAAGATCTTTGTATGGTCTAAAGCAATCAGGACGAATATGGTATAACCTTCTTAGTGAGTATTTATTAAAGAAAGCTTATATAAATGTTGTCATTTGTCCATGTATTTTTATAAAGAAAACAACGTCGGAGTTTGTTGTACTTGCCGTATATGTTGATGACATAAAGCTTATTGGAGCTCATACAGAACTCCAAAAGGCAATTGATTATTTAAAGAAGGAATCCGAGATGAAAGATCTCGGAAAGACAAAATTATGTCTCAGTTTGCAAATTCAACATTTGGCAAATGGGATTTTTGTTCATCAATTTGCCTACACAGAAAAGGTATTGAAACGGTTTTACATGGATGGAGCACATCCATTAAGTACTCCGATGGTTGTTCGATCACTTGACGTGAATAAGGATCCGTTCTGACCTCAAGAAAAGAATGAAGAGCTACTTGGTCCTGAAGTACCATCTCTTAGTGCAATTGGTGCACTAATGTATCTTGCTAATACAACAAAGCCTGACATAACTTTTTCAGTTTGCATGTGGAGCCACTGCCATATATTGGCGATCGACTAAGCAATCAATCGTAGCTACTTCATCTAATCATGCTAAGATAATTGTTATTCATGAAGCGAGTCGAGAATGTGTATGGTTGAGGTCAATAATACATCTTATTCGAGACAAATGTGGTTTCTGCTGAAGCAACTGTTAACATTATTTTATAAGCAATATAAGCATTTGGAAAAGAATCATCAAGTCTTTTTATTTGATTGACTATATCGATTAGAGTATTATTTTCTACTTGTACTATTTCTCTTAACACTTTTAATTCGAAAAATAAGTCTAAACCATCAATATCAGAGTGATTGTTATGTTTTAAGGAACATTCAAGATTAAGACAATATTTTTTAAAATTCTCGTCATCTAATGATCTGAATTTTTTTACCACTAAATAGGAAACCAAAGATATTTTCATATACTTCAAACTGTTCAAATCTATTTTGAAGTGAAAAAATGGATTGATCTACTATGTATAAGAAGTAATCAACTCTAAAAGATTCTTCAAGAGACTTTGTGATTTCATTATCAACATTCTCATCAAATTATTTCTTTCTATGTATTACACGTTTATTACGAAATTCAGGTTCTATATTCATCTCAAATACAATTTTCTTAACTGAAATCATAGCATTTGTAAATCCTTCAATCTCAAATGCAGGTTCTAATATTTTTTAGAAAAAGAAATTAGACCTCTTAGTTGATCTATGGCAACATCAATATGCATATCTTTTGATTGTAAACTTTTGCTAACTAAATTAACAGCAAATAATACATCGTACCAAATAGTTATGCCCAATAAAAACTCAAAATTTTCAAGCTCATATGTTGCTAAACAACTTACTTTACTTTTTTTTTTGGATCGTCCCTAACTTCTACTAATTTTATTAAAGTATCTCTTATTTGTGAACCCTGAAATCTTATTGCTTTAATACTTTCAATACGACTTTCCCAACATGTTTCTACTATTTTTAAGTACGTCAAATCTTTACTTTATTAATATATCTAAAAGGTTTTCTTTCCTTTTATATGAAAAGTACAAAAGTATTATATATATATATATATATATATATATATATATATATATATATATATATATATATATTTTTTTAAACTTATAAACCTATAAAATATATTATTCCTAAAAAATGAGGCCCCAAAAGTCACTTGCCTTACCCCCGTACACTTTTAGAGCCGGCTCTGGTTGGAGGTCTACCATTAAAACCCAGCACACTAATTCAAACTTCCGCACATTATGTGAGGAGGTTCCAACTCCAGCGTACATACAAGGAATTCCACCACCAATAGTAATACAATCCACTTGGAAAAGTTCTAAACTCTATAGGGAATTTTCAAATTGTGCTGAAATTTCACACGTAGCATTTCTTCAAATATGGCATCTATTTCTCCCTGAACAAAATAGATGGCGTTTCCAAAAAGTTCAATATTAATTAGTAATAGATTTATAATTTTGGAGGTCGAAAATTATGTAACCTAAAAAAGAAAACATCTGGAAAAAGATCGATTATCTATACAAGTCATTACCCTCTAAGCAATGACTCTTCTTCGATAGGATTAGTTCATAACTCAATGATGTTTTTACATTAGTAATGGTTAAAAATACATTGAGGTTAAATTCTGGAGTCTCATATCAAGAGCAGAAGTAGTTTTCAAGAAGCATAAGAAGGCAAAAATAATTTTATATCTAACTTCCCTCAGGCAAGAGATTTGATATCACAAAACATATTGAGTCTTACTCAAGTAATGGACTTAAAAAAAGGAATATTTTACACTAGATACCTGTGAAACAAAATTTTAAAGAACTCATGTTTTACTTTATGTATAGTCATCCACCCTGATTTCTGCTCTCTTTTTCCCCCAAGAGGATGACATAATAAAATTTTCAACAGAATTTCCCGAAGATTGAACTATAATCAAACATCTATTCCTTTGTTGATTTCCTCTTCATTCCAACAGAGTATTTTGATTTATTTTTTATTTTTTTGGGTTGGCGGGGGTAATATTTGAATTAGAAAAACATTACTTGTTGCGGAATTTAAGTGTACAATGTATTTTTATTTTCTTTTTTTGAACTCAAACAAATACTTTTATTAGGCTGAATCAACAACCAATAAGTTTACAATAAAACTAGGAGCAAGTGTACAATGTTACTTTTAGAATCAGACTAACCAAATTTTATAGTGATATCTCATCAAACCGTAAAATCTAGAAAGCCTATAGCTGTTGCCTGTTGGGGACATCCGATAAATAAATGGTTATAAGATTGTTAGCTATAATATAATATTAAATACTAACAAGTCACAAAGTTTATTTTAAAAAAGACTGATAAGAAAAATTCATTGGTCAAAATAAATAATATTTGGCCTTCAAAGTCAAAGTGAATAAGTACTATTGGAATAGAAGAAATTTTTTACACGACAGAAAAACTGGGGTTATTTTGCTAGCTTGTAGAAAGTTAAAAAGTGTGCACATTACCAGGAATACTCTTCAGCAACTAGAATGAAAGTTAGAAGAAATCCACATTTCAAGATCTTTTTCCAGAACATCTAAAGGTTGATATAGGAAGCAAAATAACACTTGGAATCACATAAATATTATTGTTCCAAAATCTACACTGAAGCCATTTCAATACCTTAACATGCTTCACTGAGTATTTGAGGGGCAATCATCGACTCTCTCTTTAAGCGCCATCACTGGTATTCTCAAACAAACTTGAGCATCATTCAGGATATGATTTAAGTCATGAAACTAGTTTGCCTTATTTATACAGTTGGAAAATTGGCATTAAATAGCTGTCCACCCCATAATTAAGGAGGATTCAATAAGAAGTACGAAGCATATACGCGTTGATACATACTAAGACAATGTTTGGAATCATCTAAGTATTAAGATTATATACATTATTACCTTCAGTATTTCATTAAATTACATAATGCAGCATTTCACCACTAAGCCTTTCTGATCCACCCGGCCCTCCTCATTGCCTGACAAAAGAAAGTACAGCCTTGATTCAGACTATCGCATTTTTTTTTTCAACATCCTATTTGACGTAACAACAAAGACCATTACCTAAACTGATCGTATTGAGACATTAAATCAACATGCATCAACATATACTGAGATATAGACATGACAAACTGAATGAAGGGGAAAAATAAATATGCAGACGTGTAGATGCTAACCAATCCTCTTCTCGGAATGCAAATTCTCTTTGGAATAAAATTAAACAAGCAGTGCAACCTAGCTTTTGTTCAGGACGTTGATGCTATGTAAGATACAATTGAGGAACTGTGCAATCTGTAACTATGTTTTGTAGCACTAGGTTAGTGCTCGATCTCCTAATAATAACATTATTTATTACTTATCAAACAATAAAAGGTTAAACAAGCAGTGAAGAAAGATCAACCTTTTTCAATTAAGAAAATAAAAGCATAAAAGATCAACCTAGTGATGACTCACCGTCGGAAGGCTGAGATAGTTTTCGATTTTGGGGAGACATCATTTCCTTTTTCAACTGCATCAATATATCCTCCATTGTGTTTTCCCTCTTCCAATCAGCAAGCATCGGGAAAAGACGTGGCTCTACCTGATAAACGTTCTCACACATAAGACTGTTTTATTAATATCAAACCTAATAAAGTCAAATAGAAAGTAGTACCTACCACACCAGTTTCATAATTTACACAGCTCATGTTAATCCTGGTCTGGAACCTTACACCAGGTGGCTCATCTGGATACTCCTTTCCACAAAATAGTTTCAACTGATAGATCCTACCTTCATGTACAGTCTGTCAAGCATTGCATGTCAGTTAGCGCACATAATATTTTCTCTCATTACTGCCGAAGCCACCATGAGTAGCAAACAATTCTTTTCTTTGTCTTACAAAAATGAGTTAAATACAAGCTAGAGGCACATTTGATCGAAAGGTTGCTGTCTTGATTCCTAATATTGGATTAACGCCATTAAGAACCCTAGAGAGGTTTCCAACAATTACAAAATGGACGTTTTTTTATTTACAAAAGACCGCATTTACTTCAACAAACGGTAAACAGCTAAGAGAATTAAGGTCCTCCAAATTTTATCAACAGCTAACTTGTCGTTGTTACCTCATCAAATTTCATTTTATTACTTAAAATATATCTTTCTGCCCACCTACTGCTGACCTCTTGTTTCTTGTACCACACGTGGTGGTTGAGAATCAAGTTATCCAGAAGTGCAGAGTTGCAGAGTTGCCCAGCTGGAGGCAGGTCTCCATTACTCTGTCATTTTGTACTTTTTCTTCCATTACAATATTTTCAGCTAAAATGCATTGATGCTTCACTTATTTTATATACCCGTGTAGAATAGGTGTGATGTGGTCCTCATGCAAATTCGTCCAACCAACAATTACGCCTCAGTCCCAAATAAGTTGGGGATACATAAAACTTGCCAATTCACGATTAAAGATACATAAAAATTGGCAAATAAAAAAATGTGAGTGCCCATACTGAGTTCATGTAACATAGATTTTCATAAGCATTTGAATTAGAAAGTATGAAGGTTGTGAGATGGAAGGGTATCGCAGTTGGTAGGCAGTACAGCAGTTAAATTTTTATTCAAATAGTATCTCGGTTAATAAGAGGACAACATTGGCCTTGGTGTTGAGGTTAAATGTGTTGGACACCGTCGCACGGGGCTAAAATTGAAACTGAGGTAAGTGCAACATTTTCATATTAGTATCTTATCCAAAGAGTAGACAAGGTATGTTTAGGCTGTGTTACAATGGCAGAATCAGTACACATCAAACACGAATGTCTGTACGGGTATCTGCAGCTTTGCTAATTTTTAGTGTGTACCCAAAAATTCACACCAAGTACTCACTCATGCCCATGTCACACCCATCAAACACCGATATAGTGATATGTCAAACGCAAATGCAGGATTCATGTAATATGATCCACTTTGGTCGTCTTTTCCCTTTTTCCTTTTTTCATTGTGCTAACTCAATTTCATCTATTGGGATTTTCTTTTTTTATTTGATGAAAAGGTAAAGCAAAATTTCATCAGAGCAGGTATCACGCAAGAACTACACAAACATAAATTCAAAAAATTCCTAGTCAAATTGCACAGACAATACCTTCTAGAATGACATTAAGTACGAAAAAGAAAAATTCAAAACAACCAAACACCCAATCAGAAGTGTCGAAACGCCTTGAGGTCAACACCTAGAAAATGTGCCGTTCCCACAGTTTATTCAGTCTGAACTACATTTCCTAAGTTTTTCTTTCTCTCTTCTTGTTCCCCTTTTCTAGACTGTTTCTCGCTCTTCTATATCTGTCCCCCTCATTCTTTATCTATCCCAAAACAAATAACAAGTATTTCAGGTACAGAACTTGCAGGTGAACCCCTAGAAACTTTCCTGCAATTGCAGTCCTTAACTCCTTATTAGTCTTTTCTTTATAACTGTGGTGTCCAGGCCAGCTTGCGCGTACCTCGACTAATTCCACGGGATATCTGCTACCTCCCACCATCAATCGATACTAGGTAACTCTATCCACCTTATTATTCTAGTTTCTGCTATCTACAGTAGGATATCTTTTTATTGTTAGTTTCTGCTATTTACAGTAGGATATGTATGCTACTTTCTACTCTACCATCTTCTTATTCATCAAGTAGTCCGAGTTTAAAGATTGAAGCCCTTCTATGAAAATCCAAGTGTAATTTTCAAAGTTTTTGTGACTCAAGTGTGTCCTTAGTTCCTTAAGGCGGAAACTTAATTATCTTTAGATGTATTCGGAACAAAGTCCGGTATACAAACTTGCTCGTCAAGTCATTAAGTAGCAAAGAAAGTCTAGGCCTCCAACTAATTAAAATTCACTCTTGCACTCTAAGTCATCACTCTTGGCTCCTAACTATTATGTCCTGCTATATGCACTGTATCATTCTTTCTTTAGCAGATTATAAATGGTTATGACTCATATCCAGCATCCTGTTTTTTCGGCAGGACGCCTACTCTCTCTTCTTTCTTTTGCTACTACTCCTACTGCTTACCTTCTACCTTCTTCCTCTTGGACCTGAGTCATTACTATTGCTCCCTAATTATTACATCCTATTACATGAATTATATCATGCTTTCTTCAGAAGATTGTACGAACAGATTTTCTATATGAAAATTCATTATGAGTCAAAATTGACATCCCGTAAGAGGGGATTCCCTCTCTCTCTCCGCCTCTTCAATCTTCCTCCACGGTTTGTTTACCTCCCGCTCCATTTTTTGTTTTTTTGGATCAGTGGTGATAACGGTGGTGTTCGGACAATCTTGTGTGCACCTCGACTATTCAGCCGGGTACTTGCTAGCTCCCACTAACTGAAGTACCAGGTAACTTTGCCTACCGAGGCTTTAGGCACCCTCTTCTTCTTCTTCTTCTTCTTCTTCTTCTTCTTTTTCTACTGCTGCATCCTGTTCAAAATGAATGGACTTGTAGTTGCTCTTTTCTATTTAACCCAAGATACACTTTCTCCAACAAATTAGCATATAGACAAGGCATAATCAGCCCCAAGTCCCCTTTTCCTCAGCAACATCTAAGTGTTATTTTTCGGATAGCCTCCAAAAGGTGTCCAATAGTAAATGCAACATCAAGTCTATAACATAGACGAAGTGCCATAGTCAACAAAGTGAACAGTAGATCAGCCCGAAAAATTTACATTAACAGCAGAAAAGTACCATGAAGGCCTAATTACAGTCACAGCAGTACAGCTCGACAGTTATTGAATAAGCAAGATATATCAATATATCTTATAACTGGAATTCAATTAACTTTAGGTCCCATTTCAATTGGTGATGTGAACTCATAATGTGAAAACCCCTAATGTTAATGTGACAAGTATTTTCATAGAAGTAACTCATATTACTTTGTTAGTCCTCCAACTGGAGTAGTAAGATTTCGAATGACATCTAAATTGACAAGATTTGAAATCCTTTGAAAATGATTTAAAACATACTTTAGATGTCAACACGAGAGCTGCACCTCATTAATTCATACATGCAAAATACGATTTTTATGTGCAACTATATAGATGTCATGTCAAATCACTTGCATTCAAATGGAGCAACAGGAAAACAGCTATTCAAGAGCACAGAAAAAGAAGAGTTACAAGAACAAATGTGAAAGAGCTGAGAAAGAAAGCCTACATTAGGAGGACCAATTATAGTTCCTGTCCATGACTGCATGAACACATCATCCGCGTCATCCATCCCGTAGCTGACAGTTCCATCCCCTATTCCCTTTTCTCCTCTTTCGAGCTCTTCCAATAATCTGAAATTCCTCGGGACTGGACATGAACACAAATACTATCAGGTAAATATTACATAACATGATGATATGGTGTGTGGGATGTAGCACATTAAGAAGGGGCTTCCTCGAAAAAGACTAAAGACAAAGTTACTGAACAATATCATGTTATTGCAATTATAAATGATTAAGTAAGCAGTTTAAAGCCACAAAAGGGGCAGTGTAAGAGTAAATGTCATTATACTGCTTGTCCATTGAACGTTTTAAAGAAAATTAATGTCAATTCAAATAAAGAAAGGCATCCCGGAAGTCTTACAATTTTGTTAATTCTCTTTGAACTCCAAGTAAAGAGGATAAGAACACTTCCATTAGCCTTATATAAATTGAGCTCCAGACAGATTTCTCGTGAAAATAGTTGTTTTTAGAAAGCTAATAAAGATAACTGATTACGTGCTTACCACAATTATCAGCATTGTAGAAAGGTCATGCACGCATGCTAAACAGAAAACTCAAAGTGGGACCTAAATTAGAACCACTGTCATCTCCATAGATGAAGTCCTTAGCCTTTTCATTTTCTACTTTTGAGACTTTTGTAAAGATTGATCCGTAATTGGAGCTTCAGAAGCAATGTTGTTTGACCCATTCGCCCACCACTCTAATCAAACATGACATAACTCAATGTTTAAGTGTTCAGTTCGATTCATTTTGACAACTTCTCTGGTATGGACGAATATAGCTGTTAAGCTTGTTCTTTTTTAATTATATAAAAGCAGTCTGTATTTACAGTTATAGAAAAATCACTTGAAGTCCTGCGATCCCTACTTGTTTTTGCATCATGTTGTCTTACACTAGTTGCGCACCCAACACATTCCAACATTTAACAAAATCTTCTAATGCGGGTGTGTCATAAATCATATTCCCCATCCTTACTTCCACATTTTTCAACATCTACATCTCAGATACACTATCCTCTCTCTGCAGTTAAATTCGGTTTCCAAAAAAGTAAGACACACACACACACAGAGATAAGCATTATAAATCGAGAAAAGAAACTCGAACTGCAGTATAGATTAAGCCCCCATCAGTAGTTTCTTATCCATAGCATTTCGGAAGAAGTAAAGCGCAGCTACATATTACAAAAGAATAGTAACCCTATCAGTAGTTTCTTATCCAGTTTTTGTACAGAACCTCCAAACTTGGCACCAATTCAGCTGACATCTCTTCATCTTAATTGGGCAAACATTTCTGTTAACAAATTCTTCTACTTATCCATAAAAGCTCACACCAAGTTCACCAGATTCATTCAATAGGACAAAAAATTTAAACTTTCTGTGTCGAAAAAGGCAAATAATCATATGCCCACCCACAGCGCACCTATCATAATCTGGGCAAAATCCAAGAAAGAAATCCTACTCCCCAAATACCAAAAAGGGTTTAAACAGCATAAGAAAATACATAAATTGTAAGCACATGAATTCATACAAAAGAAAAAGACTTTCCAGTAACATATAAAAGAGTTATACAAAGATATACAACTAGATTAAGATCAAGTTTACAATTAAAAGAAGAAGAAAAAACTGGAACTTTTAAGATTTTGAAGCTTACCTACAACTTTTGATGATCCTTCTGATCCCATATCTTGCAGCATCCAAAACAGCAAATTAAAGGTTTTTGAGTTAAAAACCCAAAAGGGTATTCCTAAAAAGAGGCAACAAGAGAGAGAGAGAGAGAGAGAGAGAGAGAGAGAGGTGGGGGGAAAAAGGGAGAAACTGGTACCAAAATCAAGACAGCAGCTTTATGGTGTACTATTCACAGTGTGAAGTTACTTTCACAAAGGTTTGAGGATAAGATTCAGGTAAGAGGGAGAAAGATTTAATTCTGTAGTTCATTACTTTAATTATATAAATAATCATGTTCACATAAGATCACTGGGAAAAAAAAAAAAAAAAACATAGAAGATTTGCCGAAAAATATAAGTAAAAATTTAGTAATGTTATGAAAATAATTATATTGTGTATGTCCATTTATTACTCTGTCTTTTCGAAGAAAATTATCTATTTAGTACTCTGTTGAAGTTTATCTACAAGTATCTGATGCAGGGAGGTTGCAAGCAGCTCAATGAAATGATTTGCAACATATTCTTATTAAGCAGGCAGATTGCAATCAGCTCATGAAGAAAAGCTGATTGCAAGAAAAGCCTTGAAGCTGCTTCCTGAAAAGCCTCGCAACTGCTTTATTTCTTGTATAAATAGAGGAATTTTCAGTTCATTATATACATAAGTTTGAAGTTTGAATAATATATTAATCTCTCTCTATACTTATCTTCAGTTTATTTACTTTACAGATTTTATTTTATAAGAAGTAAGATCAGATTCTTTCTATTTAAATTGTAAGTGTGGTAAGAGAGCATTTTCTTGCCAATTAGTTTTATTGTCCATTATAAAAGAAAATTTAATTTATGTTACATCTTTATATATATATATATATATATATATATATATATATATATATATATATATATATATATATATATATATATATATATGTATGTAAAATATCTGAAAATAAAACGTAAATGAAAAAACTCTTTGCATGATCGTTTTTAACTATTTAGATGTTAAAGAATTACTCTGATAAACTATTTTTCGTATTATTGAAGGAGGATTAAATCGTTAAACAGAGTTCATTTCCCTAATTTCATTTGAGTAGGTAGAGTGAGTAATAGTCTTTTAGGCCCGCAAAAATCAGCTTATTTTGAGAAGTGTTCTTTTCAAAAAGTTTTTTTGGCGAGAAGTACTTTGTGTTTGGCTAATATACTTAAAAAGCACTTCTGAGCAGTAATTAAAAATTGACTAACTTTTAAAAAAATGCTTCTAAGGATATTTTTCTCAAAAGTATTTTTCAAAAAATAGTATTTTTAGAGAGAAGCTACTTTTTCTGTTTCTACTCAAAAATACTTTTCTTTCCTCTAAAAACTTGGCAAAACACTTCAACTTCGAAAAAAATACTTTTAAAAATAAATTGCCTTGAAGAAGCTTGTCAAATAGGCTATAAGTTGTTAAACTAGCTAGTCACTCAACTTTGATATTGGGATTTCATTCTAATTTAGCGCCTTGTTTTTTTCAAAATTAAAATATTTATAAAATACTCCACTAGCAACACTTGATATAATTGACATTCTATTACTAAGTATTTTAAAAAGTTCATAATTTTGTTGTCAATTGAATTAATACTTTTTTTTGGGTGAATAAATTTTTTATTTCACCAAAGGAATTATGTATAGGTATCTAAGCAACAAAAAAGTTCTAGAGTTAGGCATGAAGCCTCAAAACTCTCAGCAACTACAGAACTTCTAAGCAGTTACAAAATTATCCGCCTACTATAATCTACTGTAATAACCTTTTAGTGTAATTACGCAATGAGTAGAAGTTTAAGCTTTCAAGCCTTCTGGCCATCGTATGCTTCATGCTCCCTCTGCAGAATATGTCTTGAATTACTTGTCTTGTAATCATCCCAAGACTTCTTTGGTTACTTTGAAATACCCTTAGATTCCTCTCTTGCCAAATGTAGTAAACACAACCTGCAAAGGCCATTCTATAGATCTCAGCATTGACAGTCTTGCCTTTCATCTCGGTAACAACTTAGTGTAGTTCTTCTTGCCATGTCATCACAGGTCTTTTTATCCCTTGCCATAGAAGCATCTTTCCCCATAATTCAGTAGAAAATTTGCACTAAAAAAAGAGATGTGTAATGGTTTCATTATGCTCTTTACACAAGATACACTTTTGTTCGATCCCCATTTGGCAAGCTTGTCCTTTGTATTCAATCTACCCCAAGTAGCCAGGTTTAGAATGAATATCCACTTTAGAGAAGCATAGTTGTTGCAAGTCAATTTCCTCCATAGAAAATTTACAAAGGTACCACATAACAATTGGTGCATTTTTTTAATAGAGAAGTTTTGCATTCGCCTCAGTTCATCAATATCAATACCAGCATCTGTGATATAATGTTTAGCTTTCAGTATCTTCAGCAGCATCCAAGAGACTTGTTTAGGTTCTATCTCCCAAATTTCTCTCTTCTGAGTATAATAAATGTGGACCCATTGAATCCACAACTTATCTTTTTCCGGCATAAGTTCCACAATAACTTGCATATAGTTGCTCTATTCCACATTCTAACATTCAGAATATTGTAGCCTTCTGCTGTTTTTGGCCAACAAACTTTATCCCATGCTAGCAATAATTTTTTTGATAATGCAGCACCCCAAGTCCATAAGAATGCTCTGCAAGTTGTTTCAATCGTGTGAATAGTTTTTTGGGGCAGCATAAAGATTTGGAACCAGAAGGTTTGTATGGTAAAACTCTCCCAGCATAGGATAAGTGTCTAGCAGTCCATGAGATTATTCTACCCAGCATCTTGTCAACCAAAGGGTAACATTGCATCACCGATAATCATTTAGTGCTCAATGGGACACCAAGGTATCTAATAAGCAGCTCCTTTTTTGTAAATCCCAGAACATTTAAAATTTCCAGCTGTGTATCTCTTCCAACACCCCCAAAATACACTGAGCTCTTATTAATATTTGCTCTCAGTCTTGAAGCCTCAGAGAAATAGTTGAAGCGGTTGAAAAGAAGTGGAGCTGAAATAACATCCCATCTACAGAACATGAGAAGGTCATCAGCAAACCCAAACTGTATAATCTACAATTTATCACATCTGGGATGAAAATTAAAGTCTGGATTACTCCTCAATGTCTTCATCAACCTATTGAGGTACACTATGGCCAAGATAAATAAAAAAGAAGACAACGGATCTCCTTGTCGTAGCCTCTTCCTAGCTGGAAATGGCACACTAGACTTCCAATACTAGATGTGATAATATATCACATTCCCTCAGTGAATATCACTGAGGGGTAATATTGGATCACAAAGAAAATATTTTTTAATAGTAAAAATAACAATAATAGAAAAAAGGTGTCTTCAATAATTTGTTTAAAGAATTAGAACATTTCCAACTCATAGGTAAGTATAGTAATTTTTTCAAGAATCATTCAAAAAGTTCTCCAAT